>NC_053141.1:44534422-45236267 GCF_016808335.1 Panicum virgatum | reverse complement strand
TGCAACTTGTCGACTTTTTTTAATTTTTATATTATTTAATTTTTGATTTTTCAAAAATATATGCCGCAATTTTTTTTTCAAATCTGGCCTCCTGTCGCCAGTTCAACTGGCGGCAAGGACATACCACCGGATGAACCGGGGATAGGGGTACTATAGCGGTGTTATCGCCGGTTCATCGGGCGGAATTTCTTTTGACTTGGGTAGCTCACTTTCAAAAAATCATAACTAATTTATATGAACTCGGATGGATATAAACTTTATACAAAAATTGTAGATCTCGATGCGATCTACAACTTTGTAGTTCAAAATTTTTTCATTTGGATCCATCTTGGTTCTCAAATAATCGACACAAATTTTAGATCTAAAATTTAAATTTTGGTCTCAACACTGGACAGCACACCTTCAAAAAATCATAATTAATTTATATGAACTCGTATGGAGATAAACTTTATATAGAAATATTATAGAAATCAACAAGATCTACAACTTTGTAGTTCAAAATTATTTCATTTGAAGCCATCTTGCTGCTCAAATAATTGTCACAAGTTTCAGATCCAAAATTAAATATTAGATCTGGAGCATTTATCGATTATTTGAGCACCAAGATGGCTCCAAATGAAAAAAGTTTAAACTATAAAGTTGTAGATCTCGTCGAGATATACAATTTTTATTTAATGTTTATCTCCATCCGAGTTCATATATATTAGTTATGATTTTTTAAAAATGAGCTGCCCAGGTAAAAAAATACCGGCGGATGAACCGGCGATAGGGTACTGTAGCGAGATGTCCTTACCGCCAGTTGAACTGGCGACAGGAGGCCAGATCTAAAAAAAATTGCGGCATATATTTTTGAAAAATCAAAAAATAAATAATATAAAAATTAAAAAAACTCCAACTTGTCAGCTGCCGAAGCCCATATCACCGGTTCAGGATATATGTGTTTCTCAAAATTCAGAGGTAGAATAGAACAGACATGCATGTGGATTCATTCATAGGAGGTGAGTACGCATCCATGAGTAGGTTTGAACGTTTCCTTGCATTTTATAAAAGAAAAAATAAATTGACCAACAACGGGCAGAGCCGTATCCGCACTGCCTTGCATTGTTCACTCAACAAAGTCAAAAGGCAAAGGAATGGATGATGGAGTCTCATCACCAAAAGGCAAAGGAATAGAGCGTTACTTAAAATTATTTTTAGGATAGCATTGACGACTATTTTGAATGAAAATGAGTTATTTTATACTATTTTCATAATGGCGGGTAGGTATTTTAAATATATGTTAGGGGCTAAGACTATTTTAATATGATAGAAAGGGATAACTTTTTAGAAATAAAAGAATATGTCTAATTTAAGATTATTTTAATATGACAAAGGGATAACTTTTTCTAGAAATATCAGAATATGAATGCTATATTGTTTTCAATGGTGATTAGATCCTACTAAATTTACGGTCATATGTTTATGACTTTGGTAAGAATTTCTAAGGTTTATACTTTTTTAGCACTTAGGAGTCTCGGACAAAATCATAGCCAGCAACTCGCGACCACCAAACCACAATTATTGGTCCATAATGTCAAAATGCAAACGAATGGCCTCTCAAAATCACCGGTTTGCCGCGGTAAAGTTTCAACCCTGCCAAAATGTCAAAGACAACAATTGCAAACAAATCACACATGATGAAGACAAGCGTAAATCCAGGTGTTAAACCCTCGGGCACTGGATGTCGATTGTGCATAGTCTCGTTATCTTTGTAGACAAATCTAGACGCAAGCTGACAAACCGGCTGAAACGAACATGGCACCATTTATGCTATTTCGAGTGATTTTGGTGATCGAATGACAACACAATCAATGGGACTAATATAATTGTTAAGATGACCATTCTCAGGCTTTTAGGTTCAAGTGATAACAAAGATAAAGAGAATATAGGCGTAGCAAGGCCCGAAGGGCCGCCCCTACGAGGGTAGCTCTTCGGATCAGGAGCACCGGAAGAACCGATGCCTAAGCATCGGTGCATCCGACGCTTGTCGGAAGAACCGACGCTATGATGTTTGGTACAGGAGGGAATCGAAGCCAAGTCAACCTATATGCACCGGTTGAACCGACGGTCCAAGAAAGGGCATCGGTGCATTGGGCGTACTGTGTACCAGAGACGGTGTCAAGTGCTCAGGAGAAGTTTCTTCAGCACCGGTTCAATCGACGGTGCATCGGAGTATTGCGTCGGTGCATTGATGTCAGCAGAAGAGAAGAAGGCTGTGAGTGACCGGTTTAACCGACGGGCAAGCATCGGTTAAACCGGTGGTCACTGTGTCAGCAGTCAGAAGTTCAACGGCTACTTCGTATCTTAGAGTGACCGGATGAACCGACGCTACCCCTGCCAGAGGCATCGGTTCATCCGATGATACGCAGATTTTCTGCTGACCGTTGGAGCAACGGCTACAAGACTTGGTGGTCTATATATACGCCTCACCCCAGCCATTTGAAGTTTGCTGGAGTTGCTGGACATCCCACACACACCCAAGAACATCTCCATGTTAGATACTTTAGGACCATCTAGCAGTAGATCGGAGGGACTACTCACTGGTTCTTGAAGAAGAAACCGTCCATGGTCGATGACGAGCATGATGACGGAGTCCAGAGTGCCGCCGGCGTAGTCATGGATGCGCCGCCGGAGTGGTTCAAGGTGGACGGCATCGTTGCAGTACGGGGCGGTGGCATCCAGCGACGGGGACATCCTCGTTGTGGCGAGGACGTTGGCGTAGATAGGCTTCCCGCCGCAGCAGCGCCCCCTCTCTAGATCGGATTAGGGTATCAAGGTGTGGGAACTGTAGCGAGTGGCGGCGACGAACCTCATTTCCTTAGCCTCTAATCCCCACCTCCACTTTATAGGGCTGCACGACGGGGGCCCACCAGCCTCATCTTGGGCTGGGCGTCCCCGATCAGGACGCGAGTCAAGGTTGGCCCAGTCGTTGGACTGGCCCGGTGGAGATCAATACTAACATTCTCCCCCTTGATCTCACCTTTGTACTTTAAAATTTCTCAATTTGAACTTAACTCTTTACTTTCTCTTTAGTTGCTTTGCTATTGGCCTCATCTCATTGCAGATCAGTACGTAGAGCGTGCCTCATCATGACGGTTATTAGTTACCGTCAGACTTAACAGCCACAATGTACCTTTCTGTATTGAAACAAGACCTTAACCTTTCTTTGGGCCCTTTAGTAATCTAGAAATCGTAGGCCTCCCGTAAAACCCATGTCGACTTGGGCGGTAGGCCTTTGGTAAGCGGATCCGCAAGCACTTGCTTGATACTTTGGTGCTCCATGATTTCATATGATTCTGGATTTTCTTCTTTGCAACACATAACCCATTGTCAATGTATTTGGCATCACACTTGACATGTTGCAATAGGAGTGAAAACATTCGAATGGTATATTGCTGTTGTCTACCATTATCAATTCCGGATAATGATTTCCTTAACCATTTTGCCTGTCCTGTAGCCTCATATAATGCCAAACTTTGGGTACACAACCCATGAATCACAACTATTTTGCTTTGGAGTTTTTGCCACAATAAAACTCCAAGCGCGAGTGTTAGCTACTACTGTGGGCTTCACTAAACATCTCGCCAAAACTTAATTCATTTTACTCACATCCTTTTGAGAGTACATGTTCCTTTCTTACTTAGCATGAGGCTGACAATATTTTGCAAAATTGCAAAACATTCTATAACTCCATTCCAGTGATCTATTGCTGGACTGGACTTCTGCCAAAATGTCCCGGATACTTGCACTATGTCAGGGTAAATTTTTTTGAGCACTAATTTTGCTTCCAACAGCTAAAGCACATGGAACCTTTTTCTTTTGATCGATCATATAACGGTTCCTGGAATTCTGAAAATTCCAAAACTATTACCCTTGACAATAGGACAGGCGTAGGCTTACTCGCATGCATACTATATATCTTTAGAACTTTTTTCTTAATATGCTTTCTGCGATAGTCCTGATACCCCTTTTTCTTTTATTCCAGTGAATTTTCTTTCCTAGAGCGAATGACTCTTTACCGAGATTATTCTTATCAAAACTAGAGGTCAAAATAACCTTCTTTGAATCTTTTCAGGAAAAGGATTTCCCATCTTTTCTTTGTTCTCATAAAACTTTAGATACTACTATTCTATGATCTAATATCATCAAGTGGTATCGCAATATTCTTTTCTTTTCACAACAAAATCATTTGGTTATGTCATGTATATACTTTCTTGTGCAAATCTCCGTCGGGAGATATTGCTCTAACATCCATCTGATGCAATTTAAAAGCAGTATGCCATTAATTGCATTATGATTCTAAAAGAATCCTTTTATGAGACTGAATAAAATGTCTCATTATAATTTATTCTTTTCTTTGCACAAAACTTTTTGCCATAAGTCGTGCTTAGCAACTTTTCATGTTCCCTCCGGAGTCACATTTCAATCTTGTAGACCCATTATAGCCTACTGTCTTGGCTCCATTAGAAACTTATTCCATGTTCCAAAATAAATTTGGAACTTTTAGGTCTCATTATATCTTCCATTGCTTCTCGCCACGTCGATGAATGAGACAACTCAATTTATGACATTCATACAACGTGAAAACATATGTTGAGACAATTTCAGTGCTTGAATCATAGGAGTGAACATACAGTCCCACTTCTTTTCAAGCCTTAGTTCTTGGCATACTTTACTCCCCAGATTATCCCATCTATTGCAAAGATGGAATATCTTCAAACTTTTGTTTGGGTTTGTTCTTTACAAGCCTCAAAGGGTGCAATAAGCACCACCTTTTCTTTCGGGTGTTTTTGTCTATTTTCATGGTTGGGGTATCAACATTATGACCGTTGTACTCTTTTTTCGGTCATATTCACTTTAATAGATCATCCTTGCTTTTAAAATGCATCGCATTTAACTTTGCGGGGAAAATTCTCTCTAAATTTTAATCTTTCTTTACTTTCTAATCTTTCTCCCGCTCGAAATATGGCACAAACTTTGCTGCCATAATTTCGACACTATCTTTATACTTGTGAACGAGAATCCTTTCATTACTAGAACTTTATTCATATGACCAAGTCATACAAAATAATGGGAGTACAATTTCCTCGTTCTTTTACAAGAGCTCCTCAGAGTTCTTGATTTGTTGCACTTTCAAGAACTCATCAAGTTCTTTATTTTGCTATACTTTTGCAAGTCATTCTTGCAATATTGGTTAGCATACAAATTTCTTTTGTCCTTCGATTCTTTTCAAGTCACTATCCAACATGCCACTATAGTAGTGCATGGGAATTGTTGGAATAACTTTAAAAGCTCCCCTAGATTTCTTCACTTTTATGTGATACTCATGTCGCACGTGAGTCATCACAAAAACTTTCCCTGTCATGCAGGATATGAATGGCACAAGTGCCAAAACTTTTCCGACTTGCGGTAATAAACTTTAAATGCATTGGTAACACATGTTTAATTCAACGTTGGTCAAATTGAACATGCATCAAACTCATTTCAACCATTATCTTTACTATTGTTGAAGGACGAAGAAACTTTGATCACAATGACTAAAACATGCATATATACTTTATTTTCTGATTAAATCTTCCCGCTGGTTCCAATTTAATTAGAAAATTTAACGAATTACAATATCAGTAAAACTTTAGTGAGAGAAACCAAAAACTTTTCGGAAACAGTTGCATCTCTTTTTCATATCTCCCAAAAAGTCAGAATGACACATGCTCTTTTCTTTCTTAATCTCAATAAGGCAACTGAGCAGCTCAAAACGTTATCTGTAGCGTTGATCGGAATCAAGTTTTGTCTGTTAATTTCTCTCTACTTGAGAAGAATTGCATGTCTTTATTTAACGTTGGTCAAAATTAAAACATACAACTTTCCTTTACTTTCAATTCTATATCACCGTTGGGCAGAAATAGAACACATGACTAGAACAAAAAATTATAATATTGTCATCATCAACTTTGGTCAGAAAATGACAACATCATAATAAATTTTAAATTTCTTTTCTTTTAAGAGCAAAATAATGCTCGACTTGACACTTTACAATGGCAAAATAATGCCAAAAACAATCTTTGACTTATAACAGCGGAAGCTTTCTTCACCTTAATCTTCTAAGGCAGCTTTTTCCCACAGGAAAAAAAAACTCATCTGAGCTTTTCTTTCTTTATTGCAGCGGAAAACTTTTCTTTCTTTCAGAAGCAATTCTTTGTCTCTCTATTCTTTGAAAAATTTATCACTTCGATGCAAAATTTGTCAGAGATTCAATTTCAAACTTTAAACTCATAATAAAACCATAATATTGTTATCATCAACGTTGGTCAGAAAATAACAATATCATAATTTAACTTTAAACCAATATCTTTCTACTCCTCTATTTAAATTTTCCCGTTGGTTCCAATTTAAATGGAGGATGAAACTTTTACTTTGCAGCGGAAACATAAAAAACATTCTTATTCAGAAGCTATAAAACTGTAAACTTTAATATTCTCTAAAACAAATTATCCCGTTGGTTCAAATTTGTATAGAGATCAAAACTATGCAAAATTAATTTGAAGAAATGCTTCTGAAAAAGAATAAAACAATTCACAAACTTTACTGTTAAAGCGGCCTATCTTCCAATTCGGCCCGCGGCCTGCTTGCGCGCAACACGCTCCCCGCGCCCAGCAGCTCGGCCCGCTCGCGCCCGCGCGGCCCAGCAGCGGGCAATGGCGAGCGCCTGGGGCGTGGGCCGGGAAACCTCCCCCCGACCTAGGCCGTCAATGGGCCGAAAGCCAGCCCGACTTATCCTGCCCGCCAGATCTCATCCGACGGTCACCCGTCATTCTCGCCAGACCAAAAAAACGGCCTCCGGCCGGCTCCCCCGTAACCCTAGCTTTGCTTTCTCCCTGCCCTTTCTCTCGAGCATGGAACGGCGGCGGCCGACCTGTGCGCGTGCCGCCGGCGCCGCCCGCTCAGGCAGCTGCGCATGGCCACGCCATGGCCTCGCGGCCCCGGGCTCTTCTTTCTTTCTCTCCTCCTCTTGATCCAAGCCGGCGGCGGCCCGTGGCTGCCCGTGGTGAAGGACCTGGCGGCGCTGCCGCAGGCCCTCTCGCCTGCGCGGTCCAGTGGCGCAACGTCGCCGCGGTGCGCGAGCTGCAGCGCCGCGCAGAGGTGAGCGCCGGAGCGACGGCCGCCCTTGACTGCCACAGTGGTGGACGGCGCCGCCGCCGTGGGGTCTCTTGCTGGCTCGGTCGAGCGCCGGCGGCGGCGTCACGCCGCCGTGCCGTTCCATCCAACCAGTGGGCCATGGCCAATCCATGGCCCTCTCTTTCTTGCGCAATCGGGCTTGGCTCGGGGCGGAGCCATGGCACCGCTGTGCGCCCTCGCGGGCCCTCTCGCCGGTGCCGCGTGCGATCTAGTCGCGCGCAGTTCCGTCGAGGGGCTCCGCCGGGGTGCTCTTGTGTTAGCCCCGTCGGACTTTGTACAGGCGAGCTTCTTTACTTTTGGATCTTATCTTTGGGATTAGGGTTCTTGCTCTGTTTCTTCCTCAATCCAAGATCGAGTTCTTCTGTTTCCTTTGTAGAGAAGCTCCTTAGTGGAATCCGGGGCCAAGGTGACCGTGATTGTGTTCACGGAAGAGACTTGGTGGCCGAGTAGCAATACTCTTAGTGAGAGCTACAACAACGTGGATGTAGGTGTGCCTTTGTGGCTAACCGAACCACGGGATAAACACCCGCGTCAAGAGTTTGCTATCTCCTATCCCGCTCCTTAAGCTTCCGCATTTCATACTAGCAATGTGTATGCCTTTACTTTCATAGAGTAGTTTCTTGATAGAAAAAGCTATAGGTTGCTAAACTCTTTTGGGGTAGGGGTTTCACACGAGAACAACCATAGTTGCACATCTAGATAGCTTGTTTTAGTTTAATTTTTGTGCAAACTAGTTGGAGCCATAGGTCTAAATTTTTATTAGAACATAATTCCCCTCCTCCCCCTCTTAAGCTAGAGCACCCGATCCTTTCACCGGCAAATAAAGCAGATCCTGGATCTTGAAGTCAATGTCTTAAAAAGTAACCTGCTGTCCACACAACGAGACTATAGCTGCACTATAAGTCAACTTGCAACCCATAATGATCATGTTGCATTAGTGTGTAGATCAACTGCATTATTGCCATGAAGCCACTGGTGAGCCTGAGTTGACAGTGGGCGATGGTGGACTCCTGCTGGTCCTCTGCCCCAGTCAGTAGCACTAACCATCTCAGTACATTAGTACCCTCTTGATGTCACCAACAAGCAAATCAGAACCAAAGAACACCTTCAGAATGGCACAAAATGGATGATATTGAGTCTGAACCTGAACAATTCTCATTCTCTCCACACGTTGGCATCCTCCATTAGATCAGTCCTGCACTCCTGCTGCTCACTCCCGTACTCTGTTGTGTGTTCCTTTCCAACCCCAGCTCAAGCTTCTTGGGTGGGTGTGTGTGGATGAAAGAGATCAGAGCCATGAGGGCGCTGCTGGAGCGGTGCCTGTCGTCCAAGAAGGCCGGCCGGGGCCGGGAGCCGCCGCCGGAGGGCTGCCTGGCGGTGTACGTGGGCGCGGCGAGGGAGCGGTTCGTGGTCCGGGCCGAGTGCGTCAACCACCGCCTGTTCCGGGCGCTGCTGGAGGAGGCCGAGGAGGCGCGCGGGCCCTACTGCTACGCGCCGGACGGGCCGCTGGAGCTGCCCTGCGACGCCGCCGCGTTCGCGCGCGCCGTGGAGGCCATCGAGCGGGACATGGCCGAGGAGAGGACGGCCGTCGGGTGCGGAGGCGCGAGGGCGGGGCACGCGGCGGCGCACCGGACGGTGGCGCCGGCGGCGATCGGCGGAGCCGGCGCCAGGCAGGTGACCGTGGGTTGACTGGAGAGTGACCGGGTGTGTTCACGTCGTCAGGATTTCCTGATGCGATGTTTCAAGTGTTTGCTGTTTGATGGACTGATGATAGTGTGTGTATGCATATTAGTTGTGGTATGTGATCTTGCAACACAAAAGTTAAAAGGCAAATTCTATAGGACAACAATTCGTTCGGCGATGTTATACGGTGCTGAATGTTGGCTTACAAAAAGGCGACATGTCCAGCAACTGAGTGTAGCAGAGATGCGGATGTTGCGGTGGTTTTGCGGGCACACAAGGAGGGATAGAGTCCGGAATGAAGTTATTCGGGATAGGGTCGGGGTGGCACCAATTGAGGAGAAATTTATCCAGCATCGGCTGAGATGGTTTGGACATGTTCAACGAAGGCCTCCTGAGGCGCCGGTGCGTAATGGGGTTCTTGAGCGGGTCGATAATGTAAAGAGGGGTAGATGTAGACCTAAACTGACGTGGGATGAGTCGGTTAAGAGAGACCTTAAGGATTGGAATATATCTAAAGAAATAGCTTTGGATATGAACGCTTGGAGACTAGCTATTAATGTACCTGAACTTTGAACTTATTTCTTTCGGATTTCATCTCTAGCCTACTCCAACTTGTTTGGGAAAAAAGATTATGTTATTATTGTTGTCGTCGTCTCCCGTCTCCTCTCCGGCAACCTCACCCTGCATCGCCATGCCATCCTTTGGTCACGGTGGCTCCCTGAACAGCTTCGCCGGCGTTTCGCCATGACACCCTAGCACCTCCACTGGCTCTCGATGATGTTCCTCCACCGCCTGCAGCCAGCGGCAGCACACGACTGCCGGCTACCCATCGTCCACGGCAGCCTTGGAGACTTTCCAACAACAACGACGACACCAGGTGAACTGGCTCTCGGGAGCTCGAGCTAGAAGCACCTACGAGCAGAACCCGCCCACGTCCCCTTTTCTAATAAAAAACGTTGATGCATTTTTCAATAATTGGCCAGATTAGTAAAGTTTACCTTAGGATAAAGCTCGGAATTCAGAATCAATTAATTATATCAAGGCTCGAGCTGAGCAACAAAACAGCAATCACAAATCACAAAGCCCCTATGCAGGCAGCTGCCGTCCAGTTTTACAGACTACACGCTGCCATCATCCGGCAACAGGCAATGCCGATACTTGGTTCAGAAAATACCACGAACACAAGTACTTGCCAGAAAGTCATCTGTTTACAGTACACCGTCCATCTTGTTGTTGTGAGGTTGAACCCCTTGATTGAGGGGTTTCTGGTCAAGTCAGAGCCCATTGAACAAAGAGGAGGGGCTGCAACACTAGAGTGCCCACTGCGGCCTCTTCCTTCAAGTGATCCGTATGAGCAGAACCACCATTACAAACATGCAGGTCATCACAAAGAGGAGCAGACACTGGAAGCACGTTGTCTTGGAAGTCAGCGAGTAGACCTCCGCTGCTCGCGAGGTTGCGCGACCGGTGCTTGCCAAGCTATGCTCCACGGCCCTCTCAGTGGAATCAAGGATCTGCATGGGCAAATAAGTTAACTTCTCAACAAGCGGCCAACTGAAAAGGAGATCTTCGGTGCAGTATCACCACAATAACTTTATCCACATAAAACCCAATGTAAACACAACTGAAAGCTGTAAAGGACTGAATGAAAAAAAAAAAACACATACCTTCTCCGTCTGTTGCACAGATTGGTTCATCATAAGGCTACTTTCCTTCAGCTGGCGTGCTAACTCGACCATTTCATCAGTTAAATCTTCTTGCAGCTTCCTGTGCAGTAAGAAGATCAGGTAACAGTAAGACAACTCCTGGGTGTATATTCATTTGATGACCTTGTGCAAGGCCTAAAATTTTCATGCATAGATTTAAAACAATAGGGACAAAAAGGAAGTTAATAGTCAAACATGGCACAGTATGGCTTCCAACAGAGCATCCCAGTAAACCCAGTAAAATGAATGGATACTGTAAAGGGTTGGTTGTGTGCAATATAGAAATTGTGGAGAGGATTGAGCTAGAGACCAAGATGTGGACCAATCTTTAGCCAAGTAGCAAACCTGTGCTTCTCAATGTGAGCCTGAGCTGCTGCATCCAATTTGATAGGTGCCCCAATATCACCTTTTTGCTCCTGATGGCTTGGCCGAACCTCAACATGAGCCCTATTTAGATACATCTGTTAGTTCAGTAGTTGTAATGGTAAGCAAGGGGAAACAAAAGGAGCAAATTTAACTTACGCTGATCTCCTTCGCAATCCTGATGATAAAGATATTGGGCTTTCCGCCTTAGCTTTTTCATCAGAGATCTCTTCTTCTCTGCTTTCAACAACTGGCTTTTCATTTTCAGGCTGCACCAACCGTAATATAGAAGTGTATCTAAAAGTTAATGACATAAAGGTTCAGATAAAAGAAATTGACATATCATCAGTTGTGGTAGCTCTGAAGCCTATGAAGAATCGGCAAATGAACTAAGAATGGTAAAGAGGAAAAAATGAATCAATGCAATAATAACATACCACTGGAGCAGCAAGCCTGGCAGCTAGTGCTTCAATCTTTTCTGAATACTCAGAAAGCTTAGCTTTAGAAACACTGAAAAAGAAGAGATTCATTAAAACATGTTCTTCTGCTCATGAAAAAAAAATAACATAAGCAGTGAATGGAAAGTTTTTCACACAGAGAAATGCTTGCTTTGCTGAACAAATTAGTAATAACACAGAACCAGATACATGAAAAAGCAAGCAGTAACTCAAAGATTTTTATCATAGAAATGCAGTCCATCAAATTAAAAATGGCAGGAACTTATGACTGTTAACTTTGTATGTTCTGGGAGTCACAACATGGAACATATATCTACAGAAAGAATTTCAGAAACAGCTTTTTAGTGAATCTGAAAGACAGACAAACATGCATTTATGAAGTGGTGAAACAAGGAGCTTTCCATGAAACAATAAGGATTTTTCTGGAAGCCAGGTTAGTGGACCCACTCTTTTTTTTCCAGATTATAGAATAGGTGGCGTAATTCTGATAATGTGCCAGTCCTCAATTGTGTTTTCTCACAATAAGCCGAAGAATATGCGACCAGGGCGTATTCACTACTGGCAAAAGACATCACGATTTTAATGGAAATGCAAAAGATGGATGGCTATACTGGTGCAGTGGCAAGATCTATGCATAACAGCTTTACAAGAAAAAAAAATGGATGTATTTGTTTGGTACTGTCAAATGGCAACTGGTTTCCTTTATGCCAGCTTAATTGGGTCAAAGTCAGTATAGCACAATGTCAATATTCCAGAATGTTCACGGCCATCGCAGAAAAACACACCTTGATATCCCTTCAGGTGTGGTCTCTGCCCCTAGCTGCTCCAATAGCTCCCTGGCTGTGGTTACATACTGCATTTGAATGGAAGCCATCAATGACTAGTGCACAGTTCATTCAAAATGACAAACATTTAAATATCATACGCTGATACTCAAATAAACTAGAACGAGGCCATATCTATTTATTCTATTCATTGCAAAGGAGGTTCAGAAAGTCAGGTGATCAACTTTACCAATGTGTGATGGAAATCTAACTACCAAGGAAATTCGTACGAACCACTAGTACATACATGAACAAGCTTAGCCTGATTCTGCTGCCGAGGAGCCGCCTCCAGCAGCCTTCTGAGGTTCACTTCCACCTTGTTGAGCCTCATGTCGAAGAGGTGGCGAGCCTGACCTGGGGCATGAGGATTCCAGCAGAACCGCTGGAAATCTTGGAAAATGAACGGCAGTTGCACCTCGGGTAATCGATTCTCCTCTCGCTAAAGAACAACAGCCTAATCAAAGCACGGAGGGATTGGATTGGATCAGGGGCGGACCCAGTATAGGTAAAATACATGGTCAGATCCGAATACAAATTGCATACGGTAGGGGTTCGGGTGTTCGATTTCGCACAGCAGGAAAGGAAGGGAAGGGAAGGGAAAGGGCGGACATACTCTTGTCGGCCGGCGAAGCGCCCGACGAACACTGGCAAAGGGCGGCGCCACTCGCCTGTCGCCTCCTCGTCGCCGCTGGGAAAGGAACCGAGAGCGAGGAGCGAAGGCGTGGAGACTGGAGAGGACGGAGGAGAAAGAGCTGCCGGTTTTTTTCTCTCTCTCACGTCGAACAGGCCCAGCCAGCACAGCACAGCATAGCCCAGTTTGGCCCAGCGCGCCAAAATGGCCAGGGAGCTTAGTTTCTTCCCTTTTATTCCATCTTCTTTTTTTTCTAAATGATGAACCGCAATATTCAATACCACATAAGAGTTGCGAGGGAAGTGGTTAGGTCTCTTGTGGTGGAACATACTCATCCGGGTTCAAGTCCTCGACTTGGTACGGGTGCTCGCACTTTTCTGAATTGTACGTGTGTTCATAGGAGTGAGTATGCGTTGTACTGTACTAAAAAAACATAAGAGTTGCGAGCATGACAATAAAAAACAAACATCAATTGAATTTGTACATCAACACAAGCCGCATATTCCATCTTTCTTTTGAAAACCTTTCTTTTACTACTTTCAATGATTTATTATTTCATAAATATATACCTTCCCAAAAAAAAAGTGCTTCAGTCACCATTTTGTGGAGGATATTTCAACAATTTTAACATGCGTTCAATGTTTGATGTTCAAATTTTTTATGTAATGGCAAAATGTTGATATCATAAATTCCAAATGTTGAAATAGTGCAATCAAAAGGTTGATTAACCTTGCACCTATCAACTTTACCAAAGCTAGGTCAGATATACAGTTCAACATTTTACAAGAACTAGTTGTTTCAAATCACTGATTTTAAAAATAAAAAAAATACACATTGGATCACCAATGGTCTTTCAGTTGCACCAATGCAAACTCTGCCTACGAAGTTCAGTTTCTAAGTGTCTACCTTTGGACCGTATATTTCCTAATGCGTATCATTTCTCCACGAAAGTAGTGCCCAAAAGAAACATTTTCCACACGTTGAATCCTACTTTCAAACAAGCTACGAGTTTGCCAACAGAAATGTTATTTTTACTGGCTCAATTAGAAGTTCTTCATGAAATTGTAGGGGCAGGGGCACCCATTGGCATCGCATAGCCATGTATCGGATGGTTACATTATTACATAGACATGGGAACTTCAAGTTCAGATAGCATATTACTCTTACTTCTATCCGGCGTGGAGAGGGCGGCCTGTGAGCAGCCGGTGCTCCCCGAGCTGCCACGTGCCCCCTCCGTGAGATAGCCTGACGCGGGCCGTCCGATCCATCGCGGGAGGTTGATCCGCGCCGTTCCTCGGTTCTTTTGCAAATAGACCTTTCAGCTTTTTTTATTCAAACCTGTCGTCCATGTTTTTTTACGAAACACCCCCCGCACCACCCTCCCCACATCCCCATCCCCCCCCCCCCCGCCCCGGCACAGCCTCCCCTCCCCTGCTCCCCCCTCCCCTAAACCTAGCTACCTAGCGTGCCCCGCCGCCGCCCTCTGCCCTTCGCCCTCCTCCCCCGACGCCGGTCGCCGTCCTCTGCTCCTCGCCCTCCTTGCCCGCCGCCGGTCGGCCACCGCGTGCCTCCCGGGCTCCCCACCTCTCGACCCCCGTCATCTGCTCCGCCCCGCCGCCGGCAGGGGATCCGACCACCGGCGTCCCGGCAGCAGATTTTGGCCTGCTCCGCCCTCCGGCGCCGTCGTCTGCCGAGGCCCTTGCCCCCTTCCCCCTCCCGCTCCATCCCGGTCGCCGCCGGCCTCCGCCCTGGTGGATCCCGGCATGCAGGTGGTGGATCTGGGCGGCGGCGTAGAGGACGAAACGCGCAAGCGGCGGATCCGACCGTCGGTGGTGGCGTCTGGGACAGCGGTGGAGACGCCGCCCGGGCGAGGAGGCGGGGCATCGTGGAGGGATGGCGGCGGCCTCACCCGGCCAAGGAGGCGGGGCGGGGCGGAGGGGCGGCGGCGGCCTCACCCGGGCGAGGAGGCAAGGCATGGCGGAGGTTCGCGAGGAGATGAGGAGAGGGCAAGCGGGGCGGTGGCGCCCGAGCGACGAGGCGGGGCACGGGAGAAGGCGAGCAGGGCGGCGGCGCCCGGGCGAGGGTTGGCGACCGCGGCGGTTCCGGGGAGAGGGGAGGACGAAGAGGATAAGGGAGACAGATTTTTTTTTCACATTTCGAACTGGGCACGGCGTAGCGCGCTACTGTCCTAGTGCATATGATGCATGATGCATGCACGCAGCTCAAAGAGCCCTAAATACCCAACGCCAGGCCGACAGCCACCATTCCACCAAGGCACCAACGAACAGCGGCATTCCAGTAGTATTTTCTCCGTGGCACAACAGTACGGGTTGGCATTTTCAGTTCACACTGAAAGCAAACAGCAGAGACATGCTACAGGTGATTGCCCGATACAGGAATAAACATCAATTTCTGCAATATAACAGCAACACAAGAAAGCCACTTCCCTTCAAAATACTGAACCAGAACCAGACAAGTGGGGAAAAAGGACCGTATAACATTAAACGTGGAAGAAATTCTACATTCACCGACCAATCAATACCAAGTAGTGGAATGGAATGATTATACAGTCAACTATAACCGATATATCTTGCACTGATATTAATACCGCAGGTCCACACCTGAACACCCGAACCAACGATCAACGAATTCCCAACTGGATGTAACGAAGGACCAACCATAAGCATGTACAGCAAAAAGGTGATCTGGATGGAAAATCTCAATCTCATTGCATCTACTAACTCTTGTGCTAGCAACCCACAGCCGCGCCTTCTTTTGGAGCAGAGGTGACACCTGCAGCGACACCCTCTTTTGGAGTAGTAGAGGTGACACGGAGGATGGCTTGGGCGCTCAAGGCAGAAAGCTTGGACTGGCAGAAAGATTCCCATGATTCAGCATCCGGTGAGGCAGAAGGTTCGCCTTCATTTTCGCCAGAAGTTGAGGCCTGAGACTTCTCATAGAAAACTTGCAGTTCCAGTGCCAGGTTGCGAGCAGCTTCCCTTGATTCTGGAAGCTGGTCACTAAGTTGGGTTGCTGCAATCTGGATGAGCTTATCCATTCCATACTCTTTGATTCCCTCCACATCCTGGACAAAAGGAAAGCACCATCATTGTAATTTTGTAAAACAAGCAGAGTAACAATCCATCCCTCACATGTGTTAAAACAAGTATTGGTTGGTGCATGTATATCTACAGTGCACAAAACTGATGTATTCAACCTCCATTTCTTGTTGCTCTATTGAAGATGACAGAAAAATTTAGTTAAGGCGTAAAGCTATTTAAACATATAGGCTACAGCTAAATATACATCCTCGTCTCAGCCAATCAAATCTCCAACACGTTTACTAGCTAATTATTTGGCTCATCTAGCTCCAAGTTATGATAGAGGAGGTTCGATGCTCATAGCATACATCAAAGAATCTGAAAAATAAATGGAATATAATGGACCCCAACCAGGCTCACAAGTGGAGGAGATAGTCCGCAAGACCACATGGACACTAAATAATTAACATCTAGTACCTGATTGATCGCTTGGGACATCAGATAGGCAAACTATAATCTGAATTAAAATAACCTTCTTCCTATCTTAACTAAAAATCGGGGCTACAGAAGCTGCAACTGTAAAGAATTTTTCAGGAAAGAAGTTTCACTTACAAGGCGAGGTACACTCTTGCTGAAACATACTGATGCTTTTGCCCGAATACGTGGATTCCTGTTCTTGAGGTAGGGCTGCATTCTCGGCAACAATACTGAAGGGGAGATCCAACTTGTCATTGATATAAGGGCTGCCTCAGCAGCTTCACAGACAAAGCGTTTATCTTGTGAAGCTTTTAGAAACAACTGTACTAGCTGTGAGCACATTTGATAAAAAAACAAAATGTATTCAGAGAGTTTGTAGTTGATACAGAAACCTCTAAGTAGAATATCTGAATAGCAATACCTACCAGTGGATCAATTGAGTCGACAATCAGGTCACCATAGGCCTTAAAGATATCAGAACAAGTCATTAGTGCTGTTTTGCAGACAGCACTTCTTGGATTCTTCACAGATTTCACAATAAGAGGAACTAGAGGCTCCCTGCAATTTAAATAGTTCATAAATCATAACAAACAACTAATACAGGAGATGACATGCAATTCTATATCACTGGCTGACTGGCATGGATAGGTGGTTCAGAAGATATCAAAATTTAAAAGGATTGTCAAAAGGGTAAACACATTTCTAGTACGTATGCTGGGGGACTTACAGCAGCTCCTGCAATCTTTCCTTGTGATATATCGCCAATTGACGAACATTGTTGAGAGCTTCACATGTCATAACCCAGTCCTTAGAATCCAACCTTTTAACTAAGGTCTGTCCAAAAATAGAAACGAGTAAATTCAGCTTTGACTAGAACCAAAAAAAAAGTTACTCGACCAACAAAATATCATCAATAAGCAAACAGTATCATACACTGAGGGTTGCATCAACATCTGGGAGATCTACTAGATTCTCAGAATCGATGTACTCTACATCTACAGTTCCAGCCTCATTTCCATTAGCCCCAGTATCAGGGCAAGCGGAAAGAGCATTTTCTTCCTTGCTGGCACATTTGCTGCCATTCAACACAGGCTTGCTGACGCAGAATTTCACAGAATTGTCCTTTCCTTTCTCCAGGTCCGCTGATTGAGAAATATTGAGATCTTTGAGAGCGCTTGCTGACATATTCACAACCTGCGTGACAGAAAGACACGCTTAAGAACAACATCCAAAATTCAGACCCCACTTAACAGGTATGGATGAAAATAGTTAAACGAGTATTTCTGGTGATTGCTTGGAGCATTGTCCATAAATAGACAGAGTACAGAGTGTAGAAAACAAAATACGAATCTTAGATAGTTCCACCAGATCAATCATCATCCGAAGCTAGTCAGATCACAAAAGCACGACCAGGCTCTCATTAAACTAAACTCCACAAGTATTAGATCTCCCCAAGGCTTAGACCAGAACAACTCAAATTACAGTGACTAGCACAGTCAAGTGATCTCTCACAAAATTGCGTGGAAAATTAACAGTAACAGCACCTTGGGTAGAAACTAACCAAGCCAACGCAGCACACAAATCCGCAAGGAAATGAATGGAGTGGGAGCGGAACTGGATTTGATTGCCCGCACCCACAACCAAGTGGATGTCCCCACAGCCCAGTACCACTACCAGTACAAGCAGAGTATGCTGAGAAGCGAGACGCGTCCCGACCCTAGTCGAAAGGAGACCCTCCTAGGGAGGGGAGCACCACTAGCTGTAGCTCGTCGCCGGCGGCCAGTCCGGCGACGAGGCAAGCCCTCACCCCCGCAGCTCTCCACTCGCACCCCCTAGATCCACCGCGGGCACACCCACGCGATTCCGGCGGCGCCAATCCCCAACCGGAACCAACCCCGGAGCGAATTCACACGCGAAACTGAAGGCCCGGAGCCCAGATCCGCGTTGGCGGTGAATGCCGCGTGCGTGCGGAGCGCTAGAACGCTAGATCGCGACGAGCAATCGGGGGTTACGGGACGAGAGAGGGGGGGGGGCGGGGAGGGTTACCTGGGACGGGAAAAGCGGGAGCGCCGCGGCGGCGGTGGAGGGCGGCGGTCGAGGGCGGCGGCGCGGCGGCGTCTGCTGCCGTCTCTGGGCTTGGGCAGCTGCTGCTGCGACTGGGGCGGGGTGGCGCGTCGAGTTCTACTGCCCGCCTGCCGCGGAGACGGTGTACCGTTGCTGTTGTTGCTGCGCTAGTCTGGACTTGGTCTGCCGGAATTTGCATCTAGGGGCCTGCGCAATTGCGATATCACATTACCCTCCCGTGTCACCCACATGACCACATGTACATGTTGCATTGGAACAGTATCTCCGTGTCAGCTAGCACGTGTCCTGTGCTACCCCTCACTTTTTATACTTTGAGCATGTGTGAGCCATATGAATGAAACAAAAGAAACAACATGAAAATGGTCAGGATTTAATCATAGTTGTAAATTCAATCTACTCTGAGATTGTTGGTCGACAAACACTTGTCGCGTGAAATGAATCAAATGGAATTCAAATTGATCCAAAAGCCTCCCATGACATACATATTATTGCCCATGCGGCGACATGGAGTAATATTACCTTTTGTAAGTTAAGTTTTTGATCTATCAGTATCCTGCAAAAACTGATTATGTTGCAGGGCCTGAGCACAAATACCTCATTGGATTCCGAAAATAATTCGGCAATAATTAGGGGGGATCCCCTTCCATTTGAGGTGGGCTTGGGCCGCTGGCTCGGTTTGAAAAATCGGAGAACTCGGGGGAGCGAGCGATTAATGGTGGGCGCGGCGGTCGCGGGTTGGTGGTTCACGTAGTTATGGGAGAATCTTTTATGCATAAAATTTATAAAAAATTTTTAAGGATGAGTGTAATTTTTCACGACGAATCTAATAATAGTAATTAATAGATAATTGGCTACAGCGATGCTACTGTAACTATTCTCTAATCGCGCGGTCAAAGGTTTCATTAGATTCTTCAGTGTTCATAGCGCGGGGTTCTGAAGTTAATTTTGTCAATTGACTTTGTTTGACACTGTAATTAGCAGTCAAAGTATCACTATTCACTAACACAGCACAAACCAAACGGCCAAATGCACCGGGAGAGAACGACCCCCACGGCCCCACCTCGCAAGACTCAGGCCACGTGTCAGCGAGGTCGGGACGACGGAGTGGGCCCGCCTGGCGGTGAGCACACTACCTCCACGTCCACGGCGGAGGAAACGAGGCACCGCCGTCCGCCGGCCGCCGGCCGGGCCATTTGGACGCCGGCGGCGAGTCACGACGCCGTTCTTTTATTGGCGGCGGCCTGCTACCTACAGAAGTAATTCAGCACATCCCAGCCCAGCCCAGTAGATACAACTTCCGGCCCGGCCCATCTATCACTATCGCGGTGGGCCGGTCTGGGCCGTTCGGCCCAAACGTGGCTGCCAAAACCCTAATCCGGAGAACGGACGGGGGAAAGCCCACCGAGCATCCGGCAATACAAATCCAACGATCCAGACGCGCCCAACGTGGCTCGGGAGCCGCTCCTATAAAACCGCCTCCCGGCTTAAGGCTTCCGCCGCCGCCACCACTTGCCTCTTCCTCCCCGACGCCGCCGCTCCGCTCGCTAGAAGGTCGCAGCAGCCGCTGCCGCCGGCAAAATGGTACGCGCCTCTCTCGCTCGGTTCCTCCCGCCTGTTCTGGTTGCATCCCCCGTGCTGTGATCGGCAATGGAATTTCCCAGTGTTCTTGCGAAAAAATTGAGCTAGTTTCCTTGGATCTTGAACGGCAGCTGTTAGGTTCTAGTACTATTTGATCTAGTGATACTAATTAACCTCTGTGAATCGCCTAATCTTGCAGGCCCCGAAGAGAGGAGGCAAGGCGCCGGTTTCCGCCAAGAAGAAGACGGTAAGCCACTGATTCGTGCAATCTATTGTGCTCGTCGTTTTTTCTTGTGAGGTTTATGCCGTTCTTGGTTTGGTTTTGCTGATGCGTTTGGTTGGTGCAGGTGGTGACGAACCCGCTGTTCGAGAAGAGGCCGAAGCAGTTCGGGATCGGCGGCGCGCTGCCGCCCAAGAAGGACCTCCACCGCTTCGTCAAGTGGCCCAAGGTTGTGCGCATCCAGCGCCAGCGCCGCATCCTCAAGCAGCGCCTCAAGGTGCCCCCGGCGCTCAACCAGTTCACCCGTACCCTCGACAAGAACCTTGGTATGTCTCTCACCCCGTCAATTACAGCTTTTCCACATAGGTGGTAGAGAAAGGTTGCCTTGTAGAGATGTTTTAAGTATCAATACATTGAGTAGCACCGCAAGGGCTCACATTTCTTGCTAAGATTTGATTGGTTAGTGTATGCATCAATTCATTGAGTATAGCACTGCAAGAGCTTGCTGCCTAAGAATTGTTTGTTAGTATATGCTTTTCCACTGTACTCGATACTGAATGGGGGCATGCTTCGAGCTGTCAGTAGGATATGGATTACTATAAAAAAAGTAGGAGATGAATTACTATGACACACATGACATGAAGATTGAATTGGAAATATGTGATATGAGTTCTTCTTTCAGTTCTCACATTTGGTATCTAAAAGTATTCAGGTTTTCCAATCAGGACAGTACTGTGCTATTTATTCTACCATTGAAGATATTTAAAGTTCTGATTGTCAAATGTTTAATTGCTTAGAAATGTGTAAATTTTGATAGTAACCAAAGTCAGACTAATTATTATTAGTTGTTGTTGAAGTTTCAGGTCATCCCATGTTTAGACAAATCTGTGATTTCAGCTTAACTTCAAATGATTTCAGCTTGCTTCTTGTCACAATACAATCCATATTGATTTAGGCATGCCTAGGGCCATTATCACATAGGTACATCCTTAGCAGCTGTGGCATTAGAAGTGTTGAATTTTGAAATCAAGGACAGGATTACTTTAGATCCTTAAGTACTTTTGCTTTAGTTATAACTAGTTTTTTGTCTGATTTTCCATTTCAGCAACAAACTTGTTCAAGATGCTTCTGAAGTACCGCCCTGAGGACAAAGCTGCCAAGAAGGAGAGGCTTTTGAAGAGAGCCCAGGCTGAAAATGAAGGGAAAACTGTTGAGGCAAAGAAACCAATTGTTGTGAAGTATGGCCTCAACCATGTGACATACCTCATCGAACAGGTATGGACATCAATTTGGTTCTTTCCATCTCTTAGTGATAGCAGAGTTTTGCCTTTTGCCACAAAATTATGTTGTTTACATGTTTTTCCTTTTTGCAGAGCAAGGCCCAGCTGGTTGTCATAGCTCATGATGTTGATCCCATTGAGCTGGTTGTGTGGCTCCCAGCCCTTTGCAGGAAAATGGAGGTTCCATACTGCATTGTCAAGGGAAAAGCACGCCTTGGATCGGTATTAACCTTCCACCTTTTATTGCTTGTTAAGTGTTGATATTATCTTCCAAAAAATTGAAGCTCATAAATATGTTGTTGTAGATCGTTCACAAGAAGACCGCATCTGTTCTTTGCCTGACCACTGTCAAGAATGAGGACAAACTTGAGTTCAGCAAGATCCTGGAGGCTATTAAGGTTGGATGCTATGAATATGTGTATCTAAATATCCAAATTTTGTGTTATTGCCTCATGGACTGACTGGATCTTGATTCGCTCCCAGGCCAACTTCAACGACAAGTTTGATGAGGTCAGGAAGAAGTGGGGTGGTGGTATCATGGGCTCCAAATCGCAGGCGAAAACCAAGGCCAGGGAAAAGCTGCTCGCTAAGGAGGCTGCTCAGCGGATGACCTAAGTCTTGCCCTGTTAAATTTAGGGTCAGTTGGATCCATGCCACTCCAATTTTTTGAAATTGGATCTCATATTGAAATCCATGCCATTGAGTGGCGTGATTTTCAACATGACACCCAATTTCACGGAGTTGTGGTGGCATGAATCGAATTTTCCCTTAAATTTATCCTGTACTTCTTGGATCGTGTACAATCATATTGTCGTTGTCTGATCTAGTTTTTTTGCTCGTGAGACCATGCTAGAAAGAAACCTTGTAAGAATTGAAAGTTTTTGTTCGGTGCGGGTTAGTTTGTATGACTCGACTGCTATATTGGTGGTGAATCACTCCCTCCACTTATTCTGTGCAATTACTAGTTTACTACTTCAATTGAGTTCATGTGAGCCTGATGATCATTTTCTGCTAGAATGAGTATATTCTTCTTAAGAAAAAAGATCAAGTTCGCCTGAAAGTTGCCGTTGGCATTTCTCTCAATAGACTGATATATCGCGCGCGCTGTTACCTAGTAACTGAAAGTTTGCGCATGTGTATGAAATGGCTAAATTTCTGATAACCTGTAGAATTGTATTGCTAATTCACAGTAGTGCTGGTAAGGGATATGTGACTTCCTGTGCTTTGTACAATGCAGGAGCCACGCGCTGCTGCTTCATTATTCCCTAACCTACGTCAGATTTGTTTGTACAAAGCCCTGCCGGGTCGTGTAACTAATCAGAATCCTTGAATTACGAATAGGACCTGATGAGCCTGAGCCCCTGGAAGGAGCCCTTGAGCAGGCTGCCCAGAACGGACACGGCGCCGCCCTCAGCCACCGACTTGGCCGGCGCGTCGCTGCCGCTGCCGCGGCGCTTCACCCGCAGCACGGCGTCCCCGAGCTGCTCGCCCACCGCGTCCATGGTCCGGCCGTCGACGGGGTTGCCGTAGGCGTCCGACACGTAGAACGTGTCCTCCGCCCTGCCGTCCCTGGTCGCGATCGCCGCGCGGATGATGGAGAGGCTGTTCTCCCGGAACACGCGCGTGACCTCCGACAGGAGCCCCACCCTGTCCTCCGTCCTCACCTCCAGCTCCAGCCCCTGCTCATCAGATTGCCAGCAACGGTGTCACTTGCCATGGGCATGGCGAGGAGGAGGAACACAAGACGGCGTCGATGGGGGGAGGGGTGGCGACGGGTGAGGAGGCTCCTACCCCGGACGCGCGCCGCTCGACAGCGGCCTCGAGGCAGCGGACGAGGCGGCTCCGCTCGGCGTCGGAGCGCGCCGGGTGGCCGTCGACGTGCCGCACGTAGTACTCCTGCAACCACGCCGGGGAGACGATGAGCTTCCGTTGAGCATTCATTCATGCTTACTCCGGCAATGGTTTGTATGTTCTTTTTTTTTTGTGAGACGGGCGTACTTGGTAGGCCTCCCTGCTCCGCCGCTCGGCGTCGACGGTGCCGTGGAACACGACGTACTGCAGATCCGTGAGCGCGCACAGCGTGTCGAACAGCAGCTTGGGCCGGTCCCTGCACCGCAGGATCACCACCGTGTACCGCCTCTCCGCGCAGTCCATCACCACGACCTTGGCGCCGGCCTTGGGCCTCGCCTTGCCGCACCGATCCTCGCCGCTGACAGCCTCCTCGCTGCCGCCGCCGCCGCCGCTGCCGTCGTCGAGCATGAGCTTATGCAGGCGCCTCTCCGCGCGCGCCGTGCCCAAGGGCACGCCCGTGCGCGTGCTGCCGCGGCTACTGCTCGCGCCGTCGCCCTGCATCACGTTGCAGAGAAGCTCCTGCACCTTGGACAGCCGGGCCGCGTCGTGGATGGCGAGCCCGGAGGCCTCGTCGGTGATCTGGATCACCGCGGCGGCGCGCCTGCTGTGCGTCCACACCTCGGCCTTCACGATGTTGCAGCTCAGGGAGGCCAGCACGGCGCACACCTCGGACAGGAGGCCAGGCCGGTCGGTGCCGGTAAGCTCAATAGAGGTGGACTCGTCTTCTGGTGGCGCACCTCCGCCCGTCGGCCCGATCGCCGGCAACTTGAGGTAGTCTTCTGATTCCAGGCACTGCTGAAGAGCAGCAAGGTAAGGCACCTTGAAGGGTTACATCAGAGTTGATCTGTAAATGACTCGCTTACTTTCTGAATATGGTCAATGACCTCCCTATTCTGAAGCTTACTCCCGTGCTGATCAGTCACATTGAACACTGAACACGACATGAACCAAGAAACCAAAAAATTTCATCATGGCAATTGACAAGTCAAACGACCAAACATGTCCCTTCAAGTTGCAAGTCAAATTCAGAGAAAAAAAAAAGTGGGAGGCTTATAACTACTACTAGTACCATCCATGAACCAGTTGCCATCCGAAGAAATGTACGCCTTGGTGATGACGAGGTTGAGATCGACAAGGACTTGAACTGCTTCCAGTAAAATGCCATGCTTCTTGACCCTATCAACCTGGCAAGAAATAAAAGGTCAACTTTTCAAAAAAGAAATAAAAGGTCCACCATTATCAATTACAGTAATATTGTACAAACTACAAAAGGTAGAGCAGTTAGCTAGATATTGAAATGTAGTTAGCAGAGTGGTCCTCCATGAAAGTGAGGTCCAAACTCACCCGGATGACGGTTGCGTTGTCACACGAGTCGTTGTCTATCACAACTCTGCAAGAAGCAACACAATAGGCGATGAGGGTTCGGCAACAAGTAATAGCAGAGATAATTTGGAAAAATATAATTACTAGCAAACAGTCAAGTTTTGGTAGTTGATTAGAGGGTACTAATTAGTAAAGCATCTGGAAGAGGCAGCAAAGGAATCAATGATTCCATACAGCCTTTGCTAAAAGTAGAGGGGGAATTTGAATGGACTCCTTTGCCTTTGGACACCATGGCAGAGGCGGTAGGAATAAGGCAAGGAATAAAGGCCATGAAGGCAGCCGTGTACGGAGCAGCATGAACTCAGTTTGTTCCCAAAACGATGAAATGGAATCTTCATGAGGTTTGGATACGTTATATGTATATGAAAGGTTTGTGTTACTGTTAATTGAGTTGAGAATTACATGCACTAAAGAAGTCATTATACATAATACAGCAGGCTATCTAGTCTAGATTGGGTGATTGACTAACCCAGCAGAATCCAAATACTTAATAGTCAATTGGAATCCTACGAGTGATTAGGATTCACTGTGACGGATTCCATGAGCAGAGCAGGTAATTAAGGAGGAAATAAATCTGCCGAGAGCTTTTGCCGATAGCGATTTGGATATTAGTAACTACTGTTATTGATGAATTAACAATACGAATCGCTTAACGCGCCTCGACCCTCCCTCAACAATTTGCAGAAACTGACAACTGAAAATAAAGAACGGAGGCTAACTCCGCACGCACTCGAAAGGCAATCAGCAATCCACGAGAACACAGCGGGAGGCAGCAAAAACTGCAAGCAAATTCAGACGACGTGCTCCGAGACTGGCAGCCCCGGCCGGCCCCCACGCGGCGCTGCCACCGGACATACCTCGGCGGGTTCATCCTCCGGACCAACTTGGCGTACTCGTCGTCGTCCTCCTCCTCCTCGGCCACCACCGTCTCCCCGCACCTCAGCATGGCCGCAAGCACGCCGTGCGCCGCGCCTCCCTCGAGAGCTGAGGCTACCACCACCGTGACGCTTCCAGGCCAACCACGCGCGCCCGCTCTATCTGCAGGCGGAGGAGAAGAGCGGAGGAGCTGCGAGCAGTCGCGGGGAAGACGAGACCGCGCGAGAGGAGGAGGAGGAGGGGAGGGGGCAGCGGGCGGAACGGAAACGCCGCGCCGTTTCCATTAACAGCGGCGCGGGGGCGAGGCAGGCCGGGCGGCCGAGGGGAGAGGGCGCGGGCAGAGAGCGGGCGGGAGTAAAGGCAGTCTGTCTGCTGCGCGCCTGCGCCCCAGTTGCCATTGGCACGAGCCGCGGTTTATAAACGGGCGAGGCAGGAGGATCTTTTTTTTTATTTTTTGAAGGACAGGAGTATCTTTTTTGATAATGCGAGGAGGATCTTTGTGAGGTGTGTAGCTTTCCTCCTCCTCCTAGTACCCTTTTACTTTAGGATTTGACAATTTTTGCCATGCATGTTTGGCCCTAAAAGGGCATGAGGAGTGTGGCAGGGATTTGTGAGGCGGTGTGATGAAATCCAGTAGTAGTAGTGATGGGTGGACATGGTTAAACCTGCCGATTTCCGGTTTAGATTGAAGCTACTGCCTATCCTTTCATGCCCAGCTTGTCGCTTGCATGGGAGTCAAGCTCTCTTCTCTTCCACATTAGCAAAAATATTGATTCGTTCGGCTATAAGCCAATTGTTGTACGTTCTCTAAGTCAACGGTACGTCAAGTGGTGGGTTCACTTCATGCAGACTGGGAAGAGGCAATGAAGCACGATCGATGTGAAGAAAATTAAACAGAGAGAGAAAGAGGTGATGCTTTAGAGGAGGAGAATGAGACGTGCAATATTGACAACTAGGATGAACACACGACACTGATGGGCAACAGGGCAAACAAGCGAAAACAAACCTAAATCTAACCATCCATCAGTCACTAAATGTTGAACCACGCAGTTAAACGATAGCACTTCTCAAAGGGAAATAGGAAAATATTAGCGCTCAAGGGTCTGTTTCATCAAACGAGCCCACATGATTGTTCTTTCAACAAAGAAGAAGAGGAGATGGATAAGCCGTCGAACACATCGCACGCACGCCTTGCACGACGGTAGGCGCACACACGCCATCATGAGCTCCACAACTTGGGGAGGCCAATGCTTTGTCGCATCCTGTCGTTTAGGACACCGACGCTCCACCGTCCGCCCCCCTCATCCTCCAACGTGGCACAATCCACGTCGTCGATGGGGGCATGCCACCCTAGCACCCGGGGACCTCACCTCCGTCGCTCGGCGCGGTCTCCGACGAGCACCTCCGCCGGCGCCGCGTACCGCGTCGCGATCGGCCACCAGCCTTTCCCTCACGTGGCGTGGCGCAGCGGCCGGTAGGTCACCTGTTGCTTGCTGGCGCCGTGACGTGGCGGGCCGCAGAACCGAGAGCTTGAGCCGAGTCGGGTGTGGATAAGGGAAGGCCGGACAGGTAGGCGCCAAACAGGCCACGTCACGCGGCAGGTTCATCCGGAATGGCGCGAGGGTACGGGGTTGGGCCACGTCATCGCACCAGCAGCCAATGGCAGGGGGTTGGGTCACCTGGTCTAGTTATTCCGGTTTCAGTTAGCGACCGAAAGGAACTTTCAGTTACTTTGTTCTTCACCGCAGCACCTGTCTCTGAATCCACATCAGTCCATGCCTTCAGGCTTTAGTCTAAGTACTGGCCTCTGGATGGAGAAGAATCTGCGAGTTTTTGGAAGGGGAAAAGAAAAAGGGAAGGAAAAGTGCAAGCTCCTGCCTCTCCAGCTGACGGCAAATTCAGATTGTTGTCCTCCCGAGAATCCGATCATGCTGCACGAGATGTATCCTCCAGCTGCCCGCGAATCCGAGAGAATTTCTCGACGGTGACGGCGAGTTGTTCTTGGACAGCGAGTTGCATTTGCAAGAAATAAGAATCGCCGGGGCAGTCTGCGGTCTGCTGTCTGCTGCTCCTGCGTATCTGGGGCAAATTTGCCAATATTTCTTATGAATGTTCGGCATTTTTAAATGTTAACGGTGGGTTTTGCACCAGACGCGCTCTGCTTGCTGCTGGTAGTGGTGGTTGGGAGAATATCAGCAAGTGGAGTAACCTGTCATTCTCAAACATCTTGGACGATGAGGGCAGGACCTAGTTGCAACTGCAGAAGAACGAGGAAATCTCTGACAGTAACTGAAACACGACAAGCACGACCTCAGCGAGTGCAACTGCATGCCCAACCGCCATGGCGTTTTGCCCAACTGAAAAAGTCTGAGTGCAAGCCTTTTGATGTTGGCATAATTACCCAGACCACCATGAGAGCCATGAACAGAATCGATCCTTGGAGGCAGCGGCCAATGCAGTTTCGCCGGAACCGATTCCTGGCCCATGCGCGCCGAACCATTCAGCAATCCTGGGGGGAAAGAGGCAGATTCACCATGTGAAGGAGAATCGGAATTAGAACCTGCAGTTATCCTGGGAATTGGAATAATCTGGTAGTACTAGGAAAGCAAAGACGACGAGCATTTCTTAGTGCAAGCAAGACGAGTAGCACTAAGCTAAAGCTGCTCATATTGGCTCCTTTTGCTCCGGAGGGAGCACCGGCGCCCAAAGTCCAGGGGGATTCAGATTCTCGCGCAATCTGGGCGCATGATCACACTGCTTGCTGGCTGTCTAGACACCGGCGATCGACGGAATCATGTTCCATCTGCCAAACCACACAAGTTTTAATTTACCTGAATATCTGATCTGACCTGACAGCACCCGAAGTCGTCGTCGCCAGCAAGCTGAGATCACAGAACATAATCTCGCGTACGTGGCGGCGAGGCAACGGTCGAGCAGAGTGAAGAGTACACTGACGCCGGCGATGGCCGGCCGGGCGGCTGGTCGGCACCCAGCAGCATTATCAACGCAGCTAGCGCCGCCTGGTCCTGGTCCATCAGCCGGCATCGAGATCCACCGCCTGGTCCTGTTGATCGCGACGCTGAAACATCCATCCACCAAAGATATTCCTCTTCAGGATGGCATCATATCGTTCCAGCTGCATTATATTGGCCGCTGGCTACTCCTAGATCTTTCAGGGACCTGATATCTGATCAAGGTCCCACGATGGCGATTAGGATGGGACTGAAGAATAACTCGCGACTTATTTATTTTCTCATCACTCTGTTAGGTTGGTTGTGGCTGGTGATTGGTGCTGATTTATTGTGACAGAAAAGTACTGCTGGTTGATTGGTGACTGATGCCATGTGCTGATTTGGTGTGAGAGAAAAATACTATTACTGGTTGCCAGCAGAACAAAGTGATTAAAAAAATAAATAGTATAGCACAAGAAAGGGCCGTAATCACAGCCCCTGACGAATACAGCCCACCACCAAA
Source organism: Panicum virgatum (assembly GCF_016808335.1). Lineage (NCBI taxonomy): Eukaryota > Viridiplantae > Streptophyta > Magnoliopsida > Poales > Poaceae > Panicum > Panicum virgatum. The sequence continues at coordinate 45,207,122 of NC_053141.1, read as the reverse complement.
TGCCCAAAACCGGTGCATCTGGGCTTGTAGAGTTGCAGCAGCATGCCATCTCATTTCCGTTGTTCCCTGCACAAAACAGGAGCAGCAGCGGCGTCGGGATAAGAACAGGAGCAGCCAGCCGACGAATCCCACGGCCATAATTGGCAAGATCTTGGCCGGCGATGCCTTCCGTGACCAGAAATCTCGTCGCGTGTCACCTAGCTAATCAAAGTGGTTTCGGCTCTTGTGCGCGTAGAGTTGGACCCGTTTGTCTCTTCCCAACTACAAAACGACCTTCCTCCCACAATTTGGATGCACCCTGTCTGATCCAACCTCTTCAGACCTTAGCCCCCAAACAAAAATAAATCCACATCAAGCTTGAAGACAAGATGTGGATAGAAGCCGACGCCGTAAACCAGGGTTGTTTATTTCGCAAGAGTAATCAGCTTTATTACCTGATCCCCTCCCCTTTGGTTGCTCATTTCTGTGTAAATTAAACACTATGGATTCGGAGCAGGGGCGGAGCTGCCCTTTAGCATTGGGGTCGTCAGACCCTGACGAATTTCAGCATATCCTATAGAAAATTACTGTACACTATGGTAGATGACCCCACTATCCAACACTGCAGACCCCGGTGAGATTTTCGGCTGGCTTCGCCCCTGATTCGGAGGCGGGGATCTTTCATTTGTATCGTGTTGTAAAAATCTTTTTTTATATATAATACAAAGATACACAGCTCTGCGTGTTCGAGAAAAAGAAAAAGAAAATCCAGCCAGTTATGAACATTCCTGCTATCAGTCGATGCTAAAAAGAAAGGATAAATGCTTCACAGCACATTGCATGCTCTGCTCAAGCTTCTTTTTCATGCTACTGCCCGGAGTCCTAAATTGGCAGATCGTAGCTGAAGAATTAGACAAATGGGTAGGTAATTTTCTTCATTTGGGAGTTTGGATAAGCATATTTTTTTTCCTTTTTGAAAGTGGGTAAGTAGGTTTTGGTCACGAGGAGATTTGGAGCAGTGTGGTACGCAGTTGGGACCGGGATTCGGACAGCGCGGCGGCAAGGCAAAGGGTGGTTGGTGATCTCCGGTTGGAGAGGAGCCCACAAGTTCCGTCCGGCGGATGGGCCAAGCGGGCCACACCGACTCCGACGTGACCTGTCTGGCCCGTGTTGGCCCAAAAGCGTGAGCCTCGCAGCCGTTCCTTTTTTTTTTTCCAAGGTCACGAGGAGCCTCGCCATCGCCAATATGACTTTGAGCCTGTTCGGCTGGACCCATGAACAATGCTCGGCTGGCTTATTACGGCTTATTTTCTCTCACAAAATATTATTTATTTTATCAACCGAGTACTATTTATTCTATCAGCTGAACAGACTCTTTCTGAACACCCAGCGTACTTACTGTCGGAACGTCCTCCATGGATCTCGCCGAACCCATCAGCGTACTTACTGTCGGAACGTCCTCCATGGATCTCGCCGAACCCATCACCTCTCCTCTCTTAGTTTGTTCAAAAAAAAAAAACTCTCCTCTCGTGGCTAGCATGCTCCGCTGCTAGCTTCGCGGTGAAGCATCGTCGCCTACTAAGCGTCGTTAGCCTTTTCTGCTGGCCGGCCGGCCGGCTCATCAGAGACACGAAATGTACTACCAAATCGCTTGCCTTAATCTATCTGACCGTCCATTCGTCCTCGAAATCTTTGTGTGCAGCTGAAGCGATCGACGCCCAGGGCCAGAGACCCGATAAGCCACGTGTTGAATCTGTCGCCCCGAAACATGCCGGCACGGGTCGTTAGCAGCGTGATGCCGTGATCCGCACTGCAGAAGCTAGAGCGAGGTGCTTGGTCCCTAACCTACACCTTGAACGACACTGCTGCAGCGTGGTGCAGCCGTACAGCCCGTAGTGTCCAGCAGCCGGTAAAAAAAAAACAGGTTGAAAAAATGTGGGCAAATAACCGTAGCGTTCCAGCGTTTTTCACCGCGGGGCAGCAGGGCCGCTGGGCCAGTGACGGTGGTGAAATTCTCAGGAACAGTCTGCCGCCGGCGGAGAAAAGCCACGCAACAACTTGGGACTGACCCGTCCGGCCGGGCACCTTTCCGTGGGAGGGCTCGATCGGCTGTCGTCGGCGGCTCGTAGCACGCCACATGCCGGCCGTCGGCCGGGCGCGGCATCATCGGCGAGACGGCGACGGAGGGAGGGGACCAGCGCGCCGCTCGCATCGGTCGCCGGGACGACGGTCCCCGGCGCCGCGCGTCAGAGCACGCGGAACGCTCTAGGCGGCAGCGGTCGCCGCCGCCGCCCTCGACCCGAGAGGGGAAGAGAAAAGAAAAGAAAAGAGAGGAGGCCAGCCAACCGCCGCGGCAGCTGATTCCTTGAGCGGTGTGCGCGCGGGCAGTGCGGCGGCCATCGCCTGTTTCTACCTGTCGTCGTCGGGAACCGGTCTTGGTCCGTTCTGCCGTTGCCTCGAGATCAGTTTCCTTTGGCTCATGTCTGATGGGTGATGGCTCGCTCGCAGCATCTTGATTGGGTGGCCTCATGAGCCCTGAGCCCCTGACCGGCCGGCGTGCGGCGGCAGAGGAGCGCGGAGGAGGAGGACGACGAGCAGTCAGTCGTGTCAGTCCCAGTCATGTGCGCCTCCAATGAACCAGTCAGTCAGTTTGTTGTCCGTTCGAATTTCAAAAACTTTGCCATGATATCCTCTGGTAGAGAATCGCAATATTTTATTAAAAAAAAAAGAATCCTATCGAGTGGGCCCTGGGGGGCACCCGCCACTGGACAGTGGGACCTTCGTCAACGCGCGTTTCGGCATTTGTACTGTACCCGCTGGAGTGCAGGGCAGTTGCGCAACTGTCAAAGCCCGGTCAGGGGCGGGCTGGGCGTACAGCTTGGAAGGATTCGTTGGCAGAGGCTTTGGCAGTCTTTCACTTTCACTGCGATGCTGCACTGCACATGCTCCTCTCGCAGTCTTTGCTTGCTTCATTCAAGAATCGATGCGAGTGCGATACGGCCCGTGACGAGGCCGGAATCGATTCTCGGCCGTCCGACGACGACGACCAACAAGTACTGGTACACGGCACGCAGTGACCAATGCGAATCTCGACGCAGATACGGTAGTAGCGGTATGGACGAGAGTAAATTCCTTGAATGCCATCAAAATTTTAGGCAATTCTTTGAATGCCATCAAAATTTAGGTGATTCCTTCATTGCCACTAAAATTTTACTCTCATCCCCTCAGTGCCATTCCGTGAGTGAGGTGTTAGATTGACCGTTAGATGGGAGGAAAAAGACATTACTACCCTTGTTTTTCATCCCCTTTCCCCATTCTCTCTCTCTCCTCCGCCGCCGCCCTCTGCATCTCCTTCCACCGCGCTCGCCCAACCCCTGCTTGCTGCCGCCCGCCCCTGGAGCCGCCCCCTGCTCCGGCCCTCCTCCGGCCACGGCGCACACCGGGTACTGCGGGGCGGCCGCCGCCGCCTACTACCCCGACGCCGCCTACTCCTCCGCCGCCGCCGCCGCGTCCTGCTCCCCCGTCGGCCTCGACCAGGCCGCCATGTGCTCCAGCCACGCGGGATCCGGCCAGGCGGGCCGGCGCGGCGCGGCTCCCTCCGCCGGCGCGCGCGAGGCCACGGCGGGGCTCCCTCCGCCGGCCCGTGCGAGGCCGTGGCGGGGCTCCCTTAGTGTAGCCCGGCGGAGGAGGCCTCTCGTGGCGGTGGAGCCCTCTCTGGCCGGATCCGCGCGGGACCTCGGCGCGTCCGCGAGGCATCGGGCGCACCGGCCTCGGGCTCGCCGGCCTCGAGCGCGCGGACGAGCTCCCTCCCGGCGGCGGATGAGCTTGACGAGGGCGGCGGACGAGCTTGACGGCCTCCTCCGATTTGGGTGCTCGGGCGGCCTCCTCCTTCCCCGCGGCCGGCGTGGTTGGCTCCGGCGCGGCTCCCCTCCATCCTCCTCGCTTGCGGCCCCCCTCTCTCCCTCTCTCCTCCGGCCTCGTCGGCGGTGAGCTCCTTGCGGAACTGGAGCAGGCGCGTGCAGCGCGTGAGGATGAAGAGGATGCGGGTGTGGGCCTGCTTGGGGAAGCCGGCGGGGAGCTCCTGGCGGCGGTCGTCGAGGCCCTGTACGATGCCCTCGCAGCGCATCCACAGCTCCTCGGGGCTCATCTCCGCGCACCGCTGCGCCGCCACCAGCAGGTCCTCCAGCGCGAGGCGGCGCTCCTCGTCCGGCTCGTCGCCCCGCTCCAGCGCGCCGACGAGGTCCCCCGCGAACACGCCCAGCTCGCTGTCCACCTCCTCCTTGAGCCGGACGAACTTGGTGCGGATGACGCCGATCAGCTCCTCGGGCCCGCCGCCGCCGCCGCCGCGCACCATCTTGCGAGAAGATCTGGGGGTGGGGCGGGGGCGGGGGCGGGTGCCCAGTCCTGTTTCGGATAGGGCTGGAGTTCGTGGAGTAAAAGGGAAAAAAAATATCGCACAGATGAGAGTTTAACGATCGTGTGCAGTATTTTGACGGTTGTTGCTCAAAATCTAACGGGAATGGCATTGAGGGGATGAGAGTAAAATTTTAGTGGCAATGAAGGGATCATCTAAATTTTAATGGCATTCAAGGAATTAGCTAAAATTTTGATGGCATTCAAGGAATTTACTCTATGGACGATGGACGTGGTCTCGGCGATCGATCATGGGGACTCGACGTGACATGAGTCCTGTCCTGATGAGTTCCTCCTGACCGATCTGCTGCGGCAGGTTTTTAACGTGTCACTTCTATCTAACTGGTACTAGATCAAGAGCTAATCCTGACACGGACGGGGGGAGAAAAAGAAAGAACCGGGTGCGGTGATGGAGTGGAGCCGAACGGCATGTGCAGGCCGTGCGGTCACGTGGCGGGCACGTGGGGTGAGCTTTCCCTCGTAGTACCCTGCCTGACCCGCGCAGAGTGATTGTGCTCCATCCGCAGCGCCCGTCCCGTCCGTTAACGCCCACAAGCCCAGCGGGCGCTCTCCTACGCCGCCCCTACGCTACGCTACGTGCCGCCTGCCACGGCGACGGCGACGAATCGGCGAGCACGCCACGGCCGCCCGCGCACACAGCTGCTCGTACGTCGCCGAGGCCACTTGCCGTGGTCCTCCCCTCCTGGTACTGGACGCTCAGCGGGCCGCGGCCTCCAACGCGCGCCCGGCGCGTCGCCGTCGCCCCCTCCCCCTCCGCTCCGCGGCGTACGTGCCGCGCCGCGTGCTCGCCGGACGCGCCGAACAGCGCGCGGCCAAAGGACCGCGTCGCGTCGCACGTGACCGGATCTCGGATCCGCGCCCGCGCGCGCAGAGAGAGAGAGAGGGCCGGATGGGGCGCGCGGGGCGCCCATCTCCAGGAAGATCCACGCCGGGATACGATTCGGGGGGGACTCGGACACGCGCGCGGTTCCGGCTGGCGCGTGCTGCGTGCCTACCTGCTAATGGTCTGGGGTGAAATCAGTTTCAACAGTTTGGATTTCACCTGATATGCTATTAGTTTGGTGGAAAATGGGTTAATTTTCTAAATGGTTTGGTTTGTTAGGAAATCTGGTTTGGATTGGTTTGGTCTGGACTTTAGTGAGTTGAAAGTCACGTCCTCGCGCAGACCTCAAGTCGTGCTATCACCACGTGCCGTCGCAACCGAGCCATGCTGTGGTGGGTCCTGGAAGTAGTGCCGACACGTCGATGGTTGAGGGACACAATGGGACTGTAGCTGGGTCCCGCAGAGGAGTGGGTCCCCCAGGTTATTGAAGAACGTGCGTACCGAGGAGCAGCAACTAGCATCACGTACAGCAGTAGAGGAGTTAGAACTGTAGTAATGGGTTGGTAGATGTTGTATCCAGTTGAAACCAGTTAATATTTACGGTTCAGTTTGGTTTTAGTTGAAAAAGACCGTCGTTTTGGTTTGGTTCAGTTTTTTACATATGCAGTTTGGTTCGGTGTGGTTGATTGGTGAGAAGAAAAAGAAATTAATTTGGTGTGGGTATGGGATGGTTCTCAGACCATTAGCAGGTTGGGCTGCGTGCTGGGGCTAGCGCCGGTACCACTTCAGGTATGGGCGCGCCTCCGCCTGGTGCGCCGCGCGCGTGTCAGGCCAGGCGACCGCTGTAGGGAGGAGACGGCCGATGCTACAATGCCCGCCCCGCCGGGGATACGGCACGGCGCCGCGATCCGGCGCCTTGAACCGGCGTGGCAAGTGTGCCACGTGCGCACGCCACGGCTGCTCGAGAGTAGAACTGTTCTACTGTGACGCGAGGTTTTCGCTTTGCACAGTGCCGTACTGTGCCGGTCCCGGCGCGTACCGCGTGGCGGCGTCCGGCGTCGCGCGCGCGGTCCCCCTACGTTCAGGGGCGGAGGGCAAAGCTGATCGCCTCGGCGGTGGTGCGACCGACGTGGCCGGAATGCTATACTGCGCGGCGTCGCTTTCGGCCACGTACGGTTTCGCGTGCCGGCCCTTTGTTTCTTCAGACTTACTCGGAGCACCGTGTGCCGCCGCCCTGCCGGGCCTCGCGTTCGCGTCGCCGATTTACGATCGGGAACGTGTGCCGTGCGGACGCCCGCACGGCCCCTTCCGGAGCGCCAGTGGGAGCGCCGGGCGCCGAGCAAGACGGCTGCGGAGGAGGCGGCGGACGCGGGTCGCCGGGTCGGGGCCGGCCGGCCAGCCATCGACTGCCTCCCCGTCCCCGGCGTCCCAATCGGCCGTCGCCCCACCCGGCGCCGCCGGCGGCCGGGCGTGGGGGCCAGGAATCTGCGGCGGCCAATGGGCGCGCGCCGGCGCAGGGCACAATCATTTTGCCTGCCTGCCGCGTTCCATCATGCCGCAATAACGGCGGCGCGCCACGCTAGCTACATGATGACGCGTCGCTCGGGGCCCTGTACGTTGGCCCTCTGCCGCCGGCCGTCATGGCGGCCACTGCTGCTTACGGGACGCAGCCGGCCGGTACGTGCTCGTGATCGACTGGTCGCCGACAGGGAGTCATCGGGTCAGCAAAAGCCACGCGCCACCATTGACCTTGGGCGACTCTCGGTCGTACTGTGCGTGGTAGCCTTTGCATCCGCGTACTAGTGATGATTATATCTATAGTTGTACTAGATCAAACTTTTTTTCTGCCGTTAATTACAAAACACATGCTCCTGGCACTAGATTTATTACGAAAGTATTTTTATAATATATTTTCCATTTATTTAATTTATATATTTAATCGATATTGTGGAGAAAGCGGTGCACCATGAACAGTATCAAAGTCGTAACAATTTTTTATCAGCGAAAATAGAAATAATGAGTAAACTAGGACCTCGCTAAAAATTAGCGAAGGACTCATTTTGGTTCCCAACTAATAAGTCAAGCTAGTATCTTAACTACCACTATATCAGGCAGAGCTAACAATCATTCCCTCCGTCTTAAATTATTAGTTATTTTTGTTTTTTAAATATATAGATTTGGGATGGAGGGAGTAAGTGTTAGTAGGTAACTGTAGTGCATGCTTAGTCATTGATGCTTTGGATTCAAATAAAAGTGAGATCACTCGCGTATCCTTGGAGTGTTAGCTCCTCTGAACAACCGTGCTAGAAATTTAGTCATGTTCTATTTTTTTTGCGAAAGGAGAATTGTATTAAAATGAAGCACAGTACATCCCCATAAATTTACAAAAAGCACCCTGGAGAAAAAAATGGAAATTACACGACGCAACCCCCAAACACCAGGAGTTTCCCAAAGCTGCCGGAGCTCCTCGCCGAAGAAAACTCACAGCAAGGCAAGATCCACCTCCAAACTTCCCAAGAGGCGTCAAAGCATTTTGATGCCGCAAGAGCCAGCACCCGGCACCCACACTGAAGCACACCGTTGACGTTGAATGAACATCGGCCGCCATCTTGAGAAGAACAGGAGAGGAAGCAAGATCCACCGCCGCCAGTCGAACGACCGACGTGGGGAAGACACGGCCACCGCCACCAACAACGCTAGCAGCGCGGCCACGGAATCCCATGGGAATGCCGAAGAGGCCCACCTTTTCGCAAAAAAGTGGCCAAACAAAACTCATACCTCCACTGCCGGAGATGGGGAAGCCCCCGGAGTAGACAATCGCAGCATCGGCAACATCCACTGAAAGCTTCACGCGGCCACCGGAGTCGGAGCAGAGACAGCAAAAGCACCTCACAAAATCTTCGTCGGAGACCATGCCAAATCCGTTGCCGTCGTCGTAGAAGATCTGGAGGACCCTTATTCGCCGGGATAGAGGCTCCTCCATCGCCGGAACACCGAGCTCCAACGCCATCGAAGGCGATGGCAAACCCTAGTCAACTAGCTAAAGCTCATACCTAAAACTAGCAACTACATCTACGCCGGCCGTCGATCCACCCCGTCCCCTACCCGATCCGGTGCCGAAGAGGCCGCAGGAGGGGAGGGAGGAGGGCGGATCGACGCCGGAGACGGGATCGCCCCTGTTTCGCCGCTCTCGGTTACTGTAGGGAGAAATTTAGTCATGTTCTAGGAGTAACAAAAGTACAAGTACACTGCAAATGCTACGTATGAGACGCTCATCGGGGAAGAAGGAAATGCCCTGATGAGATACACCGGAACAGAGCTACAGAAAGATCCTACGGTTGTTACAACTGAAGCGGTGACGTGTTACCACGTTGCGACGCCTTATAAAAAAAGTTACGCCCCTCGCCCCCTCCTGTAACTTTTGTTTTACGTGCATGTGCTTAGCTTTGTCTTTACAACGACGTGCAGAGTCAGAGTCAGAGAGAGAGAGAGAGAGAGAGAGAGAGAGAGAGAGAGAGAGAGAGATCACGTTGTGGAGCACTCGCATGGCTGTGCGCAACGATGGACCAGCCTTTTACCCTCTGGATCGTCGCAACATGTCTGGCGAACAACCGTGTGCAGGTAACTGCCGGTCTGCCTGCCGCTCCGCCCGCCTCCTCGTGACGAAAAAGAAAAGGCCACCACCTTTGCTTAACCGCGCTGCAAAGCTCCAGCCAATCAAGCTAACCGTGCATGGGAACAGCCCCCAGACAGTGGATCTATCGGTTATCACATCACTAATTAGTGCTCCTTACATCTCAGAGTCAATTCAACACGACGATTAACTTTCTTTGTGTGTGTGTGTGTTTGCGAGCACACGACGATTAAATTCAGAGTGGGTTCTTTCGTAAGGACGGCAGGGCGATCGTACGGTTGTACCGTCGCCACGCCTCGTCCGAGACCGACGCGGATTCCCCTCCACGCGTGGAAACTGGAAAGGCCGTGCGGCGGCGCGGCAGCCGGCGGCAGCACGGCTCGATCGGCCGGCCGGGCAGCCGCCGCCGGCCTTGCGGTCGTCAGGCCGGGTGTGGCAGAGAGAGCAGGAGAGCTGAAGGCCCGGACTGTTCCGATGATTATTAATAAGGGATCACATGTTCACATGGCCGCCCCCTACGCGAGCGCCGGGGATGCCGCGGCGGCCGAGCCCCCATGCCTGTCCTCCCCTCACTGGCCGCCCCATCTCCTGTTCCTCCGGAACTCGAAGAGCTGGCCGCTGGTATCTTTCCTTCTCTTCGCTCGCTTTGACCGAGACCGGCCTCGCTCTACTCTACTGTTCCATATGCCGTCCGTACCCTGCTGCTCCGATCGAGCCGCTGTTGCTCCACGTTTCTTCGTGGCGAGCGCCGAGCGCGCGCGCACTGCACTGTTGCATCTCAGAACGCATTTCTTGACTCGGGGATCGAAGCCGCAGATCGCAATCACGCAAGGATGGACGAAAGAAAACGAAGCAAGGATGATCGGGGGATGACTAGATCCTAGCTTAGCTAGCAGCCTAGTGACGAGCATTGCCCTGAACTGGATGGAGTCCGCTGATTAGTTGGCCGAGCTGCGGCGGCGGCGGCCGGCGGCCGGCGGCTACGAGCAGGAGCGGATGAGGCCGAGGTTGTAGAGGAACTTCTCGGAGCGGGAGCGGATCATGTTCCCGAGCGAGCGGCGCCCGGCGCCGGCGCCGACGGGCGACCTGGGCCCGCCGGTGTCCGCCGGCGGCTCTCGGACGGACAGGACGTGCTCGCCGATCTCGGCGCGCACGGCCTCCACGGCCTGCACCTGCACGGGCTGCCCCGACGCGTCCACCACGTAGAACACGTTGGCCGCCCGCGCCCCGCGGGTCTCCACCTCGGCGTGCGTCACCGACAGCCCGTGCTCCCGGAAGATGCGCGTCACGTCCGACAGCAGCCCGACGCGGTCCTCGCAGCACAGCTCCAGCCTCAAGCCCTGCAGTGCAGGAGGCCTCCATGGATTAGCTTAAGCTCACGTCCATCACAAGCATCGATCCATGGATCGATCGATCTGGCAACGAACAGGGCCAGCAGTAGTACCTCGGTGTAGCGCCGCTCGATCGCGGCCTCGAGGGCGCGGCGGAGGCGGTCGCGGTCCTCGCCGGAGCTGCCGGCGCTGTCGCCGAGGTGCCGGATGTAGTACTCCTGCAAAGGTCACCGCCGCCAGCACGGGAGAGAGGTTTCATTACATGAGCATGTGTCCTTTTCTCTGCCGGTAAAAAACAAAGTCTTTTGTGCAGGACGAGCCACTCAAGTTGCTCACACCAAACTAGGAAGGATCTCCCCCGACTCACATGCCAAGATCTACCAGTATCTAGCCGCTGCCAGGCATCTCTGGCTGGCAGCGGTCAAGACGTGAGCCGGCCGGCGTCAAGGCCGAGAGGGCGTGCATGAACTGCAGGGGCCGTGCAGCGCCGCAGCAGGGAGAACACTGTTACTGTGCCCGTGTTCTTCTGCTGGAGCCAGCCAAAGTACCAGCGCAACGCAGTCTCATGATGGAAGCGATGGGATGCATGCCAGGTAACTACAGAGACAGGGTTGCTTCAAAAACTACAGAGACAGGGAGGAAAGGCAAGGCTGAAGCAGGCACCTGGTAGGCCTCGGAGCCCTCGGCGATGACGGTGCCGTGGAAGACAACGTACTGCATGTCGGTGAGCGTGCACACCGTGTCGAACAGCAGCTTGGGCCGGTCGCGGCACCGCACGTTGACGAGCGTGTACCCGCGCTCGGCGCAGTCCTCCACCTCCACCACCGGCCGCCCGGAGCCGCCGCGCGGCGCAGCGCCGCCGTAGCCGTCGCCGTCGTCGTCGGAGCCGCCGGCGCCGGCGCCCTCGAAGCAGCCGCCGGCGTCCTCGCCGCCGCCGCCGCGGCGCCTGTCCGCGTGCATCATCTGGTGGAGCCGGCGCTGCGCGTGCGCGGCGCGCGCCGAGATGGCGGCGCGGGCAGCCGCCCTGTCGCGGCTGCTCCCGCGGAGGACGTGGCGGAGGAGGCGCCTCACGGTGTCGAGGCGGCCGGGGTCAGCGACGGGGCCGCCGGCGTCGGCGTCCGTCACGCGCACCAGCGCCGCCACGCGGGCGTCGTGGGTCCACACCTCCGACGCCACGATGTTGCACTTGAGGTCCGTGAGCACCGCGAACACCTCCGACAGCAGGCCCGGCCGGTCGGTGCCGATCAGCTCGATGGTGGTCTGCTCCTCCTCCGCCTCCGCCTCCACGCCCACCGACCGCTCCGGCGCCGCCCGGAAGCTCAGCGATCCCGCTCCCAGGGACTGAAACAGAAATCGACACGACATCGATTCATCGATCAACATTCAGTTGAGCAGCAGATTGCTCTGTTCTTGGCATCGAACAGCTAGCAACAGGGGGCTCTGCACTTTACCTGTTCAATTCTGTCGATGACTTGGCCGTCATAAAGTTTATTCCCATCCTGATCCACGACATGGAACACTGCAGAAAGGCGAGGCAAACCCACACCCACCACACATCAGGATCGGGAAAAAGATAGAAGAAAGATTACAACCCAAGCAAAAGCCCGGCTTTGCATCACCCCGGAAAGGCACGCCGTCTTTCTCCCATCTTCTTAAACTTTCCAAAGACAGCCAGGGCAGAGGGAGGTCGCAAAAGCAGGCGGCACTCACCATCCATGAACCACTCGCCGTCGGAGGAAATGTAGCCCCTCTTGATGGTCAGCTTCAGATCGGTCAGCACCTGAACCACCTCCAGCAAGGTCCCATACTTGTTCGCGCTGTCCACCTGCAGACAGAAAAAATCAAGCAATATCAGAGGTCTGTCTGAGAGAGAGACAGAGAACCCCCCCCCCCCCCCCCCTGCAGGGACTCGCAGGAGGAGGAGGAGGCAAGGACGCAGATCGAGCTCCTTGCCTTCACCAAGGTGGCAGTCATGTCGGAGTCGTTGTCCACGGTGACCCTGCGAGCGGCAAACGGCCAAGAACCAGGCACCGTTAGCAGAGGGCGCAGGTCAAACACGGCAGAAAGAAACACCCACGGGTGTCGGGGTTGGGGGAGACGAACCTTGGAGGGTTCATCCGGATGACCAGCTTCTCGAACTCGTCGACCATCTCGTTGCTCCGACTTCGAGACCCGCAGGCCATCATTGTCCCCAACAAGGCTAGCTTGCTTTCTTGCTCGCACGAGAGGAGACGTGCAGAGAGAGATGGAGCGGAACGGAGGAACAGGAGATTTGCCCAGGCAAATGGGATGCGTCCCCTTTGCTGCCCCCAATCTAAGTCCGTACTTGGTGGTGGTGTCCCTCTCCCTCGCCTTGTTCTCTGAAGGAGTCAAGCTCTCACCTCACCTAGTCCTAGTTATATATATTGGCCATGGCCTCATGGGGGCTGCAAGGAGAGAGAGAGAGAGAGAGAGAGAGAGAGAGAGAGAGAGAGAGAGAGGACAACCTGCCTCTACTTGTGGATTTGTGAACGGATCTCCTCGCTCCTCTTTCTCTCACCTGGTTGCTGTGGCTGACTGTGTATGTGTGTGGTTTTGTGGGCAGGCAGTGGTGTTTGGTTGGTGTCCCTTCACTGGTTTAAAGGGAGATGTTTGGGAAAAGACCATCCCAATGGGGAGCTTGTTTCTCTGCCTGGCCATAGTGGACATTCTTGGCTCCCTTCCTGCTATGCAGTGATCCAAGTGTGGGACCTATGCCCAATTGCTTCAAAATTCATTGCTTTTTTTGCGACAAAAATTGGTTGCTTAACAAGTGTGCATGTAACGGGCGCCACATCTGGAGACCAGCACAACCATAATTCGGGGATATTTAGTTATGTACGGATATAACGGTCGCACACCGGGAATTAATGGTGATATCTAGTTATGTACCGATATAACGGTCGCTATACTAGAACTTATCAGTAATACTTAATCATATGTGTATAGTGTATATGACAGTAGCTACATCTAAAGACTTGCACAACCGTAATTTACTCTTGGATTTGTCGGCGAAGTTTCATCATGTATGTATATAACGGTTGCTGCCTTCAGAGTCTTAACAATTATAATTTTTTGGATTTAAAGGTGATTCTTAATCGTGTATGTATACTTCTCACCGATTGGAAATTGAAGATATCTTGAGAAGATCTGAGTAATTAAGGAACATTTAAAACTCCATCCTAGAGAAAATCATTTTTTAAAGATACTAGAGGGATGTTTTTAATGTGCATGGAAATTTGATGAGTGGTGGTCCAAGAGAATTTCTCATCTGCCCAAAAATGTGAAATTGCTTTGACTATCTGTTTTTTTTTCTCTTATTTTCTTGTAACTGTTCTGACTCTCTGTTTTTCTATTCCTTTTATTGTAACTGCTCTGACTCTTTGTTTTTGTTTGTTTTTTTTGTAACTGCTTTGACTTTTGTGGTTAATGGAGTTGCATGCTTCTCACCCTGCCTATGATCGCATAATAGAATATTTTTTCTTTCAGGGATCACAATAGAAAAGATCAACGACAAATATACTTGCACGGCTCTTGTACCTTTACATAATAATATAGTATATTTTCAAAAGAAAAAGATAGCAAAATGGTACAGGCTGATTAGGGTGGCAAACATTGCATTGGCTGCTTACTGCCGTGGCATAATTGCATTGGCCGCGCTTAAGTTATGGCTCATGGTACGATAGAGGACCTCGGCAATGCAAAAGGTCAACCAGCACCTTTCCTTTCTCCTTTTATGAATGAAAAAGGTCAACCAAGCACTTGCCTTGTACTTGCAGCCATCACAAATACTATAAGAAGTTAGGAACTTGTTCTCTTGCAACATGAAACATACAAAAACGACCTTGAGAATGGCCAAAATTTTCTATATATGAAGATGGCAAATAGGCTAGTCCAAATAATACCATAGCAGTATCTATGGTAATTGGTCGACAAAGCATAGCGCCATCACAGTAGACTTTGATGCACAGCTTTTCTGTGTAATCCGAGAGAAAAACACACACACAATGCGATAGGCTTAATTTACCCCCCATATATATGGGTGTGGGGGTATTGACCAATACTAATTATCTTTTTTTTTTGAAAAAAATACCTTGGCCAATAATTACCAATTAATCATACAACACTCCTGCAGCCTTGTACTATTTTGCTCCACGTATCCTAACAGCATCTGAACAGCAAGCGTGTCAAATGCTTAGATTCAGGGCAAGGATCCGAGAGCAAATGAGGTCCCCGGTTTCATCAACAGGATCACCATGTGAGGTGAGGCCGGATAGAATGCTTATCTTCGCCCTGGCCCTCTCTATCTGCCCATCTTTGGTCCCGAGCCTCTGGTTTTTTTTCTTTTCTTACCGTGCATGCATGCATCCACCATTCCTGCCTTTCTAGCTCGCAATGCAACTTCCTCATTTGGTAGTACCAAGTGCACTTTTGAACTTGATAAGATATCTCGTCGGAATCTTCCTTTTTTTCCACATATATGCCAGTACTTAGTACGCACTTTCCTTGTCATCAAGTATATGGATTGATTTAACTGTTTTTTTAAAAAAAAATTAGAACTTTGACATCATCTATGAGCCTGGGACGATCAGAAATGTTCAGATTTGCTGCTTTGGGTACTCTGATGATGATCTCAATAGACTCGTTGTGGCTGGCTGGCAAGACTTATAAACAGTGGCGGATCTAAGGGGGGCTAGGGGGGCTCGAGCCCCCCTACTGCCTAGGAGTCCATGGATCCCCCTCAACCCCCCTACTGCCATGGATGAAGAATGGAGGGCTGGAGGGCTGCTGGAGGTAGAAGAAGACCCTGTTCGCGACATGGGCCAGAATAGGCGAACAGCCAAGCACAGCAGGCCTAGAATTTAAAGACTGCGCCTGCCCAGGCTGAACGGCCCAAATCGCCCCCACTGGCCCATTCAGCCCACCCAGACTCCAACTCTAGTTCCCCAATTCCCCAATCGGCCAATCCAAATCCCTAGCTACAAGTTAGCTTGATCGGCTCTGCTCTGCTCGCGAGAGAACGGTGGCGGTGGTGGCCCAACGGTCAACGAGCAGACGGCGGCGGTGGGAGACCGGCGGCCAGTGACTGCACTGCGGCAGGGCCTCAGACCGTCGGGCGCTCGGCCTCGGCTCGTCATCCGCGCATCCGCGCCCTGCCCGCGCTGCCACCCGGACCCACGGTCCCGGTCCACGGAGGAGGCAGGCACGCGCCACATATACGGCGTGCCAGCGTGGCTACGCGTGGGGCGGGCCGGCGTGGCCGCATGGTGGTGGGCGGCCGAGCGCTCCGCTGGAGTCCGCACGGGCGCACGATCGGAGGGCGGACTGGCGAAGGCGGAGGCTCGGCGGCCAGCGCGACCCAGCCCCCCTACATTTTTTTTCCTGGATCCGCCCCTACTTATAAACACATGCCCTGCAAAGCTCTTGCCAGGTGTTTCTTGGAAAGGACCTCAACAGTTTTAGCAGAACATTGATGCACACACCCAGTGTCAGGTAGCCGCGCGTTTCCTCCCGGCAGACGGCACACCTGTCTAAACGCTGGGAGGAAAAGAAAAACGCAGCGAGCAAGGGCGCTGCCAGGTGCACGGAGGCTGGTCTCCGGAGTCATGAGCCTGTTGCCAGATGGAGATCCGAGCGTCGCGTGCCGGTCCAGGACGTCGAACATCCCAAGCACACGCAGTGGCCGCCGCGAGTCAACCGGTGACGCTGAGTCGCTGACCAGCCAGGAGCCTACTACGCCGCTAGCTGCGCCGGCGCTGACGAGGGCTGACTCCATCGTCGGCGACGGCGAGCAAGTACCGAGTAAAGCAGAGCTGGCCTTGCCGTTCCTTTTTTTTTTCTTCGCGATTTCCCCCCAGCACGGGATTTTCCCTCTCCTTCTCGTACGTAGAGTATTACCAAAAAATGCCTTTAATTTTGTCTCGCCTGTAACTGGAAGTTATGAAGCCCCCACCACCCATGCTCACTTAAAACAGTGCGTGGAAGCTCTTACTCGTAGGCAAGCGTAACAGTGCATGCTCACTATAAAAGTTTTTTCTTTTTTGTGAAGATGGTGCTTTGAGTAACAAGTTGTGAGAAACCTGATGTATTTAACAACAATTAATAATTAAATATCATAAAATTGTTTATGACGATGAATTTGACAACATCTACCTTGTGGTGTATTTGTAGAAATGAGAATTTTGTGGGCTGGGCCTAAAAGCAGTGTCCATGCATGTTTAACGGTAAAAGATTAAAAAAACAAACAATTCTAGAATAAAGATACGCACTTTCAAAAACAGGGAATATTAAACTAATCTGCATTTGAATAGGCACGCACATGAAGCACTGTCGCGTAGCCGCCTGCACGATACACCGCACCGGCACGTCGGGCCCAGGCAAACGCATCAAGTTGTTTAAGGAGCGGTCAAACAAAGAAGAGGTAGAGCAAGTGATGGAGCAGCAACCGGACACTTGAAAACATTAACCAATCAGCACTAGCTGAGCGGAGCTGAGTACGAAATTATACTACTTTATTGACAGAGGCTACACGTACCATGGGCTGCTAAAAACTGGTAAAATTTCTACAGTATATGGCACATCGAATGTTCCAACACATGCATGTAGCATTACATGTAGTTAAAAAAATTAACTAATTATACAATCTAACTGATTAGCATGAAATAAATCTTTTAAATCTAATTAGTTCATGATTAAACATTATTTGTCAAGTAACAATAAAATGTGCTACAGTATCAAAATCAATAACTTTTCACTAACTAAACAGGACCTAAGCTACTGCTTTAATAATAAAGTGCGCCTTAGTGACAAATATTCCCTGACACTCGCTGCCAAATTCCCCCCGGCAGGGGATTAGACTAAGGTCAGTCTCAATATAAGTTTCATGACATTAAATACCATCATTTTTACTGACATGACAAAGAAAGAGAAGACTAGAGTTTCATGAAATGTGAGAAGAATTTTATCACCATGAAACTCGTCTGGTACAATTATCTAGTTTTCAGTCTAAATAACTGTATTTATAAAACTCCCACTGAGAATAACCTCCTAACACGCTCCAATAGATCCTGAGACGAGGCGCCCCCATTGGCCACAGAGGCGCGGTTAAAAAACTGGCGCCTAGACTGGCTGGTGGATCACTAGGCAGATGGCGGGAAGAGAGATTCCCCTGCGCGGGCGGCGGGCGAGGGAATCTCCTGCTCCTCCGCCGTCCGGCTCGGCTCCGATTGATCGGATTGATACCCTCGGGGCCTTGAGGGGTTTGAACCTTGCTTTGTCCGCCACCGCACGCGCGCGGCATGTGTGCCGCAGCGCGAATGGCTGCGGCATCCGCGGCCACGGCCGGGCGACTAGCTGAGACCGCCCGGAACGGCGGTGCGCGCGTGGCCGCAGGCCGAGCTCGGTTATTTTTAACCGTCCGTGCGCGGTGGTGGGCCGGCGTGGCTCCTCCGCCGGGCCGGCGATCGGCGCGCATGTGCGGGCGGCCCTGCACGCAGCGGCGAGCGGCGAGCGGCGAGCGGCGTGCGCGCCACCGGCGCTACTGCTAGGAGTGGATCGGCCTCTCTCCCCACCGTTATCCCTCGCAGTTCTTTCTCTTCCCACCCACCCATCCTCGTTCAATTCAGTTCGTGGCAGACACCATGGCGATTTTTGAGCAGCGGCATCTCCAAAGAGCAGGGCCTCGGATGGGAGTCGGCCACCGGTTTCCGGCACGGAGTTCGACGGCGACGGCGGCCGGGGAATAAGGCGTGTGCACGATACCGCTGTCGAGCAACTAGACCACCGGTCGCAAGCATGGCGGAGTGGAGTGGGCGAGTGGTGGTCACGTGAGAGAAGCGAGGCACAGGGTTGCAGGCGCAGGCCAGGCCGCATTTTTTTGCTTTCTAACCTTTTTCGCAAAAGTTTTTCACATATAACTCCTTTTCGTAACGAAATGTAGAAATGGACTCTGGAGATCGGCGCCGTAGTCTACGGCACCGAGCTAACACGTCTCGGCGCCGTTGTATGCGGAGCCGAGATACCACACTCGTATACTGAGTCGTGCCGAGCTGGCGCTGACGTGGCTCAGGGTCGGCGCCATAGATCTCGGCGCCGAGGTCCCGAGAGCTCGGCGCCAAGATCTACGGCGCCGAGCTCCTGCCATAACGCCTCTGCTTTCTCGCGCCGCTCGCCGGCCGCACACGGCCACCTGCCGCTCGCACCTGACGTGCTTGGTGTCAGGACCTGCTTCGTGGCGTGCCTCCATAAATCCATAAATGATGGTGCTCGGCCATCTGCTCCGCCACGTGCTTGGTGTCATGATCTGCTCGATTGATTATTGATTCGCTCAAACAACTCTGGCCGCAAGCTCTGGTGGAGCCTCGCTACGGAAACTAGGATACCAGCTTTTCTTCTATACTATTGCAAGATCAACTTAGTATTATTTTTTTGAAGTAACAACTTAGTATTAATCATCAGGTAGGTATGGCATCCAAAATAAGGAGAAAACACACTTGAAATGTCAGTATATTTGTATGCCATTCTCACAATTTACAGGAACTTGGTCAATGGATTTAAATCATCAACCAAAAGACATATACAGACACAAATAATCACAGTGCAGGACCTTTCTGTTCTAATAGGAAAAAGAAAGCTACAATCTTTTATCAAATGAAAAGCAAGTGATATCCAATGAGCTCCATAACTCCTCTCCACAGATTGTCATGACGTTATCACTAGCTTGTTCCTTGTCAGTGACTCGCCCGTTCTTGCATCTCTGCAAATTGTGACCGGAGCTCGTGGCGCGAGAAAGCAGAGAGTGGCAGGAGCTCGGCACCGTAGATCTTGGCGCCGAGCTCGGCGCCGACCCTGGGCCACGTCAGCGCCAGCTCGGCATGCTGGCGTGGCATCTCGGCGCCGCATATAATGGCGTTGAGACGTGTTAGCTCGGCGTCGTAGACTACGACACCGATTCCAGGATCCATTTCTACCATTTGTTACAAAAAGAGCCTGTATGTGAAAAACTTTTGCGAAAAAAGTTAAAAAGCAAAAATTACGGCAGGCCAGGCTCCGCGGCTGGCTGCCCTGCCTGGCCTGCTGCTGGGGTCTTGTCATGGACGGCGCCACGACATAGCAGAAGCTGTGGAGGGAGAGAGGCGTAGTTTGCAGTATACGTTTTCATTGCTTAAGATACAAGTTTTGTAATGTGGGCCCGAGGCTGTTGGCGTAGCTACCCGCGTGTAAAACCTGAACCCAGATTTTGCAATTGGAGAAACAAACTCAGAGAGGACAACCTGTCCTCGTCCCGTCCCCCAAATTATCCGTGATTGATGCGGGCTCACGTCCGGCCAAGGGTAGTGACAGGTCTGGTCTGGTGGCTTGTGAAAAACAAACCCAAGGAATGGTACCGGCGCGGCCACTCTCCTTCCGCTGCATGCGTGTACTTGCGCCGGGCCTGTCTCTGGCTGTGGTTGCAGCCATTCTGCCTGCGATGCCATGCCTGCAAGGAATATAGATCGCCTTAGAGCATCTCCAACAGATGTTGTATATGGCCTTCTATCTGTAAAAATAAAGAGAAAGCCCCAAAAACCAGGTTCCAACAGATTTTGTATCCGACCCCATCATGCATCCGGTCCTCCAAAATCTCCCCTCCGTCCTTCATTTTTGCAGGTCCTCCAGCCGCTCGCAAAATCACTCGCGCACTCCTCCCGCACGCGCTCGCCGTTCCCACGCGCGCGGAGCCGGGCCGGCGGGGCGCGGAGCAGCGGCGCCGGAGCGCGTAGCAGCAGCGGGGAGCGGAGCAGCCGCGGCGGGGCGCGGAGCGTAGGCGGCAGAGCGGAGCAGCGGCGGCGGAGCGCGTAGCAGCAGCGGGGAGCGGAGCAGCCGCGGCGGGGCGCGGAGCGGCGGCGGCAGAGCGAAGCCGCCGCGGCGGGGCGCGGAGCAGCGGCGACGGGCGCGGAGCAGCCGAGGCGGGGCGTGCAACCGCGGCGGCAGAGCGGAGCAGCCACGGCGGGACGCGGAGCGGCGGCGGAGTGCGTAGCAACGCGGCGGCGGGGAGCGAGCTCGGTGGGGGAGAATGAGAGAGAGTATGACACATGAGTCCGCTAGCAGTACAAATATGGAGATCTAAATTTGGCTAGTCTGTTGGATTCCCAACATTTTTTCAAGCCTTCTATGTTTTTACAAAGCCTCGTACCATCTAAATATACAAATGGAAATACAGCATCTCTTGGAGATGCTCTTAGGCCTCGTTTAGTTTTTTAAGTTGCCATCACATCAACATCACGTCAACTATTCGAATGTCAATCTGAATTTGAATGTTCAAATGCCAATTTAATATAAAACTAATTGCATAAGTTACAATTAGAGCTATAGACGAATCTATTAAGTATAATTAATAATGCACGTTTAGCGAATGGTTACTGTAGCAATTAGTGATCAAATTATGGACTAATTAGGCTTGATAGATTCGTCTCGTGATTAAATCCCGACTTTTTTATAAGTTTCATAATAAATCTATGCTTAGTAGTCCTAATTGGTGTATAAACATGCGATGTGATGAGACTTATAATTTAAACTGAAAAAAATCAAATGAGACCTTAAGCTGGCTAGTGAAACTAATCAAAGTGCAGCAACAATTCTCGCAGCAGCTGCTGGTCCTGTTTGGATTCCAGATGCTTATAATAAGCTCCTCGGAATCTTAATATTTAGGAGTATTAAATGTAAATTACTGATAAAATTCATTCCATAACCTCTAGGCTAATTTGCGAAACGAATCTAATGAGCCTAATTAATATATAATTTACTACAGTGATGCTATAGTAATCATCTGCTAATCATGGATTAATATACCTCGTTAGATTCGTCTTGCGAACCCAAGAATTGTGCAAGTAGCTTTGTGTATAAACTTTATTAAATACTCTTGAATAGTAAAATTCTCCAGGGCTTATTGTTAGCCCCTTGGATCCAAACGAGTAACGTATAGCATCCTTGGTCAAACAATGTGTCAGATCATTTTAACTCTATGTAAAGAAAAAATCCTGTAAGAACTATTTAGCATCCTTCAGGTTTGTATCACAGCCAAGAAGACTGTGTTTTCCTTTTTTTTGGAAAAGAAAAACAATAATGCATGCCTCTCGGCTTGATTCTTGTATTGCCCCAAGGATCATCTTTATCATCTAAGAAATCTAAGAAGCTTGCTGTCCATCAGTATCTTTTACCTTGTCCTGGATATAGCACAGATCGATAAAAGTTAGCAATTGCACTGATAAAGGGTGATATATATAACATATACTCCCTCCATACTCAAAATAAATGACGTTTAGGACAGTGACACGGTCTCCAAAACACAACTTTAACTTCTTATTTCTCTAAAAATATTTATCAAAAAGTGATATATGTATACTTTCATAAAAGTATTTTTCAAGACAAATCTATTCATATAATTTTTACATTTTCAAACTCAACAACTTGAGAGTTATTCATGATTTATATTCTCAAGGTTTGACTCAAACCTTGTCCAAAATGTCAATTATTTTGGGTATGGAGGGAGTGTATGTTATTAAAGCACGCTAGCCAAAATGAAACCAATTGTGTTACTCTAATCTAACAGCAAAAACAAGCTTGCACAGCAAAACCATGCAATTAAGCTATCAACATCTTACAGACTTACACCACCAAACTAAATATGATATAGATGCCATGCACTTTCTAAACTGGCAGCGTGTACAATAGCAGGTCATGTAATATCCATTTCTGTTCAACAATAGTTTCCCACTGACTAGTGTTGCTTCCATTTCAAAATGTAAGTGAAAATATCAAAAACCGAATTTGATCACTAATTTCCCTCATTTCATATTTATTCCTAACAACAAAATCATAGTACTAGGAAAGTACTTTCGAATAGGAAACAAATGGTACATTTTTCTAAATCTACATATTGCTAGGTTAATCCTTGATCAAACAAAGATGACATAGTTTGACATTCAAAATACATACGGGCATTATTAAAAAAAAATGGACAAAGTATAAAACAGATACCCGATGTCAGATTTGACCTTCAGAAAACTCACCCACTGAATCTCTAGCTTCGAACTGACGTAGCCTCTGATGACAGCGTTCTATCTCATCTACCATGGCCAACTTTTCTTTATTAGAAGCATCCAACATGTCCTTGAAATGCTTCAGTTTTGGAATAACCCAAAAATATATAAGCGTCCAGCCACTGAACGCCATGACGTAAGCTACCTTGGGTAAGATTTCCATCGCTGCACCCTTTGCACTAAAAATGACAAATGCAAGTGATAATTCATAACAACGTACAAGTATCTGTTGTTAACTTATAGATCTCAAAATTGGAGCAAGAAGTCGTACACGTCCCACTCATTGAAAGCTTCCTTGTTATGAGTTTGAGGACCCTGAAGAAACAGAACAGAACAAACAGCATCACCAATGCCAGCAATATCAAGGTTATCAAGATTGTGATATGTATCTAGAATCACTGGCCGCATAGAGCTGGCATCGCGGATCAGCCATGGGCCTTAATTTCATTGAATCATAATCCTAAGTGTACGATCAAGTGTCACTAGATTTTATAAACTTTAACCTGCCATCCTTTTACAATTAACAAATTGTTCCATGTTAAATAACAGTATAATTCACGTTTAAATGAACAAGTTATATACATGAGATCAATTTATATAGAATCAAGTTCAGTTGAAGTTGATACCGAAGGCGCTACCGAGTTTACAATCTCCACAGAACATATTTTAGCTTTTATACAAAACAAATGTTTTCCCTTTCTTTTCTAAATGTGAAAGATGCACGCCGATCCTATGTTTGACCGACCCAAAATCAATCTGACCAAAATTAAGATGAACAAATGTTTGAATTCAGTCTTCACTGAGGATGAGGTAAAAAGTTGTTCAACTAAGGGTCCTTAAGTAGGGAACATGGTTAAAGCAAGAAAAAAACTGTATCTGGAGCACGACGAGGTAGAAGTGCCGCGAAATCGAAGACCAGCGGCGGCTCGTGTACAGCTGCCGTACCCTGTGGTTGGTTGGTGGAGTAGCTCGAAAGGCGGTAGGACGGTCCTCGGAGTAGAAGGCGGCGGCCATGGTACTGGAGGCCCTCCTGCCCAAGAAGGCGAGGCGGTGCGCGGACTATCTTGCTAGCCGCAGATCGAAGAAGCGCTGCCCCTGCCCCTGCCCCTGCCATACCTGGCCACCACCGGTCGATCACGGATCTCCCCCAGCGATTATGAGAGACAAAACCTAAGGAAATATTGCTGGATTTCGATCGAACCAAGGATCTTACCGGCGACTAGGCTTGCTCCAACGGCGTGGGAACCGCCCCCACCCTATCTAGGGGAGCTTGGGGGATTCCTCCAACGATTCTCCTCAAAACTACTCCTGTATACGGAGAAAGTTGAAACTCTAATAGGGTGAGTTTCAACTCCTCCTATATTTTAATTACACTATTTCTTCACGATATTAATTCTGTTTGAGTCCCGTAACATAATAATAATACGTATTATGACAGTACAAATATTATATGATTTTTTAAAATTAAAAAACGATATATAAATAGTTAGTTAATGAGTGATAGTATATAGAGGGAATAGATATGGGGGAATGGTTGGAGAGAAGGAGTTATAGGGGGAGGAATTTTTTGGAGAAAAATAGTAAAATATAGTAAATAGTACGTTTGGGGGTGGAGAGGGAGAATGATTGGAGATAGCCTTAGAGAGGAAACCAAAGGATTAGCTTGTGTGGATTGGGATCCTCCCTCCAATCCCTACCTGATTTTGTACTCCCGGCACGGGGAAGGGGCGGAGCGGGCGGCGGCTAGGGTTGGGGCTGGAGTTTTTTTTTTGATTAAGCATACCTGTATTACTGGATAAAGAAAGCGTACACATACGAGAACAAATACAGATACGCTGCGTAAGGATACAGGGCAGTTGTTCTCGCCATCTTACACAAAGGACTCTGGAAGAAATAGAAATTACATAAAAGTCCCAGGCCCCTGTGCTACTCGAAGCCACCAGAAGTCTCCGCGCGACCAACACCGATGAATCGGCCGCCGTCGAGAAAGACGTCGTGGCCACCATGGATTAGGAAGAGCTCCATCGCTGCAAAGCTTTGTCAAGAGCCGCAAAGGACACCCGACAAAGAAGCCGGGATGAAAACACCGTTGGAAGAGCATCGGCCAGGGATGCACCCCGAACTCCAGCGATCCTGGGACAAAGCTCACCGACGACTCCTGCCGCCGGGACCTCGAGCTCGACCCATCCTCCAGCTTGCCGCACCGCCCACAACCGCCACCGTACCCTTGACAAAAGGCGCCGTCATCAGACGACCGCGCCAACTCCAACATAGGGGATTCGGCAGATCCCCTTTTCCCCGGATCCACCCTTGACGACGAAGAAGACCGCCAAAGGAGCGAGGACGAGACCGGGGAACCTTATTCCTCTGCAATGCCGGCGCCACCAGGAAGACACAGCCGCAAGAAGGACACCCCTCTCCGGTAAAATCTAGCCCTAGATAGGACACTACCTAGTCTATACAGGCGGTTGGTTGGGGCTGGAGTTTGATAAAGAAAGAGTATAGCTTTTGTGATGCCCGTTGAGGCCCAGGAGGATACTTTTTTATTCAGCCGGCCCAGCAGAAAAGGAGGAGCTAGATCGTTATCAGACCGACTGCAGGGCCAGTTCAGTCCAAACGGCCCAATCCGATCTGGTGGTGGCGTGAACGACAAAGAATTCTTGAGTCTTTTACCCGTATGCCCTTATGTAAATTTCACTTGACCCCTATACCCTAAAATGTTTGGTGTTGCCTCTATGTCCTGCCACCAAATTCTTTTTACCTCTGTACCCTTCTATCCATGTTCCGTTAAAAGATAACGGTACAAGAGCTCTGACAAGTGGGCCTCAGCAGGCGAAATGTCCATTGTGCCCCCTTTGAGTAAAATGCCCAGCTCGTAACCGGGCCGAGCCGGCCACCTCCCATTCGTCTCCGTTGAAATCTCTCTGCCACTCCTTTCTCTATCGACGAACCCTAGGCGGCCGCCGCCGGCGTTGCCCACAGCCGCCGCCGCCCCAGATCTGCGCTCCCCGGGCGGGCGGGCTCCTCGCCCCGCGTGCCAGGCAAGCGGGCGGGCCCTCACGCCGCGCGGGGCCGCGCCGCGCGGGGAGCCGCGGGGGGCTGCGCCACTGGGAGCCGCGGGGGGCCGCGCAACACCAGGAGCCGCGGGGGCCGCGCCACTCCGCGCCACGTGGGGAGCCGCGGGTCCGCGCCACTCCGCGCCACGCGGGGAGCCGCGGGGGTCCGCGCCACTCCGCGCCACGCGGGGGCCGCGGGGGGCCGCGCCACGCGGGGGCCGCGGGGGGCCGCGCCACGCGGGGAGGCACAGGCGGTGGATCCGCCCCGAGCTGGGCGCCGCTGGTCGCGCCCTCGCCCCGGCCGCCGTGCGAGCTGCTCTGCTTTTTTGAGGTATGTACACATCTAATTTATTCTCTAAGCATTGATTTTGTTCTTGATGCGGGAGCAGTAATTTCTGTGGTACTAGACTAAGATGTGTTCCAAATGAACATAGAAACAAAAAATTGTTAGGATGTTCTTCATGTAATTAATTTTAGATGGCATTCTAGATTGTTTCATTTACTTGAATGTACTGCAGAATTGTAATGTTCGGCTCTTTTATTCATCTGTAGGATGGACGAAAATAGTCAGTTCAATCTAGAAATTCGGATTGTTGATTCCAAAAGTCGTGGTAGGTGGTACTGTTTGGACAAAGTCGTAGATGCTGACTTCACCAATTTCAGAGATTTGATTAATGAAATTGTTGACAAGTTTCCTCCCTATTATGGAGACTTAGTGAAACTATTTTACACGTGCATGGATACAAAGAGCCACATCCCAGTTTGAGAAATTCAGAGTTGCATATGAAGGTTCTATCCCTAGTATTCCAGACAAGTCCATGTGGCCCAAAGGCGCACATGGCTTCTTCATGCATCCTCCATTGCTCAAGTCAACTGCTGGAGGAAGGAGAAAGAATAGGATGAAGTCAGCGTTGGAGGGAGGTAGTACCAGCAAGAAGAGAAAGAAGTGTCCAATATGCCATGACTTTGGGCACCACTGGTACAAATGTAAGAATGGGAACCCAAAAGATATAGCTGCAATGGAGGCTGTGAGGTAAACTTATATACATTACTTCACTTTACCTCTCTAGCTTTAATAACTACACCTGTATATCAAATAATTTTTTTATTTCAGGGGTCCATCAAAGAAAAAGCTCAAAAAAGCAACTACTTGTAACACAGAGTCTAGTATTGTTGTGCCCACTCCTGCTTCAGGGATGGTCTTCCCACACAATGAGGCAGTGGTCAATGCTACCCACAAGACAAGGAAGAGAAAATCATCTACAAAAACAGGTGTCACAAAAAAGAAGGGGCCAGCAATCACTACTTCAACAAGTACTGCCGATACCAGGTCTACCAGGTGTGGGCTTAATCTGTTCTTGCTTTTCACTACTTTGTCCTTTACAATCACCTCACCGATACATGTTTCTTACTTTGTATACAAGATCTGGAACTGGATCCAATGACCCTCTTCCTGTCCAAGTGGTGTACCCTGCACCTCTTCTTCGTGACATTGGGTGCCCTGAAGTCATAGAACAGACAGTGCATACACCAAGAAAGAAATGTGCCGTCAAGAAAAAGCTTACACCAAGGAGGGCTCCAGTTGTAGTACCCAGCCCATCCAGCCCAGCTTCAAATACCAGAAGCAAGAAGCAACTTCAACTTGAATAAAGTGTGATTCCTCAGTGTTATTTTGAGAGTACTTTTATGAGTTTCTTTTGGCATGTGCGGTACTTATGGTTTGGAGGAACTATTTCTTTTGTTATGTCTCATGTCATGGTCATGTACTTTAAGACACTTCTGGCTTGCATACCTAGTAGTTATGTTAGTGACATGTTGGTGAAATGAACAAGTATTTGGTATGGCCTTATTGCTGTTATATTTGAAACTCTTAAAAAATAGCACAATATGAGAGGCTCATCTTCCTCACGGACTCCTCATGATTGCTGTTATGTGTTTTTTATTTTTAATTTAATTCCATTGTTTTCCTTATTTTTCATTACCTCTGAAATTAAATAAATAAAATCAAAACAACCTAGTTTGGCTCCCTCACGTGAGACCCTAAGTACTGGGCATGCCAAACAGCCCTGCAAACAGACTCTGCGTCTCTCACAGACCCGTGTGCCTCTTCCCTCCCTATACAGCAGCTCTCTCATCTAAGCTAAGGGTAAAATGGTCTTTTTACAAGTCTGTTATTCTCCATTACATGAGTCCGTTAGTCTCCATTACATGTCATTCCATCCAAAAGGCTACAGAGGTAAAAAGAATTTGGTGGCAGGACATAGAGCCAACACCAAATATTTTAGGGGTATACGGGTCAAGTGAAATTTACATAAAGGCATACGGGTAAAAGACTCGGAATTCTTCCCTTCTCCATACGGACGGACTCTCCCTTCCCTCGGTCAAGCTCGCTCCCCTGCGTGGGTTTTTCTCTGGATCGGTTGCCTTGCTTCTTCCTCCGCCGGGGGCGGGGAAGCGCCACCCAGATCGACGGAGGCGTCCGGCGACCTCCCCAACTCCGACCAGTAAGTGACTCCCCGCCTCCTCGCCCTCTTCATCCAACCCCTGCCCCCCCCCCCCCCCCCCCCCCCGACTGGCGGTTTCTCCGATACGGTAGAGGAGGCTAGAGCATCAGAACTCAGATCTCGCTCCCCGTCGGCACGATCGAGGCATGGAGTCGCCGAGGGGGAGCGGCGACTCCACGCGACGGAGGCTTCCCTGCAGCGGCGGCGGTGCCGTACTGGACAAGACGCGCGCCCCTTCCTCCCCCGCTTCCAGACCTCTCTCGCGCTTCCCTTCCCTCCCCCGATCCAGCCCTTCGGATCCGTTTCGCCCCCGATGCAGCTGAACTATTTCCGCTATAGCTCTCGCAGGTTCTTCTGTTGACGGCATGGTAATTCGTCTCTGCAGGGAGAGGAGGCTTCTGCGGTCAGCGCAACATGGAGGGGCTGAGCTGGGGAAGGGTGTGCTTATCGGTGCTCTGCGTCGTGCTGCTCTCGCGCCCGGCCGCGGCCATCCGCTTCGTCATTGACAGGGAGGAGTGCTTCTCGCATAACGTGGAATACGAGGGGGACACGGTCCACGTATCCTTTGTTGTGATCAAGGCCGAAACACCGTGGCATTACAGCGAGGAAGGCGTCGATCTTGTGGTAAGGGACTGATTCCATTTGTGCCTGCGCGGTGCGCGCGTCCACCAGTAGTGCAAATTGAACATGCAAGTGTATCTTGAATTCTTGAGTAGGGGTTTGGAGGACGTATTGCACTTAGATAGCTAGCTGCTCTCTTGCATAGTTGCATGCCATAATTTTTCTGAAGTAAGGTAGGAGATAGTTATTACTGTAGTTATGGTGACAAGATGCCAGTAATATATTAAATTTGTCTCGGATCATTGGCATTTTCAGAACTTAGTTACTTTAGCCTTTTAGACTATGTCTTACCTATAGATTTTAGCACCTTTTAGTTCTTTTTGCATGTGTGCTTGCAACAACTTAAAATTTATATGAGTCCTTGAGAGTTGATTGGATGTGGATGTGATTACTGTGGTCCAGTTGTTGGATGACGTTGGAAGAAATTTTCATCTTGATGGTTCAACTTGACGCATCATTTTGTTGCATCAGTTTCTGATTCATATGTTGGATAATCTCATATGTGAAGGCTTGGACGTTTTAGATGCATGCTATGCATTTTATGCAATGAAAAAAAAACAGATTCTCTAATTATTTTTGTTCTTTTTTTCCCTGTTAACCTCCCATAAGCTAACGAGTCCTCAATAGCATCGTTGTGGAATTGTTCTCTGGAAATTAATTGGCTGGTGACAATTCAACTTTCAACACCCATCGTTCTGTTACCTGAACTGGACTTACCATTTTCTGGTGTCCTTGCTTTTTTTTTTGCCCGGAAACATTTCTTTCTTTCTTTCTTTCACTTTGCCTGTGATTATGAATTGTTCCTTTGTTTCACTAGAACAAAGTTTTGTTGGGGTAGGCAGTTTACGTGACGAAGCTCGTTTGACTGCTTCTATTGGATGCTTGTTTGGCCCATTACTACACTGCTCTTTATAATCTTTTCCACATCAGTTATGCATAATCTGCTATTAATTCCCCTTGTTTTACCCAATGATGTGATTGCGTGGACACTTTTCTAGGTCAATAATATAGTGTGATTTTAAATAGCTCCAGTGACCTTTTTTGAGATCCTTGGTACTATTTTAACCATACTCACTAACGTATAATCTACTGTAGAGCTGACCCCATGTTGACTAATGGCAGGTTAAAGATCCTAATGGCGCTCAAGTCCGCGACTCTCGAGATAAGACTAGTGATAAGTTTGAGTTCATAGTTCAGAAGAGAGGTGTCCATCGGTTCTGCTTCACCAATAAATCTCCATATCACGAAACCATAGACTTTGATGTGCACGTTGGCCATTTTTCATATTTTGAGCAGCATGCCAAAGACGGTAAGAATCTATGGATTCCTGAAGGTCTATTAACTTTGGTTAGCAAGGGCTTAGCATCGAGCTCCTGTTTTCTGGATTTAATGCAGAACATTTTGCTCCACTGTTGGAGCAAATTGCCAAGTTAGATGAGGCTCTTTACAATATTCAGTTCGAACAGCACTGGCTAGAGGCCCAAACTGACCGACAGGCAATATGTAAGTGTTCCCTTTTACCTTCTCCTAAAAGTACTAATTCGAGTGTCCTCCCTTATGTTTTTTCTGTCTTTTTTAATATAATTCTGTAACCTATCTATCATGGGGAACGGCACTCTGGTTAAACCATCAGCATTAATCAACTCTAGCTGGTCAAATAAAATTAAATGCCATGTTTCTGTCACCATATTCCTTGATGGTTGCTTGCAGGTGCTGTTAACAATTGACATTTAAGATAAGTGGGTAAATATGCTTGATTTTAGTTGTGATGAGCTAAACAATGGCAACCACATTCTGCTTTCTCGTTTTCAATTTTTCTGCTTTGCTTCAAATATGCTTTTTGATACCCCTAGCTTCAATATCTGTTCTCATGCTTTTCTCTCCTACGCAACAAATTGCTTCTTTATGTATCCCCTTGGGTTACATACTCTAAGCTGCTAATCTTGTTGGGTGGTATCATCCCATGGGCAGCTACCTAATCATGCCTTTCTTGTTGCGTCACAGTGAACGAAAACATGAGCAGGAGGGCAGTCCACAAGGCGCTGTTCGAGTCAGCAGCGCTCATCGCAGCCAGCGTCATCCAGGTCTATCTTCTGCGCCGGCTCTTCGAGCGCAAGCTGGGGTCATCTAGGGTGTAACACTCTAGTAGCCGCTCCCCCAATGTAGCCAAGATCATCCCAACGTGACTGTTATACCGGATTGAGTGGTTGCTAGATCTGCTAATACTACTTGCTTGTGGACTCCAGTTACATGTAATGTAATCACTTTTATGATTCCGTGGATGGTAACTCTGAAAGTTCAAACTGTCAATTTAGCCTTCATGTTACGTCCACATTTTCACCTTCCGTAGAGCCCCCGACCGGAGCATGGTTGTCTGCAAGTCTGTACACGTTACAAGTTTTTTGTGCTTCCACATGCCTTCTGGGCTGTTTGGATTCCAAGACTAACTAATTACAAAACTAACTGCATAAGTGTAAGGCTTATTCACCAGATTAATCTATTTAGCCTAACTAATCTATAATTAGCATATTTTTACTATAGCATCATGTGGGCTAATCATGGACTAATTAAGCTTAATAGATTCATCTCAGCGAATTAATCTTGAAGTTATGAAATTTGTTTTGTCAATAGACTATGTTTACTATTTCTAATTAGCATTCAAACGTCCTATGTGACAAAGCTTAAAATAAAGCTCATGGAACCAAACATGGTTAAGTTTAAAATATCCGATGTGTTGAAGCATTTCTAATTAGCACTCAAATATCCGACGTGTCGAAGCTTAAAATAAACCTCGGGGGAACAAAACCTAGCCTAAGACCTCGTTTGGATTTTTTAGTTTAACTCATAAGTCTCATCACATTGCATGTTTACACACCAATTAGGAGTACTAATTTTCAGTTTAACTCATAAGTCTCATCGCATTGCATGTTTACACATCAATTAGAAGTACTAAACATAGACTTATTACAAAACTAATTTCATAAATCATGACTTAATCACGAGACGAATCTATTAAGTCTAATTAGTGCATAATTTGTCCACCGATTGCTACAGTAGCATTCGTAATCGTGTATTAATTATACTTAATAGATTCGTTTAGAGCCTTAATTGTAACTTATATAATTAATTTTATATTAAATTAGCATCTAAACATTCAAATTGATATCTGAATATTTAATGTGACAGCAACCTAAATAAGCAAACGAGTCCAAATGCCCTTGCCGTAGATGGATACACGTTGGGTCAGTTTTCTCTGATCACGGGACTTTTGGGGCCGCTGTTTTCTCAACGAAATAAATGGCCTGGTCTGGTCTCCACCCGAACAGGGCAGAATTGAAGGCGGCGAGAAGATTGCCAGCCTGAGCTGCCTGCCTCACTCTACATGGGTGTAAACGTGTTGATGCGCTTTGGCAGCTTCATCTTACTTGACGCCTGGGCCTGCCCAACCAATTGCCAATTGATGATGAACACCATCCAACCACCAGGCCTGGACTCAGATGGACTCGATCGATTCTTCCAACCGAGACATTGACCAGAAGAAGTGACGGGGTTGTGTATGTGCGCCCTCTGAACATGGGATGAACTCTGCTGCATCTACTGAGCGAGTCTCATGTTTTTTTCTTTATGGTCAGTGAGCCTCATGTTTGATGCCCTCACCATGGGCGTGTTCTCTGAAAATAGCTGGTAGGTCACAGGCGTGTCACCTTGGTCCATGAACAATACGGGTACGGTAGCAATTCTGGTACTACTGAGTAAACAGGTTTGGCGAGAGAGACCGAGGCCTTGGCTTGAGACGAGCACGGCCAATCTGAGGCGAAAGCAACGGCTCCCTGAATCGTTCTTGGACCAGTACTCAAGTACTACTATGGATGGCGCGTGTGAGCAGTGAGCTTGCATCTAGAACAGTGGACGACGCATCGATATTCGATGGAGGCAATGAATTCGCCGACAGCAACGTGTGAACCGGCAGCTACCTGGAAGTAGCACGTACCGGCGCCGAAAACTGGCGTGGAACCCCGCGCGCGGATCGAGCTCCGGCGGCTCGGTTCCGCGGGACTCGTGGCGCAAGATTTGCAGCTGCCATCGGCACTCGGCAGCGAGGAAGACGACCGGATCTGAACTGCCAGCGTCGCCGTCGACCCGAGACATTCTTGGCAGGTTCAGGTTGACGAGGACAGAGAAGCCAAGCCATGGCGGCGGACGACGAGTCCGTCTCCGCGGGGCGATCGGTTCTGAACGCCCAACCGAACAGGCAGCATCTAGCGAGTCGCGGCGCCCGGCACGGCAGAGCCCCATCACAACGGCGGCGCGTGCCGTGCGGGCCGACGCCACCCGCGCGGCACGCCGGAGGCCACGGTGCGAACGAGGGCGGCATGGGCAGCGCCCCCACCCGGGGCTTCTCGCGATCCAGCAGCCAGCGTCACCGCCCGCCGCGCGCAACCGCCCCTCATCCACCTGCTCCACCGTCCTGCGCTGCGCATTCAAGCCAAGCCCGAAGCAGCTTCGCGGGCGGCCACGGTGCGAACGAGGGCGGCATGGGCAGCGCCCCCACCCGGGGCTTCTCGCGATCCAGCAGCCAGCGTCACCGCCCGCCGCGCGCAACCGCCCCTCATCCACCTGCTCCACCGTCCTGCGCTGCGCATTCAAGCAGCTTCGCGGGCGGCGCGCGGCGTGGCCGACCACCGCCACCGCCGTTCGCCGGCCAAACAGCATCCAGAAGCTGCTCGCCGTCACAGTGACACGGATTTTTCATTTTCACACGGATCTCCCGAGGAGCACCGAGCGAGCACGGACACGTCGCTCGTAGGTGTACACTTGTACACAGCGACTGACACCTACGTGGCGTACGCGACGACGACACGCACCCGAAGGAATTGCTGCTACCTGTTCCTCTCTCTCTCTCTCTCTCTCTCTCCGTCTTGAATGCATCATCCAACCTTCACCGCCCCCGCTTCAATGCGCCCGCGCCGCCTATAAACGCCGGCCGGCCGCCCACGCCGCCTTCATTTCTCCTCCATCCTCTAGCCAAGTAGCCATCGGCGACAGGACCCCGGCCCCCTCCTCCCCGATCCACAGCTCGATCAGCCAGATCGGGAGGAAACTAGACTGAGCTAAACCGGCAGCCAGCATGGCGGCGGGGCGGTGGTGGCTGGCGGCGGCGTGGTGCGCGGTGGCCGCGGTGGCTGCTGCGGCGCAGTCGTCGTCGCCGCCGGCGGCGGACCCGCTGCAGGCCAAGTGCTCGGCGGACTTCGGGAAGCTGACGGACTGCATGGACTACGCGACGGGGCACGAGGGGCAGCCCTCGTCGACGTGCTGCTCCGATGCCGCCGACACGCAGAAGGCGCGGCCGCAGTGCCTCTGCTACATCATCCAGCAGGTGCACAGCGGCCGGAACGAGGTGCAGTCGCTGGGCCTCCGCTTCGACCGCCTCATGGCGCTCCCCGCCGCCTGCAAGCTCGCCAACGCCAACGTCACGCTCTGCATCAGTGAGTAACCGGCTTCTCTCTTGCCAGTTTGGTTGCTGCTCAAAATATGTTTGTATTGTTTTTGAGATGCAATCAGGGACATACTTCTACCAAGGCAAACAATTTTTTTTACTAATTTGCATATGACCACTGTCCTTCAAGTGGTCAAGCCTGAGATCAGGGAGGGTCAACACTAGCTCACACCATGTCTGAATCTGAATGTCCTAGGAGACTAGAAATAGAACTAAACACTGGCCAAGTGGGCTGTGTGCTTTGGTTGGGCCGAGCTTTAGTGGATCTAATCTAATCTCTCTCTGACAACATCAGCCCATCTTCCGGCTGTCCAGTGCGCTTCTCTGTTATATTTTTTGTGTTGAAAGGAAAAAAGAAGTGAATTTTTCTCTGTTTGTTTTCTTCCCCTTACTGATGTGCAGTGATTCAGTCTAGTATTAATTATAAGTAACATACTCCAAATGGTATTAGCACATCTCAATTGTTTTAAGAAATTCCCGATGTTTTGTACAATTATTTTTGCTGCCGGGTTCAATTCTGAATTCCTGATGACTGACGATGACCTTCTCTGCTGCTAGCCCTGCTGAACCTGAAGCCGGGCTCGCCGGACTACGCCCTCTTCGCCAACGCCTCCAAGAGTGAGTGCTCTCAAACCTGAACCCTCTCGGTCTTAGCAGTCACGCCAAACTGCACTCAACTAACTAGCGATCGTCGTCGCTCTTCTCCTGCAGTCATGCCGTCGACCGGCGGCACTCCGGCGAGCGACGCCACCGCCGGCAGCGGCTTCAAGCTTCAGACGGGGTTCCGCGGCAGCGTCGCGCTCGCCGTGCTCTCCGCGGTGCTCTCGTCCGTGTTCTGATTGCTCGAGCAAGCAGCAGTTTTTTACCGTGTGGATTCGTTCTTGATGCTTCGCTAGTCCATGTCCATTTTGTACCCACATAAAAATAGATTTCATCTCAGACTTCTTGTTCCTGTATCCTGTTGCATGATGAGAGTGGATGGTCTTTGCATCACCAATTCACAACCCTTTGTTCGGAGGAACAGACTGTCAGTGCAACAACCAAGTGAAATAATTTAGTTGTTATTATGCTTTTACAGCCAAAAAAAAAAGAAAAGAAATGGCAGTTGTTTTCTGTAGCTGTTTGATTGGTTGGCTGATGGCTCCTGTGTGTGTTTAGTTCGTGAAAAATTTGCGAAAAATTTGCTGTAGCATGTTTCGGCTTTATTTGGCAACTATTGTCCAACTATGGAGTAATTAGTTTCAAAAGATTCGTCTCGTCATTTACAATCAAATTGTGTAATTTGTTATATTTTTTTAGCTATATTTAATATTTTATGTATGTATTATAAGATTCGATGTGATGTGCGTCATTGAAAAATTTTGGGAAATTTTCGCGGAACTAAACGCAGCAGGTCTAGATTCTGAAACCTGAATAAAGAAGATGCGACGCCCCGATGCTGGCTTTAGCTCAGCTGTTTGCAGTTGTAGAAAAAAGTGTCACCGCAATCATGAACGAACAGACCAATGATTTTAGTACATAAAATGAATCAAATTCTTTTCAGTTTCGAAACCCTGCTGGTGTTCCTAGAATCATAGGAGTCACCTGGAATCTTTATTTCCCGACAGGAAATAGAAAGCAAAATAAAAGGATCAAAGGTAGCACTTGCATAAGAGTAGATTGAGCTGAGACTTCTCCTTTCCTCTCTGTATCCTGTTGCATGTTGAGGCTGGATGGTTTGTGTGCGCATCAGAGCAGGGCTTACAGTCCCAGCCGGATGCCGGCTGGGAGCGCATGGGCACAGGGCCCGCTGCTGCAGGGCTGCTCAGCCAATTCCGTCATGTGCAGCGCCTCTCCGCTCGCTCAAGCCGGCGTTTTACAGGCCGCCGACTGCCTTCTCTCTCCTCCCACGTCGGACGTCGTCCGTTTCCCCGGCAGCCGTCTTTGTTTATTTCCCACCCCATAAACCCCATAAACACAAAAAAAATCATCACATCGAATGTTTCGACACATGCATGAAGTACTAAATGAAGTCTATTTACAAAATTTTTTACACAGATGGGCTGTAAATCGCGAGACGAATCTAATGAACCTACTTAATCCATGATTTGCAATAGTAATGCTACAGTAACCATGCGCTAATTATTAATTAATCATGAATTAATTAGTATCATTAGATTCGTCTCGCGATTTACAACTCATCTGTGCAAAAAGTTTTGTAAATAGACTTCATTTAGTACTTCAAATTAGTAAGATTCCAACACAAATTTTTTTTTTCGCTGGAACTAACCAGGCCTCAGTCGTCAGAACCCTTTGTTCGGACTTCGGAGGGACGCAGTGCCAGCGCAGCAACCAAGTGAAATAATCTAGTCGTGTTAGAAACTTTAGGACCATCTAGCAGTAGATCGAGGGGTAAATGAACTTTTTTGTAGAGGAAATACCTTGCTGCTGTTGCCCATCGCAATGGCGCCGCCGTGGACGCGCTGGAGTGAATGTCGCAGGGCAGCCGAAGCAGTAACGACGGCGTCGTGGGCTGGTGCAGGGTTGGAGTCCAGCATGCTCGATGGCGATGGTGCGTCGCCGGTGGAGCTTCCCGTCGCCACAGCCCCCCCTCTCGATCGGTCTAGGGTTTGGACCGTGGGGAATAGTGACGGCGGCAAACCTCGTTCAACCAGCCTCTAATCCCCACCTCCACTTTATAGGGCTGCGCGACGGGGGCCCACCAGCCTCATCTTGGGCTGGGCGTCCCCGATCAGGACGCAAGTCAAGGTTGGCCCAGTCGTTGGACTGGCCCGGTGGAGATCAATACTAACATTCTCCCCCTTGATCTCATCTTTGTACTTTAAAATTTCTCAATTTGAACTTAACTCTTTACTTTCTCTTTAGTTGCTTTGCTATTTGCCTCATCTCATTGCAGATCAGTACGTAGAGCGTGTCTCATCATGACGGTTATTAGTTACCGTCAGACTTAACAGCCACAATGTACATTTCTGTATTGAAACAAGACCTTAACCTTTCTTTGGGCCCTTTAGTAATCCAGAAATCATAGGCCTCCCGTAAAACCCATGTCGACTTGGGCGGTAGGCCTTTTGGTAAGCGGATCCGCAAACATTTGTTTGATACTTTGGTGCTCCATGATTTCATATGATTCTGGATTTTCTCCTTTGCAACATATAAGCCATTGTCAATGTATTTGGCAGCACACTTAACATGTTGCCATAGGAGTGAAAACATTCGAATGATATATTACTGTTGTCTACCATTATCAATTCCGGGTAATGGTTTTCTTAACCATTTTGCCTGTCCTGTAGCCTCATATAATGCCAAACTTTGGGTACACAACCCATGAATCACAACTATTTTGCTTTGGAGCTTTTCCATAATAAAACTCCAAGCGCGAGTGTTAGCTACTACTGTGGGCTTCACTAAACATCTCGCCAAAACTTAATTCCTTTTACTCACATCCTTTTGAGAGTACATATTCCTTTCTTACTTAGCATGAGGCTAACAATATTTTGCAAATTTGCAAAACATTCTATAACTCCATTCCAGTGATCTATTGCTGGACTGGACTTCTGCCAAAATGTCCCGGATACTTGCACTATGTCAGGGTAAATTCTTTTGAGCACTAATTTTGCTTCCAACAGCTGACGCACATGGAACCTTTTTCTTTTGATCGATCATATAACGGTTCCTGAAATTCTGAAAATTCCAAAACTATTACCCTTGACAATAGGACAGGCGTAGACTTACTCGTATGCATATTATATATCTTTAGAACTCTTTTCTTAATATGCTTTCTGCGATAGTCCTGATACCCCTTTTTCTTTTATTCCGGTGAATTTTTCCTTTCCTAGAGCGAATGACTCTTTACCGAGATTATTCTTATCAAAACTAGAGGTCAAAATAACTTTCTTTGAATCTTTTCAGGAAAAGAATTTCCCATCTTTTGAATTTTGCATATTTGCAAATTGTCATTTTGCATTGACCTTTACTTAAAACCCAACTTTTCTTTGTTCTCATAAAACTTTAGATACTACTATTCTATGATCTAATATCATCAAGTGGTATCGCAATATTCTTTTCTTTTCACAACAAAACCATTTGGTTATGTCATGTATATACTTTCTTGTGCAAATCTCCGTCGGGAGATATTGCTCTGCTCTAACATCCATCTGATGCAATTTAAAAGTAGTATGCCATTAATTACATTATGATTCTAAAAGAATCCTTTTATGAGACTGAATAAAATATCTCATTATAACTTATTCTTTTCTTTGCACAAAACTTTTTGCCATAAGTCGTGCTTAGCAACTTTTCATGATCCCTCCGGAGTCACGTTTCAATCTTGTAGACCCATTATAGCCTACTGTCTTGGCTCCATTAGAAACTTATTCCATGTTCCAAAATAAATTTGGAACTTTTAGGTCTCATTATATCTTCCATTGCTTCTCGCCACGTTGATGAATGAGACAACTCAATTTATGACATTCATACAACATGAAAACATATGTTGAGACAATTTCAGTGCTTGAATCATAGGAGTGAATATATAGTTCCACTTCTCTTCAAGCCTTAGTTCTTGACATACTTTACTCCCCCAGAATATCCCATCTATTACAAAGATGGAATATCTTCAAACTTTTATTTGGGTTTGTTCTTTACAAGCCTCGGTTCAGTTTTTACAAACCTCGTAAGGTGCTTCAAGCACCACCTTTTCTTTTTCGGTTGATTTGAGGCTTAACTATATTTTCTCCCTATTTGGAGCTGAAAACTCCAGAAATTTCACTTACTTTATTGTTGGGGTATTAATATTATGACCGTTGTACTCCCTTTTCGGTCGGTCATATTCACTTTAATAGATCATCTTTGCTTTTAAAAATGCATCGCATTTAACTTTGCGGGGAAATTCTCTATAAATTTTAATCTTTCTTGTCTTTCTAATCTTTCTCCCCCTCGAAATATGGCACAAACTTTGCTGCCATAATTTCGAAACTATTTTTAACACTTGTAAACGAGGAGCATTTCATTACTAGAACTTTATTCATATGACCAAGTCATACAAAATAATGGGAGTACTATTTCCTTGTTTCTTTTCAAGAGCTCCTCAGAGTTCTTGATTTGTTGCACTTTCAAGAACTCATCAAGTTCTTCATTTTGCTATACTTTTGCAAGTCATGCTTGCAATCTTGGTTCGCATACAATCTTTTTTTTGATTCTTTTCAAGTCACTATAGTAGTGCATGAGAATTATTGGGATAACTTTAAAAAACTCCCCCAGACTTCTTTACTTTTATGTGATACTCAAGTAGCACATGATCCATCACAACTTTTTTCTGTAATGCAGGATATAAGTAACACAAGTGTCAAAAACTTTTCCGACATGCGGTATAAAACTTGAAAGGCATTTGCAACGCATGTTTGATTCAACGTTGGTCAAATTTAACGTGCGTCAAACTCATTTCAACCATTATCTTTACTATTGAGGGACAAGGAAAAAACATAATATAGTGATAAAACTTTGGTCACAATGACTAAAACATGCACATATACTTTCTTTTCTGATTAAATCTTCCCGTTGGTTCCAATTTAATCAGAAAATTTAACGAATTACAATATTCGCAAAACTTTAGTGAGAGAAACCAAAAACTTTTCGAAAACAGTTGCATCTCTTTTCCATATCAACTAAAGTCAGAATGGAACAAGCACTTTTCTTTCTTAACCTCAACTATACAGCTGAGTAACCTCTAAACTTTATCTGTAGCGTTGATCATAATCAACTTTTGTCTGTTAATTTTTCTCTACTTGGGAAGAATTGTATGTCTCAATTTAACGTTGGTCAAAATTAAAACATACAATTTTCCTTTACTTTCAATTCTATATCACCGTTGGGCAGAAATAGAACACATGACTAGAATAAAAATTATAATATTGCCATCATCAACTTTGGTCAGAAAATGACAACATTATAATAAATTTTAAATTTCTTTTCTTTTAAGAGCAAACTAATGCTCAACTTAACAATTTACAATGGCAAAATGGTGCCAAAACCATCTTTCTTTGACTTACAACAGCGGAAGCTTTTCTTAACTTTAAACTCACAGGCTGCCTTTTTCCCACAGGGAAAAACTCATCTGAGTCTATATTTCTTTATTGTAGCGGAAAACTTTTCTTTCTTTTCAGAAACAATTCTTTGTCTTTATCTTTTCTCTGAAAAATTGCTCATTCTGATGCAAAAAGTCAGAGATTTATCATTGAACTTAAAATTATAATATTGTTATCATCAACGTTGGTCAGAAAACAACAATACCATAATTTAACTTTAAAACAATATCTTTCTACTCCTCTATTTAAATTTTCCCGTTGGTTCCAATTTAAATAGAGGATGAAACTTTTACTTTACAGTGGAAACATGACAAAAATACTTATTCATAAGCAATTTTGTACTCATCTACTCTCTGAGAAAATTATCCCGTTGTTTCAAATTTAATCAGAGATTTGAAACTTTAAACTTTAAAACGCATTCATCAAAATATTCTTCTGAAAATAAAAGAAACTTATTACAACTTTTTTTTACTGTGCATTTAGTGCTTTCGGCCCGGTCCGGGAAAAAAAATGGCCCAAGGCCCGCTCGGCGCACAGCCCAATCCGTGCGCTGCCTGGACGCGGCCTGCTCCGTGCACGGCCCAGCCGGCCCAGTAGCACCCTCCCCTTCCCGGCTCGATCTCAGCCGCTCAAGCCGATCCGACGGCTGAGAGCACAGATCGGCGGGGTAAAGGGGCAGCCGGCTCGGGTTCCCCAAACCCTAGCCATTGCTTTGGTGCCGGCGACAGCCCTGGAGAGCGCGCCGGCGGCGCTCCTACCGCTGCACCGCTCGTCCGGTCGCCGGCCAGCACCGACGCGCCCAAGCCTCTTCTCCTCTTTCTTCCTTTCTGCGCACCGAGCGGCGGCGGCCACTGTGTGGCCTTGCCCGTGTCGGCGGCTCGCCGGCGATGGTGAGGAGCGGCGCCACCAGCACATGGCCGGGGTCCTCCCTCTTTCCTCTCTGCTTTTCTTTTCCCTCTCCTTGTTCCCTTGCAGCACCGCGCAGAGGCGAGCGCCGGAGCGACGGCCGCAGTGGTGGATTGCGCCGCCGTGGGGCCTCTCGCCGGCACGCGCGTTCGCCCGAGGGCGAGCGCGCCGCCGTCGAGCGGCCTTGCGGTGGTGCACGAGTCCGAGCCCTCAAGCCGACGAGAAGGCATTGAGCAGTGGCTCGGCCCGACTTTCCGCGCGATCTTCGAGCGACGACCGGCGATGTTAACTGGCGGCGAGAGATCCAGGTTGGTCCCTGCTCCTCTCCGTCCCTTCTTTTCTTTGATTGTTCTAGGGTTAGGGTTTGAGAGAACTTTGTCTTTTTCGATCCGTGATCGAAATTCTTTCTCTGATTCTTTCGATTCGAATTCAAATCCACTTTCCCACTTCGATCCCCACACTAGATCGGCTCTTGATACCATTGTTAGAAACTTTAGGACCATCTAGCAGTAGATCGAGGGGTAAATGAACTTTCTTGTAGAGGAAATACCTTGCTGCTGTTGCCCATCGCAATGGCGCCGCCGTGGACGCGCTGGAGTGAATGTCGCAGGGCAGCCGAA
Organism: Panicum virgatum; assembly: GCF_016808335.1. Classification (NCBI taxonomy): domain Eukaryota; kingdom Viridiplantae; phylum Streptophyta; class Magnoliopsida; order Poales; family Poaceae; genus Panicum; species Panicum virgatum. The sequence goes on along the minus strand of NC_053141.1, from coordinate 45,165,536 downwards.
GCAGTAACGACGGCGTCGTGGGCTGGTGCAGGGTCGGAGTCTAGCATGCTCGATGGCGATGGTGCGTCGCCGGTGGAGCTTCCCGTCGCCACAGCCCCCCCTCTCGATCGGTCTAGGGTTTGGACCGTGGGGAATAGTGACGGCGGCAAACCTCGTTCAACCAGCCTCTAATCCCCACCTCCACTTTATAGGGCTGCGCGACGGGGGCCCACCAGCCTCATCTTGGGCTGGGCGTCCCCGATCAGGACGCAAGTCAAGGTTGGCCCAGTCGTTGGACTGGCCCGGTGGAGATCAATACTAACAAGTCGTTATTCTGCTATTTCCAGCCAGAAAAAGAATTCGTAGTTCTTTTATGTAGGAGCTTGATCAGTGGTTGTCTCCCGGTCTTAGATTCTAAAATCTGATTTTAAAGACGCGACGCCTGCTGCTGGCTTCAGCTCAGCTGCTAGCAGTTGCAGACAAAACTGTCACAGCAACCGGCAACGAACAGCAATGATTCTGGTACGGCCCCGTTTAGTTGCAGGTTGTAAAAATTTTGAAAAGGCATCTTTTTATATTTGATGTATTAAACATAGACTAATTAAAAAAATAATTACAGAACTTGTCTGTAAATCGCGAGACGAATCTAATGAGTCTAATTAATCTGTCATTAGAGATTATTTACTGTAGCATTACTGTAGTAATTTAGCATCTAATTACAGCCTAATTAGGTTCATTAGATTCGTCTCGCCATTTACAGACAGCAGTCGCAATGCATTTTTTATTTCGTCTAGATTTAAGTCTCCATGCGGGTGCCGGAAAAAAATTTTGAATTTGGAAGTTTGGAACTGAACATGGGCATAGAAGAAATCTAATCCTTTTCTTTTTGCTGGATTGCTGCACAGAAGCAACTCTGCCACCATTCTTCGTAGGATCGTGGGGGTCACCCCGAAGCTTTTCATTTTTTCCGACAGGAAATAGAAGGCAAAGCGAAAGGGTCAAAGAAGGCACGGTGTGGGTCTGTCCGTTCTTCCTCGCTGATCGCTCCTCCTCAGATACGCTCAGCTCAACCTTTCATTGGAGGCTGCTATAGCCTTTCCCTTTGCTCGCCTGCTTTGCACCTGCCTCTGCCTGTGCCTGCATTGAGGCAGAGCTGCTTCCATCGTGCTTTGCATCGTGCTGTTGGTGCCGCCTGTGTCTGTCTGCATCCAGCTCTGTAGCTCTAGCTGTGCATGGTGGTGACCGCACTGCAATGCAACTACTTGTCGTAACCAAGCAAGGATTCCGAGAATTTGTTTTTTTTTTCAAGACGAGTAGATGCCCACGGGCATTTGTTTTTTTTTTTCTGAAACGAAGGGACAGAATTGTTCGTGCCCGTTCTGAATTGCGTTCCAGCTGGCGGTACATGTGCTTCGGCCCCCTGGGTGATGACGTGGCCGCCGGAGTTCTGGCCGGTCCCGGCGACTGACAGCTAGCTCGACGCGTGCTAGAGTGAGTCACGCGCTGACACGACGACGGGCGCGCTTGCTTGCCGACTCGGCACAGGTCACAGGGCCACAGGAACGCACCGGCGGCCGCGGCCGTGGATGATGCCCGTGACAGAGGAGGCGATGAGAGGTGATCGTGCGTGCGCGCCCTGCCCGTGTCGTGCGGCGCATCCCTTTTCTTTTCTCCCACGGCTGGCCTGGCGGCGCGCACGTCGTCGGATCGGAGCTTGAGGCTGTTCAACTGGTAGAATGAGTCCAACTGGTAAAATGAATAGTATTATGTGAGAGAAAATAAGCCGAGATAAGCTAAGCCAGCTGGTAGATTAGATCAGCCGAACAAGGCCCTCAGCTCGCGACGGCGGGGCCGGGGGCGACCTCCCGCGGTCAGCTCCGTCCCGACGCCGGCCGGCACGACATTTTCTCAGCCCCGAACCACCGTCGCCTTAACCGCGTCGTGATTAGTAGCTGTCAATAACCCTAATCCTAGACGGAATCATTCAGGCAGCAGCTGGCCGTGGGAACAGTTGGAGTTGGAACACCCCCATGTGGTGGTTCCATAATTCGCGTCCAATTCTTTAGTCTTCGCTAGTAGCTTAGTAGAATTCTTCCAAATTTTTTTTTTTGAAACGAAGAATTTCGTCCAACTTGTTCTTAATGATGAGAAGATAAGATTGCTCTTTGGTGCTGGTTTAGCGCTCGCCCCCCGGCTAAGATCATCGGATTGACCTTTCGGGTGCCACCCACATGGCCGCGGCCCGCGGCAAATGATTGGCATTACTGCCCGGGACGGCGCGGCCGGAGCAACAAGACCAGCCCGGCGGCCAAACGTAACGGCTCCCCAGCCGAGAGAGTGTTCAGGTGGTCGCCGCCTGCCTGTCCGGTGGCGATCGCGGTCGCGTCCTCGCGAGCTGCCGGGCGGATCGGCATGGCATCGGCCGCCATGGGAGGGAAGGAAGAATCTCCCACCAACCACCCTCTGCCTCTGGATGGAGACGACGACGAGCTGCTAGTCCGTGATCGACGACGATGACCCGCACCCACCTGCTGCCGGTGGTCCACGTATCAATGTCGCCAAACTTTTGGGAATGCAGGATCCATCAGATATCGTGACAAACATACGAGTATGAGCTGATTTTCTTGAGGATTCGAACGATCAGATAGCGTGACAAGTGTCGAGCATGCGAGTCTGAGCGGATTTTCTTGAGGATTTGTCGACTTGAGGGAGCACAAGGAGCTCTGCGGAACCGAGCGTACGTGTGGCGCATGTGGCGCCGTACTATCTGGCGCCCGTTGGACCGGCGATCCCGTGATCCAAGCCTGAAACTGGGGTCTTTCTGGGTCTCGATGCAACCTGCCCAGATGAGACTCGATGAACAGGAAGCCAGGGCTAGCGATCCCCGGAATACATGCGCCTCACGAAGCACATGCGTGCCGGCACGCGCAGTCTGAATCCTCATCCTCCGCAGGTTTGACCGAAATGCTGATGGACGTTTTGTCCCGTGAAAGGAAAAAAAAAACAAATTTTGAATCGTAGTAGTCACTGGTAGGTTTAATGTCGAGTGGTGGTCATTGTCCGACTGAATTTTGACGCAAGAAAAATTGTTTTTTTTTCATGAACACAGTTGGAAGAAACCATTGCTTAGGTAGAGTAATTGCAGGAGAATAGTGCCTATGGAAAAAAAAAGAAAAAAAAGAATGAGCAAGCGGCTCGAATCGATCTCTAGACTATAGAAAGAAAAGCACAACACACTTTTTTGCCGGCAGCACGAGACGGGATGCGAGAAAAGCATCCGGTATGAGGCTCCTCTCTTCACCTTTTACATGGCCTTTCTTTTCTGCTTATATAAGAGGAAAATCAAGCACTATCTCTGAGTTACAAGATTTATTTTTATTTTGTGAGAACTTAAAACAAGCCTTTCTGAAAAATGGGTAAAGCTCTAGGCATAACCCGTTTTTATTTTTATTTTTTTAAAAAATAAACCGCTTATAATCCAGCTTGACTAACTTAGAGCACTTTTTGTAGGCTGGCTAAACGCCCACCAATAACCAATCATTACTCTCCATTGCTATAAAACCACCCTTTCCTTTCCACAGACGTTCGTCTCAGCTCCTCTTCCTCCTCTGCCCCGCCGCCCCAGCCTCCACACGCAGCCAGGCACCCCAACAGCGACGGTGCCATGGAGAGACGACGGAGAAGCCTACCCCTAATAGCGGCGGCGGCGTTCTTGGTTGTAGCCGCAATGCCGTACCCCGGCGGGGCCGCGACGCCGCCGCTGCGGAAGGACTACTACGACAAGAGCTGCCGCAACCTGGAGGCCATCGTGCGGGAGGAGGTGGCCAGGAAGATAAACGAGACGGTGGTCACCATCCCGGCGACGCTCCGGCTCGTCCTCCACGACTGCATGGTTGGGGTGAGTAATAGCAGCGCACTGCCCGGCTCGCAGCGTCCTGATTCCTGATGGAACCGGGGCTCCTCCCCGGCCCTTCGCTTCGACCGCACTCATCGTTCAGCTTTCATCCTTGCTTCGAGATGCGCAATGCATCCAGGGTGCATTTGATCTATTACTATTGTTTGTTTGGTTCTTCGTTGATCTATGATTCGTGCTTCTTGAGTAACAGTAGAGTTTTTGGGTCCACTCTGGCCAATCGCATCCTCTTGCTCTGTTTTGGAATCATTTCTCCCCCCAATCTCCTTTCTTCAAGAAGCCAGCCATCTTTGGAACCACAAAGTTGCAAGTTGCAGGCTCCTTTTTCAGCCTGATAACATGGGCTGTCTCTGCACACGGCACACACTGTCCACTGCACCATCTTGCTACCCAGTTCATTGCAGCCCTGAGTGACGCCCTGAGCTGGTGTTCTAGTAGTTCTGAAGAAAATGGGAAAAGAAACCGGTCTCTTCAGATGTTGCCAATAGAAAACTTGGATCCCCTTTCGCTAAAAGCTATGTTCCCGGCCCTGTTTAGATCTCAAATTTTTATACCAAAAAAATATGACATCGAATATTTGGACATATGTATGGAGTACTAAATGAAGTCTATTTATAAAACTTTTTGCACGGATGAGTTGTAAATCGCGAGATGAATCTAATGAGTCTATTTCATCCATACCGTTTGCTAATTATGGCTTAATTATAGATTAAGTAGGCTCATTAGATTTGTCTCGCGATTTACAACTCATCCATACAAAAAGTTTTGTAAATAGATTTCATTTAGTACTTCTAAATGGCAAGATTTTGTTTCCAAAATTTTTTGGGAGAGGAACTAAACACGGCCTTAGTTTCCAAAAATTCTGTCACATCGAATTTTTTGACACATGCATGAAGCATTAAATAGAGTTGGAAAAATAACTAATTACGCAGTCTAACTAATTAGCACGAGATGCATCTTTTAAGCCTAATTAATCTATAATTAGATATTATTTATCAAGTAACAACGAAATATGTTACGGTACCGGAATCTAAAATTTTTTTGCCAACTAAACATACGGTGGGAGCTGGCTGGCTCCGGGGAACAACTCGATTGCCCCGCGTGGTCGTCGGTTGCGGCAGTCGGCAGGGCCTCGCATGTGCCAGCGCGACTTTTCATCAGGCCCCCGCCGATTATCAAATTGGCGCCCTGTCGGAGGGCCTCGATGCGTTCTCGTCAGAGATCACAAGCCCCGACGTGAATCCCGAGCGGCAGGCTAGCTCTAGCCGGGAACGAGGACGGGCATCTGTTTCTCAACTTCTGAAATTCACAGAGCTCTAAGCTGCGTGGGTCTGAAACGATTTCAAAATTTCAATCATGTTCATTTTTTTTCAAAAATAAAAATATGACCACCACCACCAACCAGCAAACTGATTTGCAGATGGTTTGATTCGTTTTCGTTTTGGGAAGGGTAGGCAGGATTGGCTGCTCATCCTTTGTATTTGGCTACAGCTGGTTCCATGTTGCCAAGAATATGATGATAGATGAAGATGCCTCTGCCGTGTGCCTGGTGTTGTTAAGTGGCGTCCTGGCAATCAAGCAGCTTGCATCTCTCGTTGTTCTGGTCCTTTTTTCCTTTATGGGTTGACCTACACATTGGGATGCTGCGTGAGCTCACGTCCAGCACCAGTTGTATAGGACCCCACGCGCACGAATAACCGAGCATATTTTCAAATCCAAATTTCAAACCTCAAATACAAGCAAAATTTATTTATTTATTGCCTTACTGAACACTATCAAGGCTTTCAAAACACAACTGAAGCACCAAATATGCTCATGAAACAGTTTGCGTTTCGAGCTCTTGCTGTTGCATTACTAAGAAAAAAACCACTGTGAGTAACCCTTCCGCTCTCTTTGAACCACAGGGCTGTGACGCCGCCGTCCTGATTGCGTCCAAGAACAACGACGCCGAGAAGGACGCCAAGGACAACGAGTCCCTCGCCGGCGACGGCTTCGACACGATCAACCGAGTCAAGACCGCCGTCGAGCGGAGTTGCCCCGGCGTGGTCTCCTGCACCGACATCATACAACTGGCCGCCAGAGACGTCGTCTTCCTGGTACACACCCACCCGCCTTCAGGCTTCAGCAAAATCAGTTCCCCTTCACTTCACCGTCCTCAGTCAAGATGGGAATGGGCCGACCCGGCCTTGGCTTTGGACCCGGCCCTGGGGCCTTGAGCATAATTTTAAGGGTTATGGTCGACCCATATCTCCTAGATGTTATGGCCTTGATGGCCCATTCGGTATTATAGGCCGACCCAAATATTTTTCTATAATCCTAAACCATGAATACTATAAACACTTTTAGAAAAGATAAGATTCAAGATTAACATATATCTCAATAATATGTTAAGATTGTTAGCAATGCATCAAATTAAACATATTTACTAGCGGTCCGTGATTTTAATTTTATCCATTTTCACTTCCAACTTATAATATTCCTCACTATATTTTGAAGTATATAGAATCTAACAACTTATGACCAGTTGTATTTATTCAAAAGAATGAAGAAAACAAATAAATCAAATAAAAAATTATTAATATGACAAGTGGGTCGACCCATAATACCCATCGGGTCAATAGGTACCGTCCCTATTGACCCATTTTGGAATTTAGGGTCGGCCCCTATAACCCATCGGCTCTATTTTTGTGGGTCGGGTCAACTACCCAATGGGTCGACCCGACCCATTTCCATCCATAATCCTCAGCTTCTGAATTCCATCACCTTCAACTGTTGCAGTCGAAAGGCCCCTACTGGTCCGTCGAGCTAGGCAGGCGAGACAGCCTTGTCTCCAGGGCCAGCGACGTCAAGGGCAAGCTGCCCGACCCAAACATGCACCTCAAGGAGCTCTCCCCGTTGTTCCAGAGGAGCGGCTTCTCCCCGGATGACATGGTCGCGCTCTCGGGCGCGCACACCGTCGGCTTCGCGCACTGCACCCGCTTCCTCAACCGGCTGTACAACTACAGCAGCAGCATGCCCACGGACCCCTCCTTCCACCCCGACTATGCACTGCAGCTCAAGCAGGCGTGCCCGCCCAACGTCGGCGAGACCATTGCCGTCAACATGGACCCTGTGAGCCCCATTACCTTCGACAACAAGTACTACACCAACCTCCAGTATGGGCTGGGGCTCTTCACCTCCGACCAGGTGCTGTACACTGATGGTGCGACCAAGGGGATCGTAGACAAGTTCGCCGGGAACCAGAAGGAGTTCTTTGATGCTTTTGTTGCCGCCATGATCAAGCTCGGGAGGTTGGGAGTGAAGACCGGAAACGACGGGGAGATCAGAAAAGTCTGCACTGCCTTCAACCACTAGAGGGCCTGCAGCAGCAAATGTAATTTAGATTTCTGATGCTGTTTGGAGTTGAGATACATATACTGAGATTGATTCTTTTTTGCATACAGTTGCCAAAAGTTTGAAGGTGTTCTTTTTTTCTTTCTTTTCTTTTCTTTTCTTTTTTTTTTAAAAAACTTTTGTGCTTACTATTTTTGGGTGCATTTTTGTACAGACTGAAGAGTGTAATACCATGAAAAACTTGAGGATGCTTACTTGAAAAGGTTAATTTGATGATAGGGCTAACAAGAGAGACATTCTGGCTTGTGATCAGTTTATATAAGTTCAATGTTGTGACAGGATCTATGTTCTTTTTTTGAAAGAAAGATCCGCACTATAAGTTCAATTAAAGTGCATTTCGAAAGAAGTGGATAGATGATTAATGGAATGGCCATGTCGTGGTGCTGCAAACCACAGCCGGGTGGTTAGCTAGTCCTAGTTCGATCTCGCTCAAGAACACGATGAACACAGCAGGATTAGAGTGGTTCGGGCCGCCGGAGCGTAATACCCTACGTCCACTGTGTGTTGTATTGCCTTGCCTCGAGAGAGTCCGCGAGAGCTTGTGTGTGGAGAGCTTGTTGTGTACAGCGAGCGCCTCCCTTTTATATCTCAAGGGGACGCGTACATGGCTGTTGGGACCCCGATAGGTGGGCCCAACGATGTAGTACAAGATAACGTACTGTTCATAATTATGGCGTCGCAGGCGAAGGAGATCTCTCTCCTGGATTCCATTGTCTGCTCCTGGAGTTCCCCGTTCAGCGTGTCCAGGCGCTGTCTTGTCGGAACGGCGCCGGGTATAGCCAGCGGCGTTGCCTGCCACGTAGCTGAACGAGCCGCGTAGCTTGCGGCGTAGGCGGCATGATGGAAAAATGCCGTGCCATCGTATCCAATTAATGCGGCAGGCGGGCTCTGAGCGGGTGCGGCACAGGCGGCTACACTGTGTACCTTGGTAATACGCGGTGCACAGTGAGGCCTGGCAAAGTCTGTCCCGCTTGCTGCGACGACAGAGCACGCCTCAACCATCATGCGGTGGGTGGGCGAGTCTTCCAGCGGAAGGCTCGCGCACGAGCCCGCGCACGAGCCTCCGGGACACGTGGCGGCTCCGGACCCCCACGCGGTAAGGGAGGTCCGGATGGACGTAGGAGGTCCCGGACCCCCTCTGGGGGGTCCGAGGCCTCGGCTGTCAGCTCGGAGCTTTCCTTCCTTAGGGACACGTGGCGTCTCCGGACCCATCCCCAGGCGGGGAACGGGTCCGGGGCCATTGGCCTGGTGAGAAAAGAGCCTGACCCGTGGGGCCTAGCTACTCCGTCTTTTGCGCGCAGTTACGGATAACTACGCGGGTCCTGCCTTGCCGCAGTAAGAGTGGGTATCCCTGTTACAGGGTACCGACAGGCCAATTTCAAGAACTTTGGAAAATCAAAACAAAAGAAAAAAAAAAGATAGTAACATGTTTATATGAAGTAAAATGTATGCTGAGGGCCTGAGGCACAACATTTCAGAATTCATATTGAACTGCAAGCCTTTGGAGAAGTTCTGTAACCACTGACCTGACAACGCTGATGATTATTTCTTCATCCAGCTGACTTCAAGAAGCTCCAAATAGCAAGTCAGCTCCAACATCGCAATGAATACAAGAGAAGTTCTTTTTTTGAGGGGAATACCAGAGAAGTTATAACTGTGGAACAGAATTAACACAAGCCAAGAGCCCAAGACTTGCTTCAAAATGGAAGATTGAGACCAGGAATTGTGCCTGTAATTGGTCCTTACCTTAATCTGCTTGTTGCCTCCGATTCCTGCAGTCAAGATATACCTCCACGTGCAATTAATTGCAACTGTGTCCAGATCAAAGCAGCAGACTGAAGAGGCCAATTAAGTAAAAGGCACAACTGAAACCTGGAAGTAACAGGTAATAACCATAACTGATTTCCAAAGAGCCTGCAGAAACAACTGTGTTGTCAGCTAACCACAGTCCTCGTTTGCTCTGAAAGCATGTCACCACTTATCAGGTGCACCGTGCACTAAGTGTTCCTTCCCATCCCTGATCCTCTTCTCCCTCTCTGATTTACCTTCTTGCATGTCTGATGGATATTGATTTACAAATTAACTGGAAAGCAAATAACCATGAACCAAGGATGACATATGGATTCACTCTTAGTAGCAAACAGTATAACAACTTGTGCTATTTAAATTTTCAATGTCATATACAGGAAGATGACTAGACTCCCTTGACTACACTTTACCCCCCTAGAATATTGACCAATGAAGAAAACATTTCAGTCGAGTACCGGAATAGCACATGGATAAATTAGGAGCCAGTCCTTTGGAGAAAACTTCAGCGATATACAAGGACTACACAACAAGGTAGACAGATAAGAAGAGGGATTTTCTTCAAAAAAAAAAAAAGAAGAGGGATAGCATGCCTGATCTCCAAGACCAAACACCTAATGATCTTTCCATCCAAAAGGGTATGTTTAACATCAATGAAGCAATTTGAGTTGCATATATTTTATTTAAAATTTGAAACTAATGTTGAAATCCAAATGCACATCAAATATCTCCAAGAAAAGGCACATCAAAAACCAGTTCCAACTAACATGCCATTTGAACACAAACTTCAGAAATGTCATTGCACCAACCTAAGTTTTCACTTAGCGGCTTCAGCTGTGACACACTCATATTAGTAATAAAACATTCTCAATGGAACACAAAAAATGTATGTCATTCATAAGCCATATAGCAATGTATAAAATCACACAACTCCAGGTCATCAAAGCAGTTGGACTTGTTAGGGGCCATACCATTCCTAACCTGTACTTTTCTATCAGTATTAGAAGAAGAACAAAAGCAATAGTTGTGTGTTATCATTTCTCCATCACAATATGTTCTTCCCACAATTGAACTTCACAAAATTGCAATCAGCAATCAGCATGAGCTTTCTATATTATCACTAAAAGAATGCAAATACAGAACATAAGAACCTATGTTCATTGAGCAAAATTGTGGTCATGTACTGAAGACTTGAGTTGAGACGCTGCATCACCATTTTTCAATCTTCCTCCACTTACTGCACTGAATACATGCAACTCCAACAATCTTCTGTACTGGCCTTGTTCTATCTCTGCTTCGTTTGCACCATGTAATAACAGGAGCTCAATAATGCAATCTTCCCAATCAATACTGTCACAGGAACCTCTTTTTCGTCTCTTCTTCCTGCCATCTGGACTATCTGGCATCTCTGCCAAATTGTCATCGAGTAAGATTCGATCTATGTCATCCATCCTCTTTCCCCCGCGTTTCTTCTTGGCTAATTTTTGTGGAGGACAGATATCTTCATTTCTTACACCAGGCTGTGAATGATTGGTGCTTGCAGCTGGAGCAGCAGGAGACTTCCTAATCGCATCAATTCGCTGCTTAGCAGCTTCAATACGGGCTCTCCTCTTCTTCTTCAATTTCATTCCAGCAGTAAATGATGGTGGAGGTGCATCATATCCAATGTCAATATCCACAACATCCTCAAGCTTCATGTCCCTTTTCCAACCATCATCCACACTATCCATCCATGGCTCCAGCTCCAGTCTTCCTTTCCACAGCTTCCTCTTGTCACCACCTTTACTGACCTTCCCAAGTTTCTGTAGCTGGGCAAGCCTGTTTAAGACATTTTGGTAAGCATCTGATAGACCCTTCTCTGTGATCTTCTGATCCTCAAATTCTTTCTCTTCTTGCAAAAAATTATCGAAATCGAAATCATCAGCACCCACGGGAGCAATCTGAAGGTACTTGGACTCGTCATCATCGACAGAAGAGTATGCCTGCACAATGCCAGCGATGTTCGGAGCGAAGCTCTCAAGAAACACTTCAGAGAGATCTGACTGTGACCTCATCTCCATGAGCCTGAGCAGGACTGGCGCGTTGAGGAGCAGGTTCTTCGCATTGACGTCGGCGCCCCATGGAAGCAGCTGCCGTGCGACATGCACGAGCGCACCAACGAGCTCCTTGTATCGACGGAGGCTGGTCTTGATTCCGGCCGAGATGTCCTGAGCAATGTCCTCCACGGAGAGAGAGGTGACCCCGTTCACCTCAGCAGAGAAGGCCACCAGCGCCGCGACGAGGGGGAGTGGGTACCGGCCGGTGGTGAGCGACCACTTGGAGGCGCAGCGGAGGAGGAACCGGGCCTGTGCTAGAATCGCCTCCGTCTTCTCGCCCGCGGCGGTGGTGAGCGAGGGCGACAGGTGCACGGCGCGATCGAGCGCGGCGGCGTAGTCGAAGCACGGGAGGGGAGGGAGGGACAGCTGGGCGGCGACGCGGGAGACCAGGTCGGCGAGGGCGGGCGCGGAGCAGAACGCGGCCTCCGCCGCCTCGGCGAGGGAGAGCGGGAGGCGGTGGGACCGCGCGACGAGCAGGGAGCAGGCGGCGGCGAGGGCGGGGAGGAAGGCGGATGCCGGGGTGGCGAGCTGGCCGTCGGTGGCGGACTTGGCCATGCGGAGCGCCTCCTCGGCGCGGGTCGGCGAGAGGCCGAGGCGGGTGGCGATGGCGGTGATGGCGGCGGTGGCGCCTGCGAGCTTCTGGTCGCGGTAGGCGGAGTCGGAGCTGTTGCGGACGAGGCTGGAGACGCGGAGGTCGAGGCCGCCCGAGTCGGTGAAGGTGGCCTGGTGGACGAACTCCGCCGCGCCGGCGTCGTCGATGACGCCGCAGGAGGTGCAGACGAGCACGCCGGAGTCCGGGTCCGGGATCACCGCGCTCTCGCCGCACGACAGGCACGTGGATCCCATCCCGCGCGCGAGGCCGGCGGGCGCGGCGGCGGGGGCCGGCGGCGGCTTGCGGCGGAAGGAAACGAGTGGGGAGGGGGGATTCGATTCCAAGCCGCGGCGATCTGTTGCGAATTTCCGGGGGCCGTACTGATTTGTATGGTGCGTCAACCGACTTTTATGTGCGTACCGCGCAAGATGGATTAAAGATTAGATTTATATGCGACGTGTTTGAAACTTTAAAATTCATGCCGCCGTTGGGGCCTTCTTTTGCACCATAATCGTTAGGGTGTGTTTAAATTCATGCCCCTGCACCATAATCCTTATGGTGTGTTTAGATACTGTAAAATTTTGGACAAAATTCACCGTAGCAATTTTCAACCCAAGATTAGAAGAACTAAACAAGATTTAATTATAAATCTAATTACATGGATGGATGGGAAATCACAAGATGAATCTTTAATCCTAATTAATTCATCATTAGAAGTTGTTTGCTGTAGCACGACATTGTCTAATCATGGTTCAATTAGATTTCGTCTCACAATTACACCGGGAGGTTATGGAATGGGTTTTGTCAGTTATTCACACTTAATACTTCTAATTAGTGGTCAAACATTTAAAGTTAGTGTAGCGCTGAAATTTTTTTGAAATCTAAACAAGGCACTAGTTAGGTTAGGAATCACTAGTTGGTTGGTTTATGTTGTGGTTGAACTCGCTCTCCTAAGCTTTCCTGCTGATAGCATGTGCTTGTACTATTTACGATTGATTATTCTTTCAATGGTATATGTCATATGTGAGATACTTATGACGATTCTGTTAGTCTCAAGTATGCCACATTGACTAGTACATTTACTTTGGTTAATTAGGTCCATGAACCAAATCTTATCAACTAAACCTGGTGCATTCCCTCAAAGCTCGGACTCTCCACGTAAGCTTCTTTTTTACCAACCGTTGATTAGCTAAGGAACGGTAAATCAAGCATGTAGGATAAAAATAATTAAAAAACGGCAAGACCCACGGCCATGTAACAAGGCACGATTGAATTGGTCCTCTGGAGATTTCTGGACAGACTCTTAGTCTTCTACACTACGTCACCATAGGAAAGTGACCTTTGAACTTCAGAAAGGTTAAAACCAAGAGCTCCCGCTTCACACGCCGAGGGGAAAAAAACTCCTGTAAAAAAAAGCCCTTTAAACCGGCGATCCCAGGAAATCCAAAACACCTACTGGCATAAAAAGTTCAATGACTTCTTCGGCAGTGTTTCTACAGTTTTTCCCCTTGTTGTCTTTTTCTTGATTTTTTCTTTATATCCAATAAATCCAATTTAAGCCATCTGTGAATTAACAATAGCTACATCGTAAACCTTTTAAATCGCTTGAGAACAATACCGATTCCACTTCGTTCCTATCATTCAACCATATATACAATCACCGATAGAAGTCGAAGACGAACAGCGCACAACACGACCGCAGGACCCGCCCCCTTCTCCACCCCACGAGGCAGGGCCGGCCCCGTCCGACAAACAGCTTGCACACGCGGCCCACGAGCTAGTAGAGCAGAAGCACGAGCATCCCCACAACGAGGCGGAGCGGGAGGAGCACAGCGGCCGCGAGCGCGAGCCACGCCGCCTCCGCCGTACACATCTCGGCACGCGTACAGCGCGTACCTGGCGTCCAGCTCCTCCAGTGGCTTGGCACGCTGGCAGTGTTGAGAGCCATTGCGCGTCACCCGCAATGGAGCTGCAAGATAAGCTCCGACACTACTCTTTACCGGTGTCATCACCCAATGCTAAGCACATCGCAAATCGCATTGGACCAAAATACGATCGAGCTTCGCCGAGCCTCTGTGCTGCTCTTGACTCGAGCATGCTGCTTGAAAACCCCCAAACTTTGGTGAAATCAACCCACCATCCATGGATAAAAATTTTGCAAAAAAGTCCCCAAACTTTGTGAATATCAATTTTACAAAAGACTCCCTGAATTTTGACGAAATCGACACGCACTCTATCGATGACAATTTTTTGAAAAAACACTGAATTTGGGTAACATCAACTAGCACTCTGGCTATGTCGCTTTCACATAAAACCTCTTGAATTTTGGCGAAATCAATATGCACTCTACAAACATCTATTTTTTTAGAAAAACCTCAAGACTTTGCGAAACCAACATCGGTGACGGGTTAAATTTCCTCCCACGTTTACACACTGCATAAACCATAGCATCGACACCTATGATGACTGCCATATACATGTTTGTTTTTGCTACGGGCTTAGGGACGATCCATACATTTAACAAACCAAATAAAATCTTACAATACGATTCACGCACCAAAAGACGGGCGGCGGATCGGGCCACGTCACCCGCTAATCCTCTAGCCGTCGGATCCAGCCAAGACACAATACGAGCCGTCCGATCGGGGTCATAGCAGGTCTCTCACCCGTTAAGCTACCAATCCGGATGGTGGCGAACCCGCTCGCGGGTGACTCGGCCTCTCCACCGCCGCCTCCCTTCCTCCGGGCGCGGATGGGGGTAGCGGCCCGGGTTGCGGGCGCCATGAGCGCGGTGTTCATGGCCATCCCGGCAGCCCAGCACTGGTGGGGTGCCGGCGGCCTCGGCGACCCCAGCGCAGGCGGGATTGTGGGCGCGGCGGCCTCGGCAGCTCCAATCCCGGATATCTAGGCGCGGGTGAGGACTCCATCGGCCCCTGCGACCCTAGCGCGGCCGGTGATGCGGGCGTGGCGGCTCCGGCCACCTCGCCGCTGGCGGCCCGGTGCTGGTGTACCTCTCCCCCACGTGCCTCCTCACCAGCCCGCCCCGTGCGCTGCCGCCTATGTCGCGCGTCAGGGGACACCATGAGGTCATGATGCCGCGGCTAGAAAATGTGGCCGCGGCCAGGTCCGCGCGCGGGCTCCTCCTTTGCAGCGGCGACCTCAAGGAACAACACTGGCATGGTGCCTGGCTGCCTGTGTCAAACATGCGCATTGCGCTGCAGCAACAGAAGGAGCAGCTGCAAGACGACGTATGCTCAAGAGCCGCACATAACGTGGTCGACAGAATTCCACTTCTGCTAAATGCTTGTGAGGATCATTTGTTCACTTTGTGGTTTAGCCATCATGGTTTTTAGCTGAATTAAGTCTTCATAAAGTATTTGGTAATAAATTTTGGGTATCGGTGCAATAAGCCCACGTAAGTGACACAAGACGACCGTGAATCGGTGATCTTTTACACTGCATGCTGCTGAGGACTTACTATCTCTTCCCATAGATCAAACAATACTATATGGTTTAACTTCGGTAAGGAGGAGCTACTGCATCAGCTACAAGTGCAAAGGTAATCTTCTGAAATTTGAATGGAGTGGCATTTTCAACTAGGTTTTGTAGAACAAAGTATAGACTTTTTTCTCGGCCTTCATGTTTTAAATGAACAGATAAATAAGATGATAGAACAAAATTGCAAAAGAATGAGTAGTCCATGGTGACAATCACTCATCTTTGCTCCTAGATTTGTCTTTGCTCCTGTGTGAAGTGTCTTGCATTGGTGCTAATGAGCTTTCATTGTTCTCCAAAACTCAAATAGTAGCTTTTTATCCAGTTTAATCTTCCCTCTTGAAAATTTTAAATTATTAGATAGCAAGTTGTAGACCCTAAAAACTTTTCTTTTACTTCATTGTAAGGCTTGACTTCAGAGGTATGTACTGACTGCCTTTCTCAAATCAAACAGCAATGGCATTAATTCAAGACCATTTGTACTGAAGCTTATAGATCGCAGGGGGCTATGCCTGACACCTGCTGGGCTAGAATCAAAGTTGGCAACTCGCAAATATTACAGTCGGGAAGAACGATAAGTGACTTCATTCCTCCACACGGGCAAGAACTGCTGCCTGTAACATTGTATTTAGTTATTCGTCACCATTGCAACTTGCAAGGTACACGACAGCAACACGAGGTGAAGACGAGGGCTCAATTTCTGGACACTGGCGACGTGATGCTCTATGAGGCTGTGCATTATGAAGAGAACTCACTCCGCTAAATATCCAAGAAATCTGCTAAAATTAAATGAATTATGTGGCAAGCTATTCCACCATTCAAATTGCTTGGTGATGTTTATCTTCTTTTTAAAAACCTATCACTTGATATTATCAGCTGATGTTACCATAGAGCCAGCTGATTATCATAGAGCCAGCTGCAGATCTTGCCGACGAAAGCCGTCCTCCACTATCCAGATTATTCCTGTGTAGTTACACTATTACATAGTACCTGTTTTTTGTATTTCTTTTTGCTTCCCTTTACTTTGCTGTCTTGGTGCCTGTTAGCTTCCTGTAACAACAATGCATAGTGGCCTGAAAATTTGTTTTCCTATGTAGTTACATGGCATGGAAACAGATGAAACAATCCCAAGCATCGCATATTTATCAAACCTTTCTTTGTTTGGTAGGCAGATACATTGATACTCCACACCTCTTGATGTTGCTTTTTCGCCACACTGGTAAATGTGCATTGCGTGGCACCCCACTTGTTGTGCTTCATCAATTTGTACGCCTTAAGCTCTTAATCCTCTTATCCATGGTCCAACAATGGTCTAATTGCCGCGTGTTCTTTCTAGTTTGACCGAGCCCGCAACAAAATTTTATAAGTACTGATATATATATCTGCGATGGGTCTCTCGAGGGCGCCAACGGCGCGGCATTTTTCTAGTATATCATACTATTTGCCAAATTGTGGGTCGTTTTAATTTTTCTAAATACGTAACTTTTGTTTTGTACTATGCCTAGATATATAATAAATTTTATGTATCTAGAAAAATTAAAACGACTTATAATTTGGATGAAAAGAGTACAATCTAACAAGGTACGCACTGTTTCAAGAAATTCAAACGTTCCAAAACAGGATGGATTGATCGAGCCTAAAGGCACAAATATGAATTTGTTCCTTTTTCTATAATTTCTTTTTCTATAAAAGAATAAAAATATACCAAATGACCAGGCCAAAAGGTGCAAAATATTTTTTTTCTGTAACTTCAAATATGCCAATCTTTTTTTGAGTGGAAATTATACCAATCTTGGTGTCATTAACATCTGAATCAAATAGCTCAGAGAAAGATCTCCAGCTTATTACACGTGTATACAATATTTTCCCTGTGTGAGGGAACATAGAAAGATCTCCAGCTTATTACACGTGTATACAATATTTTCCCACTAAATACAGCAAAAGGCACAATTCAACCATTAACTTTCATTCACTTTCACGATGATCCCATCTGCAGCCACTAACTTGAATGCTGCTTGGGAGCAGCTTCTGCCACTACAAGACTTCCAGGCTCATCGGCAGCACTTTCTAATGAACGTCAAGCTCCAGTTCTGCCCTCCAAAGAACGTGGTCCAGAACAAGTTGAAGGCCAACACCAAACCCGTACAGGCATGCCGGGTTACCATAGCCTGAATTCAAAACTGAAGTTTTGATAACTCTGAAACTATATCATGCCCTCTAGCCCTTAAGAATTGATCTTTCAAGTACGCGGCTTCCCGTATAGATTTGTGTATACAATCTTTGTCCGGTAGACCAGGATCAAGCTCAAAACAACAGCAATGATGCAGAACCCGGACATGATCAGGGATGAGAGGAAGAAACAGATGGCACCCTCACACTTCAGTGATGGAGCAGCTTCAGATATCATGCTAACCACTCTGGCAGGCATTGCCAACAATGTGGAGTTGTGGTGCTGCAGAGCCTGCTTTGCAGCTTCAGCGTCATAGATGCCACTGGCAATAATCCCCGAGAATACCAGGGAGCCTGCTGGATTTGCAACAGTGAGGAAATTGTACAGTGCTCCAAAATATTTCACCCCAAACAGTTCAGAGGCAGCGGCTGGCACAATGGCCCAGTGAGCGCCATAGCCAATTCCGACAAGCAGTGTGCCGATGTACATTGTCCCAGGCCACGCCATTGCAAAGTTGAAGTGCCCAATTGCCATCAAAACTTGAGCTATAGCTAATGCAATTGCTCTTGGATATGCATAATCTCTGAAAATAGGTGAAGGAACGCAAAAGGATTAGAGAAGAAAATAGTTAAAATGAATAAGATGCATCCTAGATTTGGAATTAGTAGTTGATCAATTCGGTGTCATGATTTTCATTAATACATAACAGATGTTATTATTTATGATTGCTGAAATAAACAATGCAGGTATTGCAAGTTTAGTTCACATGGGAATGTAAATGTAAAAATGATCATATATTCATATCTGTTTAGGATTCTAGCTTACTATGGTCACTTCTGTTAAGTTTGTTAGCTCCAGCACTTGTCTTTATGTTTTAATTCCCTCTTCTTATCTACTTGCATTTTTCTGGAGGATTTTTGTCATCCTTAGTAGTAAGTTCTCTTGGTACTAGTCTGAAAATCTATTCCAGGCAAGAGAATAAAATTATGGCAAGAACAAACACTTGGTATAGTTTGGAAAAAAAATATATAGGTCAACGTGGAAGATTGGTGGTGAAGTAAGATGCCAAAAGGCACTTTAATATTATTCAATTGATAACTGGAGAAGGTTCTTGATATGAACTAAACAAATACTTAATAAGACAGCAGATGAAGTACTTTCTATGTCAGCAAAGAGGCATGAATCTTACTTGACAATAATCTCTGAGAAGTAACCACCACCAATGCGCCCAAGGAAGTTCCAAATGCTAATCATCGACACAAAAATGTGGGTTTCCTTGTAACCCAATGACTGGCTCATTTGCCCAAGATTATCAATCACAGTGAGACCTGACCCAGAGCCCAATAAAAGGGAGAAAAATAGAAGCCAAAAATCTGCCTTGATCAGCGCTTGCATCAGTGTGAAATCTTCACCTCGTCGTGGACCTCTCCTCCTCTTAACCCTCACTGCACCAACAGCAGCTGCCTGAAACAGCCTTGCCTGCAATGCTGCAATCCTTTTTTGCCTCTCTGAGGCTGAAAGAAGATCAATATCCCTTGGCTTTTCATCCTCCAATTCACTGAGTATAACCTCCTGTTGCTCCTCAGATGATGTTGATGCACTTGGTTCTTCTTTCCGAGGTGATGGCAGTAATAGTGCATACAAAGTCTCATCATCATCTGAAAAGAAGCTGAGTAGCACTGGGATGACTATTGGAACTAATAAAAAGATGATTAGAATGATGGTCAACAAGGTAATCATTGACTGGCTTAGGTCGACAAGGTCTTCAAGTAGCATGACGCCCATCAGATAAGCGGCCAAGAGCAAGCAGACGCTGTATACAAATGTGAAACTTGTGCCATCAGAAGGCCGTACTTGCCTGTGTCCTCCAACTGGTCTTACAATGAACATTAAAGCTATAACTACCATTGTTGGGCCAACGGCAACCATGAAGATCAGTGCAGCATCATCAGGCGAGTGTTTCATTGCATAGATCTGTGTCAGAATTGCACCACTTAACCCAGCAAATCCCTTGAGGATACCAACAATTGGTCCACGGCTCTTGGGGAAGTTCTGAACACAGGAGACGAGTGCAGCCGTGTTGAAGTATGTCTCACCATTGTTACCAATGAAGATTAGAATGCACATCTGGGGAATGATGATAAACTTTTAGTATGGAAACTGACATGAAAGCAATTCGAAGTATATAAAAGAGAAATTAATTTCCATTTCGCACATGTGGCACTTATGAAAAGATACATGGTTTTGAAGACCAATAACTGAATAGGAACATGGGATCCTGAACCAAAATGTACCATAGCAATTGGATGTTACGTTAATATAATACCACGTAGGGTCTGGTAAAAAACCACTTGGTTGCTTTTTCGCTTATGTTTATCTTGTGATTTGTGAGAGATCACAGGATAAAATCTCAGAAAATCAACTATAAACCAGCTCATATCTAGTCATTGAGACTCAAAACGCTTGGATTAGACACCATCTGGCAAAGATCACCAATAGCAAGTAGACCAATCACCAGTTTGCTACTAACTGATTATGAAGATGTGTTGCATGTGCATGGTAGTGATAGAAAATTCTGGTCAAGCAGATGCCATTTCACATATATTTTTTACCAACAAAAGAAATCAAGGTAGCCTGCTGCAACTGTATTTGATAGGGAATTTGGCGTTCTTGCCCTCATTGTGGAAGCTAACGGTGATTTGGCCCTCCTTTTTCGACTTTGCGATTTTATCCCTCCTTTTTAAAAATGAAGTCTCCATTTGCCCCTACTTGACAATGGAAAACAGGAAAGCCACCACGTTGACAAGAGAAGTACACCTTGGATGACAATTAACCATATTCAACAGGTTTTATGCAAAATTGTTCCAATGAAACTTCAAGAAGTTCAGAATTATAAGAGTATTCATTTCCTTTTCCGCAAAAACTTCATGCGTCTGAATTTATAGAAGAAAAGACCAGATAGGTTGGAGTTACAGAGGGCCAGATGATGTAGGCGTGGGCTATGGTCCGAGTTCAAAGCGAAATTTACAAAAACATCTGAGCTCAGCTGCACTGCTATCCACAAAACAAGAAACTAGCTGTCCTTTTCTAAGTGAAAGAGTCCAAGACGCCATGATTGATTTCCTACGGCAATCTTAGAAAATTCAGACGAGACCGGACGAGACTCTGAAACTTGAATGATGCCAGCACTTATTATAGAACCCAAAAATTCAACATGAATTCCAACTAAACACCGCGTACGCTTCAATCAACAACAGTCAAGAAATTGTGAGGAAGTTTAGCGCTGGTAGAGGACCGGTGACCGTGACCACACAAGGCAACCAACCAATGCTACGATCGCCGTGTTACGAAAAGGAAAATGAAACGGGAACATCGTAATCGGGAAGGTGGAAAATGAAAAAAAAAACTTGAGTGATCAGAGGATTGGGATCTCACCGCCCAGAGCGGTGGCACGGGGACCCGTCGCGTGACGGCGAGCCAGACCCATCCGTACCCGAGGAGGTTCTGCGCGGCGCCGACGAGGAGCGCGGCCCAGAGCGGGAGCAGCGCGCAGAGCGTCCCCGCGAGGAAGCCGACGCTGTCGCCGAGGTCCTTGGCGACGCCGAGCCCGGCCACCTGGCGCTGGTTGTACCCCAGCGAGCTCTTGATCACCGGCGAGAGGCTGCCGAAGAGGTACCCCACCCCCGCGCAGGACTGCATCCACATCGCCGCCACGAACACCAGCCACCGGTTCCGCAGGAACCCCTGCACCCGGCTCCCCACCTCCACCATTGCGCCCCCGCCCTCCTCCTCCTCGTCTTCCTCCTCCTCCGGACCGCGAGCTCCCAACCGAACCGAAACCAATAACCCGGCCGGCGCCGGACAACGCGCGCCGATTCAGACCGGAGCGGCGGGGCACAACCGAGCGGGCGGCGGCGATGGGGATATCAGCGGGCGCGCCGGGATTGGCGTGCGGCTCCGGCAGCGGTCGCCGTGGCCCGGATTGTTGGTTGGCGACAAGCGTGCCTTGTCCCTGTGCAGCGCGTAAAAAATGACGGGACGAAAATCTGGGCATATGGAGCTCGCGTCCCCGTCCCTTTCCTTTCCTCGCGAGTAGGGCGGTCGGGGTGGCCGGGTGGTGGGGGATCGGCGATGGCGACTCGGCGAGACCGCCGCGAGAGGAGGAGGAGGCGAGGCGACAAACGCGGGGCCCCTTTTTCTCCGGTGCGCGGCTGGCTACACGAGCGCACGCTAGCTCTGCGCTCTGCTCCGGGTGCTCGCGGCACAGGCCACCCACACAAAACCGGTGGTGACGCGGGGCCAGGGGTTCTCGGTCGGCGAGGCCAGCGCGACCGCCGCGCCGAGACGAGACGTGTCGCGGCTGGGGGGTTGAGGCCAAGCGAGTGCGTTTGGTGTCAGGCGCCGCCGTGCCGGCTTGCCCCGCATGGGCGACGACGGCGAGAGCTAGCTGAGGGATCCCAACGCGGCAACGCCGGTCTGGGCACGCTCCACTGGATAGCTCGACCTCGACTAGGCATAGCCGCATAGGATAGGATGGTGGCGCTGTTCACTGTCTCGGTGTCGTTATTTGCGTCTTCAGCGGCGTCCCCTACCTGCCGTGCATGCACCTGTCGCTTACCGATTACCGTTCACGTTGGGGGGAATAAGCCTCTCAGCGCTTGTCACTCTTCAAATTCACTCTCTAAATATAATATTCTTGGAGAAAAGATGTCGCCTCTCGCCTCTCGCGAGACAGGAGACCCCCGCGACGGCGCACCGCGCGCCGCCGCCGCCTCCACCTCACCTCCCGGCCGCACGCCCCCCGTCCCGACGCCTTCGTCGCGCAGCGGGCCGCCGCTCGCGCCCCAGACCGCCGGCCGCGTCGTGAAGGTCCTGGCCTCGCCCAGACCCGGGATCCCCTTCCAAGCTCGCCTTCTCCAGGAGCTCCACTCCACCGCCGTCCCAGGTTCTATCTCCCCAAACCCCCACTGCTGTTACATCTGGGTGACCCCGCCGTTCCTTGCTCCCCGTTTTAACTCTCACTACATCTCGGTGGTTCTCTCGTACCACTTCACTGCTCCGCCGGATTTGCTCCGGGCGCGTAGGGTTCACCGTGCCGTGTTTCGCGCTAGGGTCGCTAACAGTAATGTCGCTAACTTCCTGACTGTTCACGGTTGCCTCAAGTTCAATCGCCTCTTGTTCACCGTGCACCACACCGAAGCTCAAGCGATAGCCATGGCGGTCAGTCTTGTGGAGGAAGAAGAAGCAATTACTGCGATGCACCCACCAGCGGACTCCAGCCCGCGTGACCCCTCAGCTCCCGAGTTCCGAGATGGAAATACAGCTGGCGCAGGAAAAAAGACTGGGGAACCTTCTGGTCTACATGGGAAAAGTATCTTCCCCGATTCTGTCTTCACTTCTTCCTGCAGGAGCCCCCGGCCCCCCGAGCGGGTGCGAGCCGCGTGTGCGGGCGCCCAGGAAACACTGCCACGCCCCGTCTTGTCTCCATTCACTCCTCCCCACCAAAAACCCTACCTCGCCGCGTTACTCACTCCTGCTCCACCTCCCCCGCCGCCCACCCGCACCAGCACTCCCATCCCGCTCCACCACCCTGGTTGCTTCCGCTGCCTCAGCCGCGACCACCTTGTCCGCGACTGCCGGGATCCCGTTCGCTGTCGCATCTGCAAGGGCAGCGGACACCGCGGCTACTCGTGCACCATGGTGATCCCTCGCGAGCAAACCCCACACCCTCGCCGCCGCCCCACCGTGCCGCTTCCCGCCTCCCGCGCCGCTGTTCATGCCGTACCTTTCGCTCCCCGCACCTCGCCGCCACCCTCCGCTACGCCTACGCCCCCTCCCACCCCGCTCAACTTCCTGCCTTTCACCTCAGCCTTCGACCCCCTGAACATGCTCGCATCGTCCAGCGCCGCTCAGGAGATTGATCCTACCTGCATGTCAGGGCAGGACAAGTCGCAGCTCAGCCTTGTGATCGCCGTCTGCACCCCCCACGTTCCACACTACGCCGGAGTTCGCACCCCCGGTGGGAGGGGCATCAACCTCAGGATGGACCCCCTGCGCATCTGGCCCAGGGCGGTGCAGTATGATGAAGCTGCTGATCCGGGCCTGCTGCAACCAGTTCCTTTTGGCCCGCTGCCGCCACCTGCGCCTCCCGCCGCTCCACAGCAACCGCCTCTGTTCCCTGCTGCTTTCCTGGGCGCCACCATACTCTGCCATGGGTATATCAACGCCTACCCGCTGCCGCGCATGCCTGCACTCCCCATCCTCATACACCTTCCCGCCAACGCTGCTCCCAGCCAGCGCGCGTGCCGCGCCGTGCCCATGCTGCTGCTCACCTGGCGCTCGGAAGAGCAGCAGGAGAGTGCACCTACCGACTCTCCTCTGCCCACTCCGCCACCTGCTTCCACGGCTGCTGCACCGCCGCCTCGTCGCAAGCCCAAGCAAACACGCACTGCAGTGGCCACAAGGAACAGCTCCCGTCTCGCGGCAAAAGAGGATGGAAAGTTCATCTCAGCCACGGACAAGGCAACGCAACTGAAGGCACTCCAGAACAGCCTGGCGCTCTGCTCCAAACCTGTTCAGCAGCATGTGGCAAAGAAGAAGCTGCTGACCAAAACCAAGACCAACATTGACACAGAGGACCTGCTGAAGTTGGCTAGTGCTGTGGGGCTGGGTGACGCCACTTGCCGTGCTCTGGACAAAGTGCTGGCGATCGGCGCTGAGGCCACTCCCGTGCTGGATCAGGTGCTGAACAACAAGGATGTTTGAACTTGAGGTTGCCGGTGCGTGGGACATCTTGCTACCCCCTTTCAGCAATGGTGTTCCTGCCTCCCCCAGTTTCAGGTTATCTAGCGTTCTTATCGTCAGTAGCTGTTGTCGGGGTGTCCTAGGTGTGGTTCTCGCTCTTGCTTGTTGTCGCTGGTTGTGGTTGTCGGTCTGCAGCGGTGCTTGTTCCATCGCCTTCGTTCATTTAGCTTATGTTGGTGTCCCCGGGTTTATCCTGTACACGCTCCCTGCTCCTTGCGAGCCCATGGCCGCGGCCATGATTTGTATTAGGGTGTTGTGTTTGTTCCCATGAATGCAAACTCTGTTAGCTACGCTGTGCTTTCCTGGAATGTCCGGGGCTTGGGGGACTCTGACAAGTGCAAAACGGTTCGCGACACTCTTGTTTCCAGCCGGGCTGACATCATCTGTATCCAGGAATCAAAACTGCACGAGGTTTCGCCTTCGAAAGCCCGCGAGTTCCTCCCTACTCCTCTCTCTGACTTCCAGGTCGTCGACGCCGACGGTTTGCGGGGCGGCCTCGTGACGGCATGGAACGCACGCTCGCTTTCCCTCTCCTCCTCCCTCCACCGAAAACATACGCTGACCCTCTTCTTCACCTCCACTGCCTCTGACTACTCGTTTGCGGTCACAAATGTCTATGCTCCAGCTGATCATCGGGGCTCGGAAGAGTTCCTTGCTGGGCTTGACGAGCTGGCCGCTCTGATCACGGGGAATTGGGTGCTTGCCGGGGATTTCAATCTAACAAGGGGCGAGGATGATAACAGTAACGGCACGGTGAACCTGCGTTTAGCTGAGATGTTCAACGACTCCATCCATCGTCTAGGTCTGATCGACCTACCGCTCCTAGATCGCTTGTTCACCTGGTCCAACCACCGCTCATCCCCCACCCTCGCTCGCCTTGACCGGGTGTTCTTTAACAGCTCCATGAGCCTCGCCTTCCCAAACTCCTCTCTCACCTCCCTGCCAAAATCAACGTCTGATCACACGCCTATTATCCTCAAAATCTCCACTGCCATCCCAAAACCCAACCTCTTTCGCTTCGAAAACGCCTGGTTAAAACATACCGACTTCCTCCCTTCTGTGTTGCCGGCTTGGGACGGCCAGTTCAATCACGATGCGGCTGGAGGTCTGGTCGGTGCTCTGAAGGCCGTTCGCTGCGCGTCGAAGGTTTGGGCACGGGGTAAGCGTGCGACTCCCACCCTCCACTCCAATTGCAAATTTGTCATTTATATGCTCGATGTGTTCGAAGAAACAAGAACTCTTTCTGCAGGAGAGCAGTTGCTGCGGAAAGAATGTCAGAACAGGCTCTCCCTCTCCATCAGAGAGCGTGCTGCGTATTAGAAACAAAGAGGCAAAGTCAGGGCGATCAGAGAAGGTGATTCCAATACCAACTTCTTCCATGCCCACGCTACTCAGCGGTTGCGCCGTAATCAAATCAGAGCCATTGAGGTTGACGGAGTGATCGTCACTAGTCATGCAGCAAAAACTGCGGCGCTCACCTCCCATCTCAGCAACCTCCTCGGAGCGCGTCATCAAACTGTTTGGGATTTTGATGTACAAGCCCTATACGCCGGTATGCCGAAAGTGAACAACGATCCCCTGGTTGCACCTTTTACAGATCTGGAAGCTCAAACTGCAGTCAAATCCATGAACCGCACGAGCTCACCCGGCCCGGACGGCTTTGGCCCCAGTTTCTACACTGCAGCGTGGAGCACGGTGGCGCCCAGAGTTCAGCGCTTCGCAACGTCGTTCCAGGCCCGAGATGCTGATCTGGAACGAATCAACCGCTCATACATTGTGATGCTGCCCAAGCACGCTACAGCTCTGCGCCCAGGTGACTACCGCCCCATTTGCCTGCAAAACTGCTCTCTGAAAATTGTGGCAAAGATGCTAACCTCACGACTGCAACAAGAGCTGCCAAAGCTGATCGACATTGACCAGACCGGATTCCTCCGTGGCCGTTCAATTGCTGAAAACTTCATCTACGCAATGGAGTTGGTTCAATGCTGCCACCAACGTAAGATCCCAACCCTTGTCCTCAAATTAGATTTTGCCAAAGCTTTCGATTCAGTGGATTGGGACAGCCTTGTTTGTATCCTGCAAGCAAGAGGATTCTCAGAACTTTGGTGCTCATGGATAATGGATCTCCTCACCACCTCCAAATCCGCAGTGTTGGTGAATGGTGTTCCTGGCCCCTGGTTCAGCTGTAAGCGGGGGCTACGGCAAGGCGACCCACTGTCGCCATACCTGTTCCTCATAATTGCCGATGTTCTCCAACAGCTGATCAAGCATTTCGGCGGTGTAAGGCACCCGATTGACACAAACCTTGCCTGCCCCATTCTCCAGTACGCCGATGATACCCTGCTGCTCCTCCCAGCAAACCGACTGGACCTTGAGAATCTGAAACACCTGCTGGACATGTTCTCCCTGGCAACAGGACTGGGCATCAACTATCACAAAAGTACGATTGTGCCTATGCATGTCAGTGAGACGGATGCTGCTGAACTCGCCAACATCATGGGATGCCAGTTGGGGGGCTTCCCCCAGACATATTTGGGGCTCCCTCTATCCAGTGACAAACTCCGCCTTGCAGCCTTCGCGCCCGCCATCAGCAAGGTCGACAGATACCTAGCCGGGTGGCAAGCTTCCCTCTTGAACCCCATGGGGCGCGCCGTCCTCGTCAACTCAGTGCTTGACAGCCAGCTGATATACCTGATGTCCGTGATGCTTCTGCCCCAGGGAGCACTCGACGCTTTTGACAAACGCAGACGAGCATTCTTGTGGGCCGGTGAGGGGCAAGTTCATGGCGCGCAATGCCTGGTCGCCTGGGAACGTGCCTGCCAACTCAAGGAGCAGGGCGGTCTCGGCCTCAAGAATATTGCCATTCAGAACAAAAGCATGCTTCTCAAGTTGCTCCACTGCCTGCACACCTCCGATGACTCCTCCTGGGCACGCTGGATCCGTGGGAGAATTGACATGATCACAATGCATGGAGATATCTCCGGCCCCCATTGGCAAGACCTGGAGAAACTGCTTCCTTTGTATAGGTCGGTGACTGTCTGTGAAGTCAACAATGGAGATTCCACGTCCTTTTGGCTTGATAGGTGGCTGTCAGTTGGCCGCCTGGTTGACACCTTTCCGCTGCTCTATAGCCATGCCACTGATCCGGAGGTGTCTGTGGCTGAGGTCGTTGCTGAGGGCTTGGATCAGTTTCTGGTTCCACGCCTCACCTGGAGAGCCCGTGCCGAACTTGACAAAGTCAGTCAGCTCCTCGACATGGTGACCTTGCAACAGGCCGACGATCGCCGAACCTCACCGCTTGCTGCAGCAGACAACGTCCTCCGGGCTGGTCCTGTGTATCGCCTTGTCATGACAACTCTGGGTGCCCCTACCAGCCCCTTCTCCACTTTTGTCTGGGAAAACAAGACACCGCCGCGAGTTCAATTCTTCACCTGGCTCTTGGTGCAAGAACGAATTCAGTGCAGGGCCAACTTGGTGGTGAAAAATGTGATTGATTCAGCCACTTGTGCTCTCTGCCAAGCCGCGGATGAAGACTGCAATCACCTCCTCTTCTCCTGTCCTTTTGCAGCAAAAGTATGGCAAGACGTCGGCTTCCAGATCGACGAGGCTGAGGTCTCCACTCTATGGTCTATCCAGCGGCCGGGCGGGATACCGGCGAAACACTACCACACCCTGCTCCACCTCCTCTGCTGGCACATCTGGAAGCATAGGAACGATGTGGTGTTCAACAGTTTGCCTGCCTCGCACGCTCGGCTGTGGCAGGCCTGCAAGGAAGACGCACGGCTATGGAGCCAACGCTGGCCAGCTGTCGATCGTGTCATTGTTGATTCCTGGTGCTCACGGTTTCCCATTATGTAAACCCTCTTGTAAATTTGGCCTTTCCCTCAAAAATTGCTGAAATTCCAGCTTTTGTAATGGCTTTGGCTGCCAAACAGCCCCTGAAATGAATATGAATTAGGTGGGGATGCTCTCCCCCCCGTTGACCCTCAAAAAAAATATAATATTCTTGTTTGATCATTGAGATTCTCTTCTCTATGTTCAGTTTCTCCGTGTTTATTCACTCTATATCTACTCTCTATACCAACTACCAGCCATGGAACCCACACATCAGATTTTTTTATCTCTTTCATTTTACCTTTTCCATTCTCTCTCTCCTCCCATTCTCTCTCTCCCCGCATTTGGACCTCGGCGCCCCTGGCGACCTCGCGGCAGAGCAGGGGCCCCAGCCCCCCCGGCGGCGCCCGCCCTGCCCCCCGGTCGGGGCTCTCGCCGCGGGGCGCCCCTCCCCTGGCGAGCAGGCGGGCGGCGCGGCTGGCCGAGCGGGCCCTCCCTTACGAGCGGCGCCGGGGGGCAGGGGCCCCTGCAGCAGGGAGCTCGCGGCGCTCGCCATGGCCCTGCCCCCTCCTTCTCCATCCCTCTCCCATGGCGCCATGGCGGCCTTGGCGCGCCAGCGTGGCCACGACGCGACGAGTGGCCCGGGCAGGCGGCGGCCGAGACGGGGGGCGGCCCGTGCGAGACGGCGGGCCCCTGGCGAACCCGGCCGGCGGTGGAGCAGGCCCCTGCCGCGCGGCGTCCCTCCCCTCCTGGCCTCCTCCCTCCTTCCCCATCTCTCCACGGCGCCTCCCTCCCTTCCTCGCGGGGCCATGGCGACCACCTCGCCGCGCCAGCTCACGGCCGAGCTACAGCGGCCCGACGTGGCTCGCGCGATGGCCGAGCAGCGGCGGGCCGGCGAGGCCATGCGCCGCCTCCCCTGCTCCCCTCTCCCCTGCTCGCGCGGCTGGCCGCCGCCCACGCTGGCCTCCCCCCTCCCTTGCTCGCGGCGCGGCGT
The DNA here is from genome assembly GCF_016808335.1 of Panicum virgatum. Classification (NCBI taxonomy): domain Eukaryota; kingdom Viridiplantae; phylum Streptophyta; class Magnoliopsida; order Poales; family Poaceae; genus Panicum; species Panicum virgatum. The sequence goes on along the minus strand of NC_053141.1, from coordinate 45,136,460 downwards.
GGCTCGCGCGGGAGCACGGCGTGGCGAGCGGAGACCGGAGGCGCGGCGCGGCGCATCGCGTTGCGGCGGGCGGGCGGCTGGAGATGAAGCTCCACGCCACCCACGCCCAACCTCCTCGCCACCGCCCGTGGGCGAGCTCGGCGGGCGGCAGGGGCCCCTGCTCGAGTGCGCCAGCCGCGGGGAGGCCGGACCGCCCACGCTGGGCGGGGTAGGCCGGCCGCGGTGGTGGAAGGCCTTGTGGCGAGGCGGCCGCGGCGGGGCGGGGTCATGTCGGCGCTCCTCCTCCCCCTCCCTCGCCGGCGACCAGATCCAGACGCCTGGCCTCTGCTCGCGCAGCGACGGCGGCCTCTGGAGGCGCGCGCCCCTCCTCTCCGGCAAGCAGGGCCTCTCCTGTTCCGAGCACAGGCGCAAAATAGTTGGGGGTGCAGCGGCGGCAGGAGACAAGGTGGGCCAACGCTGGTAGCGCGTGCTCTCTACTGCACTTGGAATGGCGGATGGGAGGCCATCTGTAAAATAGAGCGGGCTTTACAGAGCCCCGCTGCAGCAAAAATTCTCTCTATGCCATACTCAAGGACGGGATGGAGAGCCCCGCCACTCCCCAGTTGGTACAGTATCTCTAAACACGAAAAGACGTCCCCAGCCCGGCCGATTCTCTGGCCTGGGAGCGTGGCCACGTCGGCTACGTTTTCCGACTGTGCTTTTCTTCCCCATTTTTCAAAAAAGTCCTCGAAATTTCTTGAAATAAAATCCGCCGTCCATCCATCTCTCTTAGAAAATTTTGCAAAGAAACCCCCATAGTTTGCTAAAACCAACCCGCAGTCCACCACCACCCGCTAGCAACATTTTTCAAAAGACCCCCTGTGCTTTCTTAAAATCAACCCGCCGTGATGCGGGGACTTGACCGATCTTCCCGTGTAGGATCTGGGGATAACTTGACCCGTGCAACCTGACGAACCGATGGCACCAACAGTTGCTCGAACAGCCACCTGTGACAAATGATTTCGCCCAACCACACAATTTGGTCGATGCATAACCTGAACCACGCAAGGTAGAGGCAATGCTCTTGCAAATCACAAGGAAACACAAGAACAAATGGTAGAGAAAACTCTCAATCCTCAAGGGGGCAGCTATGGCACAACCCTAAGGATAAGAGCACTTGGCTTCTCTATTTTTCTGAGTTCAATTCGTGGTTAGGGTTTCCACCAGGTGCACAAGTGATATTTATACAAGGAACATCCCTCCTAACTAGGCCAGAGGCCTTAGAAACAGGCCCAATCCAAAAATACATGAGTTGGAACATCTCACGGGCTGGTCAGATTGGACCAGTCCGAACTACCTCGCTCAGATCGGACCAGTCTGAACTACATTGTTCCCGAACAGTCTTCACGAAAATGAGCATAACTCCCTCCATACAACTTCAATCGATGTGGCATTTGTTGCATATGAAAGTAGACTTAATAAGCTTTCCATCCATGTATAATACATGGGGTAGAACCTAATAGAATGATACATAATTCACTGTGAATTTGAAAGTCAGATCGGACCGGTCTGAACTACGTGGCTCTGGAATAGTCTTCACCAAAATAGGCATAACTCTCTGCAAACAGCTCCAATGGATGTGCGGGTTGTTGCATGAAGCGTCCCCTCATAAGAGAAGACTTAAGTGTGATACAAACATCAGCCCTAGGAGGCTGATGACACATTTATTACATCAGATGGTTCATCACCGTACAACTCTACGCGGTAATGGGCGGAGAATCGCCACTATCGCGAGGATTACAACCCATACCCACACAACGATATTAATTATAAAAATAGGGTCATCAGAGTCTTGCGCCATGCAGTATCTCCTACGGGTGACCCTAATCCACATGCAAGACTGGGTGCAGGACGGTACCCTACTCGACGTCTTCGGGAACGAAGTCTGGGTCTTCTTCTGTAAAAATTAAGAATGGGGTGAGTACAAACGTACTCAGCAAGTCCACTCTGAATGCGGCTCTCGCCTCGGCTTGGGCTGCTCGTATCTGTTGCAGTCTCACCGCGAGCTCTGCTTGCTCGGCTCGATGGGTCTGCTCCCTCAGAATGTTGGCTTGCTCGTCAAAGAGCTGATCCAAAGAGGCTAGGTAAGTAGCCACTTGGTACAGTGGGTCTTCTTCATGGTGACGCCGTTCCAGACTTCTTATGCGCGCTTCCCAAACTGGGGTTCTGATGGCCGGCGGAAAGAACCTCATTGGTGTGGAGGCGAGGTGTCTTTCAAAAATCCGGCATATATAACGGAGCGCCTTTCTGACGGCCAGGGGATAGGTGTCTTGGTGCCTAAACCCTGTAGCGGTCACTCGCCATGGCTGGATGTCGGGGTAGCGATCACTTCTGGCGATGACTAGGATCACCCTGCAGCGGAGAGTGCCATGATGCTCGTACTCTCTGCTGTAGTACCTTGGGCATTCCATGACGCCAAGGCTTTCCAGGGCGTTGATCAATAGGCTGGGGAAGCTAGGTGCAGCTTGGCAATTGCCCTGGGTCCATCCTTCCTCAGCCATCTGAAAACAAAGATAGGGTGAATAAACTTGCACAATGATTTGGGGTACACAAAGGGAGTAGATGATATTTATTATTGCAACATGGTGGGATATAGACTTCATGGATACACGATTATTATGGCAAAGGTTCTAGCTTGGGATGCTACTCCTATCATGCGGACTCTTCCTCGATCCGGATAGGGTGCTTCTTCAGCGGAAGACACTGATCCATCACGTCGTCTTCGGTCTGAGTACCTCTATCCCAATGGGTTTCTTCGGGTTCTTCTTCTTCGGTCTGAGTGCCTATATCCCAATGGGTTTCTTCGGGTTCTTCTTCTCCTCTATCCACCCACCTATTCCTCTGCGAGCCTCGTATTCTTGCATTCGGGCTTGGAGAGCGACTAGGGAATTTTCGGCGCGTGCGGCTCTTGTCCGTTGTTCTTCCAATTCTGCCTCACATTCTTGCATTTGGGCTTGGAGAGCGGCTAGGGAATTCTCGGCGCGTGCGGCTCTTGTCTGTTGTTCTTCCAGTTCTGCCTCACATTCTTGCATTTGGGCTTGGAGAGCGGCTAGGGAATACTCGGCACGTGCGGCTCTTGTCCTTTGTTCATCCAGCCCTTGGGTTGCCTTTTCTGCTCTGTGGACTAGTTGCTTCAATTGCGCCGCTTGTTCGCGGTAGAGTTCATCCAGGCCGGTGAGGTAGATGGATAGGTGGGAGACCGTATCTTCTAGGTCTTCTTCTTCTCTTCCAAGTCCTCTCATCCGGGCAATCCATGTGCGTCTTCTCCCTTCAGTCGGCGGGAAAAATCCCATAGGAGTCCGCTGAAGGTGATGCTTGTAGATCACACGCAGACGTCGGAGGGCCTTACGGGCGGCTTTCCGGTAGGTGTCAGGGAAACGAAATCCAGTGGTGGAGATGAACCAGGGATCCACATCAGGGTAGCGGGTGCTCTTTCCCACGAAGACCATTATGTCGCACCGAAGAGTGCCCTTGGAGTCGTACTCCCGGTAGACGTACTCTGGTGGGTCCACCACTCCGATGCGTTCCAGGTTGAGTATCAGTAACTTGGCAAGGCCGGGCTCTGCATGGCAGATTCCGCCAATCCATCCATTGTCAGCCATCTGGAACAGGGCAAGAACCAGCGGTGAGTGTTTGTGTGAAAGAAAGATTAAGGAAAGAAAAGTTCTAGTGTGAGGGGGCCTGAAAAAGAGTTTCGCTCCTAGGGTCACGTCCTACGGCCAACCTACGGCTCTGATACCACCTGAAGCGTCCCCTCATAAGAGAAGACTTAAGTGTGATACAAACATAAGTCCCAGGAGGCTGATGACACATTTATTACATCAGATGGTTCATCACCGTACAACTCTACGCGGTAATGGACAGAGAAGCGCCACTATCGCGAGGATTACAACCCACACCCACACAACGATATTAATTATAAAAAGAGGGTCATCAGAGTCTTGCGCCATGCGGTATCTCCTGCGGGTGACCCAAATCCACAGGCAAGGCTGGGTGCAGGACGGTACCCTACTCGACGTCTTCGAGAACGAAGTCTGGGTCTTCTTCTGTAAAAATTAAGAATGGGGTGAGTACAAACGTACTCAGCAAGTCCAACCACACCCACGGAGGAGGAATAAACAGAATGTAATGCACAGGGTAATTCAAGGATAAGGTTAAGGTTTACTTTTGCGGAAAGCGACATTTTATGCAAGGGTTCATTTGAAAGAAGCATTTCCAAAACCAGTTTTCTTATACCGAGTAACACGAAGGGTTGATCCACACAAGATCCAAGTTTTAAGCAGCTACCGGACTCCTCATCCGCCGTAGCACACGGCACAACTGCCGGACCCATTTCCGAAAACAACTCACGCCAACCCATCCCAAAATAAACACTAGCTATGTGACCACACCGTAACTCGCCCAGTACCGTGGGCACGGCTATTCGAATAGATTTTCAACTCTGCAGAGGTGTGCAACTTTACCCACAAGCGGGGTACCGCAACTCGATCACCTTAGTGTCGGTGCAGATCCCAACAAAGCCATTACCCACCTTAGCTAGACCTGACTAGCCACCACAGGATGCACCAAGGGGTCATTTACCTATCACAGAGGTTGTAACCGGGGCATAAGTCACACAGAGCTAATCCCTTCTCCTTGATCACCCGTTGCTCTCAGCTCTCCTGATGGCTATCAGACTAACTAGTGGGGTTTATGCTAAGCCGTTGCCCATTCAACGGTCGAGTGGTTTGCACGATAGTGGAGTTAGGTGAGATGACACACCAACTCGGTCCTTAATTGTGACAAGATGGATATCTCCCTTCCTTGCCCTGCCACACAGGCACGAGCACACCAATCAGCAAATCACACAGAAATGCCATCCATCCCGTCTAAACTTATCCTTCGAAAATTCCACTTTTATCCCTTCCCACACACACACATTTTCTTTATAAAACAAGTTGTATTGTGTATAAGATCCTAAGCGTTCTAGCAGCGATTAACGTCCAAACAAAACACATTCAGACATTAATCTAGGTGGTCAAGGAATAGTTATAACAAATCAAGGGGTGGCTATCCCACCGTATTTTCAGCAAGCAAAACATATGCAAGTTTGTAAAACAGGCCAATAGGTTGTGTTTATAAAAACAACTAGGACAAAACATGCATCAAAGGATGAGATTGAACTTGCCGTCTTCAAAGCCTTCCGGAAAGTCCTGATCGAGGCACTGTCCTTCGGGTTCGGGGTCGCGGAACTAGTCCTCGTTCGTTAGCTCGCAGTACTGCTCGTCGACGGGTTCTCTCTCGTTCACACCGTGATCTACGACGCATACAAATGTGCACACAATCAAGAAACAGAAATAAAAGTTTAATCGTTGAGCTCGAACCGGAAATAATTAAGATATGTAGATAAAAGTGATATTTTCGGGCGGTTTTCTAATGGCATGACCAAAATCATATTAGAAATGGCGTGGCAGAGTTTCGAAATAATTGGAGGATTTTTGGCGCATGAAATAATAAGTTAAAGAGGGATTTTAGGAGCTAAATGGGAGTTCAAAATAGAATGAACGGATAGTGTATGATTTTATAAGGATTTAGAAAGAAGAATCAGATGAACCTGAGTTGAATTGATTGGGATACGGCTGTATAGAGTTTGGATGTTAATTAATTCCGAAAATAAAAAAATATTGATTATGTGTGACGTGCTTTAACAGGTGCTGCGTGGCCTGTTTGTGCGTGGCATGAATGCTGCCTTTGGGCTGCACGGCCCAACAGAGTGACGTGTGGGACTTTGGGTTGTTGGGTTCTATGTTCCTATATGTGTTCACCAAATTGGCAGAGACGAGAGAGTAGACGGACAGAGCAGCTTCCTGCTCGTCCGCTCCGTCCGCCATGGCTGACAGCTCAAACTCGAGCCGGCGGCAGCTCCGGCCACCATTCTTGGATCCGAGGACACGGGGAGAGAGAGGAGGGTGAAGGGATTCTACTTTGGTGGCTATAGGCACGGGAGGTGGAGGTTGGCTTCGGCGGCCGCGGCAGCCATAGCCTCGACAACTCGGAGCTCGTGGGGAGCTCGCTGGTGGCGGGCAGAGGAAGGGGTGCTGGTTGGGGGAGGTAGAGGAGGGTACGAGGATGCTCACCTCGAGGGGAATCGGACCGAGATGGCCTGAGCGAGGAGATCGACGGGGAGATCTGTTCTTTGGCCAAGAACAGAGGAAGGCGGAACTGGAGCGAGGAAGAGGATGAGCGGCGTGGCTGGACAGCTCCGAGCTCGATGGTGGCGAGGAGCTGCACGAGGGCCTATTTATAGGCGCTGGAAGGCGGTGGAGAGGGCGGGGCCGCGGTGGTGGCCGGCCGGCGAGCTTGGCGGGCGGCTTTAATGGCGCTCGGCCGCTTGCGAGCGTCGCGGAGCCGCGTGCAGCGGCGTCGCGAGCGGCGAGGCGGCACAGGGTGACGAGATCGCTCGGGCAGGCGCACCAGTGCACGTGGAGGGGCCGGGCCGCTCGGCGTGGAGCTCTGCTCGAGCAGTGCGGGCTCGGGCGGTGAGGCGGCGGTGCTGTGCTGTCGACGGGCGGCGCGGCGAGCACAGAGCGACAGGATGGGTCGAGCAGCGATGCGTGGCACGGTGAGCATCGGGGTCGTGTGCCCGCGTGCTGCGCGTGGGTGAACAGGGGCCTGTGCGTGAGCAGGGAGCAGGGGTACGCGCGTGTGTGGACGGGAGCAGGGAGAGAAGAAAGGAGGAGGAGGGAGAAAGAGGAAAAAGAAAAAGGGAGAAAGAAGAAGAAAAGAAAAAGGAGAGAGAGGAAAAAGAGAAAAAGAAAAGGGGCCTCGCGAGCCGATCGTGGCGTCGACGCGAAGCGACGCACACGAGAAATGAGGAGTACAGGAAAAAGATTAGATGGTGACTGATGCGGGTGTCGGGACGGCGGATCGCCAGGGAGTTTCGGGAGATTAGGAGTTCGGACGGGAAGGGGTTTAGAAAAGATTTGAGCTCAACGATGCAATGCGTGATTTAACTTGGTGAATTTTGGGACGTTACATTGCATATGAAATTAGACTTCAAGATGCTTCCAACGGTATAGGATACTCATGGTGAAACCTTTGGAATTGGTACAGTTCTTGCCTTGAACTTCTGTTGCAAAATCTGGTGCCATCACAGGGACAGATTTCCCATGGCCTCCTCTTGGAACCTAAGGACAAGAAATGCACTTCCATTAAGCAGTAAATAATTCTTAGTAGAGGCATGTTCACATTCATTAAGTATTAGATTCACCTCATCTTGTAGTAGTTGTGCTCTTGCTCGAGTCAACGATCCCTTGTAGACATCGTCATCTTGTCCATCATGTGGGTTATCTTGTTCATCACTTGGGATGTCCTCATCATCCTCCCCTTCGTCAAAAAGAGTCGACCTCGACTCTGATTCTTCTCCAAAGAATGGAGATAAATCAGCAACGTTGAATGTGTTGCTCACTGCATAATCATCTCCTGGAAGCTCAATCTTGTAGGCATTGTCATTTATCTTTGCAAGGACTTTGAATGGACCATCTCCACGGGGCAGCAGCTTTGATTTTCATTTTTCTGGAAATCTATCCTTCTGAAGATGCACCCAAACAAGGTCTGCAGGTTAAAAGGTCACCCTTTTACGGTTCTTGTTTGCCTTGGCAGCATAGTGCTTGGATTTCTTCTCAATATCTTGTTTGGTCTTCATGTGGATGCTCTTCACATACTCAACTCTCTTAGAAGCCTCCATATTTGTGCACTCTTGGAGTGGAAGTGGCAGCAAATCAAGTGGTGTGATCAGTTTCAAACCGTACACCACCTCAAATGGGCACATTTGTGTGGTAGAGTGGATGGCTCGATTGTATGCAAACTCAACATGTGGCAAGCAATCTTCCCACACCTTCAGATTCTTCTTGATCATTGCCCGCAGCAGCATGGAAAGTGTGCGGTGCACCACCTCCGTCTGTCCATCAGTTTATGGGTGACAAGTTGTTGAAAATAACAACTTTGTCCCAAGCTTGGCTCACAAAGTCTTCCAAAAATAACTCATGAACTTCACATCACGATCTGAAACAATGGTCCTTGGTACGCCATGGAGTCTCACAACTTCCCTGAAAAACAAGTCAGCTACATGCGACGCATCGTCACTCTTGTGGCAAGGAATAAAATGTGCCATTTTAGAGAACTTTTCCACAACAACAAAAACTGAATCCTTGCCCTTCTTAGCTCTTGGTAACCCCAAAACAAAATCCATACTTATATCTTCCCATGGTGCACTTGGGGTAGGGAGTGGAGTGTACAAACCGTGAGGGTTCAGTTTTGATTTAACTTTGTGGCAGGTGGTACATCGCTGCACGAACCACTCCACATCACGCCTCATCTTAGGCCAATAGAAGTGATCACTCAGTAGCAAGTAAGTCTTGTCTCTCCCAAAGTGGCCCATCAATCCACCCATATGTGATTCCTGCAATAAGAGCAAACAAATGGATGAATCTGGAATACACAATTTGTTAGCTCGGAACAAGAACCCATCATGCAAATGGTACTTGTCCCGTCCTTTTCCTTCTTGACATTTCAAATATGGTTCTGCAAAAACAAGGTCAGCAGCATATATAATTCCTTTATGTTCTCTAGTCCTGGGACCTTGACTTCCAATTGATTTAGCAAAACACTCTTTCTTGACAAAGCATCAGCAACAATATTTTCTTTCCTTTTCTTGTACTTGACAATATAAGGAAAAGACTCAATGAACTCCACCCACTTGGCATGCCTATGGTTCACTTTTGCTTGGCCTTTCAGATATTTCAAAGCTTCATGATCAGAATGAATGATGAATTCTTTAGGCCAAAGATAATGTTGCCAAGTTTCAAGCATACGAACTAGAGCATATATTTCTTTGTCATAAACAGGATAATTCAGTTGAGCACCACCAAGTTTCTCACTAAAGTATGCTATGGGGTTTCCTTCTTGCATCAAAACACCTCCTATGACTATCCCACTAGCATCACATTCAATCTCAAAAGATTTATTAAAATCTAGCAAAGCAAGCAATGGGGCTGAAGTTAAACAAGTCTTTAGCTCTTGAAAAGCAGCTTCTTGTGACTTACCCCACACAAATTCAACACCCTTCTTGGTTAGCTCATTCAATGGGGCTGCAATGGTGCTGAAATTCTTCACAAAGCGTCGGTAGAAGCCGGCAAGACCATGAAAGCTTCTCACTTGGCTCACATTGACAGGAGTAGGCCAATTCTTGATAGCTTCAACCTTGGATTCATCCACCTCAACTCCCTGCCCTGAAACAACAAAGCCCAAGAACACAACCTTGTCAGTGCAAAAGGTGCACTTTTCTCGGTTAGCATACAATTTCTCAGTTCTAAGCACCTCCAAAACCATTTTTATATGTTCCTCATGTTCTTCCATGGTGCGGCTGTATATCAAAATGTCATCAAAATAAACCACCACAAATTTTCCTATGAAAATTCTCAAAACATGGTTCATCAAGCGCATGAATGTGCTGGGTGCATTAGTTAAACCAAAAGGCATTACTAACCACTCATACAAATCAAATTTTGTTTTAAAGGCTGTTTTCCATTCATCTCCTTCCTTCATTCTAATCTGATGGTATCCGCTCCGTAGATCAATTTTAGAGAAAATAACAGCACCACTAAGTTCATCAAGCATGTCATCAAGCCTAGGGATGGGATGATGATATCGGATAGTGATGTTGTTAATAGCTCTACAATCAACACACATTCTCCAAGTACCATCTTTCTTTGGAACAAGAATAACAGGGACAACACAAGGACTGAGGCTTTCACGCACATACCCTTTGTCGAGTAGTTCTTGTACTTGTCGCTGAATTTCTTTTGTTTCTTCCAGATTGGTGCGGTACGGTGGACGGTTTGGAAGTGAAGCTCCTGGAATAAGATCTATTTGATGCTCAATCCCACGAAGTGGAGGTAGGCCAGCTGGTACTTCCTCCGGAAAAACATCAATAAAATCCTGCAACACATTGGAAACAACACTAGGAAGAGAAGTCATGTCGTTAGTGGTAAGAATTGCATCTTTGTACAGCAGCACAAAGTGTGTCATGTTTGGGTTCTCTCTCATTTCTCTCATTTCAGATTTGGTGGCTATCATGACAACCCTTTTCCTCTCATGCTCTCTCTTTCCACTCATGTTTGGCTTGTGGCGCTCACTCACCAATTTTTGGACAACACTAGTGTTTTTCTTTTCCCTCTCGCTCTCACTCAATTTCTTTTGCATGTCAACTGCCATGATTTGAGCTGGTGTCATTGGCAGTAATTTGACCCCTTTCCCTTGCCACTTGAAGGCATGTGTGTTTTCATACCCATCATGTACAACACGCCTATCAAATTGCCACGGCCTTCCCAAGAGGGCAAACCGTCATGGGCACAACATCACAATCAACAGTGTCGGTGTAATCATGTATGCTGAATGTTACTCTCACCATATGCTGCACCTTGACTTCTCCACAATCACTAAGCCATTACACATGATATGGGTGAGGCTGTTTTATCAAGGTCAGTCCCAATTTCTCACACATTTCTTTGCTAGCTAGGTTGTGGCAGCTACCACCATCAATAATCAACTTGATCAATTTGCCATTTGCCTTTGCTTGGGTGTGAAACAAGTTGAATCTCTGTGCTTGCTTCTCATCTTTGAGCTGAACACTCAATGCCTTGGTCACTACAATGGTGTGACCTGCCTCAAAAGGATAAGTCTTGTAGTCAGCATCTTCAACTTCTTGTGTGGCATCAATCTCATCATTTTCAGCAAAAAGTTCCCACTCTCCTTCACTAGCTGAATCATATCCTCCATCCTCAGTAATAATCATGACTCGATTGTTAGGACAATCCTTGATGATATGGCCCCTTCCCAAGCACTTGAAACACTGAATTACACTACTTCTAGAGGTGGAACTTGCTGAAGCATTAGTCTTGGATGATGTTGGCCTTGCAGATTTCTCCACATGTGTTGAAGTATCAGATTTTTCAGCAGCACTGGAACGATCATTAGCTTTGGAGCTGGAACCGGATGCAAACATACCTCGTCCCAAATAGAACTTTGCTGTTTTTGGAGCACTTGATGATGCTCTTGAGCTGAAAGCCGAATGCTTGGTTGGTTTAGAATCATCATGCAATTGCCGCTCAGCCTTTTGTGCAATGTGCACTAGCTCCACTACATTGTTGTAGGTCTGAAATTCCACTTCATCCTCATGCACACGAGCTCTAATCATGGCTTGCTCCATTTCCTTGTAGTATTCTTCCACAGATTTAGTTCCTGGCTTCAAATTCTGCAGCTTGTCAAAGAGGTCACGTTTATAATGTTTCGGAACAAAACGTGCTCTCATTTCCCTTTTCATTTCAGCTTAAGTTGCCACAGGAAATTCACCATTCTCCTCTCTTTGATTCTGAATTTGTTCCCACCAAATCAGAGCATATCCATCAAAGTCAAGTGCAGCCATATGCACCTTCTTTTCCTTTGAATAATTATGCACACGGAATATCTTCTCAACCTTTAACTCCCATGTGAGATATGCATCAGGGTCAGATGTACCTTCAAATTTAGGCATGCTGAATTTCAACTTTTCAAACTTCTCTTCATTGGGCTGATTATTGTTGACATTGCGATGGCGTTGAAAATTGTCATTGCGATGTAATCTGAAAGTATTTGGATATATCGTTTCATCTGCAGCACCATTACCTTGCCCACGGCCTCTTCCTCGACCAAACGCATCACCACCTCTTCCTCCTCCACACCCTCGCCCAAGGACATTCTTTCTTCCTTGCTCTTCCTGCTGCAACCAAGCTGCATACTCTTCATCGGTCTCATCTAGCTCTTCATCAGGAGAGCCTGTATGTCGGTACCCTGTAGCAGGGATACCCACTCTTACTACAGCAAAGCAGGACCCGCGTAGTTATCTGTAACTACGCGTAAAGGACGGAGTAGCCAGGCCCCACCGGTCAGGCTCTTTCCTCACTAGGCCAACGGCCCCGGACCCATTTCCCGCCTGTGGATGGGTCCGGAGACGCCACGTGTCTCTAAGGAAGGGAAGCTCCGAGCTGACAGCCGAGGCCTCGGACCCCCCCTTAGGGGTCCGGGACCTCCTGCGCCCATCCGGACCCCCCTTACCGTGTGGGGGTCTGGAGCCGCCACGTGTCCCGGAGGCACGGGCGCGGGCTCGTGCACGAGTCCTCCGCTAGGAGACTCACCCACCCACCGCATTTAATGCGGATGGTTGAGGCGTGCTCTATCGCCGCGGTACGCAGGACAGCCTTTGTCAGGCCTCACTGTGCACCGCGTATTACCAAGGTACACAGTGAAGCCGCCTGTGCCGCACCCGCGCAGAGCCCGTCTGCAGCATTAAATGGATACGACGGCACGTCACTTTTCCATCATGCCGCCTACGCCGCAAGCTACACAGCTCGTTCAGCTACGTGGCAGGCGACGCCACTAGCTACGTCTGGCATCGTCCCGACAAGACAGCGCCTGGACATGATGAACGAGGGACTCCAGGAGCAGGCAAGGGATTCCAGGAGAGAGATCCCCGTTGCCTGCGACGCCATGATGTATGAACAGTACGTTATTTTATACTACATCGTTGGGCCCACTTGTCGGGGACCCAACAGCCATGTACGCGCCTCCCTTGAGATATAAAAGGGAGGCGCTCGCTGCGCACTACAGGCTCTCCGGACACACGACTCAAGCTCTCGAGAACTCTCTCACTCTCGTGGGGAGGCAATACAACACACAGTGTACGTAGGGTATTACGCCGCGGCGGCCCGAACCACTCTAAATCTTGCTGTGTTCATCGTGTTCTTGAGTGAGATCTAACTAGGACTAGCTAACCCCCGAGTACACACCCTCTGGGCTAGGGCGGGTGCCTTCCGCCACCCGGCCATGGTTTGCAGCACCACGACACTGTAGCACCTTGTGCCCTCAATGCCTTCACAACTTCAGCAATCATATTCTTTTGGGCTGCAACCATGTTCTCATTAAGTTGGTCATTGAAGCCTTGCAGTAGCTTTTGTAGTTCCTCATGTGTGACATAGCTTGGTGGATGCTCTCCATCTTCACCTGCCATGGTTAGCATGAGAAAAGAAACAAATTCAAGTTATGTGGCTTTGTGGAAACACTCAATCTCACCTTCTCTCACCACCGAAGTTCTTATGTGTCCTTGCTGAATTGCGAGCTGCACTCACTTTGGTGGTAGTAGGCACGACAAAAGTGATAGATCAAGCGAAATCAAAGTCACAGTGCATCCTAAACATAGGCTTATTTGTGGAGCTTGGAAGGTTATGTATGTGGTGGTGTAATCTGAAACTTCAAGATGTTGTAAAATTAAGTAAGAATCCAATCAAGAAAGATGTCTAGTTGCTGAACTGAAAATAGAGGAATTGTAGAACGTGTTTAGCAACTCACACACAAGGATGGGAAAAACTTATTGCAGCCAAGAAAAGAGCTAAATTGAAGTTTTGATTGAAGAGAAAGCTCATGCTACAAAAGTTATGGAGAGATGCTAGCTAATTGCTTACAAGATCAACAGGGCTACAAGATTTGCACTAATGATAGATATATGTAAACTGAACATTATCAATCAAGTCCAATCATTGTGGTGATCTCAACGCTTAATATCTCTTTTTTCTTTCTTTCTTTCTTTCTTTCTTTCTTTTTTTCTTCTTTTGCTACAAAGATCAGCCACCAGATTATAAACAAATTAGCACTTGCTATTGAGATAAATTTCAGAAAGAGCAGAGTGCAAAGCCCACAAGCAACAACCTACAGCTAGTCTCAATAGGTTCAAAGTTTCCACAAAGGATGGATTTGGTTCACTACTGAAACTTTTTGTGGATAAAGCATGGATCAGCTCTAATATTTAGAAAGCAATCATGTGGTGTTCTTATAGGATTTCAAATAAGCTTTCCAACAAGCGCAAGAACACTCAAATCGGACTTGAGATGAAGAAGTTAAGCTGATTTTCATGTGCCCTTCTCAAACTTCAGATCTGCATGCAAAATGACTTTAGGATGGAAATAGATCTGAACAAGAACACAAGAACGAAGGGGAAAATACAGATCTTGATGGGGAACAAGTGGGGAAAACAAATTAGAGGCGGAAAACGAGGGGAAACACAAAGGTTCAGCAACCAAACTCGATCTATTGGACTAGAACTTAACAAAACTCACTGAAATTTCAGATCGGGTTATGGGTAGTGGAAATTTTTGGTATTTTCGAGTCTAGGACAGTAAACCAAACGGAAACTTGGGGGGGTAAAAATCCTACCGAGTAAACCGTAGCCCTGAATACCAAGATGATGCGGGGACTTGCCCGATCTTCCCGTGTAGGATCTGGGGATAACTTGACCCGTGCAACCTGACGAATCGATGGCACCAACAGCTGCTCGAACAGTCACCTGTGACAAATGATTTCACCCAACCACACGATTTGGTCGATGCCTAACCTGAACCACGCAAGGTAGAGGCAATACTCTTTCAAATCACAAGGAAATACAAGAACAAATGGTAGAGAAAACTCCCAATCCTCAAGGGGGCAGCTATGGCACAACCCTAAGGACAAGAGCACTTGACTTCTCTATTTTTCTGAGTTCAATTCGTGGTTAGGGTTTCCACCAGGTGCACAAGTGATATTTATACTAGAAACATCCCTCCTAGCTAGGACGGAGGCCTTAGAAACAGGCCCAATCCAAAAATACATGAGTTGGAACATCTCACGGGCTGGTCAGATCGGACCAGTCTGAACTACATTGTTCCCGAACAGTCTTCACGAAAATGGGCATAACTCCCTTTGCATATGAAAGTAGACTTGATAAGCTTTCCATCCATGTATAATACATGGGGTATAACCTAATAGAATGATACAGAATTCACCGTGAACTTCTGTTGTAAAATCTGGTGCCATCACAGGAACAGATTTCCCATGGCCTCCTCTTGGAACCTAAGGACAAGAAATGCACTTCCATTAGGCAGTAAATAATTCTTAGTAGAGGCATGTTCACATTCATTAAGTACTAGATTCACCTCATCTTGTAGTAGTTGCACTCTTGCTCGAGTCAACGGTCCCTTGTAGACATCGTTATCTTGTCCATCATGTGGGCTATCTTGTTCATCACTTGGGATGTCCTCATCACGCCGTCCTTTCTCTCTCTCAGGAACTTTCTTTGAAAGACCCTCAAATTTTACTTAAATTACGTAACAATCCGTTCCAATCGTTACTACTACAACAGCAACAATAAAATCTTATATCAACCGTCGGATGTCCAACATAAAATTTACTTAACATTTAAAAATATATAACTTTATTATAGAGCACATTTTTAAACTCAAAACACTTCCACAATCATTCGCAAAAATGTTTACATGCAACCCGTCATACCTACAATTCAAACAACAAAACATTCTCAAATTAAGAAGTGTCCAATACAAAAAATAACCAAAATCTTTCGTATGCATCAAAATTTAAAATTCTAATAGTTCTCATAAATCGTTCACACAAATGCATATATGAGATCTATTGCACCTACGATTCGGACGGCAAAAAATCTAAATCTTATATCAACCGTCGGATCAGACCATCTGTCCGCTTAACCGGACCTAGAAATTGGATAAACTCCCGCCTGTTAAGGCAGACTCGGGCAGTGGGTCCATCCCCCTGCCTGTTCCGGTGCTGCCGGCTCATCGTCACCGCTGCACCGCCAGCTGTCACCTCCGCCAGCCTTTGTAGGACCGAGGCCCGCCCAAGCCTGGGCAGATCTGTCTCCGCTGGTACACTGGGTCCTGTATGCTCTGCGCTACCGCCACCGCCACCGCCACCGCCCTAGGCTGAAGTGACGACGACGACGATGACGGCAACGCAGAGGACGACATCTTCTTAGAGAGGGATGCAAGCTGGGGGCGCCGGTGCGTGCGACCGTCCACCTCGACCTCCGGCTCCCTCCTCCAGCTGTGCGCGGGCAGCTGGGCTCAGCTCGTGCGAGGTCCGACCCCTCCCACCGAAGGAGGCTGCCTCGCGCGGAGCTTGGTGCCGCCGCCAGCAGCTCCGCCGGGCCGGAGGCTTCTCACTGCCCATGAGGAGGAAAAGATGGCCGATGTTGTGCCCTTGGTCGAGAAGATAAGGCTGGAAGATGATGGGCAGCCGAGCAGATGCCTTCCGTCCGGTGTGATTGTGAAGCTTCGGGGAAGGTGCTTTCCTGCCCTGCTGCCCATCGACTGACCCACCTGCACGGCCCATTATGAGAAAAGATAAATTTGCAACCGTGGAACCCATATGACTCAAATCCCAGCAGCCCACCAATGCAATTGCAGACCCCTCTCAGTTTGGTAGCCAAACGCAAGGTTCCTCTAATTCAAGATTTCGAGTTTATTATTTCTGTCTCTTGCATGCTTATGCTAAAGTAACATCTACATATTTCTATGGCCGATCTTTATTTCACTAATCATATATATAATCATTTATACTTGAACATTATAAAGGAATTAGCTGTGCTACAATATCAGAAGGAGAGTAGTCAGATGCCCTTACTGATATCAGTGTTGGGTTGCCTATTTGCCAATCTGTTCATCTGAACATCCATTTGTTTGTATATTGCTCAAACTATTTGCAAGCTTGGAACCAACTGCATGCATACAGGAAATTGTCGACGTACTGCCTCCATACAAAAAAACATCTCTAGGTTTAACCAAGTATATATAAGATATTATTAATGATTATGAGTCAAACACCTCCACTACACCACACACAAGTGCGCTACAGAGATTCACGAGGGCAGCCTCATTAGCGACGAGCACATTGCACTACCATGCTAACACATAACATGGCAGGCAAGCTCATCGCAACACGGACGCCAAACAACGGAGGTGCTGGGAACCTGGAAGAACCTAGAAGACACCGTATCTACACTCATACTCCAGAAGCATCCTGTGTATCAACAGTGTGGAATTTGCCAACAAACAAAAAAAAACGGCACAACACATCTACCTCGCATCATTGTCTCCAAAATATCCATCTATAGCACAACTGACCCTACAATTGGCCATTCGCGGCAATGCCTCGAGGCTTTTCTAGTGGTAGCGATTGGTTGTTCACTTGTTTGTCTTGGTAAGCCTCGCTAGTATTTTTTTATATCACACAGTACAACTTCGACACTCACAACACACGCACACTCACACCCATATGAATACACGTACGTAAATCCTACCCCTATAGGCATCTTCGAATACTGAGCCGGCAAATCCTCGAGATTGATGTCATGCTGTGGCAGAAGCGCCCGAATTAATCCGGCTCAAGTGCACTAGCCATCACCATAAAGGTAATCCCGGCTAACACGCACATCAAACAGAGTAATTCGACAGTCCAGTCGGGTAAAGTCCCGATCAAACCATCTGAGCTGCAATCGAAACCCAAACCTTACATGCAACTCACATGAAGGTGAGTCCAGAGAGTACAACATTTCATAAATATATTACATTACAGAATCTTAACTTAATTATTACAAACCAAGTTCGAAATCTTAGAAAGATACTTGAAAATTCAAATTTAAAGTAGTTCAGAGTTCAATTGCGGCGGAAATAAAGCGAGTTCTAAACGACGATGCAAAATGTCATGATGAAGCCCGTACATGACATCACTCAACATTGTCATCGTTGGCCGAAGTCAGATCCCACTCCACCGACCAACCAGGAGGTAAAGTACATGGCCAAGTCAAGCTAGCTATCTGATCTTCAAACGTATCACCTGAAAACAAAGTTGAGACACAAGCAAAGCTGAGTATACTAATACTCAGCAAGGCTTACCCGACTATGGGTATACTTAACCCACTATCTAGACATACAAGGCTTTTGGCTGGAGGGGTTTGTTTCGCCGAAAAGCAACTAAGAGTAAATCCTTAATTGCCGATTTTAGCTTCAAAATTCTAGTTCAGTTCTCCATTCTAAGTGAGCATCTATCCAATAGCATACATGGTGGAAAACAATTATTTTTCATCATTCAACTATATTCATCATCATCATTATTCCACTTCTTACTCTATGTGGCAAAAGGGTTAAGCAGTCTCAATAACCGCGAGAAACGGACGATTCGAATCGAGTTTGTTAACCTGGCCAGGCAGGCCTAAACACACGCATGGAGAATGAAGTCACCCACGCGACTTTTCCCCTTTTTCCCCGGGCATGGAACAGGCCCACCGCCTTGGGGTGCCCTGCACCTGTGCGTGAACAAAAACCAGACAGTGGGGAGTATGTTCTATGGCCAGTTCCATCAGGTACTTAAGCTTACCAATGACCATATTTCTCGGCATGTGGTTAGTACGTTTAAACGCTTAACCACCACTACCACACACTGCGGCCTTAACATTTTTCACTAAACAGATGGGGCATCAATAAGTACCATAGCCCCGCCCATGGACCTTATGATTGCAGCATGTAGTAGACATTCAACTCATATAAACTTGCGAGTGTCAGAAAATCACTCGACTTCTACCGAATCATTAGCATAGCTATCTAGCGACCTACACGTACTAGTGTTCAAACATAGGTACCTACGGTCATGCAACTAAGATTTCAATCAACTCCTGTAAACTTAAATGCACAAGTATATAGAAACAATAAGTGGCATAATGTTGAAAATAATAGGTCATGCTCTGGGGCTTGCCTTCCTGACCGTACCTAGCCTTGGGCTCTTTCGAAACTTGGTTCGGGTCTTCAGTGGCTTCAGTTAGATTCACTTGAGCTTCACGCTGCTCACTCTCGGACTCCAGTACCAGCTCGTACGTTCCGTCAGCGAGAGTCGTCGATTCTATATGAAATGCACATGTATGAGTTACTTTAATGGCAACGATTTATTCATTTCTTCACTATAGAGTTGTAATACAACAACTCAAGTTTAGTTGTTAAGCATCTCATATACAAAACATTGGGCAATCATTTATCGAGTATTATCTAACATGATTTAGTTCTTAAAGAAAACTAGGGTTGAGCTTCAAAACTTTTATTCATTCATGTAATTCAAGTACTTTTACTCACACTAGTTAAACAAGCATAAATCAAAATTCAAAGTTGCAGAGATCCTACGGTCATGAAATTTTTTACATAGGATGCAAAACTTAATCATCATGCTACTGTAAAAATTTCAGATTTAACTAAGCAATACACAAGGCATGAAAAATAGCACAATATATAGCTGCATGGATAAAAACTAAATTCCACAGACTGTTATACTAAGATTCTGAGCCTAAAAATTTACAATAATGGTTCCCAACTTAAGGAAAGGCTGTACTAAAAATATTAGATTTTTCCAGGCAAAGGAACTATTTTTCATGATTTAGTAGATTTCTTCCTACCATAAATTATTTGGACCAGTTTGACTTAACTAAAAATTGCCAAAAATTTTCTGAAGAATACATGCATCACAATAGAGAAACTGTAAAAGTTTAAGCTCATGAATCATAGCAGAACAATTTGGATAAATAAAACTATTTATCCTAGGCATACATAAAGTCCTAAATAAAACCTATAGCTAGGAGTGTCGACTGGCCACCAAACTTTTACACAAGGCTAATCTTATAACATGCAACATACTGACCAAAAATGGTAGACATGTACTGCATAGAACTTGAGATCTAATTAAGTGCCTAATACACTTGTATTTAATCTAGAACAAAAACCACTGAGCAAATGAAAAAGTGCATGTAATGAAAGTTGTAGATCTAGTAACAAGTAACTCAGATCAATTGAGTTTGCATTTTTTGAATTTTATACAAAAGGAAAAATAAAGATTTGCGGCTAGGCCCCTGGAAAGATTTGGGGACTCGCATCCATGCCCTTGGCCGGACTTGGAGTAGGGACGGACGGTGCGGGCCAGATTCCGGTAAGTTCGGTCACCGGCGGCGAGGGGAAAGAGGGGGAAAAGCACGAGAGGCTTGAGGGCTACCCGAGGGTGGTTTTGGTTGGGGTTGGGACGGCCGGGAAGGGGCTCGCCGGCGGCACAATGGAGGGGGCGGCGGTGACTAGCGGCAGCGGCGGCGCTCCGACAGCCGTGCAAGGCGGGGGAGGCGTCGGCAAGCTTCACGGGAGCGAGGGGAACCCGTTCCCGGTGTTGGTTGAAGTCGAGGGAGGGCGTAAGAGAGGGCTCCACAGCGGCTCAGGTGATGGCGGCGGCCATGGTGATGGCGGAGGTGTGCCTGGGCGTAGGGGAGGCTGGGGCTTGGTTCTTGGGCAAGAGAAGTGGAGAGTGAGGGGTGAGTGAGCTTCGGCTCGAAGAAAAGGGGAGGGCCGGGGCGAGCTGCAGTGGTGGCGAGCGTGCACGCGGCAGGACTTGCTTGTCGCCGCGGCAGCGTCGCGGTGCGGCATTGACGCCGGGGCAGGGGCGCAGCGAGGAGGAGGCGTGCTGCGGCGGTGATGGGATGGGATGGGAGGGAAGGTCAACGGGGCGTGCAAGAGAGGCACTCATGGCCGGCAGTGGCCGCAGCGAGGGCACAGCAAGCGGCGGCAGGCCTAGCGCCGCTAGCGCTGCCGTGGACAGGGAAAACAGAGGAGGGAGAGGGAGAGAAGGAAGGAGGAGAGAGAGAAGCCAAGGTCAACGAGGTTTGCTTGAACTTGCTCCTAAAATTTGTATGGTAACTCAAAAATATTTGAACACGAAAGTTGTTCAAAATTTCAAACCCTACAACTTTCCTTTCAGGCCAAAATTCATTCGAGCAATGGTTTGAAGGTTATTCTAAATTTTCGAAAAGTAAGATTCAAAAATACTTGTCATTTCATGTGGAGTCGTCATTATTTTGATCATGATGTCAACTAGGTTTTTGTAGACCCTGTTAATAGGTATGTGTAGATGTATTTTTCTAGCCAATTTTGAGTTGTTTATGAAAAGTTACAAAGTCACACTATACTTGCACAAATACACATGTACACATACATACATACACATGCATTTGTAGACATACACGAAATGCATTATTTACTCTTGATGATTATGCACGATGACATGGTTAATGACCTTACTAATTATTTTTAAACACCTGAGGTGTTACACATGGCCAGACTTAGCCTTGACTG
Organism: Panicum virgatum; assembly: GCF_016808335.1. Lineage (NCBI taxonomy): Eukaryota > Viridiplantae > Streptophyta > Magnoliopsida > Poales > Poaceae > Panicum > Panicum virgatum. Next base: position 45,115,353 of record NC_053141.1, on the reverse strand, counting down.
CAGTACTACAAGATCGGGTTGTTTGGTTGTTGTGCTAAACTTATTCTGTATTCTGTCTTGGGTATATTGTGTTTGGTTGTCTGATTTACATTGCATGTCCTCGTCACTTGTTGCATTTGCATGTGGTCAGTTTACCTCATCTTCTATCGACAAATGAGAATCAGCAAGCAACAACAGCTACGAAAACCTTCGTCTGCATGTGGTCAAACGTCTGCAACCTTTCGTGGCGACTCGGGCGGCGTCGTCTAAAATGCACTGTCGTGGTATCGGTCTTGAATTCCTAAAATGCACATTCACCTTCTCAAATTTACCAATTGTTTCATGTAATATCCAAATCACAGTTACTTTGGACCTCCTCAAATTTACTAATTGTTTCATGCAATATCCAAATGCACGTTCACCTCCTCAAATAGCAAGTTTGAGGAGGTAAATGTGCATTTTAGGAGTTTACGAATTGGCGTGACACTCCGAGCTAAATTCAAGGGCTGGTAGTGCATCTTACTCCATGTATATATCCACTGATGGTACGTGCCACCGTATCATTTTGACATTTTGCAGCAGCGTTGCCGGTGTGGTTCTTCTCCTCTCCGGCGGCCGCTTCGGCGCCGAGGATGGAGGAGGGCTGAGGAATCGATGTGCGGTTGTATATAGACTAGTTAGTATTCTATCTAGGTCTAGCGTCTGCTCACCGACGTTGTTCATCGGTGGAGCTTGGTTTTGCCGGGGGGCTATGCTCCTTTGCGGCTTGTGTTTCTCGGCGCCGGTGGCGAGGAGGAGGTGGTCGCGGCGTCCTTGAATAATCTTCCTCGGCTTTTTCCTCCCACTGATGCTGCTTTCTTCCGGTGGCGTTGGTGTGGTCGGGGAGGTCTGCTTTGGAGCCGTCCGCCGGTTCTTCTTCGTCTTTGTTGTCAGCGAAGTGAAGAGGATGCCGGCCTTTTGGTGCAAGGATGCAGGGGGAGTTGCGGATCGATGGCTGGCTGGAGGATGGATCGAGCTGGGGGATCCCGCGGCGGCGGTAGTTATCGACGGTCAGCTTTGGTTCATGCTGGAAGCTGCTTGGGGCGCGACCCCGGCCGATTGGGCGTTCAGCGTTGGCTAATCTCGGTTTTCGAGTGTCTACTTCGGCTCAGTTCAAAGCCACAGGGCAAAGGAGCTCCTTCCAGCTCAGGGATGGCGGCGGCGGCCGGATTTGCAGGTGACGGCGGCGACCGACGTCGGCGGATTCGGTCTGCCTGGTCTAGCAGAAGGCCCAGGGACCTTAATGCAATTTTCTGTTTTTTAGAGGCTTTTTTGCTATTTGGGTGGAACAGCTGTCCTTTGTATCCTTATACAATATACCTGTATTTGTATTTTTCCTTAACTAGTAATACAGGTATGTTTGTTCAAAAAAAACAACAACCAACACTTCCGGCCCGTCCCGTCCCTCTCATAGGCCCAAGAAAAACGACGCCAAGTCGGAGCCCAAGAAAAACGACGCGAAGTTGGGCGCCTTTTTCAGTTTTATATTTAAAAAAACAAAATTTCAAAAAAATATATGCCGAATAGGGAAATTTTCAAAAATGGGTGCCTGTCGCACATCCAGTTGGTGATAGGACCTAAATGTAAAAAAAATTACATTTAGGTCCTGGCGCCCAGGGCGCATTAAATAGTGAACTTGTAAAATTGATATGAAATCGTAGAAAAAACAAAAAAAATACAAACTCAACTGTTCTGGATTCTATGAAACAATATCTACAACTTTTGTTACATAAAGTTTTTCATTTGATCAATGTATCTTGCTCTATTTTAAATACCAGTTTAATGCACTTTTATTTAAATCTCAAGATCCATCCTTTGGATGTATGTCATCTTTGGCCAGAGTGTTGCATATGGTGAGAATAGGCTTGTACAAAATTAGTAGGCCCAGAAAACATTTCTATAATAAGTTTTTTAAATTAGATCTTGTAATATGTCTAGTTTAAATGGGTTACTTATCCATGCTGCTATACTGAGTATTAGAAGTCATAACTTTTACAATATCATTATTTTATTTCCTAAGAGCTATAAAAAAGTTTGGTAAATTTTAGATAAGCACAACTAGACCAAATGAATTATTTCAGATTTTTCTAGATACAAGAACTATTTTTCTTGATTTAGATACATTGATCAAATGAAAAACTTTATGTAACAAAAGTTGTAGATATTATTTCATAGAATTCAGAACAATTGATTTTATATTTTTCTGATTTTTCTACGATTTTATATCAATTTTACAAGTTCATTGTTTAATGCGCCCTAGGCGCCAGGACCTAAATGTAATTTTTTTTATTTAGGTTCTGTCGCCAACTGGATGGGCGACATGCACCCTGTCGCCCATTAGGGGGGCGACTGTCGCCCATTTTTGAAAATTTCTCTATTCGGCATATATTTTTGAAATTTTGTTTTTTTAAAATATAAAAATGAAAAAAGGCCGAAGTTGGAGCCCAAGCACAACGAACACTTCCAGACGCGGCCCGGCCCAGACAGCGTGGCGTTGTTTCCACGCAAACCCCGCCGACCCACGGCCCCACCCGAGGGCCAAATTCCCCAGCACATCTCACGCCTTCACCTTACGATTCCCCCCCCCCCCCCCCCCCCCCCCCCCCCGCTCCTCTCCTTCCTCATCACGCCGCGACGCCTCCTCTCCCTATCCCTCCCTCCCTCCCCCCGCCCAGAGCTCGAAACCCTAGGCGCGCGCGGCGGGGGCGGCGACGCATGGCCATGGACCCGGACGCGGTGGCCAAGGCCTTCGTGGAGCACTACTACCGGACGTTCGACACCAACCGCGCCGCGCTGGTGTCGCTGTACCAGGACACCTCCATGCTCACCTTCGAGGGCCAGAAGCTCCAGGGCCCCGCCGCCATCGCCGGCAAGCTCGGCTCGCTCCCCTTCCAGCACTGCGAGCACCAGATCGTCACCGTCGACTGCCAGCCGTCGGGGCCCCAGGGAGGCATGCTCGTCTTCGTCTCCGGCTCCATCCGCACCGCCCCCGACGAGCACCCCATGAAGTTCTCCCAGGTTCGCAACCCCCCGCGGGCCGCCTCGATCCGGTTCCTCCCTGCCTCTCTCACTCGCACTCGCCGCGTAGGAGTAAACCGCGTAGTCCGCCCTGACCTTTCAGCTGATCTGTGGTCACTCGTGTGGTACCTGGGCTGGGTTGGTCCCGATCTCGTGCTACTCAATAGAAGGGCCTCGGCTTGTTTATTATTTTGGGATTGCTTGCTTGTTCTGTGCTTACTGTTGTGATGGGTTGGTCTCTCACTACTCTCTGTTTAGGATTCATTCACTGATCCAAGTCGATTTCCATATTGGAACATTTGATTAGCTGCTGACTGCTGGTCCCGTAGTATTGCGAGGTTATCTGTGTCGTTTAGATCTACATGCACCTGTTTGGTTATCCATGGTTAATCCTTTGAGTTGTGTTTCAATTCGATCTTTAGCTATGCATTTGTGTCTATTGTATATATTTATGCTCCTTATTGCCTTAGGCTATTTTCATATGTACAGCTTTACCACTCGTGTTGAAATTTTTGCTAGATAGCAGTCATTGGTTTTGGTTACATGGTAAAGTCACTGGTTATGGTGACATGGCAAAGTCATTGGTTTTGGCAATGTTTATGCAACACTGCTGGTTGCTGCTAGAGATACAGGCATGTGTCATGCTCTGCACTTTTCAATTTTGCACGATTCAGAGATTCCAGAAGATCAGATTTGTTGCTCTGTTTGTGTTAAGTCTCATAAACACTCTATGAATCCTTTTAGCATTGCACTTTATTTTTGTGTTTGTATCCATGGTAGGTATTTCCTAGAAAAATGTAGACCCTGTGGTTTGGGATTATCTCTTGAAGTTGTTTAGTTGCCTCTGAACCATGAACAAGCTCAATGACTTTTAGATATCAACCTATCTTGCAGGTGTGAAATATACCTGCATTTTACATACTTTTGTGTTTCAAGTTGTGCAGTAACTAGAACCAATCTGTATATTTTAATGTAGCTTATGACTTTAGGAATGGCTTGTACGGTATGTGTTGATGTCTTCTGTATAACCTCAGACTGCAAACGTGCAGTTTATTACCTCACAAACACAAACACATACTTCATTTGAAGTAACAGCTTCTAAATCTAAGTTTTACACACTTGTATCTTTCGATCATATGTTGGAAGCAATACAAAACTTTTAACTTGCCCTACTTCCTGTTCCTGTAGCTAATCTTGTCGATGATAATACGATTCTGGCATGCAGCTTGTATATTTTGGTCTTGAATGTTGATTTAGGTATTTGTTTGAAAGTGCAATGTGTTGATTCCATCGAGAGTTAATTCAGATCCCCCTCTGAACCATTTGAAGTGCATGTCTTGCTTGGCGGCTCTTGATTGCTGTCATTTTTTGTACCCTTTCCAGTAAGCAAAGTTGATGTTGCCATGTTTTAATTCTTTGTATAGGCGTTCCATTTGATGCCGGCTGGAAATTCCTTCTACGTGCAGAATGACATGTTCCGCCTGAACTATGGTTAAAGACAGTCAAGAGTTGCTGGAAGCGAAGTGATTAAGGGTTTCATGTTGAATTGATGAATATGAATGATGCTGCTACTCTTGCCCCTTTGTTGCCTGCTGTTGTTTATTGCAAGAAAATTGCTAGACTTGATATGCTTGTTGGATAATTTCTTATTTTGGATCATGTACTCTGGTTGCGTGGGCACCGATTCTCTGTGGATTGTGAATGAAAACGGTCCAGATCTATTCATGTGAGGGATCTCGGTTTGCCCTGGTTGATGCGCGTTTTTGGCACAATACTGGTGACGTTCTGGTGTCCTGCAAGAAAGTTTGATGCAGGAAACATAATTGTGTTGCATAAACAGCCAACTTGATTGCTGACCTTTTGCAATTTTTTTCTTCTCGTACGCCTGGAACCAACAAAAAACTGAATTCAAAGAAGTTTCCGGTACAAAATCGAGATGTACCAGCAGAAAAGGTTGTCTTCTGTGCCTGCACTTAATATGATTGAATTTAAAGAAGTGTACAACAATTTCAAAGGAAGTGCCAGTGGCGAAATTGGGGTCGACCAGCAAAAAAATTCTTTGGCCTTGACTGGGAAGGCGCGCCCTGCTGGCAAGTGACAACGACAAACAAGATGGGTGAGCAAAAAAAAGCCGGTGATATCCTCGAGTAGAGAACCCGCGGCGTACTGACAGTGTGACATGGCTCGGAAATACTACTGCGCTTGCAATGTTTTTTTTTCTTAGAAGAAAACTGCGCTTGCAATGTCAAACAGGCTCCTCTCATTCATGGGCCAAAAGCGGGCACTGGGCAGCGACGAGGGCCCAGTGATCATAGGCCTGGGGGTGGGGTGGGGGGGGGGGGAGATGGCCCACGATGGATTTCTAGTTAGGTCACACTAATATTATCCCTCAAAAAAAGTCACACCGATATTATTTGTTGTTTTGCACTCTCTACTTTGTGCTGATCGCATGATTAATTGACTGCATGATGTGTTGAGTCCCTGCCTTGTTTGAAACCCATTACCTAACCATGCAATCGACAGAAAAGTAATGCTCTAGCTATGCAATGCCTGAATAAGATTATATGTGGCCGAGCATGGAATCTGAGTTTTTTTTTTTTGATAAAAACATGGCATCTGAGGTTGGTGCCATCTTCCAGATCTTTTGGGTACTCATTGTTCGATGGCTCCTCTTCGCCAACAGGTGCAGGAACAGATAAATGAGTTCTTCACAACACCCACTCAAATGGAAATATTGTCTGATCCTTTCAATCAACAATCAAATACTAATTTTTCGTAGAGTGGGTTGTTACACCACGTATATACAATGACGTAAACCATAATCTTTTCCACGTTTTGTGCAAGCGCACCCACGGTTAGAAAGTTAGACACTTGCTAGCTGTACATGGGCGTGTGCAGCTTGCAGTGAAAGTATGAACACGCACACCAGCTGAAAGTGTTTGACAGATACAGGACCATGCTGTTCAAGGGAAACTAGTTTCCTAAGTTCACAGTTGCTGATTACGACTTTAGGGCCCCAGCTTAACCTTCTCGCCATGCCTGCAGGCTTGAAGCTTGGAAACATACTGTATGCGGCTCCCATTTCCAGTTGCGCACACTCTTCCTCCGGGTAGGAGTCCACTACATGATGGTCCCTCTTTTTTTTTTTTTTGAACCGGGATGGTCCCTCATTTCGTCTTCAGAGGGCTTCTCCTCCTTTTACTCACCAAGAAAACACAACAGCCAGGGTCACTATGACATTACTGCGTGTTGAGAGCTAGCAAGATGGTAAGTTTTCTTGAAAGGACTACCTTTTTCCTGCAGCAAAAACTAGTTCCAGACCTAATCTTAGGTTTGGGGCAACCCAACCACCTTCATCCTCAGCTTATTCTGCAATCACCGAATTAAGATGCTCTCAGAAATCTAACATGTGCAGCATGAACGATGCATGGTCTTGAGTTTGTGACGCAGGTCAAGTTCATGCAGTTCTACTAGAAGAAATATCTGTTGGGCAGTTGAGAGTTGACCCTAATAGCGGCCAGAGCGTAGGTTACTGTTTCCTCCAAGTTTCTTATCTCAGTCATGCTCATCTCCTCCGCATTTGCTTCCATGCCCCTGAAATTTACATAATTATTACTTAGATAACGATTAACACAACATTGGACGTTTTCCATGAGCTAAAACCGAATAATGTTCATCAACTATACATGTGTACCATTGAGCAATGATATTCAGCTGATCAGGTAAAGAGCTGACAGATGACTGCTGCTCCTTCTGAACAACCAGGAGGGAATAATGCGCAAAACATACAAAAAAAGAACTTGATTAGAAAACCTACATTATTTACAGGGACGGAGAACCTAAATAAAATACAAAAAAGAACTTGATTAGAAAACCTACATTATTTAAATAATAAAATAAACAATATACAAATTAAATACCAAGTCTGAAAGAATCTGATGCTAAAAGTTGTAACCACAATTGTGCAGATGCAGGCCTTTCATTACCTAGAACAGAATGTGAAGATTTGCATAAATTGGCACTGGTGCGTCTACTGATCTACAGCCCTTGCAGATGGTATTCGTGTATGGAATAAAACCAGAGAAATACATGACGATTCTATTTTCGGAATTATATGATCACGGTCGTGGAAGAAATTCAGCCCATATGAGTTTACACACGAAGTTCACAAGGTCTATTAACTAGCTATATACAAAACAGGTTGAGAAGTTTATCTGGCTAGCTAATAGCATCATATCGGTGCAACTTGGTAGACAACATGAGATATAATTTCCCCGAAAGGACTTGGATGTGCAGATTTTCTTTTGTTTTGTTCTACATCTGGTTAATATCGTACTGGATTGTTTTAATTTAGATTCAGACAAAAGCAAAAGAAAACAGTTAAGGTGAGATTTTAGTCTGCATTAACTTGAAAAGGATCGGAGACTGATAAGTCCACAGCATTAAGTTCCACTTTAGATTGACAAACATTACAGACTTGCGTAACTTTATGTTTAGCATAAACAAGTAGAATCCACGTCATTTTAGTAATTAGATTATATATATCACTTTGAGCTAGATTATATCAGAATCTTAGCATCAAAATTTTGTTAGTTATTTACCCTTCTTCATGCTAACCATGCCGTACCGTTAAAGCATTTCATTCTGATGACAAGTAGATGCATCACTTTGCCTGGTAAGTTGTATAACTCCAGCCTTCTTTCGCAAAAGAAAAGGTGTAACACCTTTCAATATAATGACAAGCATCCTAAGTAACTATATCAATATAATGACATTTAGCTATATATATATATAAAAAGAGAAAACAGAATGAAAGCTCACAAATAAAATGCTGTTGATAACCTGAAAACTGAAAAATACCAAATGAAATGTTACCTTTTTTGTAATTTAAAATGGTGAATTTCAAACCATTTTTGTATATACTCTATAGAAGTTTAATATCCAAGATACTTATACTATCCGGTTTGCAATACTTGTTGGATAGTTGGGCACAATAATTAAGGAGGTCAATAAAATTATACAACTAAAGAGAGTTAAGATTGAAAAAGGTAGACTAAAGTGTTGGAATTTATTCAATAATTCAATAGAAAAGAATTAAAGCCCACTACTAATGCTAGGGAATTATGAGGAGGTAAATATTGGTAATTGAGGAGAGCGATGGCTGGGTTGTTATTGGTGATTAAAATAGAGGATTGATGGCTGGTTAATGGTGCAAATTGATGGCTATTGTTGCACCTTAACGTGTCCAGGTTCATCCCCCTTCCTCTAGGATCAACTATATAAGGAGACCAGCCCCCTCTCATTCTAACACACCTCAAGCACTGACTCAGGTACTCATGCTTAGGAGACTTTTCCCTTCTCTCTCTGCTGCTTTCTGCATTTCCATCGCTAGCACTGCGCGCACAGTATTGGCGAGAGCAGGCCTCCGGAACCTCTCCCCGCTGAAGGTCCTGCACGGGATAGCGGGGCAATCAGGTTTTTGGGGAGCGTCTTAACGCGACTGCTCGCAAGGCTCCCGAACGACTACGTCATCTACTTCCTGGTGGCCAGAACGACTACATCCTCTACTTCCTGGTGGCCAGAACGACTACGTCATCTACTTTCTGGTGGCCAGAACGACTACATTCTGGCGACCTGAACCTCTACTTCCTGGTGGCTGTTTCATTCTGTTTATTTTTGTGTTTTTTTCTGAACACTTGCACGTGCTTTGTTTCACTCACTATGGTCATGGAAATATTGTTTATTTACATGTCTAATTTTGGAATTAAAATATGTCCGAAAATGCCTATATGTCTAACAATCCAAAAACCTGAATCTGTTAATAGGTTTTTGGTAGCTAGCTTTGCATCATCAATCAAACCACCACCATTTACTGGTTCCAATTACAAGCGTTGGCGTGAACAGGCTATATTGTGGTTTACGGTAATGCGCGTGATGTATCTGACAGAGGGGAATCCTAGTTAGTACACTCCAGAGGAGGAGAGTGCTTTCGAAGCTTTCGATAACCTCTTCCGAGGCTGTCTCATAAGCGTGCTTGCTGAAAATCTTTTGGACACATATATCCGTCTCACAACTGGCAAACAAATGTGGGATGCTCTTGAGGCTCAATATGGAGTTTTTGATGCCGGCAGCGAGTTATACATCATGGAGCAATTTCTAGACTACAGGATGGTTGAAGACCGTTTTGTAGTAGAACAAGCTCATGAGATACATACGCTGGCAAAAGATCTCAAAAATTGCAGCAAAGATGCTCCATGTGTACTTCCCGACAAGTTTGTAGCCGGAGGTACTATCTCTAAGTTGCCACCTTCTTGGGGGGGGGATTTTGCTACTTCACTAAAATACAAGAGACATGAGTTCACCATCGATGGACTCATTGGGACTTGATGTTGAAGAGAAGGCGAGAGCAAAAGATACACATGGAAAAGGAATTATTGGAGCTTCCGGCGCCAACTTTGTTCAGAAGAACAATTCCCACAAAAACAAGAAGAAGCCACCGCAGAACCAAACAAAGACTAAGCAGACAACCACGTTCAAAAAAAAAGAAGGGAGCTTGCTTTGTGTGTGACAGTCCGGATCACTTTGCTGCTAAGTGTCCAAATCGCAAAGGCAAGAAATCAGCCAACATAGTAATTAGCGAGACTGGAAGAACATCGGGGTATGGTAATTTATTACCTACAGTTCTTTTAGTATTTTGTTCGCCCGAGTGGTGGGTGGATACTAGGGCTAATATTCATGTGTGTGCTGATACTTCTTTGTTTTCTTCTTACCAGGTCGGAGGGACTGCCTCCTTGTTGATGGGGAATAGATCATATGTGCGTGTTCTTGGTGTTGGTACGGTAAATCTGAAGTTTACTTCGGGAAAGACCGTGCAGTTGAAGAAAGTTGTGAACAGTATTATTAACGTTGATGAATTAAATATTTGGCATTCGAGGCTTTGTCACGTTAATTTTGGTTGTATGATGCGGTTACCTAGTTTGAGTTTAATTCCAAAAGTTACCTTTGTCAAAAATTATAAGTGCCATGTATGTGTTGAATCTAAATAAACTCGCAAGCCACACAAGGCTGCGGAGGCGAGAAACTTGGCACCATTAGAATTAATTCATTCCGATTTGTGCGAAATGAATGGCGTGTTGACAAAAAGTGGTAAAAAATATTTCATGACTTTAATTTATGATTGCACTAGATATTGTTACATCTATTTGTTGAAATCGAAAGATGAAGCTTTGCACTACTTTAGAATCTATAAAGCTGAAATAGAAAACCAACTTGAGAGAAAGATCAAAAGAGTTAGGTCGGATCGTGGTGGTAAGTACTTCTCAAATAATTTCACTTCATTCTGCGAGGAACATGGTATTATTCATGAGAGGACGTCTCCCTATTCACCTCAGTCAAATGGGGTTGCCGAAAGAAAGAACCGCACTCTAACTGATTTGGTCAACGCCATGTTAGATACTGCGGGACTTTCCAAGGAATGGTGGGGTGAGGCTATATTAACTGCATGTCATGTCCTAAATCGTGTTCCTACAAAGAATAAAAAGATAACACCATTCGAGGAATGGGAGAAGAAAAGACCAACACTTTCATACTTACGTACATGGGGTTATTTGGCCAAGGTCAGTGTGCCAATAACCAAGAAACGTAAGTTTGAACCTAAAACTATGGATTGTGTCATTCTAGGTTATACTATTCATAGTGTTGGTTATAGATTTTTAATAGTAAAATCTGGAGTACCTGACATGCATGTTGGTACTATTATGGAGTCCAGAGATGCTACATTTTTTTAAAAAATATTTTTTCCATGAGAGATGAAACAAGTTCATCTAGGCAAGAGTTTATCATGAGAGATAAAATATATTTTTTCATTCTGTTTATTTTTGTGTTTTTTTTAACACTTGCACGTGCTTTGTTTTACTCACTATGGTCATGGAAATATTGTTTATTTACATGTTTAATTTTAGAATTAAAATATGTCCGAAAATGCCTATATGTCTAACATAAAGTTGTAGGAAAACATGTATTTCGAGGATATATGACTTAATGCTAGAGAATTGATCATCTAATTATCTCTAGCAGAGTTGATGAGTTTCTAAACCCTTTTTTTATATTGCTTACTTCCTCTCTTCTCTTCTTACTTGTGTCTTGGTAATAATTGGCACGACTGTCTCAAAAAAAAATGGCACGACCTCCAACACACGCCTTTGACCATTACTTTTTAAGCATTTTTTTCCTTTTTTTCCAGTAATGTTAAAAGTTTGTGTATTAAATCAAAGGTAATGCATTCAGTTATTAGTAACAGACAGCACCTTTATCATAAACAAAAGTTAGTTTTATTTTTTTATACTTAGTAGATGTTGTCAACTATTTATATATGCTTGACCTGTGTGTTGCAGTCAACCGTTGAATCTCGTGCTTCAATATTGAGACCATTTATTGTGTTGGCGAGGTCCCAGTATCGACCAAAAATTTCTTCAATGCTGCAAGGAAGAATGCATAAAAAGCTTAAAGTTTAGTAACTCAGAATGGAGAGGTGGGTAATACACACATAGAGAAAATAGCTTGCTAATTAGCATGAAAAGCTCCATAAATTAATATGCACAATCCTGTTAAATGTTCACTACAATTACTTCAAATTAATTAACACTACTACAGAACAGGCCTTTGTTCCAGGTCATTTGTCCCGGTTGCCTTTGGGCCCGGGATAAAAGGTGGCTTTTGTCCCGGGTCCAACGGCTAGCCGGGCCAGCAAGAGGATAAGGACCTTTTGTCCCGGTTGGAGGCACCAACCGAGATCAAAGACCCCCTTTTTTATCCCGATTGGTGGCTCCACCCGGGACAAAAGGCCCCTCGGCCCTTTTGTCCCGGACGGAGCCACCAACCGGGATTAAATGTTAGTCTTTGATCCCGGTCCATACCTCCAACCGGGATAAAATGTGTGGGCACCGACGGTAGTCAAAATTTATTTAACACCAGCTCCCTTTCTCTCTCACCCTTAGATTCCTCTCTATCTCCTCACAGCCACAAGTTTGCTTCTTCCTCCTAGCTCCCTCTCTCCATCAGCTCCGTCCCTCAACGCTCGCGCGGGGTCCCTCAGCTCCCTCCCCGGCGCTGGTGGAGGCCGGCGAGCCGCCAGGCGCGGCCGCGGGCTCGCGCCGGCGGGGACGAGCGTGTGCCGGGGCAAGCCGGCGAGCTGCCGCCACGCGCGCGGCCAGGCACACGCCGCCGGGGACAGGCCAGCAGCCACAGCGCGGCCCGGCGTGGGCGGGGGCCGGCGAGCTGCCGCCAGGACGGGTGCGGGTGCGGCCCGGCGAGCTGCCGCCGCCGCCGGGCGCGGCCAAGCGCAGGGGCAGCAAGGGCAAGACGGGCGACGACATGTGCTCTGCGCACGGCCCGAGCAGGCGCGTGCAGGATGCGGGCAAGAGGCGGGCAGGCGCGTGCCAGGCACCGGCGAACCGCCGCCGCCGCGTGGTTTTTTTCGATTTTTTTTTCGTTTGTGATTGTGATGTTGAATCTATATGTGATGTGAATCAAATCAATCTCATATGTTGTGAATTAATCTCATTATTGTGGATTAGATCTTGTACTTTCTTACTTGTGGGCACTAGATCTTGATATGTGATGTGTAATGTGTTGTGAATTAGATCTGGATTTTGATATTGCAATTTTGGTCCAATTTTTGGATTTGGGGAAGCTGGCTCCTCGGGAGCTGGCGGGCTCATTTTTTTATTTTGGAAAATTACATTTGTCCTGGTTGAATAGAGGCCGGGACAAAAGACATGGACACATTTGTCCCGGACACGGTATCCCGATTGTAAAACCGGGACAAAAGGCACTTGGCAACCGGGACTAATGTCGTGTTCTGTAGTAGTGTAACAAGATCACTCCACCAAAACTACATAAATCTGGGTTTGTTAGCAAAAAACTCTATGATGTTACGTTAGTTTTGGTTAGTTGTTGTGGTGAACAGTTCCAGGGCACAGTAACAATGACTTGATTTGCATTTCCACATATATTTTATGCATGTTTTCGAACAGGCACAAGTCAATTACAGTATCTGGTGCAGCATATATGATGTAACTGCTGACATATTAGAGAGGCCCAAACTTAAGCAATGCTTGTCTCTCATCAGGGTATTAATTAGGGGTATTAAATGAAGGCAATTGGTAAAACTAATTCCACAGCCCTGCGCTATTTCGCAAGACGAATCTAATGAGGCCTTTGACCGCACAATTAGAGGTTGGTTACTGTAGCATTACTGTAGCCAATCATCGATTAATTACCGTCATTAGATTCGTCTCGAAAAGTTATACATATCCGTGAAAAAATTTTGCAAATAAACTTCGTTTAGTACTCCATGCATTGAAGATTCGTTTCTCGAAAAATGTGTGTCGTAGTTGTGCTGCACAACCAAACAGGACCCATATCCCATGATGAAGAAACTAAAGGCCAGCCAGCAGCCAGCATGGTCAAGGCTTGGCTTCCTGCTAGTGCTGGCATTAATGAGTTATCGTCATATTCTTCTTGCAACCTGTAGATCATTCATAGCGTGCTCCTTTGCACAGTTCACGACGCGTAGATAAGCTGCGTGAGTCGCACAGATCCAGCTTTGCTCTAGCGGCAGCAGGAACGCGCCCGCGAGATCTCAAGACGAATCGATCAGTTCGAGCAAAGACATGGCCGGGAAGCGCGCGATCGAGGAAGAAGCCAGGCCGGAGAGCATGGGTGGATTTAGAAAGGAAAAAAAAACGCAAGAGCCAACAGGAACAGCATATTGCTAACCGCACCAGAACCTTCGGTAGATGATTACGCGTGATGAGAGGCCTTAAGGCAAATCAGCGTCACCTGGAGCCAGAGGAGGCGAACTGGTAGAGGCGGCCGGCGGGGGAGAAGACGATGAGCCCGACCCGGGCGTCGCAGAGCACGGAGAGCTCGTAGGCCTTGTTGAACAGCCCGCTCCGCCGCTTGGAGAAGCGCACCTGCCGGCTGGTCCGGTCCTCGATCCGCCGCAGCTCCACCCGGCCGCGCTTCCTCTTCCCCTTGCTCTCCTCCTTCTCTAGCTGCTGCAGCAGCTGGAGCTCCGCCCTCCTCGCGGTCGCAGCCCCCTCTGCCTGCTCCATCCCTTTCGCCCAACAGCTAGCGCCAAGACAATACCAACCTTGCAATGAACAGGAGAGCGAGCTCACTCACTGGCAGCGACACTTGACTGCGGCTGCGGCGATGGAATGGAGGAGGCGGACGGAGGCAGCAGGTCGTCGGAAGGATATAAAGAGAGAGGATCGGAACAAATCTTGTCTTGGGGATCGACCGAGGCGAGCGAGCGAGCTAGGGGCGATGGATTCCTGCGAAAGTTGTGGATGGCAGCAGGAGGGGGTGGGCTCCGTGCATGTCGCCTCCGCTTCCATCTCCATCTCCATCTCTTGCTCGAGCTCGACTGATAGGTCATGGGTAAAGGATACAGTGCCCATCCTGCCCCTGCCCGGCTGTCCGTGTCCCGGTCCCCTACCCCGGAAAGCGGAGGAGCTAGCTCCGCGCGAGGACGCGTTTCGCAACGGCATTGGATGGTCCATGTGTCGCCGCTGTAGACTGTTGGGAGCCCAGACTCGTCGTCTTCACCGTAAATATAATAATGCTGGGAACACTGGAACGGCAGCAACTTCACTGCAGCAAGCCATAGTCGCCTCTCAGTGTGTTCGCTGCATCCTCGTTGCATCCGGCTAACAGTATTTCTCTCTCACATAAAATTAACACCAACGTCTATCACTAACCAGCCAGCAGTATTTTTCTCTCAAAAAAATCAGCACCAACCAGCCGAACACTATAACTGGTCATTTTGGTTCGTTTGGTAGCCTATGTGACATGTGTAATCTAACAAAGTTACTGCCTGTTTAGTTCCAAAAAATTTTTTGCAGTATCCATCACATCAAATATTCGGACACATGCATGGAGCATTAAATGCAGCTGAAAAAATAACTAATTACATAGTCTAATTGATTAGCATGAGATGAATTTTTTAAGCCTAGTTAGTCTATAATTGGACATTAATTACTAAATAATAACGAAAGTGCTGCAGTGTCAAAATCTAAATATTAAATGCTTTATTATATTTATACGAGCGTTGATTACTTTGTGACTCTGATAGATCATTGGATTAGCCCTTTATTTTAAGGCTAACACAATTACACAAGTCAATTGAAGGAGCAGTAGCACTAGGCTGTTGACATCACAACGAAGAATTGGAGTCACTCAGAAAATACTGGTAGAATCATGATTATTAGGCTTTGCTAGTGGTCAGTGCCATCACAATGCAAAGTTGCAAAAGGAAATGGAAATCACGTCATGCATAGGTCCGCTAGCTATCAACCTCTATCTAGAACATGTTAGGCATTTCAATGGGTGGCAGAACCATTTTATTTCGGATATATGCTCATGTTACATCTCCTTGTTAGCTAGTACTGTAACACAACATGGTCTTTGACGTTACATTTGGACGTACTTTTAATATCTCATACATTGAACCATGAAAATAGGCATCATATAAAAGTTCTTTTTCAGATACCACTAACATCAAATTAATCTATATGGCATAGTATCCAAATTATTAGACAAAATATTAGTTAAAGGAAATCCTGTTTGGAGTCCTTACTTGAAAGGAAAAACAGGTTCGATAAAACAACTCATAAAAGCCATTCTGAAATGAACCGAAAACAGAAGCCAAAGCCCTCCCAGATCATAAAAATAAGGGAAAATTCGATTCATGCCACCACAACTCCGTGAATTTGGGTGTCATGTTGAAAATCATGTCACTCAATGGCATGATTTTCAACATGAGATTCAATTTCAAGAAATTGGAGTGGCATGGATCCAACTAACTCTAAAATTAAAGATATGGGTCGAGACATGAGAATATTTATTTAATTAGGATTTATTATAATTAAAAGGCAACGTGTGAAGGCAGGGCAAGGAGTTGTCGCCATACACACTGTCCCGTTTGCCCCCATTGGTTGGGCGCGGTCCTTGAGCTGTCCAATGGCCAGTTTGGATAAGGCTGGCTGTAGTGGCAGCCTGGCAGGAGGTTTCGATTGGTCCGCGTTGCTTATTCCCACGTGCGATAATGGCCTGGTTCTCACTCGTGCTTCCAGTGCACACCAGCTGAGAAAAGAATTTCGCATACATGGAGTGTTAAATAAAGTCTATTTGTAAAAAAATTTAGAAATGGGTATAACTTTTCGCGACGAATCTAATGACAGTAATTAATCGATGATTGACTATAGTGATGCTACAGTAACCATTTTTTAATCATGCAGTCAAAAGGCTCATTAGATTCTTTAAAGTTCCTATCGTAGGGGTCCTGAAGTTGGTTTTATAAATTGATTTTGTTTCAGTCAAAGTTTCCTAATTAGTAGAGGGAACAGGCCAATGCTATGCTCCCTCCCGATCTAGACATCCGAATTCTTAGAACAAATTTGATATTTTAAAATAAATATGCTTAAAATTTTATGCTAATCTTTTTTATATTATCAAGTATATTATTACACATAAGAATAAAATTTTGTATAGATTTTTTATGTATTATTTGCTCCCTACAATTAAAAAGGTGAAAAAAATTCAAATCCGTATCCGATTCGTATTCGAATTTTTATATCTATTATTTAAGAATATATATGATAAATTTGAGTTATGAATCTTTACAAAATCAATATTAAATACAAGACTATGAATTTACATAGTAAATTCTATATCTTATTTGTCCATAATCGAAGAAAAATGACAAAAAATCTGACATTCGAATAAACATCCAAATCCATCCTTATCCCTCCCCGCCTTCCTTTGGCCCCTTGAGGTGCTGGGCAATCCTGACAGCACTACAGTATCTCTGTCAGTACCATCACATGTTTATCCCCCTACGAAGGAGTACGATGGTTGTGTCTTGTGTGTAGTCTTAAAAAAAAGCGATGATTGTGAGTTGTGACACCGTGGCATGGCTTCGCGAAGGTAGTCGTTGAGGGCCATGTTTGGATAAAACCATGAAATTTTTTGTACAAAAAGACGAATACATGCATAAAGTACTAAACAAAGTTTATTTGCAAAACTTTTTTAGAAATGGGTGTAACTTTTCGAGACGAATCTAATGACCCAAGTTTCATCATGATTGGCTACAGTGATGCTACAGTAACCGCGTTCAATCATCCTCTAATCGTACGGTCAAAGGCCTCATTAGCTAGAGCAACTGCTACAGTACCACAGTTGTGGAGGTAATTTTGTAATTAGACTTTATTTAATACCACTAATTAGTGATCAAAGCTTCATTCCTCTCTCATCAAAACTTTTCTACCCTCCAACCAAACATGGCCGAGACCCAGAGTAGGAGTAGTAGACTAGTAGCGTCGAAAAATTTCAAGAGGTTAGAGGTGCGAGAAAAGATGCTTCTAGAAGTGTGCACTACCTGACTGTAGCCTGTAGGTGTCGCAGAGGATGCAGAGGCTGGTGCAGATGCAGCGCAGCCCAGAAGGCTCGCGATCTCGCTCTCGAGACCGCGGGGCCGCGCGCGGGCGGTCGCAACGCAACAGAGAGCAGAGAGCATGCTCGACGGAAGCACAATGGCGTGTGCTTCGCATGGCCATGGCATGGCCTCCCTCGTCGGCTTCGGTGGCCTAGGAGGAGGACGGCTCCTCGGCGTCGGCGGCCGCTCGCTCCGGTTTTGGGCTGCCATCCACGCCTCTGCTGCGGCCCGTCCGCCGTCCTATCTCCAACCCACCAACTTCAGGAGGGCCCAAGAAAACTCTCCCCGGACCAAGCCCACAGGCACACTGAAGGTTTATGCGCTGTTGGCGCCAACACGGATGGGCCGCGCCGCAGAACAGGGTCGAAGTGGACAGTTCATGCAGGGAAAGGAAGTTTCATCTTCAGCTGCCCTCGAGCGCGCACCTCGCAACTCTCCACAACAGACGACTAAGCAGCATCTAGCACCAGCATACCATGAAAAGTAAAAAAAATCCAGATAAAAATGAGCATCTGGAGGTTTTAGTGTTCAGTCTAAACGAGTAGATCATATATATGCATCGTTACTTCGCTTGTGCGTGGTTCGCCGCTGAGTAGACCAAACAACAACAAAAACACTTGGATCCAGCTGACCTTGGTGTTCGGCAACCAACACTGATTCAGTATTGCTACAGATTATCATGGTTTTCTTATGAGCACATGCAAGAATGTTATTGCTTTCCATGCGTTACTTAATTTCTACCAAGTTTCCAAACACAGGATGACTTTTCAATAATATGACAAGCATCACAATACAAGGTAGCTATAGTGCAGCCAATTTCTATAGACATTGGTTATTTAGGCAAAAGGTCGTCACGATTACAACATAAATGTAGTGCGGCTACAAGCCCACACCATTAATTCAAATAACACAAGCTACAACAGTACAGTGGAGGCAAAGCAGTCACAATACTGTAATACCCAAACCCAATACATTAGTCGAGAATCAAATGGATAGTCTCCAACAAGCTCTCATCACAAATGTTACACACATACAAGCCACGCAAGAATCTTGAAGTGGAATCTATCACTCGAAGCACAACATATGGCCAGCGCCATGGGCGGCTCTGCCGCATCTTTATTATTTCAGAATCACACAGTAGTGTGATCTCATGGCAGCCATGGGGGTAGGAATGAGGTGGTCATGCACGAGCTAGGCAGTGCCTCAGAAGGGTACCTGCAGTAGCACAATTAAAGGATCAACTTTAATTTCATTCCAAGAGCAAATTGGAGAGATCTTAATTAGTGGTACACTATGCTAGTTTTGTATTTGAAGTTTTAGCAGTTATATATCTAGCTAGACCAAAGAGCATAAAGAGAGTCAATTGTCTAGCTATTGGTATGACATGTCATGATTTCGTTGGCTAAGTATACGCGGTCGTGTGACAGATAGCCAAGACTGGGAAATTCCCAAGAGATTTGGAGTAGGAAGAGATCATTTGAAGGTAGGAGGAATTTTACCCTATCTGAAGGGTGGGTTCACCATGAGCAGCGTCGAGGGGATGGAAGAATCCATTGCCGCCATGCAGCTGATGCTGCACTTCTTGTTGTGGCTCTCCGTGCTCCCACGCTTGCTGCCAGATAACCTGGTTGCTCTCCTCCAGCTGCACATATCAGAACAATTATAATGGTCAGCATCCTATACATGATTATTATCATGTAAAGATGAATAATGTGTATCTCCATTCATGCTCCGAGAAGTGTTTTTTTATATAAAGGAGCCTTTAAGTGACTGAATAGGTTATTTCTTGGACCAATTAATAGTTCCTTTTCCTGATAAGCAAAGTGTGATAATTAGTTTGAAAACATTGCACTGGAATTTTAGCATCTTATTGCAACTATGCATGATTGCACGCCACAGAATGTAAGACTTACAAGAGAAATATACATTAGACAGCATGGACCAAAAGAAATGAGAGTGTATGAAAGTATTCAGTCAAAGAAAATAACCCCACCAAAAATTCTTACAATAACTTGTAATCTTAGATTCTATCTTTCCCAATAAAACTTACACAAAGAAAAGATAAAATATTGCATACCCTTGAATTCTTTTGTTCTTCTGTTTCTAAGGACTGAGCATTGAAACCTAATTAACCATTTGATCAAGTTTATCCATGAATGCATTTTTCAAATGGTACGGCAATAGTCAAGTTCTATGACTTACTTTTCTACGAAGACATTTATTTGCTTCAGAAAACATTTTTTCCTGCAATTGAAGAAATCAAGTCATTCACTGATTGAGGGAAGGCAAATCTATTTTGGTCAATTTTTGAGAGCATGCCTTTCTCTGAAGTTCTGTCAGTTGATCGACCATGTGTTGTGTCTACAAGAGGAACATATATAATGGTCAGAATATTTGATACATGGAGGTAGATCTAGGCACCTGGCTGACATACCATTTAAGAATGCCTGGTGCCACACATAGTTCACAAAATATACACTTGTAACTTGTTGATACTTTGAGAATTTTTAGTACCCTTGTTGATCTTATGTGCTTCAAGGATGAGTCAAGTTACTTCTCGAGGCGCTCCAGCTCCTTAATGTCTAATGTATCAAGATCTTCGCCAAGCAAATTCCTATAATTGTCCATAAAGCATGCAGACTTTTAAATGGATATGAAAATGTGGAACTGTAAATCATTTGTGGAAATGTATTGAATTAAAATTGACCATTTTTGTATCTCTTATAAAGACAGCTGCAAACTTTGTTTGCTAGTAGACGACAATACTTGAAATTTTCATTTTCATTTTCATTCCGGCTAATTACAATTCCATTCTTGTTGCTCCAGTAGTAGATGATATGGACTAGCTGAACATTTAATGTTTCTACTTATGATCACGTACGCGCCTTCATGGTAATTAGTTTCAGAATCTGACCAATTGCATTTGCTAACAAATATGGTCCACAAAATGAAGATTTAGAAAATTTTAATACTATTTGATTGGGGAGGATAGCAATATCGACAAAACACTTAAGTGTTTTAACCTTCAACTTTTGCAACGTTTGAAATTTACTATTTTGTTTCATCAACTTGCTTATCTAGATGAACAAACGAAACATGCTCTCAGAAAGGTTTCTGATAAAAGTTTAATAACCACAGACAGGCAAGCTTATTAATTTGTTGTTGTGTCCTTTCACGCATGTTTTCCCATATCAAAGCTCATTTTCAAAAGAAAATGCTCTTTTTAATTATTTTTTTTAGATAAAGACGAATTACCTGAACTTATAAAAAGAGAACTAACCTTTGAGTTCGCTGTAAGTTTTCAACACGTGCCTTCAATTTTAGGTACTCATTACGGCTCCTTTTCAATTGCTGGATGAAAAAGTAATGAAAGAATATCATAAGATGACTGAATTGTTCAACATGATGGCATGCTTTATGTTTTTTATTGGAAAATTATTTTACTGACTAATTGGAGAGGGGATATGACTGTCTGGATTGCATATTCTATCAAGGCACTATCACACTGATAGTATACCCCTTAATTGCCATATTTCTTTATATATCTTTAGGATGCAAATGTTAGTAAGAATATGTAGTTCTGAATCTTAAGGCCATAGGACCAGCGAGTTTTTGGCTGCAGAATACAAGTCAAGAACTGTGCGCATATATATATATAGATGAAACTTTGCTACCACGCTCATATACATTTGATATGCCACATGAAATGTGCTTAAATTTTTCTTACAAGAAAAATCTTCTTAATAAGAGCTCAATCATAATTGTATTTCTGAGTTATTAAATGATATTGTCACAAGTTTATTTATTACAAAACCGAAACAAAATCAGGGTTGTTCAATTCAGAAATGTACACAGTGAATAATCAGGAGAAACTCAACATCTGTATTTCGGCACTCCTATATATTATCGAGAAGAAGTTTAGGAGTTTTTGCATTTGCTTGATGTTAATACTATCCTCTAAAATAGCCTTTGACAGGTGCCTCTTTTAAATCTATACATAATATTGGCGGGGTACACAAATGAGTTTATATTAAATTGTGCTCAAATGAATACAAACTTCTGCACAGTACATTAGTCTGAACTAATTAAACTTAAAAAAACTTAAAGTACGACTTTACCTCACTCTCTCTATTTTGCAGTGCTGTTTCAGGTCCTGCATAACTGCACTTCTGATACTTTTCAAGTGTCTTTGGCATGCTGAAAGCAAATGAGAAATTATATAATTAATGCCTAGAATTAAAAAAATCAACCAGGCCATTAAAAGAGTGTGTGCAAACGCACAAGAATCAGGCAAAAATGTTCTGTTGAATCTGATCTAAGGTTTTGCAGTAATTTGTAAATATGTAGCACAATTTTTTAAATTAATAAAAATGCTGCAATTCATAATTAGGGAATCCATAGTTCGGTTGAAGTGCTAAAATGATCATTTCATAGTCAATAACGTAAGCAAAATAAAGAGCTGACATGGCATAATGCCCTATGTCATGAGAGTAAGAATTATTTTTTCATGACAAGCATATAGGTAACTTCTTTTGTGTTTGGGCAAGTTTCTTCAACTCATAAACGAACCTTTTTTCATGACAAGCATAGGTAACTTCTTTTGTGTCTATGGGCAAGTTTTCATCTAATCATAAACGAACCTTAGACTTTCTACCACTCTCTTCGAGTGACCATACGTAGCTTAACTTATGTCACTGACATGTGGGATCATGGAGTAACTAAAGGGGAGCTAGGATGCTAAATCATGTGACAATCATATTTTTACAGGGATGGCGAAATTTTCAAAACACCTCTTAGCTCATAGATCAGCTCGATCGATTTGTTGTGCTTCTCTCTAAGAGTCTGTATGCCTTCTTTCTGTCTGTTAAACTACTATAATTTGAAGTTTGGGTAATTACATCAGGCTATCATATGAAAATAAGAAACATAAGGATGAAAACCGGATCCCCAGGAAATTGTTGTAATTGAGAGCTACCTTAGCTTTAGGCTATATCCCATTATTATTGTACCACAGAAATTAACCAGTGGATCATGAATTTGAGCCGACAGCCACTGCTACGTGCACTTGAAAGACCGCTGGATCAAAATGTATTATACGTTCCCAAGGCGAGAAATTAAGTAAGATCTACTAGCTAGCTAGGAAAGGGGCCGAAAAGAAAACCCTAAACCCATGAGGTCTTAAGGCAGATCCCGTGTCCAGAAGCCATGAAGACCCAGCTCTAAGCGTACGTGCGAAATCCCACTCCCGGCAGCTCAAAATCGAACGCGCGCAGCTCGGTTAAGCTGCCAGCACGCGATGGTCGACACAGCAGCATGCGTTCCATGGGCGGATCTGGCGAGATCCGCCGAGACTTGCCACGGCCAACCTGCCTACTACATGTGCGCGCGTGTGTGTGTGTGTGTATATACCTCTGCGTGCTGCAGAACTCGTAGAGCTTGCCGCGGTTGGAGAAGATGATGAGCGCGACCTCGGCGTCGCAGAGCACGGAGAGCTCGTACGCCTTCTTGAGCAGGCCGTTGCGGCGCTTGGCGAAGGTGACCTGGCGGTTGATCTTGTTCTCGATCCGCTTCAGCTCCACCCGGCCCCGCCCCATGGCCGGCGCCCCCGCCTTCCTCGCGGCCCCCGAGCCCTCCGCCCCCGCCACCGCCGCCAGATCGCCGACCTCACCGAAGCAGCAGCTAGCAAAGGCAAAGCAAAAAGCGAGAGATACACTCGAGAGACGGGGAGGGAGCTTGAGAGGGGAGCGGAGGCGAGACGGATCGGAGCGGGGATTAAATAACGAGGGGAAAGTTGGGGGCAGCACGGGGCTACCAGCCAGAGCCTAGCGGTGGAGGTGGTGGTGGTGGGATGAGGCGGAGCAGCGGCGGCTCAGGGAAGTAGCCGGTGGGCGCAAGGGTGCGGCGTCAGGTTGCCGTTTCCGGCAAAGCATCCGTAGGGGGCGAAACCCTAGGCCCCCAGCAGCGTAGCGCGTTTGCGGAAAGCTAGGGGATGGGATGGGAGTCGCCACCACACCACTCGCTCCGCCCATGGGCGGGCCCCGCCGCGCGTCGTGTACGTCGCCGTCGGGCCCTGCCTGCCACCGGCTTTTACCTCGGCGGGGCCCGCCGGCGAGCCAGCCAAGCAGCTCCGCACACGCGCCCCGCTGGTGATCGAGCGGGCGATCACATGCCCCGCTTTATTAATGCCCGTGGCCGTCCACTCGCACGCAGCCGCGCCGCGCGCGCACCAGCGAGGTGCCCGGCGGGCGCGTCCTCGCCTCCTCCCGGCGGCCGGCCCGGCCGGGTCGCTGTCCAGACCACCTTGCTTGCAGCTGCAAGCCATCGGGGCTTAATCCCCCGGCCCGGGCTTCGCGGCGTGGTCCCCGTGCGCACGCGGCCACCCGATCCGCCGGCCGGGGCATCAATAGCCGGGGGAGGATCGGAGATCGAGCGGCCAAGCCGCCAATGCCGCATTGCGACCACCACGCCTGCGGCCCCCACCGCACTTGGTTGCACTTGCAGCCGGGGTCCGGGCGGAGCAGCCGACCGACCGATCTAATTCTCGCCGTGCATGGGCGCGCATGCTCGGGCACCACTGTTCGATCCGCCTGCCGCGCCGGGCCTGCCGCCGGTCGACGGCGACCGCCACGGTCGTCGCCGGCCAGCGCGCCGTCGCCGCCTCCGATCAGAGAACGTGGGGGTGGCTGAGGTGTGTGCGTGGTTGGCGCGTTGCGAGTTGGAACCGTCCGCTCGAGAGAACTTGGCCGCATAGCGTACGTACGGGGACAGAGAAAAAGGTCTGTCATTTTACTGTGTTTAGCGTACTACGTATACGGGAACACACAAGAATGCGTACGTACGTGTACCTGCAGGGGCCTGTAGCACGTACATGAGAGCACGAATAAAGTAGTATAGTAAATGAGCTTGTTTAGCGGTATATTCCTCGCTTTCATGCACTTCAGCTTGCTTCTCTTCACGACACGCGCGCGCGCTTTTCCTCGACGGGCGCAAGGAAGGGCGCTTTCTTCCCGTCGGTCCCATCCGTGTTGCCTTTGCCTCGTTGCACGGAGCCGAGGTGCAATCAGTCAACCGGCACGACGGATTTGATCGATCGATCGATCGACCGGGCCGGACGTTCGCGTGTCAACTTTTCTTTTCGAAAAAAAAGTTTGCGTGTCATGCATCATTCATACGTGGACGGAACGCACCCGCGATCCCGCCTGACCTTTTTATCCTTGTCGCCTCGTCGATCGACCCCCCTGACCTCGAGCTCTGCTTCCGAGCGAGCCTGCCCTGGTTGTTGGGTTGGGATTGATCGAGCGGTGCCTGTACGTTCCCGCCGCTGTACTCCTAGCGCTTGCAATTGATGCAGCCAAGTGCGTACACGTACCGACGGCGTACGTGCTACGTGCCATGAATGGCGGAAAGCGTGTCCGCACAGTGCGCGCTGTACGCCTACGATACGTGCGTGTACGAATACGAGTAGCTACCGTCGGAGCTGCTGGCGCCGAGCGAGATCGATCGGCTGGGGGTTCGGATCTACACTTGGACGACGGGATTCCCGTAGGCAGCCTTTATTGGCGTGCAACTAATGCGATCACGTTCCTGCTGCTGCCCGTGCTAGATATATAATTATATACTCCTTTAAATCATGTACATGAAGTGAATGAACACAAAGTTAATGATATTGCATAGGTCAATTATATTACCCGTAGCAATGCATGTGCTAGTCATATCAAATGTTATCAAATTATTTTGTTTGATAGAAAAGTGATTTTAAGTTTATGGTAGATACTCGTTTTTTTCCCGGGAGAAGAAGGTGAAGAAAAAATACCAACTTTTTTTTAGGCTGTCCGCAGTGGGACTCGCTACCCCGCTGATGTAGCGCACACATAGCGCATTTTTTCTGCTGCAGCGGGACTCTCTACCCCACGCGCTATCGTTGCAGGCGGGGCTCCCGCGCGCCAAAGCTAGCGCGGTAGCGGCCGTCCGCAACGCGGCGACGTGGCGGGGGGCCCGCCACCGGCCGATACACTACGTCCTCCTCCCGCGCCCGCCGCCGCAGCCGCCGAGCTCCATGAGCAGAGGTGGCGGCCGTCTCACCGCGCGGCCCGCCATGGCCCCGCGCCGGCAACGGAGGAGGAGGGAGGAGGGAGAAGGGAGAAGAGAGGAGGAGGGAGGAGGGCGGTCTGCACCGCCACCGCGAGGGCCGCGCTCTGCTCCCTGCTCCTCCGCCCCTGCTCCGCCCGCGGACGAGCTCGAGCCCCGCCGGCGCGGGCGGAGCTTGAGCGCCGCCGCCACGCACGGACGGAGGAGGGAGGAGGCGATGGCGACCGGATCCGTTGAGGCCGCCGAAGGGGCCGGCCACCGCGGTGCGCGCGTGAGTAGAGGAAGAGCCGGGATCCGAGCCTCCGCCGGTGGAGGCATGGCCGCCGGATCCGAGCCGCCGCACCTGCGGCCGACGAGGAGGGGTGCACCGCGGGGAAGAAGCAGTGAAGAGGTGCGCGGCGGTGCGGCGTGCGGATCCGGCCGCCGCGCGACCGCTATTCGGCCTGGCCGCCGCCATGGACACCTCCCTGCCTGGCGCTCGAGGTGGAGAGGAGGAGGGGCCCTATCGCCGGATGGGGAGGGAGGAGGGGGCCGCGGCGGAGGGGGGCTCGGCCATGGCCTCCAAGCCACCGGCCGCCAGCGGAGGCCGCCCCGCCGCGCCAGGGGCCGCCCTGCCCCGCCTCGCCATGGCCGCCGGCGGAGGCCGCCCTTCCCGCCATGGAGCCCGGCGAAGCTCGAGGAGGCCTACGCCTCTGCTGCTCCCCACCGCCGCCGCCGCTGGCCCGCACGGTCGCCGGCGCAGCGAGCAGGGGCCTCCGTCGCCGCGCATCCCTACCCCGCGGTGCCCCCTCCGCTGGCGTGCACCGGCACCCGCCGCGCGCACCGACCTCCGGCATGCCACCCCGGCCCACCTCGCGCGCACGCCCCTGCCTCGCCGCGGCGGCCAGGCCTCGCCGCATCCACCTCCCGCGGCTGCGAGAGGCTCCTCGGCCCGGCGCAGGGGAGGCGCGGAGGGAGCAGGGGAGGCTCGCCCCGCCCCACGCCCCCGGGAGCCCCGCCGGGTGCCCTGCCCCGCTCCGGCCCCTACCCCGCGTGCGTCCTGGACGCGGTGGGCAGAGACGCGCCGCCGCCGGCCCCCGCCCTGCGTGCGCCATGGACGCGGGGGGCCGAGGCGGGCCCCGCCCCGCACGCGCCGCGCCCGGCCATCTCCATGGTGAGCTCCATGGGCCGACGGAGCTCGCGCCGGGTGCAGGGCCCCTGCTCCACCGTGTTGAGGTCTAGGGGAGGACCGGGCC
The DNA here is from genome assembly GCF_016808335.1 of Panicum virgatum. NCBI lineage: Eukaryota > Viridiplantae > Streptophyta > Magnoliopsida > Poales > Poaceae > Panicum > Panicum virgatum. Next base: position 45,088,494 of record NC_053141.1, on the reverse strand, counting down.
TGCTGCGCCGCAGCCACGCCATCTAGGAGGAGCGAGGAGGCCGCCGCGCCGGAGAGGGGGCTGGAGGAGCGCCGGCGGTGGCGGCATTGCGCGGGTGAGTGGGGTGGGTGGGGATAAAAAATATAATAGTGTATGACATCTGGACCCCAGGTGCTGGTTGTTGGAATAGAGAGTGAGATAGAGTATGGATGGGTGCGGAAGAACTGGATATAAATCAGAGAATCTTGATGACGAGGACAAAATATTCTGATTAGAGAGTGAATTTGGAGTACGACGAGTGCGGATAGCCTTAGAGGGTCCACAGTATATAGCAGCTGGGCTGGCACCGGTGCTGGCTGCACAGGTTGGCAGTTTGGTCTAGACGGACCGAACTGGGCGTGCGGGTTCATTTGGGTCTTACCCCATAAAATTGCGAGTTTTTCATTTTTATATTTTTTTTAAAAAACAAAATTTCAAAAATATATGCCGAATATGGAAATTTTCAAAAATGGGTGCCTGTCGCCCCCTTAATGGGCGACAGGGCATCCAGTTGGCGACAAGACCTAAATGTAAAAACAAATTTATATTTAGGTCCTGGCGCCCAGGGTGCATTAAACAGTGAACTTGTAAAATCGATATAAAATCGTAGAAAAATCAGAAAAATATAAACTCAACTGTTCTGGATTCTATGAAATAAGATCTACAACTTTTGTTACATAAAGTTTTTCATTTAATCAATGTATCTTGCTCTAATTTAAATACCAGCTTAATGCACTTTTATTTAAATCTCAAGATCCATCCTTTGGATGCATGCGATCTTTGGCCAGAGTGTTGCATATGTTGAGAATAGGCTTGTGCAAAATTGTTATGACCAACAAACATTTCTAGAATAAGTTTTTAAATTAGATCTTGCAATATGTCTAGTTTAAATGGGTTATTTGTCCATGCTGTTATACTGAGTTTTAGAAGCCATAACTTTTACAGTTCCATTATTTTATTTTCTAAGAGCTATAGAAAAAGTTTAGTAAATTTTAGATAAGCACAACTATACCAAATGAATTATTTCAGATTTTTCTAGCTACAAGAACTATTTTTCTTGATTTAGTGCATTTACCATAGTCATAATTCATTTGGTCCAGTTGTGCTTACATAAAATTTACCAACCTTTTTCTATAGCTCTTAGGAAATAAAATAAGGCTACTGTAAAAGTTATGGCTCCTAAAACTCAGTATAGCAGCATGGATAAATAACTCATTTAAACTATATATATTGCAAGATCTAATTTAAAAACTTATGCTAGAAGTGTTTTTTGGGCCTACCAATTTTACACAAGCCTGTACTCACCGCATGCAACACTCTGGCCAAAGATGGCATGCATCCAAAGGATGGATCTTGAGATTTAAATAAAAGTATATTAAACTGGTATTTAAAATAGAGCAAGATACATTGATCAAATAAAAAACTTTATGTAACAAAAGTTGTAGATCTTGTTTCATAGAATCCAGAACAGTTGATTTTATATTTTTCCAATGTTTTTACGATTTTATATCGATTTTAAAAATTCACTGTTTAATACGTTCTGAGCGCCAGGACCTAAATGTAAGGTCCTGCCGCCAACTGGACGGGCGACAGGCCCCCTGTCGCCGTCACCCATTTTTGAAAATTTCCCTATTCGACATATATTTTTAAAATTTTGTTTTTTTAAATATAAAAATGAAAAAACTCGCCATAAAATTCGTACAAGCCCAGTCTCAAGTGCGCGCCTCGGCCTACAAACCGCACGGCGCATCCCCCAATCCCACCCGCGGCGGCGCGCGTCTCCCCGTGTAACGTGGCCAGCCGGATGGACGACGCTTCACGCCAGCAATTCGATCACCACCAACTGCCGCGCCTGTTGAAGTTGCTACGTACGCCCCTCGGCACTGACTACTGACGAGCCTTTAATTTTAGGGTAATGAAATGCAGTATAATTCTCAAGTCTCGACCCAATCTTTTTTCTTGCAGATCTAGCAAGTGATTCTTGACGCCACATACCCACTGCGTTGGATCGTGACCTGCAAATGCGTCGGATAGACGGATAGGTGCGGCCTAGATGAAGTGAAGGTCAAGAAAATGACGAGACGATCAGCCTGAAACTGAAAGCATCAGGCACGACGATGACAAACAGGAGAAGCAACACTGCGGTCAGGCGGTCAGCAGTCGGCAGGCACCACAACAGCAAAGACAATTTCAGGAAAACGAGCACCGAATTATGCTCAGGATGTCCACACGAATGCTGGGGGGTAGAATCGATTCGAGAAAAATAAATGGATGCAGAAAAGACAGAAACCAGTGCTGATCAGTGATCATTCACTGAAGCGAATTGCTCTACCAGATCGGAAGCACGCAAGAACAGCCGCTGGGACGTGAGAACTACTGCCACGAGAAGGGCAGCGAAGAAGGCACGTCCGAGGAGCCCTCGCCGCCACCGCCGCTGCCGCCGACGTGGAACATCCCGCTGTAGTTCATCTCGTTGTCGTTGGAGCTCAGCACGGTGTTCAGCTGCTGCCCGCCCTCCACCACGGGGCAGGAGGGGAACCCGGCCGTGGCCGCGGCGGCGCCGCCGCCGGCCGAGGCCTGGGGGCGCGAGAACCACGACGGGCTGCCGAACTGCAGGCCCGACACCACGGGCTGCGCCATGGGGACGTGTTCAGTCGGCCGGACCATCCTGCTGACGTCGATGCCGGAGGAGTTCGCCGGAGCTGACAGAAGAGAGAGAGCACAATCCGAGTCGAGCACGCGGGTCAGGCCGTCGGAGAACATCTTGCCGACGGTGCTGCCGCTGCTGCTCTCGGGAGGTGCTGCCGTCTTGAGGACCGGCTGGCGCGCTGAAGCCGGAGCCTCCAGCACCACGCCGGTGGCGAAATTTATCTCGCCCTCCTGCAGGAAAGGGAAGCGGCGGCCTTCTTTGGCGTAAGCAGACGACGAGCCGACGAAATGGTGCCTGTTGCTGGTGCCCAGAGGGATTTGGTGAGCGTAATATGGACTCTCCTCGGTTTTGATTACACCCGGCCAGTTCGCTGCATCAAGTCTCGGAGCCGCAAATGGTGAGAATCGTGTCCCTGAATATGAAAGAAATGCTGATTAGGTGACGACTGATAAGATATACAGCTGCCAGCTGCTAGACATACATCTAGCAACACAAATCATAAATGAGCAAATTACTACTGTTCTCAGATCATTTTAATGAGAATCGGATATGTCTTGTAGTTATCCTAGTCCTGCATATGAACTCATAGAGAAGCTACCTTAGTGCAACTGGCTAGTGTCCTTGGGAAAGAACTAGCGGACTAGGGTTCAAATCCTGGTTCCTCACATTTGTTCAGGTGCGGTATTTAGTACCTCCCCGTAGCCCACATCATTTTTTTTACATATGAACTCATATGGGTTGTCAATTAAGTTGTGGTTCTTCAAGCACCAGAAGTAGTGAAGAACAGTTTGTCAGTATAAGTGGTTCTGTAGCGACCTTTATGATCTAGAAAGCATTAGAAGGACCTTGCATCAATTATGAGAACACAATTGGCAGAAACAAGAGCTTCCTAATGAGCCGAAAATTTAAATGCGTGTAAGGTACTAGTTCATAATAACTTGGATGCATCTATATGTACAATATGGTGCTATCCCCTCTCTTTCTGATAATGCTAACCTATTGCTATGAACAAAGTTTTCACTCCGCAACATGTTAAAGTGCTAGGCAACCTCGAAAAGTTTAAAAGAGCAGAGGCAGAGAGGCAGAATTGAACCTCTGATTTATTTTTCATGTATGGGCAGACCTATTTTACAGTCTTGTTTTCTTTTCCTTTCCAGCAAGGTATGGAAATTGCGAAGATGTATCGGAACCATGTGCAGAATCAAGAAACATAGAAAATTGGTAAAACTGAAGAAAACCTTGTTGGCTCGCGATGAAGCTTGCGGAAGCCATGGTATCTGGTTGTGGCTTCCTGCGGCGGCGATTGTGCCCATCTAGGCGCTTCCTACAGCTGCGCTTGGTGTCATCGAACTCCGCAAGCAAGTGAAACCTGAATAAACATAATCTCTTGGTGAGACTACTGAATTGAGTTAGGCAAATGAGAAAGTTGCTATATATGTCAATATGCTAACAGCATCTCTCTTGATAATACATTGTCTATTAAGGTCAGGATCAACACTTATTCTAATTCAAATAATCAACTTGATAAGTGACTAATTGACAAAAAAACCTTGATGGCATGGTGCCAATTATCCTACAGTCATTGCAGATTTTGTGGCAGTGTAGTTTGCCGCTCTCATAAACGCATGACCTTGAATACGGCATAATTGATCAGGACCACAAGGATCGTCCTCGATGATTTGAATTAGAATATACTCGCGCTTCTTTTTTTAATCTATAGACAAGGAAGATACTCCGAGTTTGGATTTTTTTTAAATGGGGCAGATAGGATGGACCTGCGTAGTCAGGCACATGATCCTATGAAGATGCTCCTTACTAAAGAATCATCAATATAATTATTGTCAGAATATTTAATGTACTGTGCACATATGCTTGCAATAGTTAATACACAGCACACCAGGGACCAATGTTCCTATGTCAATGAAGCCGTTCAGTGCTGAGAGGCTTGTCTTAGATGCTATCTTTTGGACCAAAGAACTGTCCAAGCCCATGAAAATATTGAAAGACCTGTTGAACTTGGACCACAACATAGTGCACTCAACCTACATAGGTAGAAACTGACAGTTTCATTCTCCAAAGGGATAAGAAAGCTGAAATTTTTGTTGGCACACTGACTGTCACTTAATCTATAAAGTCTGCAATTCGCACCAAAAGACAAGGTAATCAATCATGGAGAATTGTCCCCCACTGAGTAAGATATTCGCAGAATATATGACGAAAGTATCACATTAGCATCCTCTATCAAGTTAATAGTGTAAAGGTCCACCACAACAGAGAGGGACCGTCTGCTATTGATCAGCAAGACAAAAATGGGAACCAGCACAGCTGTACTATAAAGTGGACCGAACTAAGATCGCAAATGTAGTGATACTTCATAATGCCAAAATTCAATTACTATCAGACAAAAAAAAGGATGGTTCAGGCTGAAAGGAAACAAAATATTCAGTGATAGAATATTGTTGGAAGATTGACTACATGAACAGCGAAACATTTGTGGTGGCCTAGAAAAAATGTATATAATGCTCAGAAATGTAGCTGAATTTTGTGGTCATGGTTCATTAAGTCTTCGCGACTAGCAGTGCCCAGAAAACCATATTTGCTGCCATTGCTAGCTCAGAAGTACAAAGGCTGAAGTGGAATACAGATGAAGAAGACAGGGACAGACAGCCCCTAAACTCCCAAGAATAAGCAGAATCTCATTTTGACAGGCCATATATAGGACTACTGACTTGTACAGCAGCCATAGCCCATAAAACTGTGGATTCATACTCATGACTCGTCCATGGCCCTTTCAAAGCATAGCAATGGCCCAGGGAAAAAGGTTTAGGTATAGTAGGCTAGGGCCGTTTTTAGTTCCAACGCAAAAAAAAATTTGTGATGGAATTTTGCTAATTTGAAGTACTAAATGAAGTCTATTTACAAAAATTTTTGCACAGATGGGTTGTAAATCGCGAGCCGAATCTAATAATGCTAATTAATCCATGATTAATCTATAATTAGCGGATGATTACTGTAGAATCACTGTTGCAAATCATGGATTAAGTAGGCTCATTAGATTCGTCTCGCGATTTACAGCTCATCCATGCAAAAAGTTTTGTAAATAGACTTCATTTAGTATTCCATGCATGTGTCAAAATATTCGATGTGACATTTTTTTTTGTGTTTACGAGATTTACGGGCAAAGATCTAAATATGGCCTAGATCCATCATATAAACCTCTTTCAGCAGTAGTACTGACTTTCTGGGTATGGGCACAATATCTGCAGAGATACTAGTATATCGCCTTTGCCCTATCTCAGACAGGAGACGCCGCTACTAGCGGCTAGCAGTAGTGGCAGATGTGGTAGGCCAGCAGCTGCCGCCTGAAATGATGGTAAACCAAAGCTGGCTGTACGCGCCTTCAGATTCAGTGCTGCCTCCATTCTCCAAGGGATTGGCCGCCCCACACCTGCAGGGAAAAAAAAAGAGCATCCTGTCGCCGCCATAGCATCCACGGGGGAAAAGCGCAGGGGATCACGTCGATTCCCCCCGTTTCCAGCTACCAAAGCAGGCAATCATGCTCGACCTCCGGACTTATCAGCTCGCAGTCGCGTTTTTTCTTTTTTCGCCGAACACACAGAGGGTGACAAAGGAGTCAGGCAGTCAGGGAGAGAGCATCGACGGGTTACTGTGTGTGTAGGTGATCTTGGGCAGACGATTGGGGAGCAGCTGACCACTTTGCCAGCAGCGTTAACTCTCATCAGCGCGTCAGAAAGTGAAGCGCTGAGCACGCAGTGCAGGAGCAGGCGAGCAGCGGGCAGGGGGAGAAAGGAAAAGGCGTGGCAATAATTCACCAGGCAATGCTACAGTGATGGTAGGGATCGGAGGAATTTTCTCGGAACTGAAAAACTGGAAAAAGTCATGCCGGAAAAGGTAAAGTTGTGCATCCTTGAAACGAGACAGCGGGGAGAGAGGTACAAGAAGAAGAAGGCAGCAATGGTGGACGGAGCCGATGCTGGTCCTCAGCTAATAACTGACGAACAAAGGGTCGGAAGCGACCGGGCAGCTACCTACACGATGGCAGGTGCATCCTGTCTGCTCGATTGTGTACGGCAGGTGTTGGATTGATGGCGGCGGCGGGGGCGTCAGGGAGCGCGGGGGTGGTGGGGTTACCTGCTGCACTGCTGGCAGAAGCGCATCTCGCGGCCGGCGACGACGACGACGGGCGTCTTGGAGTGCGCCTCGCACACCTTGTGCCGCCGGTGGTAGTCGCGGCACTTGCTCAGGTCCGCCGTGCACCCCTCCACCGCGCACGACGGGCACTGCTGCTGCTGCTGCCCGCCGCCGCCAGCCGGGCGCGGCCGCTTCGCCGGCGCGCCGGGGCCGGGCGACGAGGACGACGGGCCCGCCGCCGCCGCCGCCGCCGCCGCGGAGGCTGCGGAGACGGGGGCCTTCCCCGCCGCGGCGGCGGGGTGCCTGCGCGCCGGCCCCGCGCCGAGCTCGCACTCGCCCAGCCCGCCGAGCTTCAGGTCGACCGAGCACTCGGGCGCCCCGGGCAGGCGGTACGCCGAGGCGGCCGCATTGCCGTGCCCGCCGGACGTCCCCGCCGCTCCCGCCGCCGCCGCCGCCGCGCCGCCCGCGTGGTCGTGCTCCAGCTCCGCGAGGTCCCACGCGCCCGGCGCCTTGAGATCCCAGTCCATGCCGACGCCGGCCTCTCCTCAGCTCAGCTCAAGCTCGAGCTCTCCTCTACCTATCTACTGCCTGCCCAAGCTCAAGCTGTCGCTTTCCCTCCTCTTCCGCACGCGCTCGAATGGCTATTTCGGGCCGCTCCCCTCCCGGGCCTTTCCCTCTCATTCCGCGGGCATTTTCTTGCCACGGGCGAGGTCGATCGGGGAGATGGCAGTGGCAGCACCGGATCTACAGGCTAATTGGTGTCCGAGACGAGCTCGGCCAGATCGAAGCCCGAGCTCCGGTGGCCAGCAAATGCAACAAGCGATTGACCTGAGAGGCTGGTGGAGAAGACTATTAAGAGTGAGGGAGAGCTGCTGAGCTGCGGGCTGAGCCGAGTTGGAGAAATCAGAAATGGAAGGTGCAGTGTATAGATAGCGGCGGCGGCCAACAAAGATTTGCGGCAACAAAAGCGAGGCCCGGGAGGCCAGGAACTGGGGGGTAGTAGCAGTCAGTACTTGCAGAGGCAACAGCGACTGTAGCAAGGGAGTGTGTGCATGAAAAGAGACGGTGGGGGGGGGGGGAGGTGGTGGAGGAGGGGGGAGGAGGAGGAGGGCAGGCGACATTATTACTTGGCGCCATGGTGGGCCCGCAGCCTTCCCATCCCTGACAGGTATTCTAAAGGAGGAACAGTGGGCCGGGCCCCGCCGCCACGTTCACACACTGCCATGCAAGGGTGTTGTGCAGCAATTATTGGAGGGTGCCGTAGGGTCTTCTTCCCTTGCTACTCCTACAAATTTCTTTTTCCTAGCTCCCTACTGCTGCTGAGATTGCAACATGTCTTTTTCGTTAAAAAAAAAACAAGAAAAGCTGGATTGCAGCTCACAATAATCATATTCAGGAATATAAAATTGCTCGAGTGCCGTCTGATCAGGACGGGATCATCAGCGACACCGCCATTTGCTGGCCTCATCAGCCTGCTAACCCCCCACTTTTGGTCCCGGGCAGGTTAGATTAATCCCTACATCACCAGAGAGAGAGAGAGAGAGAGCTCTGTCACCGTGCTTGATTGGGGATGAATGTTTTCGAGTTTGGCAGCGCACGAACCACACATTCGGCCCCCCACTTACCCAAAAAAAAAATCCCAGCTTTTTTATAGCTCCGCGAACTGCACTTGCACCGCATTGTTTACTGGCTTGCTGCTCCCAGTCCTTGACTAATGTTAATTAGCGTGTTGTGTATATATATATATAGTTTTCTTTTGCGAAAAGAAAGGGCAGTAGAGGGGTTCATGTGAGGTTCCGTGGCACTGCTAGGACAGAAATGAATGGAAAAAGAAGGATAGGCGGCGGTTTGGGTTTGGTGGTGGTGGGGTTTGGAACTTTGGATGGGAGCGGGGAATCCAGACCTGCGAGTGACGTGGCGCGTGTCCGTTTGCTCTTTCTAGCTCGCGCGCGTCCTCGTAGCCTTTTTGTTTTCGGAACCGGCGATAATGCGCCGATGGCCGCCCTGTGGGTTCGTGACGGTGGCAGCGTGATGGGGAACACTAACTGGCCCTGTGAGGGATCATCGACGACCCGGCGCGCTGGCGCTCCCCTCTGTGAAAAAACAGGGGGCGGCCGCGCCCAGCTTTCTTTGCCAAAAATGAAGGTGCCACGTGGCGGCGAGGAGCTGTGTCACTGTGGAGTGGAGTCACTGCTCTGCTTGCGTGTGTGTGCGCGCGCGCGCGCCGTGCTATCATTCAGGTGGTGGGCTTCCCGAACAGTATGAAGATACTGGCCTCGCTTGGTTCGATTGTGCATGGGCATGGTTCGGCCAATGGGTGGTGGGAGGCCAGCAGCTCGTCAAGCGCGTAGCAGTATAGCACGTAGCTGCGGCGCCGGCCGGCCCCGCAGGGCAAAGCGCCGCCGCCGCCGCCGCCGGCTAGCTGGCGGCGGACAGCGACGGCCGGCGCGGCGCAGGAAGCCGTATCGCGGGACGGCGAAGAAGAAAGCCCCATGCCCGGGAGCCCGCGTGTAGTCCGCTGTACTGTACGCACGCGGCGAAGACGAGTCCGGTCTGGCCTGGGCCTGGCCTTGCCACACCGCGCGCGGAGACTCCGCCGGCGCGGCGGCCCGGCCTGGCGTCACGGGCGTGCACGGGTTCCTGCTTCCGGCCGCCGCTCTCGTCGCGGTCACCGGCCGCACGGACAGGCGCCGTAAATGAGGAGGTCCCGTCGAACGGGGCGGACCCCGGCCGCCGTACTGCCCGTGAAATCGCCGGCGAAGAGTCAACGTGTTGCCCCCGGCTGCTACTGGGAGGAGGCAGGAGTGCAGGAGCGCCAAGAAGCGCAGGGCGGCAGGGTACTGACAGGAGGCCCGCAGCAGCGCCTGCTCCTGCTACGCGTGTGATGGAGAGCTTGGGAGATTGGGTGCTCTCCTGTGCTACGCGAGTGTGACTGCGAAGCAACGAGAGGGAGAGACTCTCCCCGTCGCGGCATTCATCAGCTACTCCGTGCGCTCGTCCTGCTCGGCTGGCTCCTGAACTTGGCTTGCTGCGGGCACCTTGTTGTGGCCGATCTACGAACGAGCGAGTACTCGCGCGCTCTGCCGCCGCCGCTGCCATATGGATTCGCCGCGGCTTTCAACCTTCGGCTCAGGACAGCGAACTGTTCTCAGATCCGAAATTCACCAGAATGTAAGAAAATGCACTGCTCCTCCTGTCCGAAGTAAAAAGCTTTAGTTTTTACCATATCGGAGCCACGCCGTCTGGTTGTCAATTAAAGACAGACAGCCCGGGGAGCATCATAAACCACCATCTCTGACGGAAAGAGCGGACGCCTTTTGGGGGATCCAGGAACAACGCCGTGCTCGCAAGAAATGCGAATCCACGGGGGGTACGCCGCCGTACCCCAACCCCCGGCGCCGGCGGTCCTGACGACGGATCAAGCTGCCGGCATTACATGCGATCCATCCAACAGCATCGAGAGACGACAGTACCTGGTACTAGGTCAGCTGCCTGCGACTGTGCTGCTGCCCCTCTTTTCGTGGTCCTAATCGCCCCACTTGTGCGCAATCAAGCTCCTCGATCGGCCATCTGGCTGGTTTCTGGCACCTTCCTTGTCGATATTTCGAATGCATGGTACTATGTGGAGTAGAGATTTGAGATCTGCAAGAATCCATCGGGTAAGTGAGAACCTGTGCAAGCAGCTAAGGATCTTTGTCAACCTCTGGTCTGACGATTTATTTCCAAAAAGAAAAGAAAAAAGTAATGGATGACGTTCTGACCAGCCAAATTACTGTTGGATTGCTGACGATCGGAGGTTCTACTACTAGTATAGTATTACTGTGTTTTATACTGTTTAAAGCCAAAACCTCAGCAAAAGAGAATTTGAAGAGCTCGGTCGTCAAGCTCGCCCTTGGAGCTGTAGCTTACTGAAAACGAGCCATCCTGCAGGGACAAATACGAAAGATCTGTTCTGATAGGGACGCCAGTCTCGGTTTCTTGTGGCGCCGAAATTGAGCGTCTGATGAGATGTAGATGACAGGTGCCGCACATTGAGATGTGGCGAACCCTGTCGCGTCCCATCCACGGATGATCAAATCTGACTGCTGGATTGCTTTGCCCGGAGAGTGAGAGAGGGAGATGAACCAAGCAGAGCAGAGCAACGATGGGTTCGATCCCCCTCTTCCGGCAGGGATCGATATAGGTGTACTTGATCCACATCCTTATCACCTTATTATTCGGTGAAAAAGTGAACTGAAAGAGCAAATCTTTCCACAGAATTCTTGTAGGATCTGATCTGCACATCCTTGACAGATACTACTCCGTATCTTCTACTCTCTTGGGAAGGTCCCTGTCTAGCCGTCTAGGCCTGCAATCATGCAACAGAAGGAGGATTACACCGAAAGAAAGGTATGGGTACGGAGCTGAGATCTTTTTGACAAAAATCATGACCCACCAAGCCAAGCCATCGAATAAACTCTCTCCTCTTCAGACCTTTTTGGCAAGTGAGTGGTGTGGTAAAAAGAAGCTGACGAGCGTGTACATGGCATAGCTCGAAAAAGATACCACACGCGTCAGTACTCGTGGCCGTCGCAAGCGGCGGATGCAGCCAGGAGTGGTGCGACCAACTGGTCTACTGCCCAATTCTCAAGCGGATATGCATCTTACAGGGTTCTTTTCTTCTTCCTTCCTCTACATTCATATATTTTCCTCTCTTTCTTCTTCTTATTCCTCTCTTCTCCTTCTCGTCGTCCACCTCACGCTACAATGAAGTTTTCAGGGGCTCGCCCACGCTAGATTCCCCCTTGGCCGTCGCCGTCCTGAGCTTCCCGGCAACAAGCCTCGCGCCCAGATCGATCGATCCTTCAATTCCCTGTTGCGTGCCGGCCTCGGCCTCGCTGGCGGCGACAGCGCCGGGACAGCGACGCTTCACTTGGTCACTTTCGGAATCCCCACAGGCGTGACGCGACGGAGGAAGAGGGTGTGCGAGTGCGTGCAGCCTGATTGGCCGACCTGCAGACGATGAAGGGAAAGTCTGGGCAGTTAATGGCTCCTTCATCGCTCTCTCATTTTGGGTAGACACCTAGCTAGTAGGGCTAGTACTAGCTATAGTACGCTAGAGCAAAGTGTGAGCGTGATTAGCTGTTTGTGACATAGATTTGAGGAGGAGGCCGGGCGTGTGGTAGAGCTCCAGATTCAGACACTGTACATCTTTTGAAGCTAGATATTGGTTGGATATGAAGTTGGAGGGTATGCTTGCTAATATTTAGATGGGCAGTTTATGGTTTAGGGTAAACTAGTAAGATCTAGTAAGATGCTCCTATGTTGCCACAGGTAATATAAATTTTGCCCGAACATATATGAGACCGTCAACTTTGTGTCGTGATCGCGCGAGACATTGATTGTCCCGGTTTCCATTGGGATTTCGATTAATTTCTCCGATTCCAATTGATTTATTCTCCTTCCAATTAGAATTTCAATCGATGGACCAAGGAATTATTGCTTACTTTAGAAATTCTATATATATCCATATGGTTTCAGACTCTTGGTTCTTCCGGATCCACCTACCAACAACATGTGACGGACCAAAAGTTAATACACCGCAGAAACATTTCGCTCTTTATAAATAGGTAAAGATATACGATTTAACCCACTTTAATCTTAGAGCTGGACTGTACCTGTGCCAAATAACCCTTACAATCTCTAGCTCACCCGATCACTATAGCTTAAGTTTTTACAATCCACCGGCACTACTCATTTTCTCTAACATTTTCACATGTTGCCCTAAGAGCTAGATTTTCTCTCTCGTCGTCATCTCTCTCTCCTTTTGACGCAGATAAAAATATGACGACGTGTACGGTCTCTCGAAGAATAGCAGCCATGGCGACGGCGGGCAAAAACAAGGTCGCGTCGATCGATGGGTCCATCCAAGCAGAGGGGTCAAAAACTTTTTTGAAAAAGGAGGGGTGAAAAACTGAAACAATGGCAACAACAGCTACGTTACGAAGCTGGCTAGGCGTGCAGCGTGGTCCTGCAGCTAGTTACACCTACTAGGGCATGAGCAGCAGCAGAGCACGATCGATCGGCCCATCCGATCCGGCCATCCCCGTCCCCGGCTCCCCGCGTTGGTTGCTACAGGGGAAACGGACACAGTTACTGTGCCTGATTGTGCAGAGCTAGAGCTGCTGCCACAGCTAAGCTCAGCTAGGCCACTACTGTAAAATTCCGCTCAACAGTAACAGCGAGCGTGTGGTAATAAAGGGGTGCGGTAAAATAAAAAGGAACTTAAACCCTCACGGCCCTGCAGTCTGCAGACCGCGTCGTAATCGTATCGGCTTGGTCTGAATCGAGCACGCGTATGCCTAGCTGGACGCGGCACGTGCGATCTACGCGGGCGTCAGTCTCAGCTCAGGGCGCATGATTCGCAGATCATGAGCCTCGATCGGACGGCGAGGGAGGGACACGTCGACATGCGTGCAGGCAGGCAGGCAGGCAATGGAGAGGGAGGAATCTCGTCGTGTGGGCGGAGGGCGTACGGACATGGGGGCCGGACCACGCACGTACGTGCGTGTCAGGGTGTGTACGAGGACGACATGTGCTGATCGAGAACATGGCCGTGTTTGATTAGGGGGTGAAAAAGTTTTATGAAAACTTTTCGTTATTTTGACCACTAATTAGATGTATTAAATGAAGTCTAATTACAAAACAACATCCATAATTATGGTACTATAACATGTGCTGCAGCTAATAAGGTTTTTGACCGCAGAATTAGAGAATGATTAGGTACGGTTACTGTAGCATCACTGTAGCCAATTATGGTGTAACTTGACTCATTAGATTCGTCTCGGAAAGTTATACCCATCCGTGAAAAGGTTTCACAAATAAAATTTCTTTAGTACTCCATGCATACATTGGTTTTTTTTTGAAATTGTTTTCACATCATGAACCAAACATACTGCGTGCACGCTCCGCGTACAGATCTGGCGTGGCGTGTAGATGTACGTAGACGAACGCCCCCCCGGGCGCATGTACGTGCGTGCGTGCCTCTTGTCGCGGGGCGTGGGAATAGCAAAGCGATCCACGTCTACGATGTCCGTACACCTGGTCCCCCAAGTTACCGTGCGCCGCGCCCGCCGTCGTGTTTCCCGGCGCGGCCGCGTCCGGCCTCCACGGCTCCATGCCGCACGTGAGGCGCGCGCGGAGGGGGCCGGGGCTGGCTCCAAGTACGGACGGGCCTCTGATGCGCGGCCCGCCTGCCTGGCCTCTCGCTCGCGAGCCCAGGGCCCAGGCTGGCCGCGCCCCCCGGCACATCCAGATTGCAGAGAGGCCATGTGGCACAGTGGCAGTGGTGCCGCCGCCTGCCGTGCTGCTGGTCCTCTCCATCCAGGGACAGGGCGGGCTAGCCGAGTAGCCAGCCAGCCGCTCCCGCTCCCGCTCCCGTGTCCTGTCCCGCTCCGCCGCGACACGGGCGGATGGGCTACCTGGCGCCTGCCGCGCCGAGGCCACCGTCCACGTGCGCCGGGCGCCGTATCCCGCTTTCTGCCGGCCGGCCGCGGGCGGCGCCTGCCGATCGCGCCGTAGCACGCGCATCTGGACAACAGCAACCGGGCTTGGGGGAATGGCACGGCACGGCAGCATTGCCGTGGCGGCCAGCTGCCTCCGACCCAGGCCGCCGGCGGCAAAGCCGGAGCCCGGAAGGCTCCGCCGCCTGACGCGCCACCGCGGACCACGGTAAAACCCGGCTGGTAGATCCGCCCCGGTATTAAGCGCGTACGGAGAGGAGGCCGGGCGCAGTACGCCGCCGGCACGCTGCTCAACTTGCAAGTACACGGGCAGCGGCGGGCGTACGAGGGGCGGCCCGTGTCGGGGCTCCAGCGCTAGCCTAGCTGCCTGCCGCGGCGTCAATGCCGGCCCGGCACGCACGGCATCGATCGCTTGAATGCCCTAGTGGTTACGACTTTGTTCGGGGAGTCATGAACAAAAGGTCCGGGCCGGCCGGGGTTCGGACCACCGCCGCCGGCGATCCAGCCCGCCGGCACTGTTTGCTGCAGCTGTCTGGTTGCGCCGATTTATTGCCGAGGCCGTTAACCTAGTACTGCTGCTGCATGCTGCTGGCGTCCGGCGCGGCCACGCACTGGCCATGCATCTTCAATGGCACGGTGTTCTTGGCTGGCTGATCGCAGTTGGCCGTCGCCCGTGGGATGGATGGATCGTGGACGGATCGAGATCCCGGTCTGCGCGCGTGATCGAGCGCGTCGTCGTAGTACGGCGATCGATGTGGCTTCGCAGCTTCGCGGGCACTGTTTGCTTTTCGCCACCGCTTGTCTCGGGTACGAGCTGTTGCTTCATCAATC
This sequence comes from Panicum virgatum, assembly GCF_016808335.1. NCBI lineage: Eukaryota > Viridiplantae > Streptophyta > Magnoliopsida > Poales > Poaceae > Panicum > Panicum virgatum. Next base: position 45,073,341 of record NC_053141.1, on the reverse strand, counting down.
ATCAGGCTTCAGTGACGATGCTGCGTAGAGACCCAGAGATGCAGAGAGCTTGCGCGCGTCTACCTTTGCCCGCTGTTGACAGTAGATATCACCACTTCGATGGAGACCGCTGACACATTTCCCCGCACCTCGATCGTAGTACTGATACTACTACAGTAGTTCTGAATAGAGGGGATCTGATGGCTGCGTGTGATGTTGTAGCAGAACTCTCAGCCGGCGCGGTTTTCAGACTGAACTTTGGCATGTGTTTCCCACGGTTTTTTATGCTTGGAAGCTTCCGACGGCGCTACGGTTCATGCCGAATTCAATCAAGCCAAACACATCGTATTATCTTAATACAATAGTGTTAAAAAAAGCCACCATGTTCGCCGAGAGGATCTAGAAATTCCTATGTTAATCTAAAAATAAGAAGAATTTGCACCGTCGGATTTTATGAAGATCTAACGGTTTATATTATCCTAAAGAGACCATATAAAATACTTTGCATCATTTGTACTAATTATAGAAAATACTATTCAGTTTTACTATCTAACATGGACTCTGACTCAATGTTTCCCTTTCCTAATCACACACGTACAGCGCCCCCCTGCATCTATTCAGTTTTACTATCTATTATCTAACATGGACTCGATGACTCAATGTATCCCTTCCCTAATCACAAACGTACAGCACCCCCCCCCCCCCCCCCCCCCCCCCGCATCTCGCTTGCTTCATCTGTGTACCACTCACCCACCGCCACCTGTCCTTTGTCACTCGCATCAAGGTCTGGGTACTCCGGACAATGAGACAATTTAGACAAGCTAAATCCAAGAATCAGCAACTCAATTATTGATGAAAAGAAGCTCAATCCAAAAAGGAACTTGATCTCGATAGCGTTGACTAGGCCACAATCCGGCGTCGAGAAAATTCAATGTACACAAGGAGCAATTAAATTTAGCAATGAGAACTTCGTTTGGGCATAAAACAACTCAATCCAACGAGTGATGACCTCAATTTGAGTGATGCCGTTGCCATCCGAGGTGCAAGTTAATTTTGTTTTGCTGTGCCTTGAGAAACTGATTAGGCTGATTAGCACTCCAACAAAAACGAGAGGCAGGACTTGCATGCCAGTACTAGACAATGGAATCGTGGTTCAAATATTTGTGCTACGTGTATCTATCGGCACCATATAGACTGTTTGGGCATCCTGCGGGTGTTTTTCTTTGATGTTGTGGAGCGTGGCTTCCACGCGCAAACCTATTTGTCGAGCTAATTAAAGAGTAAGAAGCAGCATTACGAATAGGATGGCACCAACCACCAATGTGGTTGAGCCCATACCCAAATGGAGAATGCATGGCACCCTTCATACGCCACGGTAAATTAAACCATGGCACACGTGTGATAATCTTGATGTGTCAAAAAAAAAGAAGATAATCTTGATATGTCGGGATAGACAAAGCGTTAATTTCCATCAATAATCGGTGTAAGAGCTTAGAAATTACCACATTAATAAAAAAAGAATATACATTGTTGGATTTTATGATGATCTAATAACAATCTAAATTATCTCAAAATGCCAATACTGAATATAGGTACAATATATTTACTACTGTTGTCCCAAATAGATTGCAATTCTAGCTTTGTCATCACTCAAAACTTTCATAAGTTTGACCAAAATTATAGGGAATATGATCAGTATTTCTAAAATCTAATAGGAATACAAGGAAAATATATATCATACTGCATTTAATGATGCTTATTTGATATCATAAATGTTGATACTCTTATCTATAAATTTGGTCAAACTTATAATAATTTGATTTAGGACAAAACTAGAATTGTATTTTTTTTTTGGGACAGGAGCAATATATAGCAATGTTGAAAAAAGACACCATAATAACCGAGAGAACCTAGAAATGACAATATTAATCATAAAAAGAATAACATATCCACTATCGGATTCTATGAAGATCTAACTGTCTAGACTAACTGAAAAATCCACATCAAATAAGAATACTACATAGATTCAAAATTTTAAAAATAGGAAATTATCATAAAGAAATTAGCACTTTACAATGATTCTATGTCAAATTAGTTTAATAAATAATTAAATTTAGAATTAAAGGATAAGGAAGATTAGTGATTGATTTGCATACCAGTTAGGATGCAACATAGCAATAATAGAAGTCTATGACAAATGCAAATACTAAATAAATATTTTTAAAATTTTATTTAAGAAATACAATACAAGCACATATATGCTCACAAACATGCACACATACTCACCCCTATCAATTCATGCACGCAACTCTACCTCTCCGAGCACCTCCAGTGGTCTAAGCCAGTAGATCTCAAATTCACTACAAGTGTCTCGCTATCGACTAGCACATCTACTACCATTAAATGGGAGCACCCACGCTGAGTTGAGAACTTGAACCCGAGTGCACGGTTCCACCACATGAGCTAACTCTCAGTTCACAACTAATTTTAGAATTGTAAAAAATAAAAAATAGAATTTTGATACTTATATTAATAAAAATCTAAGTTTGGAATAAAATAATGTAAACTTAGTAATAATAGTAGGAACAGTTGGTCCCATGGAAGTAAAAATGGACCTCCTCCTAGAATGCCAACAAAAAAATTTAACAGTCGGTCCTTCAATTTTCTTTGTTAGTGGGAAGAAAAATACTTAAGTTAAGAGCCCATATAGAGTAGACAGATTTTAAAATGAAAATAACAAAAATTACATTTTGGTGCCCATATATATATATATATCAATTTAGTAGATAAATTTTAAAATAAAATAACAAGGCACAAAGTAGATGCCACATTGAAACCTACACCATTGACATATATAGATTTCAGTTATAACCATTAAATGTAGCAAAAGAACAGATAAAGAATGTAAGATGAGAAAAAATAGGTTTGGAGTAATATATGGATAATCTAACTTAGACTTCGGTTTGAAAGTAGATCCATTGAAGATATATTCTTACTAAAGAAATTATATTACTACATAACAACATTGTACATTACATTGGAATATAGATATACTACTTTATTTTAATTTTATATATTTTAAAATAAATTTTTCTCCATAAAAAATAAAAGAGCAGCTTGAGTGTTCTTGGTTGGTTATGGTCCTTTAAGTTTATAGCTTGCCAATAATTTACCAAATTAAGGAAAAGAAAAATCATGAATATACCACACGCTAAAGAGATATATTCACCCTAGATGAAAAGCAATTCGTGGACTCCAGAACAAAGAAACTAGGATAGAGCGAAATGATCATGGATATTGATGGAGTCTACGATAATGATGAGGCTGAAAACAACATCTGAAAAGGGTACGGAGAGGGTTGGCAAGGCAGGAAAATGGATAAATTCAATAAGGTCAACCTCACAATTTATGCAAAAAGTGAAGTCAACTCACCATGGTTGTGGAGCAACTTGGTCAATTGCTAGCAATTGTATCCGCCAATGCAAATGCAAGATTAAAGAGACAAGCTAAATGGCAAGGTTGAAACTATATCACTTGAGCATATTAATTGGCATGTGTGGTGTTGGGTTGCATTTTCCAGGTCCCCTTAGAAACGAAATACGTAAAAACTACAAACTATCCTCTTATTAAAATCTAAGCACAGCTGCATGAAAGAAGGTAATATGATGATAAAAATAACATTACTTTCAACCAACACAAGCAGCCATGCTTTTGAGTATTCTCTGTTCATGAACACTTATTCCACAATACATAATGCGATGGTAAGAAAATACAATACCTCAATTTAGGTCAATTAGGCAAAACAATACTAATAAATCAACAAAATAAATCTATATTAATAAAAAAATTTATTAAAAATTTAAATGTGAATATACAAAACTAGATACCCGTGCTATTTGCGCGGGCCACTTTGCTAGTTCCATGATACTGCATGGTCATTGATCGCCGATCCCTGTCAGCTGTTCGTTCTGAAGAAACACCCAATGCGGCCGGTTCAGTTTTCTTCAGAGGAGCACGCTGGAGTGAACTCTCAGCAGTGACCAGACCATAGAGCACTAGCGCAGATACGCTGAAACGGCGACCCAAATGTGTTTACTGCGGTGTGCAGACACAGCAGTATACGCGCTTCTCGGCTTCTTCGTATTCTCGTCAGACAGTCATCGTGCGGACCATTTCGTGGTTTTTCTGTAGTCTGTACCCAACGCATGCTAGTGTTAGAGATTGGGAGCAGTTCTGAGAACGAAACGAAGCGCGCCGGCGTGATGCTAGCAGAGGAGAGGACAAAAGGCTGCTCCGAAGAGGAAGGCAGACCGGGGTCGGTCGAGACTCGAGAGCCGCGGCAAATGCGGGCCCAGTCGTTGCAGCGGGCGATGCCGGCCATCGGCCACCGCGCGTGCGCGACGGGGTGCTCGACCCCCCTCTGCACCGGGGCCGGAGCAACGATGACACGGTAAGCGAACTTGGCATCGAATCCGGCTCGATTGAACAGGCTCGGCGGCGAGCAGCCTCGACGGGGAAGACAGACGGCGCGGCGAGCATGGCCACGCCGAGGAGGGGCACGGCGTTGGGGGGCGGTCGCGGCGGCACCTCCACGCGGAGGCGAGGTGCAGAGTTTGGGGGATGCCCAGTCGCAGCAGCAGGACCTCCCAGCTGACTTCAGACACAGGGCGGCTCTGCTTGTCGTCGAGGACGCCGGGCGGCGGACGGTGCGCGCGGAGCCGGGGGCGGACGGTGTTTCGTATACCGTCCGGGTGGACGGTAGATGAAATACCGTCCACCCCTGGGTCTCCCGCAGCCGTTGGATCGTGCATGTTCGGTTTAGATTGACGCGCGTTTTACCCCTCGAGTTGTCAGACCGGGAGTTGCGAGATCCATGTCCATCCTTTCGTCTTCCTCCACCCGCCGTTCTCCTCGACGGTAAGTCACGCCGCTGCCTAGGAATGCGGCTCCTCATCAAGAGCCAAGACCAACATCGCCGCCGTCCAAGCTCGACCCTTCCGCAACCGAATGGACCACGAGCCGCGCGCTTCATCTGCCTCACGGGGGCCTCGACCGTGCTTGCAATCGGTCTCCCGGCCGAAGCAGTGCCGCGCTGAGACGCCTAATCCAGCGTGTCCATGCATGATCGGCTGTTCGCCATGAGCACAGTCTTGCGCTCGATCGGCCGTCGAACCTGTCCATCCGTTCCATCGCGCGAGGCACCTCGTCGCTGGGGCCGCTCCTAGCATACAACCACGCCGTCCGTCGTGACCGGCCGTGTCCACCTCGTCGGGGAAGACTGGAAGACGGTCACTTCCTCGCTGGCGGAGATGCATAGGAAAGCAAACGGAGACCTCGGACACGCGGCAGTGGGCAGCCTCGACGGACACGACGACACACACTGCTCCGGATCGAGCCGCCGAATGGACGCGGTTGGGCGAGTTCTGATGGGGAAGACGACGGGGTGCGGTGAGCATGGCCTTTGCCGGCGGGAGGAGCACAAGTGCACGACGTGGGGCGGCCGGGGGTGCTCCTCCATGCCGACGCGAAGCGAGAACCTTGGAATTGTCCGGCCTTAGCTTGCCGTCGAGGATGCCGGCCGGCTGACGGACGGTGCGCGCGGACCCGTGGGGAGGACGGTATTTCGAATACCGACCGGGTGGACGGTAAATGAAATACCGTCCAACCCCTGGTCTCCTGCAGTCGTTGGATGGCGCTTTGTGCGGCTGAGATGAACTCGCATATTCATAGTTGATTTGCCAGATACTCTCCGTCTTCCTCCCCAGCTCCCCGTCCCCGTCCCCTACAGGCTACAGCGGCCATGCCCAAGAAGGCAGCTCCTCCGATCGTCGCACACAAACTCTCGCTGCCGCCATTCACGCGTATCGAGGTGGGGTCGAGACGGCCGCGGCGGCAATCATGGTCTCGCTCGCCGGTGCCGGGTGGTGGACAGTACGTAAAGGAGCACGACGCAGGCCGGGAACGGCCTCGCCGGCTCGCCGACGTGAGCGCACGGTTTGGATGGCTCAGGAAGGCACCCAGCTAGACAGTATCGCAGACCTCTGCGCGTAGGATCGTCGGTTTGCCGGCGGCGCGGCCCCCGGCGTCATCCGCGGCGAGGGACAGGACAAGACAGGACAGGCCACGCGCCGAGGAGCGAGCGCGTCCCAGTGTTCCCCGAGCGCGTCCAGATTGGCAGTAACGGGAGCTGCCGCCGGACCCCAGGGGTGGTCGACGGCGAGGATCGGAGACCCTTCCCACCCTCGCCGGGACCGTTGCTCGATCGCTTGCCGTTCCCCTCCACAGTTCGCCGCGCGGTGTGCTCCGGAGTCCAGACTCCGGGCGGAGAGCCGTGGCATCGAACACGACAAGTCGCCAAGGCGGCGGCCGCAAGAATCTCTTCCGAGTTCAGATGATCGGACCAATTCTCTATTCTGTTCCTCCGGCGTCTGCGCGGCGGCGGCTCCCATGGATATACAATCCGTAGCCGGCGTTAGTGGTGACTGATGAGAGCTTGGATGAGAGGCACTCTAAGCCCATGGCGGGATCGTGGTCGGTCAAGGCTGTCAGGGATAGTAGGAGGGATGCGTGTGTTACACAACGACACCTGCGACGGGATCCTTTCAGTAGAGGTTTAAACTTGTTCTAGATTAACTCATACGAACAACGATAAATTTAGGGTGCATTCCTGCAGCAAAAGTACATCCATGGATATAGATATGCCAAGTTTTAAATCTTTTCGGAACTCGTTTCACTGGTTTTCATTCGTTTGCCCATTTTCATCGTTCCTTCACGAGTGAAGCTATGCCTCCCGACTTAGCATGTTTTAGCAAAGACACAGGAATACAGGATGGATTAGCATGTTTAAGCAAAGACCAAACCTTCTAGGATGGAAACATCACTAGGTGCATTCTGCCAACTAGCAGCGAAGGGAATCAGCACCCAATTCTCCAGCAAAGGTCGCTGCTGGGTAAATTCTGCCAACTCGCAGTTACATCGCCTTCATATTTACAGCATGCAGTCTACTGTACGTTCCGTGTACATACTTCATACTACTACTCACATCCTATGAAGTCAAAAGATGGTGCCTCGGTTGGGGCATTGCAAACCCATACACTAGGTGAGGAGAAGCAAATTTCAAGCCGCTTTAAAAGCGAACTTTGATTGTGCCTCCTCTTCATCTTCTGCGACCATCCAATCCAGCTTTGGACCCTAAAGCACAAGGGAAATGCGTCAAACAAATGTATGCACAGAAATGAGTTCACAGGATCATACTGATTGGCATGATCTCTGCGGTAGAATCAAATACAGAACAAAATGGCACACATTATGGATCATATGATTCAATGTGCTAGATAAGTAGAGGGGCTAAACAATGCACACTCAAAAGAAGAAGGCATAAAATGTTTACCTTTCCCTGACGAATTATAGTAGGGTCTGTTCCTGTCATATCTACCACAGTAGAAGGATCAGCAATTCTAGGACCACCATCAACAATGAAATCAAGGCCCTGAAAATTTGAAACATTGAAGCATATAATGCTTGCAAAGGCATCTTTCAGACCTGCTTTTGTCCAGACACGATTCGGGAATCGGGATACAGCTGGACATCAAAATATTCAACAATGGTTTAACTAGCCTCCTGCAGTGATCTTTTACCATTTATGCATGTTTTAAAGAAAAGTACTTCAATACGCATTTGTTTGTAACTACAGCTACTGGAAATACTTTTTTTTTTCTACAATACATCCACAAGACTGAGTGGCTGGTATCTCCAGGCAAGCAATTGTTTGTAAATATAATGCACTGTACGGCAACTCACAGGAAAGAGGTGTCAGATGGGAACATTTTTCAGCAATAATCTCAAAGCAATCACCACTTCTCGTACTTCATATAAGAGAATTGTAGATAACAACTATACAGATACAAGCTAACTTGCTCTAACAGAAGTTTCATGTGTTGGAGGTACCAATAATTAGAATACAGAGTTTCATGTACAGCATTAAAACTGAAGAAGATACCAGTGGCTCATAAAGATCGGCAATGATTACTGGGTCAAGTATCCATTCATCCTCTGATAGATATTTGACACTGTAAATGAAGGAAACAAAGAATGATTATAGAACTTGAGAACAACAAGCTGACACCATGATACCTATTATTTTATTTGTAATAACCAATTCCTCACAAATGCTATGGGAACATACGATTATTATTCAAATACTAACAAAATCAATGACGAACAGCACTCAAAATTCTTCTATAATTTCAAGTAAAATATTTTCTTCTTTTCTTAATGATCTTAACCACAATACGGAGAGACAGAGAGCCATGTGGCTGTTATGGCAAGTGGCCCGGCCACAGGCCTAGGCCCAGCAGATGGCCATGAGCAGCAGTGTCCTGTCGTAGACGCTTTTGCGGCCAAGCCTGTCACCGAGCCAGCCACAGAAGAACTGCCCGGCGAGCGCGCCGCCGAGCATGACGCCGTTCACAGCGTCGACGGCGTTGGGCGGCAGCGTGCCGTGCTCGGGTCTGGCGAGGTTGGTGTAGTAGATGCAGTCGAGCATGGCCAGCACATGTAGCTGCTTGCTCGCCTGCGGGGTCTCGATGCGCCACGCTCGGCCTCGCCTCCAGGTTACGCCGCGCCATGCGTGGATTCGTCTTCGTCGACCCCTGCACCACGGACGTCGTTACTGCCGTCCCCCGCTGCTCCACCGGTGATGCCAGGAGCTCTACCGACGTCTCCGACGCCGAAGCCACCGGCGACACCAGTAACGTCGGCCGCTGCCGTCGATCCGCTTGTGGGAGGGAACCAGCAGCCCCTTTCCGTCATGGATCCGTCGCCGCCAGTTTGTCGCCGCCTGTTGCCGCCTTCCTCGGCGGCCCAGATCCTCGTCGGCGGCGTCCCCGGCTGTCGCGGATATGTCTGCCCCGTCCGCCGCGGCGTCCATCCCCCATCACGGTGGATCCGTCCCCGCCCGTCGCGCCCCCGTCCGTGGCTGTACGCGCCTATCCGCGCTCGTCGTGCGGCGCCCGTCCGCGCACCTCCATCCGTGGCTGCCCGCACGTCGTTCGCGCACCTCCGTCCGCGGCCGCCAGCACGCCGTCCGCGCGCACCTCCGCCCATCTGCGGCCGCCCGCGCGTCCGTGGGCGCCTGCACCCGTCCGCGGCCGTTCGTCCACCTGCTACCGCCCATCGGAGGTTCTCCAGCGCCACGAGCGGCCTCGGCTTTGGCGTCTCCATCGCCTGCTATGGCCCCGGCGACCCAGTCCGCGCCAGCGCCTACGGCCGTGCCCACTGCGGCAAGCGTGGCCCTGTCTTCAGCTTCGGCAGGCGCGCCTCCTCATTGTTGGCTGTGGCGCCTCATCTGCTCCCTTCGTCGCCCGCGTCGGCATCCTTCTCAGGCATTCAGCACGCCTGGGCCACAGAAACTTCGCCGTCCCCACCAGGTGCCCCGTCTTCCGTCGGCCGTCAACGGCCATGGCTGCCCCTACACCAAGCGCGGCACATCGAGACCCCGCAGGCGAGCAAGCAGCTACATGTGCTGGCCATGCTCGACTGCATCTACTACACCAACCTCGCCAAACCCGAGCACGGCACGCTGCCGCCCAACGCCGTCGACGCTGTGAACGGCGTCATGCTCGGCGGCGCGCTCGCCGGGCAGTTCTTCTGTGGCTGGCTCGGTGACAGGCTTGGCCGCAAAAGCGTCTACGACAGGACGCTGCTGCTCATGGCCATCTGCTACCTTGCGACGGGCTCACGTTCAGGAGCATGCCCACTGGCGTCATGGTCTCCCTCGGCTTCTTCCGCTTCTGGGTCGGCTTCGGCATCAGCATCGGCATCGGCGACCTCCTACCGCATCTATGGCAAGGCCGATGACGACTTTGCCATCAGTGTTTGCAAAGGCGTCCTCTGCTTCCTGGACACCTTGGTGTTGTCTGGCGCCGATGAAGCGCTCAAGCACATGCTGGTGAACATCCTGAAGGAGAACATGGGCCACAGGTGGCCTCAACAGCAACCTCGACATCATCTTCGCCGTGGCATCTCCTCTGCTTCTCTGCTGCAGCTACCACCACCAGCACCGTCATTGTCTCCACCGACGACCTCACATTTCCGTGGATTTCCAGCTCGAGGACGAGCTGTCTTCGAGGGGTGGAGAAGTGTTATGGCAAGTGGGCCGGCCACAGGCCTAGGCCCACAAGTACTGCGCGTGAACAGTACCGCGGATACTGTAGCACCGCCATAGGTTAGGGTTTAGGATGAGTCTAGAGATTAGAATACTTAAGGGTCAAGTTTGTTAGGTGCCTTGTTTATAAAAGGCTGCTATGAGTCCTAGGGTTAGACAAGCAGAAAATAGATCAAAGAAGCAGCTCAGAGCCTCCAGAGGGAGGGCGAGTTAGCCGATCTATTCTGCTGTTCTAATATCAATAATCAGTCCACATCAGTGGCATACATAGTGAAGTATTGAGAATGCTCATGCAAGCAAGGAAAGCATAAATTACTTCCTTCTAACGGGACATCCAGCAATATGGCAGACATACTACTTTGTTGCATTTTCAGTTCCAGATTCTATGATCTAATACACCAAAATCCCAGTTGACCACAGGTGGGAACAGGAAGCAAAAGAGAAGACTTGAGTTATAGTACAAACCTTGTGCAGATCAAAGGTTCATCCAAATTTTGCAATATTGCCTGGCAGATGGGATCATCTGGAATTCGGACGCCAACCTGTCTCCTTTTTGCATACCTAGTGGAAGAACCATGCCTAATGCATTGTTTGGGAAATTGCTTGGTTGCAGGTAAAATAAAGGTGTACTGCAGATGATTAAAATAACCAAGTTACTTGTGAAGTAATCAAGTACAAACTGCAGTACAAGGTGAATAAGAAGGTATCCTTACAGGCCCAGGTATTAAACGCTTGACAGCACGGAAAATGTTAGGTTGCCCTTGGTTGGTACCTCGAGGAAATCCTGTTGTGTAGGTATCGATATCACGTAATGAGCGACACAGGATGCTGAGAGGCTGCATAATTCAGAATTAGTATAAGAACGCGGTGCATATGCAGACAGGAAACTATGCTCTGCAAGTAATATTTCGTTGCAGAAAAATCTTGACTCAAATTGACTTTATAGCTGTCATATTCATGCCTTTGAGTCTCCAATGCCTTTCACTCTGCATCGAGAACAAGCATATAATACCAGTCAGTTAGAGATGAAATGCCTTGCTTCATGTCTAAGAGAGTGAGCAAAGATTGGATTTGATCACTCATACTACCAAGCTGGTCAAAGAAATGCATTTACCTGCGAAGGCGCTCAATAGATTCATTGTTACTCAGATCACAGACGATGGAGTAGCTGTCAAAAGTAGGACATGTTATTTGTGTCCAACAATGCATAGATTAAATAGAAAATTGAGAAACTCGAATATGGTCAACAAAACCCACACAATCAAATAGGACAAATGCACTTATGCACATATGCAAGTCATCAATCTCACCGTGCTATTTTTTCCTAGACTCAAATTCAGTGAAACTAAAGCTACCCCAAAACAAAGAACATGCAGCAAAGCATGCGCATAGAAATTATCTGCAAATGCTGACATTGCTGCAGCTGCTACAGTGCTACTGTAACAGAAAATCGGTAGGTATGTGTAATTTACGAAACTAAAAAAAAAGGCAAAGTGAAGCAGAACAGCGTACATGGTGTCAGTAGGGATCACCCCGACGGCGCCGCGATTGATGAGTTCGATAACCGGGTCCAGCTTCCAGAAGTCCTCGCCGGAGGGCTCCACCTTCACCCGCAGCATCCCGGCGTCCCCTCTCTTCATGCCGCGCGTAGAAGTTCGCACCAGAAAGGCAGAAAGCCCGCGAAAGGCGAGCGTGACTGCGTGGAAATAAAAATGAAGAGGAGGCGCTGGAGGCAGAAAGTACCTTGAACTGGCGCTCGGCGGCGTACTTGAGCCGCTTGGGGTTGCGCTTGTGGAGAGCGACGACGGTGGAGGAGACGCGGAGGCGACCGGGTGCGGGCGGAGGGGCCCGTGGTAAAGGGAGCCGGAGCGGGGAGGGGCCGGCCGCGCGGCGGAAGGAGGCCGCGGCGGCGGGGTCGGCAGCGGCCATGAAAGCCGTTGCGGGCCTGGTCCGAGCTCGGAGCTCGGTGAAGTGGAATTAGGGATGGCAATGCGTTCCCGATACCCGAATACCCGATGGGTTTTACCCGATATAAAGGCGGGTATGGAATGAATTCTTCACCCATGGATATGTTAATGGGAACAATCCTCTACCCGTCGGGTAGGCGAGTGCGGGTACGGGTGTGAACTACCCATACCCGCGTACCCATGAGTAATTTATACCCACAACAATCATGCATAGAACATAATAAAATAGATCCATATAGGTATATATATTCAAAAAATTGATCAATTTGTTTGTTGCTATGTTATTAATTATTGTCTTCCTCTTATTTATTTATATTTGATGATTTGTGATTGTATTTATATCATATATTTATTAGTTTTGTGTTATTTAATATGTGCATAGCGGGTATCTAATCGGGTACGGGTTACCCATCGGGTTTATTTTACCCGACGGGTACGGGTATGAGAACGATTTCGTATCCGCACACGGGTATGGGTATTGTAGCGGGTATAATTTTTTTTTGCGGATATGGGTATGGGATAGAACTACCCGGCGGGTATATACCCGTTGCCATCCCTAAGTGGAATGTGCCGGAAGGAAGATGGATGATTCCTTCCTCCGCAAAAAAGAAGAGGATGATCCCCAGGTAGACATAGGACCTGACTGAAAAATAGGCCCGGCCCAATGACAATCCAGGCCAGGCGGCGGACCCAACATTTATTCTGAACGGGCCTCAGATACTTTCAAGAAAGGCAACGTAGTAGGTGTAAACCAATATCTCCGTGCAAACTATAAACTTCAATCTGAGTAATCGGATCAACATTCAAGGAGTATGAGAGATTGTGTAATTTTTCAATCTGGATCTGCCCTTAGATTGGGGAATCACACTTTTGCAAATCCTCCCTCCCACCCTCCTGTGCCCCTCCCTTTGAATGTTGATCCGATGGCCCAGATTGAAGTTTTAATAGTTTGCACAGAGAAATTGGTTTGCACCCAATATGTTCCCTTCAAGAAATGGGCCCGACTGGAGATTGCGGCCCAAAAGAAATAAGTACTCGCGAGATTCGAGGGTTTCTCTGCCTCTCTTTCTTTCGGTCTCTCTCTCGCAGCTGCCACGAGTCACGCGGTGGTAATCGGTCACTTCACAACCCTACATGGCTCGCAACGGTATAGGATTAAAGTCCGACGCCTTTAAGACTCGGCTCTTAGACTATTTAGGTCAAATTTGATGGTCTTTACCATTTCTGAGCCAGCCTTGACCACTGACGATGTCGCCGATAGGCCACGCAGCTCACAACTTCCCGCCTTCCCGGCCCTCTAGCTCTACGCCGATGGCCCACGTGAAGTCCTACGCTGACAGTGGCAGAGCTACGTGAGCTCATCGGGGTCCCGCGACCTCGACAAAATCTGTGAAACTCCACGTAAACTACTGTAGATCTCTGCATTCGACCCCAGCGTCCTAATGGAGCCGACCCCAGTGGCACAACCGTCTGGCTTCGCCCCTACGCTGAGGAGAGTGGCACAGTAGTTTGCAGTTGTCTTATTTCTTCCATATAATTTTCCACTATTGTACAACTAATGTACTTAATTTCTTTTCATAGACGTTGGATTACGTGAAGCAATGTGAGGCAAATATTGTCTAACATGTCAATTGATGCAGCGTTCATCCTCTGGCTACGAGCCACCAGCAGATAAGCTTTATGATCAGCCACTATTAGGGTTTGTGCGAACTAAAAACACGCACACTGAAAAGCAGCAAAATCAATTACCACAAAATACAGTGGAAGCAACCCTGAATCTGCAAAACAAGTGCTCATTGGAGGACAACACGGAAGGTGAAGAAGATGGTTCATGGCACGAGGCGGATCCCAAGCGGGATCTGAGGAAAGAAAAGCTGCTAGGAAGGAACACGAGAAGAAAGTGAAGGAAGAGAGGAGGGAAGCTCGCAAGACCAAGAAAAACCTAAGGCTGAGAAAAAAGAGGACGAAAATGCCGAAAGCAAAGTGCAAGCGGCAGTGAATCTCTGCATAATCAGTAATAGATCATTTTTCTTTAATAAAAAGCATCAGATCACGTTGAATCTTACTGCCACATAGTCCGAGGGAGTGATGCCACAAGTTTTCACATTGTTGCAAACTTTTCCCGATCGTTTCTAATGCATTAGTCAGAAAACTACATGTGCGTAAGAGTTTTTTTTTGAAAAGATCAAGTGTGTAAGAGTAATGTCCTCGATTTGAAGCTCTACCTCTATCACGAATGAAACTGCCTGTCATCCAAGTTTGACTGACTGCGAATGTGGTTTTCTGCTTTGTGCCACTGGATTCTTTGGCGTGTGCAACTTGCCCGTTTGTTCCAAATGTTCTGAAATTTCTGACCGATTGTAAAGCGGACGAGAAATTTCGATATTTGACATCGAATATGCACGCCTCATGCGTTTTGACATTAAATTTGCGGGATTTTCAAAATATGACATCGAGCGTGCGAATTCTTTAGAAACGAGGGATTTCAGCTTTTTTTTCAAGGTTTCGCGAATTTCACTAATCTTTTTCCTTTTCTGGGCACCTAAACTTCCCATTGTACCCCTCACCTTATCCAAAAGAAAGGAAGATTGGATCACTGTTCGCTCGTGCTCATCCCGCTTGTCCTCTGTTCATCCCGTGTTCATACCCCCACCCACGCATCAAGGCAGTCGGCCGGCCGGCGCCACCGCCCGCAGCCAGGCCCGACCGCTCGCCACCAAAGCGGCTGCCGCAGGAATGCCGACTGCTGCCAGAGCGCCGGCGTCGCCCATCCATGGTCCCCTGGCGCCGCCTGTCCATGATCCCCTTCGAAGTACCTGTCGGTGTTTTATCGTCGGGTTCTCCGAGGGGTATCCCGAGGAGAGTGGTTATGAGTAGGGACTCGCCGAGATCAGAACGCGATGGTGCAAGGAACACAAGGATTTAGACAGGTTCAGGCCTTCGGAGCCTAATACCCTACGTCCTGTGTGTTGATTTGTATTCCCTCTGGTATTGTTCGATATTTTTGGAGGGGTCCCTGCTCGCCCTTATAAGGTCTAGGGGAGCAGGGTTACATGGAAGTCCTAGTCGAGTTCTGTTAGGATTCTAGTCCGAGAGGTTCGGCTAGTTCTCGAGGCCGTCGACTAGTTCTACTCCTATTCGGGTAGATACAAAAGAGGTAGGGTGCAACCATGTACTACTTCCTACTCAAGAATATTCCGTCCTGGCGGGCAGTCCTGTTGCCCCAGTTCTGACAAGCCCCCGAGCTCTTCGTAGTCGAGTCCTGTAGGCGTCGTGCTCTTCTGGAGACGTTCTTCGAGAACCTCGGGAACTTCTGGACTTCTGTTCATGTAGCCGAAAGTTTCGAGTACCTCTGGAGCAGGTTATCCATCATCGGAGTCCATCGAGTGCTTCGTGTAGTCTTCTGAGTGCTTCTTCGGTTGCGTCGAGGCTGTGAGGTGCTCAAGTCCCGAGTCGGTCTTGGTATATGGTGCGCGATGTACTCGCGCTCAATATGGAGTAGCCCCCGAGCCTTGGTTTGATTCGATGAATCAGGCTAAGGATCAGCTGTCTTCTGGGTTCTTCGACCTTTCGTTTGAAGTCTGGAACTTTTTTCGAAAAAAGTTACCTTTTATGACACGTATTCCGCAGCCCCCGAGCCTTGAATTCGAATCTTTGATTTGGGGTTAAGGGTCCAGGAGATAATATCGTGTCCTCTACAATCTTTCTGAGCTCATCAGTGCTGCAGCGAATCTTCTGAAAAGGCGGCAGTGTGGTGTACTGTTTGTCCGTGGGTTCATGTGGCGAGTACTGCTGTAGAATCTTTTCTGTTTTGCCCATGAGTCTTCCTGCCTTTGGTTGTCCCGGGCTGAGTTGCGGCTCTGCTGCTTCCTCTATTTAAGTGGTGTCTGCTGCGCTTGAATTTTCATTCTTGCAGTTGTAGCCATGGGTTCCAAGTGGAGTTCTTCAATGGAGAGTACCCGACTTCCTGATGAGGGTATTCGATTCGTTCTTGTAGGTGCTAGAAGAGTATTTGCGAGCAGCACAAACACTTGTTATCTCTCAAGCCACCGCCCTTGCTCCTCACATCGCAACCATCCTGGTTGTCTTGATAGAGAGCTGGTGGAAGCCGTGTCTGAAGCCTTTTCTGTGGAGAAGACCGGGATTTGTTGGCTGAAATAACTCTAAAACTGGTGCGCGTCGTTCGGGTTCCTTGTTATTTTACCGTACTGCCACTGGCTCTGCTTATTTAACTGCTCGAGTGAATCTAGGTTTAGCACGCTTTCTTGGCCTTCTTCCGCCGCCGCAAAAACTCATCTGCTCTCGCCCTCGAGTGCCATGAGAAACTAGCCACCGCTAGCTCCCGAGCGTGAAGCAAGAGAGAATCTATTTTTCTCTGTTCCCATGGCGTCGAAGAAGTCTGCTTCGAAGGGGAAGGTGGATGACGCTGCCGTAGGTGAGGCGGAGGTCCACGGGTGGAAGTCGAGTAAGTGCTCCAACTCCCACCTTTTGAATCTGGTGGAAAAGCATCTTCTTCAACCCCGCAACATGATCCGTTGGCGTGGATCTGCGGGGGAATCTTTTGCCCATGAGGAAGGGAACGAATCTGTTGTTTGTCTTCCTCATGTTCTTTGGGGCCTCGGTTTTTCTGTTTCTGATTTCTTCTGGGGTCTTCTTTTCCATTGGGGGGTTCAGGTGCATCAATTGACCCCTAACTCCATTCTCCATATTTCGATTTTCGTCCATCTTTGCGAGGCTTTTCTGAGGATTGAGCCCCACTTTGATCTTTTCTAGTATTTCTTTCATTTGAAACCCCAACCTAGCGAATCGAAGATAGATGTGGTTGGGGGTGCTGGGTTGCAGTTTCGTCAGGGGAAGAAAACTAAATATATCCCCTACGAATTGAGTGACAAGGTCATCGACTGGAAGTCGTCATCGACTGGAAGTCGATGTGGTTCTATATTAGGAATCTTTCTTCTTCCCTTCCTCTTCACGCTCCTGGTCCCCCCCGTGAAGAAGTCGAATTGGAACTCTAAGGGAAGTGGGGGGGACCAGGTTAACTTTCTTTTGGGGGAGATTGAGAGGTTGAAGGCAGAGCACCAGATTTGCGGTGCGTCTGTGATTGCACATTGGTCGATGCGTAGGATCCAGCCGCTGCAGAGGCGGGTCAATTTAGGTTTTCAGTATACGGGAGATGCGGATCCTTCCCGTTATACTCGAACCATGATTACTGGGGATGATCTGAAGGATCGGGTGCTGGAGCTGTTGAAGAACGTGCCGGGGATGGCCAATATTGACGGAACTTTCAGTGCTGTCAAGCGTCCTCGGGAGGTACTCTTTCGAGTAGTCGACTAGATTGTAGTTCGAGTACTTTTTGTCGAGTAGTCGAGTTGATTCAGTATGTTTCGTGCAGATTAATCCCGAAAATTATCAGAGTAGGTCTCCACTGCTTGAAGATGTGCCCCTGCCGCGTACAGACTCAAGTGTGCATCTGATTTCTTTTGCCTTGTATTCTGATTTGTAATTGCCTTTGGATCCTTGATTATTCGTGGTCGATTCTTGTTCGCATGTCCTTCGGCGAGTCGGGCAGCATCGGACGTCCAGGAGCGGGCGGCGGATGAGCCGTCCGTCAAGTCTGTGAAGACTCGGAAGCGGAGCGCTGCCTCTACGAGTAGTGATGGGTGAGTACGTCTTGGCTGCCTTCTGAGTTATTGCTTTTTCTTGATGGCTTTTCCTCTTCTTATGGCTCCTTTTCCTTCCAAGAGGCAGGCGATTGGCTCTGTCGTGAGTCCTGCCGACTCGACTCCTGCTGCGCCGGCCGAGTTCGGTGGGAGCGGCTCCGCTAAGGGGCAGAGTGATTCGGGACAGAGCGTTGTCCCGAAGTTTGTCAGGGCGAAGAGATTCGTTCTGAAGCACTCCTCTCAGTAAGTGTGTTGATCGACTGTTTGTATTTGATCTTTTGATTTGGTTATTGAAGTGTGGAGTACTTCTTCCTTTTGTAGCAATCCCGATGCTCTTGGATATGATGAGTTAGAGAAAGGGATCTTTGGTTCCGTTCGGAATATCGCTCAGCTGCCACCTAGCTCGCCGAAGGAGGGCGATCAGTTGGGTGACTATGTGGATGGCGCGGGAAAGAATCAGTCCGTCGGGGAGGCGGATAGATCTCCTGCTGTCAGCGCTGGTGAGTCTTGATGGCGTCGACTTTTCTGTCTAGCCTTTTGCTAATATCTTTTCATTTTTCAGACAAGCCGGCCGAGGACCAGCCGGAGATCCCCCCACCTGCAGAAAATGTTGATCCAATTCTGCTAGAGCCGTCTAAATTATCTCAAAATGCCAATACTGAATATAGGTACAATATATTTACTACTGTTGTCCCAAATAGATTGTAATTCCAGCTTTGTCATCACTCAAACTTTCATAAGTTTGACCAAAATTATAGGGAATATGATCAGTATTTCTAAAATCTAATAGGAATACAAGGAAAATATATATCATAATGCATTTAATGATGCTTATTTGATATCATAAATGTTGATACTCTTATCTATAAATTTGGTCAAACTTATAATAATTTGATTTAGGACAAAACTAGAATTGTATTTTTTTTGGGATAGGAGCAATTATAGCAATGTTGAAAAAAGACACCATAATAACTGAGAGAACCTAGAAATGACAATATTAATCATAAAAAGAATAACATATCCACTATCGGATTCTATGAAGATCTAACTGTCTAGACTAACTGAAAAATCCACATCAAATAAGAATACTACATAGATTCAAAATTTTAAAAATAAGAAAATATCATAAAGAAATTAGCACTTTATAATGATTCTATGTCAAATTAGTTTAATAAATAATTAAATTTAGAATTAAAGGATAAGGAAGATTAGTGATTGATTTGCATACCATTTAGGATGCAACATAGCAATAATAGAAGTCTATGACAAATGCAAATACTAAATAAATATTTTTAAACTTTTATTTAAGAAATACAATACAAGCACATATATGCTCACAAACATGCACACATACTCACCCCTATCAATTCATGCACGCAACTCTACCTCTCCGAGCACCTCCAGTGGACTAAGCCAATAGATCTCAAATTCACTACAAGTGTCTCCCTATCGACTAGGACATCTACTACCATTAAATGGGAGCACCCACGCTGAGTTGAGAACTTGAACCCGAGTGCATCGGTTCCACCACATGAGCTAACTCTCAGTTCACAACTAATTTTAGAATTGTAAAAAATAAAAAAATAGAATTTTGATACTTATATTAATAAAAATCTAAGTTTGGAATAAAATAATGTAAACTTAGTAATTATAGTAGGAACAATTGGTCCCATGGAAGTAAAAATGGACCTCCTCCTAGAATGCCAACAAAAAATTTAACAGTCGGTCCTTCAATTTTCTTTGTTAATGGGAAGAAAAATACTTAAGTTAAGAGCCCATATAGAGTATAATAGTTAGTAGATAGATTTTAAAATGAAAATAACAAAAATTACATTTTGGTGCCCATATATTTATCAAGTTAGTAGATAAATTTTAAAATAAAATAACAAGGCACAAAGTAGATGCCACATTGAAACCTACACCATTGACACATATAGATTTCAGCTATAACCATTAAATGTAGCAAAAGAACAGATAAAGAATGTAAGATGAGAAAAAAAATAGGTTTGGAGTAATATATGGATAATCTAACTTAGACTTCGGTTTGAAAGTAGATCCATTGAAGATATATTCTTACTAAAGAAATTATATTACTACATAACAACATTGTACATTACATTGGAATATAGATATACTACTTTATTTTAATTTTATATATTTTAAAATAAATTTTGCTCCATAAAAAATAAAAGAGCAGCTTGAGTGTTCTTGGTTGGTTATGGTCCTTTAAGTTTATAGCTTGCCATTAATTTACCAAATTAAGGAAAAGAAAAATCATGAACATACCACACGCTAAAGAGATATATTCACCCTAGATGAAAAGCAATTCGTGGAGTCCAGAACAAAGAAACTAGGATAGAGCGAAATGATCATGGATATTGATGGAGTCTACGATAATGATGAGGCTGAAAACAACATCTGAAAAGGGTACGGAGAGGGTTGGCAAGGCAGGAAAATGGATAAATTCAATAAGGTCAACCTCACAATTTATGCAAAAAGTGAAGTCAACTCACCATGGTTGTGGAGCAACTTGGTCAATTGCTAGCAATTGTATCCGCCAATGCAAATGCAAGATTAAAGAGACAAGCTAAATGGCAAGGTTGAAACTATATCACTTGAGCATATTAATTGGCATGTGTGGTGTTAGGTTGCATTTTCCAGGTCCCCTTAGAAACGAAATACGTAAAAACTACAAACTATCCTCTTATTAAAATCTAAGCACAGCTGCATGAAAGAAGGTAATATGATGATAAAAATAACATTACTTTCAACCAACACAAGCAGCCATGCTTTTGAATATTCTCTGTCCATGAACACTTATTCCACAATACATAATACGATGGTAAGAAAATACAATACCTCAATTTAGGTCAATTAGGCAAAACAATACTAATAAATCAACAAAATAAATCTATATTAATAAATTTTTTATTAAAAATTTAAATGTGAGTATACAAAACTAGCTACCCGTGCTATTTGCGCGGCCCACTTTGCTAGTTCCGTGATACTGCATGGTCATTGATCGCCGATCCCTGTCAGCTGTTCGTTCTGAAGAAACACCCAATGCGGCCGGTTCAGTTTTCTTCAGAGGAGCACGCTGGAGTGAACTCTCAGCAGTGACCAGACCATAGAGCACTAGCGCAGATACGCTGAAACGGCGACCCAAATGTGTTTACTGCGGTGTGCGGACACAGCAGTATACGCGCTTCTCGGCTTCTTCGTATTCTCGTCGCGCGAGGCACCTCGTCGCTGGGGCCGCTCCTAGCATACAACCACGCCGTCCGTCGTGACCGGCCGTGTCCACCTCGTCGGGGAAGACTGGAAGACGGTCGCTTCCTTGCTGGCGCAGGTGCATAGGAAAGCAAACGGAGACCTCGGACACGCGGCAGTGGGCAGCCTCGACGGACACGACGACACACACTGCTCCGGATCGAGCCGCCGAATGGACGCGGTTGGGCGAGTTCTGATGGGGAAGACGACGGGTGCGGTGAGCATGGCCTTTGCCGGCGGGAGGAGCACAAGTGCACGACGTGGGGCGGCCGGGGGCGCTCCTCCATGCCGACGCGAAGCGAGAACCTTGGGATTGTCCGGCCTTAGCTTGCCGTCGAGGATGCCGGCCGGCCTGACGGACGGTGCGCGCGGACCCGTGGAGAGGACGGTATTTCGAATACCGGCCGGGTGGACGGTAAATGAAATACCGTCCACCCCGGTCTCCTGCAGTCGTTGGATGGCGCTTTGTGCGGCTGAGATGAACTCGCATATTCCCAGTTGATTTGCCAGATACTCTCCGTCTTCCTCCCCAGCTCCCCGTCCCCGTCCCCTACAGGCTACAGCGGCCATGCCCAAGAAGGCAGCTCCTCGATCGTCAAGAGTGCCCATGCCTGATCAGTGATTGCACACAAACTCTCGGCCATGGCGGCGATCATGGTCTTGCTCGCCGGTCCCGGTTGGTGGACAGTACGTAAAGGAGCATGACGCAGGCCGGGAACGGCCTCGCCGGCTCGCCGACGTGAGCGCACAGTTTGGATGGCTCGGGAAGGCACCCAGCTAGACAGTATTGCAGATCTCGCGTTTCTGATCTTCTCCGCGCGTAGGATCGTCAGTTTGCCGGCGGCGCGGCCCCCGGCGTCATCCGCGGCAAAAGACAGGACAGGACAGACGCGTGCCAGGCCGAGGAGGGAGCGTGTCCCAGTGTTCCCCGAGCGCGGCCAGATTGGCAGTAACGGGAGCTGCCGCCGGACCCCAGGGGTGGTCGACGGCGAGGATCGGAGACCCTTCGCACCCTCGCCGGGACCGTTGCTCCGCAGAGGAAGGCAGACCGGGATCGGTCGAGACTCGAGAGCCGCGGCAAATGCTTGCCCGGTCGTTGCAGCGGGAGATGCCGGCCATCGGCCACCGCCCACCGCGCGTGCGCGACGGGGTGCTCGACCCCCCTCTGCACACGGGGCCGCAGCGACGACGACATGGTAAGCGACCTTGGCATGGACTCCCGCTCGATTGAACAGCAGCAACCGGCGTCCTCTAAAACTCGGCGGCGAGCAGCCTCGACGCACAAGACAGACGGCGCGGGGAGCATGCCCACACCGAGGAGGGGCCGCGGCGGCTCCTCCACGCTGAGGCGAGGTGCAGAATTTGGGGGGTGTCCTCCGTCCGCAGCAGCAGGACCTCCCGGCTGACTTCAGACGCAGGGCGGCGCTGCTTGTCGTCGAGGACGCCGGCGGCCTGCGGACTCGCGGACGGTGCGCGCGGAGCCGGGGGTGGACGGTGTTTCGAATACCGTCCGGGTGGACGGTATTCGAAACACCGTCCACCCCTGGGTCTCCTGTAGCCGCTGGATCTCACATGTGCGGTTGAGATTGACGCAGGTATTCGATATTCCCCCTCGATTTGGCAGACAGCGAGATCCTTTCGTCTTCCTCCACCCGCCGCTCTCCTCGACGGCGAGTCACGCCGCTGCCTAGGAACGCGGCTCCTCATCAAGAGCCAAGACCAACAGCGCCGCCGTCCAAGCTCAACTCCTCCGCAACCGCATGGATAGGCAAAGGCGCAAAGCGCGCATCATCGATTCTGGAGCAGAGACGAGAGATGGCGCCGCCTGGGTCGAACTAGAGCAACCGGCGTCCTCGGACACGCGGCAGTGGGCAGCCTCGACGGTCACGACGATACATGCTGCTCCAGAACGAGCCGCCGGAAGGACGCGCGCGGCTGGGCGAGGTCTGACGGGGAATACGACGGCTCGACGAGCATGGCCCTTGCCGTGCCGGCGGGGACGAGCACAAGTGCACGACGTGTGGGCGGCCGGGGGGCTCCTCCATGCTGACGCGAAGCGAGAACCTTAGTGCTGTCCGGCCTCAGCTGCTGGACCTCCTAGCGGACGCCGGGACGGCGCTTGTCGTCGAGGATGCCGGGCTGTCGGGCGGTGCGCGCGGACCCGGGGGGAGGACGGTATTTGGAATACCGTCCGGTGGACAGTAAATGGAATACCGTCCACCCCCTCAGTCTCCTACAGCCGTTGGATGGAGCTTGTGCGGCTGAGATGGACTCGTATATTCCCAGTTGATTTGCCAGATACTCTCCGTCTTCCTCCCCGTCCCCGTCCCCTACAGCGCCCATGCCCAGGAAGGCAGCTCCTCCGATCGTCGCACACGAACTCTCGCTGCCGCCATTCACGCGTATCGAGGTGGGGTCGAGACGGCTGCGGCGGCAATCATGGTCTCGCTCGCCGGTGCCGGGTGGTGGACAGTACGTAAAGGAGCACGACGCAGGCCGGGAACGGCCTCGCCGGCTCGCCGACGTGAGCGCACGGTTTGGATGGCTCAGGAAGGCACCCAGCTAGACAGTATCGCAGATCTCTGCGCGTAGGATCGTCGGTTTGCCGGCGGCGCGGCCCCCGGCGTCATCCGCGGCGAGGGACAGGACAGGACAGGACAGGCCACGCGCCGAGGAGCGAGCGCGTCCCAGTGTTCCCCGAGCGCGTCCAGATTGGCAGTAACGGGAGCTGCCGCCGGACCCCAGGGGTGGTCGACGGCGAGGATCGGAGACCCTTCCCACCCTCGCCGGGACCGTTGCTCGATCGCTTGCCGTTCCCCTCCACAGTTCGCCGCGCGGTGTGCTCCGGAGTCCAGACTCCGGCCGGAGAGCCGTGGCATCGAACACGACAAGTCGCCAAGGCGGCGGCCGCAAGAATCTCTTCCGAGTTCAGATGATCGGACCAATTCTCTATTCTGTTCCTCCGGCGTCTGCGCGGCGGCTCCCATGGATATACAATCCGTAGCCGGCGTTAGTGGTGACTGATGAGAGCTTGGATGAGAGGCACTCTAAGCCCATGGCGGGATCGTGGTCGGTCAAGGCTGTCAGGGATAGTAGGAGGGATGCGTGTGTTGACACAACGACACCTGCGACGGGATCCTTTCAGTAGAGGTTTAAACTTGTTCTAGATTAACTCATACGAACAACGATAAATTTAGGGTGCATTCCTGCAGCAAAAGTACATCCATGGATATAGATATGCCAAGTTTTAAATCTTTTCGGAACTCGTTTCACTGGTTTTCAATCGTTTGCCCATTTTCATCGTTCCTTCACGAGTGAAGCTATGCCTCCCGACTTAGCATGTTTTAGCAAAGACACAGGAATACAGGATGGATTAGCATGTTTAAGCAAAGACCAAACCTTCTAGGATGGAAACATCACTAGGTGCATTCTGCCAACTAGCAGCGAAGGGAATCAGCACCCAATTCTCCAGCAAAGGTCGCTGCTGGGTAAATTCTGCCAACTCGCAGTTACATCGCCTTCATATTTACAGCATGCAGTCTACTGTACGTTCCGTGTACATACTTCATACTACTACTCACATCCTATGAAGTCAAAAGATGGTGCCTCGGTTGGGGCATTGCAAACCCATACACTAGGTGAGGAGAAGCAAATTTCAAGCCGCTTTAAAAGCGAACTTTGATTGTGCCTCCTCTTCATCTTCTGCGACCATCCAATCCAGCTTTGGACCCTAAAGCACAAGGGAAATGCGTCAAACAAATGTATGCACAGAAATGAGTTCACAGGATCATACTGATTGGCATGATCTCTGCGGTAGAATCAAATACAGAACAAAATGGCACACATTATGGATCATATGATTCAATGTGCTAGATAAGTAGAGGGGCTAAACAATGCACACTCAAAAGAAGAAGGCATAAAATGTTTACCTTTCCCTGACGAATTATAGTAGGGTCTGTTCCTGTCATATCTACCACAGTAGAAGGATCAGCAATTCTAGGACCACCATCAACAATGAAATCAAGGCCCTGAAAATTTGAAACATTGAAGCATATAATGCTTGCAAAGGCATCTTTCAGACCTGCTTTTGTCCAGACACGATTCGGGAATCGGGATACAGCTGGACATCAAAATATTCAACAATGGTTTAACTAGCCTCCTGCAGTGATCTTTTACCATTTATGCATGTTTTAAAGAAAAGTACTTCAATACGCATTTGTTTGTAACTACAGCTACTGGAAATACTTTTTTTTTTCTACAATACATCCACAAGACTGAGTGGCTGGTATCTCCAGGCAAGCAATTGTTTGTAAATATAATGCACTGTACGGCAACTCACAGGAAAGAGGTGTCAGATGGGAACATTTTTCAGCAATAATCTCAAAGCAATCACCACTTCTCGTACTTCATATAAGAGAATTGTAGATAACAACTATACAGATACAAGCTAACTTGCTCTAACAGAAGTTTCATGTGTTGGAGGTACCAATAATTAGAATACAGAGTTTCATGTACAGCATTAAAACTGAAGAAGATACCAGTGGCTCATAAAGATCGGCAATGATTACTGGGTCAAGTATCCATTCATCCTCTGATAGATATTTGACACTGTAAATGAAGGAAACAAAGAATGATTATAGAACTTGAGAACAACAAGCTGACACCATGATACCTATTATTTTATTTGTAATAACCAATTCCTCACAAATGCTATGGGAACATACGATTATTATTCAAATACTAACAAAATCAATGACGAACAGCACTCAAAATTCTTCTATAATTTCAAGTAAAATATTTTCTTCTTTTCTTAATGATCTTAACCACAATACGGAGAGACAGAGAGCCATGTGGCTGTTATGGCAAGTGGCCCGGCCACAGGCCTAGGCCCAGCAGATGGCCATGAGCAGCAGTGTCCTGTCGTAGACGCTTTTGCGGCCAAGCCTGTCACCGAGCCAGCCACAGAAGAACTGCCCGGCGAGCGCGCCGCCGAGCATGACGCCGTTCACAGCGTCGACGGCGTTGGGCGGCAGCGTGCCGTGCTCGGGTCTGGCGAGGTTGGTGTAGTAGATGCAGTCGAGCATGGCCAGCACATGTAGCTGCTTGCTCGCCTGCGGGGTCTCGATGCGCCACGCTCGGCCTCGCCTCCAGGTTACGCCGCGCCATGCGTGGATTCGTCTTCGTCGACCCCTGCACCACGGACGTCGTTACTGCCGTCCCCCGCTGCTCCACCGGTGATGCCAGGAGCTCTACCGACGTCTCCGACGCCGAAGCCACCGGCGACACCAGTAACGTCGGCCGCTGCCGTCGATCCGCTTGTGGGAGGGAACCAGCAGCCCCTTTCCGTCATGGATCCGTCGCCGCCAGTTTGTCGCCGCCTGTTGCCGCCTTCCTCGGCGGCCCAGATCCTCGTCGGCGGCGTCCCCGGCTGTCGCGGATATGTCTGCCCCGTCCGCCGCGGCGTCCATCCCCCATCACGGTGGATCCGTCCCCGCCCGTCGCGCCCCCGTCCGTGGCTGTACGCGCCTATCCGCGCTCGTCGTGCGGCGCCCGTCCGCGCACCTCCATCCGTGGCTGCCCGTACGTCGTTCGCGCACCTCCGTCCGCGGCCGCCAGCACGCCGTCCGCGCGCACCTCCGCCCATCTGCGGCCGCCCGCGCGTCCGTGGGCGCCTGCACCCGTCCGCGGCCGTTCGTCCACCTGCTACCGCCCATCGGAGGTTCTCCAGCGCCACGAGCGGCCTCGGCTTTGGCGTCTCCATCGCCTGCTATGGCCCCGGCGACCCAGTCCGCGCCAGCGCCTACGGCCGTGCCCACTGCGGCAAGCGTGGCCCTGTCTTCAGCTTCGGCAGGCGCGCCTCCTCATTGTTGGCTGTGGCGCCTCATCTGCTCCCTTCGTCGCCCGCGTCGGCATCCTTCTCAGGCATTCAGCACGCCTGGGCCACAGAAACTTCGCCGTCCCCACCAGGTGCCCCGTCTTCCGTCGGCCGTCAACGGCCATGGCTGCCCCTACACCAAGCGCGGCACATCGAGACCCCGCAGGCGAGCAAGCAGCTACATGTGCTGGCCATGCTCGACTGCATCTACTACACCAACCTCGCCAAACCCGAGCACGGCACGCTGCCGCCCAACGCCGTCGACGCTGTGAACGGCGTCATGCTCGGCGGCGCGCTCGCCGGGCAGTTCTTCTGTGGCTGGCTCGGTGACAGGCTTGGCCGCAAAAGCGTCTACGACAGGACGCTGCTGCTCATGGCCATCTGCTACCTTGCGACGGGCTCACGTTCAGGAGCATGCCCACTGGCGTCATGGTCTCCCTCGGCTTCTTCCGCTTCTGGGTCGGCTTCGGCATCAGCATCGGCATCGGCGACCTCCTACCGCATCTATGGCAAGGCCGATGACGACTTTGCCATCAGTGTTTGCAAAGGCGTCCTCTGCTTCCTGGACACCTTGGTGTTGTCTGGCGCCGATGAAGCGCTCAAGCACATGCTGGTGAACATCCTGAAGGAGAACATGGGCCACAGGTGGCCTCAACAGCAACCTCGACATCATCTTCGCCGTGGCATCTCCTCTGCTTCTCTGCTGCAGCTACCACCACCAGCACCGTCATTGTCTCCACCGACGACCTCACATTTCCGTGGATTTCCAGCTCGAGGACGAGCTGTCTTCGAGGGGTGGAGAAGTGTTATGGCAAGTGGGCCGGCCACAGGCCTAGGCCCACAAGTACTGCGCGTGAACAGTACCGCGGATACTGTAGCACCGCCATAGGTTAGGGTTTAGGATGAGTCTAGAGATTAGAATACTTAAGGGTCAAGTTTGTTAGGTGCCTTGTTTATAAAAGGCTGCTATGAGTCCTAGGGTTAGACAAGCAGAAAATAGATCAAAGAAGCAGCTCAGAGCCTCCAGAGGGAGGGCGAGTTAGCCGATCTATTCTGCTGTTCTAATATCAATAATCAGTCCACATCAGTGGCATACATAGTGAAGTATTGAGAATGCTCATGCAAGCAAGGAAAGCATAAATTACTTCCTTCTAACGGGACATCCAGCAATATGGCAGACATACTACTTTGTTGCATTTTCAGTTCCAGATTCTATGATCTAATACACCAAAATCCCAGTTGACCACAGGTGGGAACAGGAAGCAAAAGAGAAGACTTGAGTTATAGTACAAACCTTGTGCAGATCAAAGGTTCATCCAAATTTTGCAATATTGCCTGGCAGATGGGATCATCTGGAATTCGGACGCCAACCTGTCTCCTTTTTGCATACCTAGTGGAAGAACCATGCCTAATGCATTGTTTGGGAAATTGCTTGGTTGCAGGTAAAATAAAGGTGTACTGCAGATGATTAAAATAACCAAGTTACTTGTGAAGTAATCAAGTACAAACTGCAGTACAAGGTGAATAAGAAGGTATCCTTACAGGCCCAGGTATTAAACGCTTGACAGCACGGAAAATGTTAGGTTGCCCTTGGTTGGTACCTCGAGGAAATCCTGTTGTGTAGGTATCGATATCACGTAATGAGCGACACAGGATGCTGAGAGGCTGCATAATTCAGAATTAGTATAAGAACGCGGTGCATATGCAGACAGGAAACTATGCTCTGCAAGTAATATTTCGTTGCAGAAAAATCTTGACTCAAATTGACTTTATAGCTGTCATATTCATGCCTTTGAGTCTCCAATGCCTTTCACTCTGCATCGAGAACAAGCATATAATACCAGTCAGTTAGAGATGAAATGCCTTGCTTCATGTCTAAGAGAGTGAGCAAAGATTGGATTTGATCACTCATACTACCAAGCTGGTCAAAGAAATGCATTTACCTGCGAAGGCGCTCAATAGATTCATTGTTACTCAGATCACAGACGATGGAGTAGCTGTCAAAAGTAGGACATGTTATTTGTGTCCAACAATGCATAGATTAAATAGAAAATTGAGAAACTCGAATATGGTCAACAAAACCCACACAATCAAATAGGACAAATGCACTTATGCACATATGCAAGTCATCAATCTCACCGTGCTATTTTTTCCTAGACTCAAATTCAGTGAAACTAAAGCTACCCCAAAACAAAGAACATGCAGCAAAGCATGCGCATAGAAATTATCTGCAAATGCTGACATTGCTGCAGCTGCTACAGTGCTACTGTAACAGAAAATCGGTAGGTATGTGTAATTTACGAAACTAAAAAAAAAGGCAAAGTGAAGCAGAACAGCGTACATGGTGTCAGTAGGGATCACCCCGACGGCGCCGCGATTGATGAGTTCGATAACCGGGTCCAGCTTCCAGAAGTCCTCGCCGGAGGGCTCCACCTTCACCCGCAGCATCCCGGCGTCCCCTCTCTTCATGCCGCGCGTAGAAGTTCGCACCAGAAAGGCAGAAAGCCCGCGAAAGGCGAGCGTGACTGCGTGGAAATAAAAATGAAGAGGAGGCGCTGGAGGCAGAAAGTACCTTGAACTGGCGCTCGGCGGCGTACTTGAGCCGCTTGGGGTTGCGCTTGTGGAGAGCGACGACGGTGGAGGAGACGCGGAGGCGACCGGGTGCGGGCGGAGGGGCCCGTGGTAAAGGGAGCCGGAGCGGGGAGGGGCCGGCCGCGCGGCGGAAGGAGGCCGCGGCGGCGGGGTCGGCAGCGGCCATGAAAGCCGTTGCGGGCCTGGTCCGAGCTCGGAGCTCGGTGAAGTGGAATTAGGGATGGCAATGCGTTCCCGATACCCGATGGGTTTTACCCGATATAAAGGCGGGTATGGAATGAATTCTTCACCCATGGATATGTTAATGGGAACAATCCTCTACCCGTCGGGTAGGCGAGTGCGGGTACGGGTGTGAACTACCCATACCCGCGTACCCATGAGTAATTTATACCCACAACAATCATGCATAGAACATAATAAAATAGATCCATATAGGTATATATATTCAAAAAATTGATCAATTTGTTTGTTGCTATGTTATTAATTATTGTCTTCCTCTTATTTATTTATATTTGATGATTTGTGATTGTATTTATATCATATATTTATTAGTTTTGTGTTATTTAATATGTGCATAGCGGGTATCTAATCGGGTACGGGTTACCCATCGGGTTTATTTTACCCGACGGGTACGGGTATGAGAACGATTTCGTATCCGCACACGGGTATGGGTATTGTAGCGGGTATAATTTTTTTTTGCGGATATGGGTATGGGATAGAACTACCCGGCGGGTATATACCCGTTGCCATCCCTAAGTGGAATGTGCCGGAAGGAAGATGGATGATTCCTTCCTCCGCAAAAAAGAAGAGGATGATCCCCAGGTAGACATAGGACCTGACTGAAAAATAGGCCCGGCCCAATGACAATCCAGGCCAGGCGGCGGACCCAACATTTATTCTGAACGGGCCTCAGATACTTTCAAGAAAGGCAACGTAGTAGGTGTAAACCAATATCTCCGTGCAAACTATAAACTTCAATCTGAGTAATCGGATCAACATTCAAGGAGTATGAGAGATTGTGTAATTTTTCAATCTGGATCTGCCCTTAGATTGGGGAATCACACTTTTGCAAATCCTCCCTCCCACCCTCCTGTGCCCCTCCCTTTGAATGTTGATCCGATGGCCCAGATTGAAGTTTTAATAGTTTGCACAGAGAAATTGGTTTGCACCCAATATGTTCCCTTCAAGAAATGGGCCCGACTGGAGATTGCGGCCCAAAAGAAATAAGTACTCGCGAGATTCGAGGGTTTCTCTGCCTCTCTTTCTTTCGGTCTCTCTCTCGCAGCTGCCACGAGTCACGCGGTGGTAATCGGTCACTTCACAACCCTACATGGCTCGCAACGGTATAGGATTAAAGTCCGACGCCTTTAAGACTCGGCTCTTAGACTATTTAGGTCAAATTTGATGGTCTTTACCATTTCTGAGCCAGCCTTGACCACTGACGATGTCGCCGATAGGCCACGCAGCTCACAACTTCCCGCCTTCCCGGCCCTCTAGCTCTACGCCGATGGCCCACGTGAAGTCCTACGCTGACAGTGGCAGAGCTACGTGAGCTCATCGGGGTCCCGCGACCTCGA
This sequence comes from Panicum virgatum, assembly GCF_016808335.1. Taxonomy (NCBI): domain Eukaryota; kingdom Viridiplantae; phylum Streptophyta; class Magnoliopsida; order Poales; family Poaceae; genus Panicum; species Panicum virgatum. Next base: position 45,042,256 of record NC_053141.1, on the reverse strand, counting down.
CAAAATCTGTGAAACTCCACGTAAACTACTGTAGATCTCTGCATTCGACCCCAGCGTCCTAATGGAGCCGACCCCAGTGGCACAACCGTCTGGCTTCGCCCCTACGCTGAGGAGAGTGGCACAGTAGTTTGCAGTTGTCTTATTTCTTCCATATAATTTTCCACTATTGTACAACTAATGTACTTAATTTCTTTTCATAGACGTTGGATTACGTGAAGCAATGTGAGGCAAATATTGTCTAACATGTCAATTGATGCAGCGTTCATCCTCTGGCTACGAGCCACCAGCAGATAAGCTTTATGATCAGCCACTATTAGGGTTTGTGCGAACTAAAAACACGCACACTGAAAAGCAGCAAAATCAATTACCACAAAATACAGTGGAAGCAACCCTGAATCTGCAAAACAAGTGCTCATTGGAGGACAACACGGAAGGTGAAGAAGATGGTTCATGGCACGAGGCGGATCCCAAGCGGGATCTGAGGAAAGAAAAGCTGCTAGGAAGGAACACGAGAAGAAAGTGAAGGAAGAGAGGAGGGAAGCTCGCAAGACCAAGAAAAACCTAAGGCTGAGAAAAAAGAGGACGAAAATGCCGAAAGCAAAGTGCAAGCGGCAGTGAATCTCTGCATAATCAGTAATAGATCATTTTTCTTTAATAAAAAGCATCAGATCACGTTGAATCTTACTGCCACATAGTCCGAGGGAGTGATGCCACAAGTTTTCACATTGTTGCAAACTTTTCCCGATCGTTTCTAATGCATTAGTCAGAAAACTACATGTGCGTAAGAGTTTTTTTTTGAAAAGATCAAGTGTGTAAGAGTAATGTCCTCGATTTGAAGCTCTACCTCTATCACGAATGAAACTGCCTGTCATCCAAGTTTGACTGACTGCGAATGTGGTTTTCTGCTTTGTGCCACTGGATTCTTTGGCGTGTGCAACTTGCCCGTTTGTTCCAAATGTTCTGAAATTTCTGACCGATTGTAAAGCGGACGAGAAATTTCGATATTTGACATCGAATATGCACGCCTCATGCGTTTTGACATTAAATTTGCGGGATTTTCAAAATATGACATCGAGCGTGCGAATTCTTTAGAAACGAGGGATTTCAGCTTTTTTTTCAAGGTTTCGCGAATTTCACTAATCTTTTTCCTTTTCTGGGCACCTAAACTTCCCATTGTACCCCTCACCTTATCCAAAAGAAAGGAAGATTGGATCACTGTTCGCTCGTGCTCATCCCGCTTGTCCTCTGTTCATCCCGTGTTCATACCCCCACCCACGCATCAAGGCAGTCGGCCGGCCGGCGCCACCGCCCGCAGCCAGGCCCGACCGCTCGCCACCAAAGCGGCTGCCGCAGGAATGCCGACTGCTGCCAGAGCGCCGGCGTCGCCCATCCATGGTCCCCTGGCGCCGCCTGTCCATGATCCCCTTCGAAGTACCTGTCGGTGTTTTATCGTCGGGTTCTCCGAGGGGTATCCCGAGGAGAGTGGTTATGAGTAGGGACTCGCCGAGATCAGAACGCGATGGTGCAAGGAACACAAGGATTTAGACAGGTTCAGGCCTTCGGAGCCTAATACCCTACGTCCTGTGTGTTGATTTGTATTCCCTCTGGTATTGTTCGATATTTTTGGAGGGGTCCCTGCTCGCCCTTATAAGGTCTAGGGGAGCAGGGTTACATGGAAGTCCTAGTCGAGTTCTGTTAGGATTCTAGTCCGAGAGGTTCGGCTAGTTCTCGAGGCCGTCGACTAGTTCTACTCCTATTCGGGTAGATACAAAAGAGGTAGGGTGCAACCATGTACTACTTCCTACTCAAGAATATTCCGTCCTGGCGGGCAGTCCTGTTGCCCCAGTTCTGACAAGCCCCCGAGCTCTTCGTAGTCGAGTCCTGTAGGCGTCGTGCTCTTCTGGAGACGTTCTTCGAGAACCTCGGGAACTTCTGGACTTCTGTTCATGTAGCCGAAAGTTTCGAGTACCTCTGGAGCAGGTTATCCATCATCGGAGTCCATCGAGTGCTTCGTGTAGTCTTCTGAGTGCTTCTTCGGTTGCGTCGAGGCTGTGAGGTGCTCAAGTCCCGAGTCGGTCTTGGTATATGGTGCGCGATGTACTCGCGCTCAATATGGAGTAGCCCCCGAGCCTTGGTTTGATTCGATGAATCAGGCTAAGGATCAGCTGTCTTCTGGGTTCTTCGACCTTTCGTTTGAAGTCTGGAACTTTTTTCGAAAAAAGTTACCTTTTATGACACGTATTCCGCAGCCCCCGAGCCTTGAATTCGAATCTTTGATTTGGGGTTAAGGGTCCAGGAGATAATATCGTGTCCTCTACAATCTTTCTGAGCTCATCAGTGCTGCAGCGAATCTTCTGAAAAGGCGGCAGTGTGGTGTACTGTTTGTCCGTGGGTTCATGTGGCGAGTACTGCTGTAGAATCTTTTCTGTTTTGCCCATGAGTCTTCCTGCCTTTGGTTGTCCCGGGCTGAGTTGCGGCTCTGCTGCTTCCTCTATTTAAGTGGTGTCTGCTGCGCTTGAATTTTCATTCTTGCAGTTGTAGCCATGGGTTCCAAGTGGAGTTCTTCAATGGAGAGTACCCGACTTCCTGATGAGGGTATTCGATTCGTTCTTGTAGGTGCTAGAAGAGTATTTGCGAGCAGCACAAACACTTGTTATCTCTCAAGCCACCGCCCTTGCTCCTCACATCGCAACCATCCTGGTTGTCTTGATAGAGAGCTGGTGGAAGCCGTGTCTGAAGCCTTTTCTGTGGAGAAGACCGGGATTTGTTGGCTGAAATAACTCTAAAACTGGTGCGCGTCGTTCGGGTTCCTTGTTATTTTACCGTACTGCCACTGGCTCTGCTTATTTAACTGCTCGAGTGAATCTAGGTTTAGCACGCTTTCTTGGCCTTCTTCCGCCGCCGCAAAAACTCATCTGCTCTCGCCCTCGAGTGCCATGAGAAACTAGCCACCGCTAGCTCCCGAGCGTGAAGCAAGAGAGAATCTATTTTTCTCTGTTCCCATGGCGTCGAAGAAGTCTGCTTCGAAGGGGAAGGTGGATGACGCTGCCGTAGGTGAGGCGGAGGTCCACGGGTGGAAGTCGAGTAAGTGCTCCAACTCCCACCTTTTGAATCTGGTGGAAAAGCATCTTCTTCAACCCCGCAACATGATCCGTTGGCGTGGATCTGCGGGGGAATCTTTTGCCCATGAGGAAGGGAACGAATCTGTTGTTTGTCTTCCTCATGTTCTTTGGGGCCTCGGTTTTTCTGTTTCTGATTTCTTCTGGGGTCTTCTTTTCCATTGGGGGGTTCAGGTGCATCAATTGACCCCTAACTCCATTCTCCATATTTCGATTTTCGTCCATCTTTGCGAGGCTTTTCTGAGGATTGAGCCCCACTTTGATCTTTTCTAGTATTTCTTTCATTTGAAACCCCAACCTAGCGAATCGAAGATAGATGTGGTTGGGGGTGCTGGGTTGCAGTTTCGTCAGGGGAAGAAAACTAAATATATCCCCTACGAATTGAGTGACAAGGTCATCGACTGGAAGTCGTCATCGACTGGAAGTCGATGTGGTTCTATATTAGGAATCTTTCTTCTTCCCTTCCTCTTCACGCTCCTGGTCCCCCCCGTGAAGAAGTCGAATTGGAACTCTAAGGGAAGTGGGGGGGACCAGGTTAACTTTCTTTTGGGGGAGATTGAGAGGTTGAAGGCAGAGCACCAGATTTGCGGTGCGTCTGTGATTGCACATTGGTCGATGCGTAGGATCCAGCCGCTGCAGAGGCGGGTCAATTTAGGTTTTCAGTATACGGGAGATGCGGATCCTTCCCGTTATACTCGAACCATGATTACTGGGGATGATCTGAAGGATCGGGTGCTGGAGCTGTTGAAGAACGTGCCGGGGATGGCCAATATTGACGGAACTTTCAGTGCTGTCAAGCGTCCTCGGGAGGTACTCTTTCGAGTAGTCGACTAGATTGTAGTTCGAGTACTTTTTGTCGAGTAGTCGAGTTGATTCAGTATGTTTCGTGCAGATTAATCCCGAAAATTATCAGAGTAGGTCTCCACTGCTTGAAGATGTGCCCCTGCCGCGTACAGACTCAAGTGTGCATCTGATTTCTTTTGCCTTGTATTCTGATTTGTAATTGCCTTTGGATCCTTGATTATTCGTGGTCGATTCTTGTTCGCATGTCCTTCGGCGAGTCGGGCAGCATCGGACGTCCAGGAGCGGGCGGCGGATGAGCCGTCCGTCAAGTCTGTGAAGACTCGGAAGCGGAGCGCTGCCTCTACGAGTAGTGACGGGTGAGTACGTCTTGGCTGCCTTCTGAGTTATTGCTTTTTCTTGATGGCTTTTCCTCTTCTTATGGCTCCTTTTCCTTCCAAGAGGCAGGCGATTGGCTCTGTCGTGAGTCCTGCCGACTCGACTCCTGCTGCGCCGGCCGAGTTCGGTGGGAGCGGCTCCGCTAAGGGGCAGAGTGATTCGGGACAGAGCGTTGTCCCGAAGTTTGTCAGGGCGAAGAGATTCGTTCTGAAGCACTCCTCTCAGTAAGTGTGTTGATCGACTGTTTGTATTTGATCTTTTGATTTGGTTATTGAAGTGTGGAGTACTTCTTCCTTTTGTAGCAATCCCGATGCTCTTGGATATGATGAGTCAGAGAAAGGGATCTTTGGTTCCGTTCGGAATATCGCTCAGCTGCCACCTAGCTCGCCGAAGGAGGGCGATCAGTTGGGTGACTATGTGGATGGCGCGGGAAAGAATCAGTCCGTCGGGGAGGCGGATAGATCTCCTGCTGTCAGCGCTGGTGAGTCTTGATGGCGTCGACTTTTCTGTCTAGCCTTTTGCTAATATCTTTTCATTTTTCAGACAAGCCGGCCGAGGACCAGCCGGAGATCCCCCCACCTGCAGAAAATGTTGATCCAATTCTGCTAGAGCCGTCTAAATTATCTCAAAATGCCAATACTGAATATAGGTACAATATATTTACTACTGTTGTCCCAAATAGATTGTAATTCCAGCTTTGTCATCACTCAAACTTTCATAAGTTTGACCAAAATTATAGGGAATATGATCAGTATTTCTAAAATCTAATAGGAATACAAGGAAAATATATATCATAATGCATTTAATGATGCTTATTTGATATCATAAATGTTGATACTCTTATCTATAAATTTGGTCAAACTTATAATAATTTGATTTAGGACAAAACTAGAATTGTATTTTTTTTGGGATAGGAGCAATTATAGCAATGTTGAAAAAAGACACCATAATAACTGAGAGAACCTAGAAATGACAATATTAATCATAAAAAGAATAACATATCCACTATCGGATTCTATGAAGATCTAACTGTCTAGACTAACTGAAAAATCCACATCAAATAAGAATACTACATAGATTCAAAATTTTAAAAATAAGAAAATATCATAAAGAAATTAGCACTTTATAATGATTCTATGTCAAATTAGTTTAATAAATAATTAAATTTAGAATTAAAGGATAAGGAAGATTAGTGATTGATTTGCATACCATTTAGGATGCAACATAGCAATAATAGAAGTCTATGACAAATGCAAATACTAAATAAATATTTTTAAACTTTTATTTAAGAAATACAATACAAGCACATATATGCTCACAAACATGCACACATACTCACCCCTATCAATTCATGCACGCAACTCTACCTCTCCGAGCACCTCCAGTGGACTAAGCCAATAGATCTCAAATTCACTACAAGTGTCTCCCTATCGACTAGGACATCTACTACCATTAAATGGGAGCACCCACGCTGAGTTGAGAACTTGAACCCGAGTGCATCGGTTCCACCACATGAGCTAACTCTCAGTTCACAACTAATTTTAGAATTGTAAAAAATAAAAAAATAGAATTTTGATACTTATATTAATAAAAATCTAAGTTTGGAATAAAATAATGTAAACTTAGTAATTATAGTAGGAACAATTGGTCCCATGGAAGTAAAAATGGACCTCCTCCTAGAATGCCAACAAAAAATTTAACAGTCGGTCCTTCAATTTTCTTTGTTAATGGGAAGAAAAATACTTAAGTTAAGAGCCCATATAGAGTATAATAGTTAGTAGATAGATTTTAAAATGAAAATAACAAAAATTACATTTTGGTGCCCATATATTTATCAAGTTAGTAGATAAATTTTAAAATAAAATAACAAGGCACAAAGTAGATGCCACATTGAAACCTACACCATTGACACATATAGATTTCAGCTATAACCATTAAATGTAGCAAAAGAACAGATAAAGAATGTAAGATGAGAAAAAAAATAGGTTTGGAGTAATATATGGATAATCTAACTTAGACTTCGGTTTGAAAGTAGATCCATTGAAGATATATTCTTACTAAAGAAATTATATTACTACATAACAACATTGTACATTACATTGGAATATAGATATACTACTTTATTTTAATTTTATATATTTTAAAATAAATTTTGCTCCATAAAAAATAAAAGAGCAGCTTGAGTGTTCTTGGTTGGTTATGGTCCTTTAAGTTTATAGCTTGCCATTAATTTACCAAATTAAGGAAAAGAAAAATCATGAACATACCACACGCTAAAGAGATATATTCACCCTAGATGAAAAGCAATTCGTGGAGTCCAGAACAAAGAAACTAGGATAGAGCGAAATGATCATGGATATTGATGGAGTCTACGATAATGATGAGGCTGAAAACAACATCTGAAAAGGGTACGGAGAGGGTTGGCAAGGCAGGAAAATGGATAAATTCAATAAGGTCAACCTCACAATTTATGCAAAAAGTGAAGTCAACTCACCATGGTTGTGGAGCAACTTGGTCAATTGCTAGCAATTGTATCCGCCAATGCAAATGCAAGATTAAAGAGACAAGCTAAATGGCAAGGTTGAAACTATATCACTTGAGCATATTAATTGGCATGTGTGGTGTTAGGTTGCATTTTCCAGGTCCCCTTAGAAACGAAATACGTAAAAACTACAAACTATCCTCTTATTAAAATCTAAGCACAGCTGCATGAAAGAAGGTAATATGATGATAAAAATAACATTACTTTCAACCAACACAAGCAGCCATGCTTTTGAATATTCTCTGTCCATGAACACTTATTCCACAATACATAATACGATGGTAAGAAAATACAATACCTCAATTTAGGTCAATTAGGCAAAACAATACTAATAAATCAACAAAATAAATCTATATTAATAAATTTTTTATTAAAAATTTAAATGTGAGTATACAAAACTAGCTACCCGTGCTATTTGCGCGGCCCACTTTGCTAGTTCCGTGATACTGCATGGTCATTGATCGCCGATCCCTGTCAGCTGTTCGTTCTGAAGAAACACCCAATGCGGCCGGTTCAGTTTTCTTCAGAGGAGCACGCTGGAGTGAACTCTCAGCAGTGACCAGACCATAGAGCACTAGCGCAGATACGCTGAAACGGCGACCCAAATGTGTTTACTGCGGTGTGCGGACACAGCAGTATACGCGCTTCTCGGCTTCTTCGTATTCTCGTCGCGCGAGGCACCTCGTCGCTGGGGCCGCTCCTAGCATACAACCACGCCGTCCGTCGTGACCGGCCGTGTCCACCTCGTCGGGGAAGACTGGAAGACGGTCGCTTCCTTGCTGGCGCAGGTGCATAGGAAAGCAAACGGAGACCTCGGACACGCGGCAGTGGGCAGCCTCGACGGACACGACGACACACACTGCTCCGGATCGAGCCGCCGAATGGACGCGGTTGGGCGAGTTCTGATGGGGAAGACGACGGGTGCGGTGAGCATGGCCTTTGCCGGCGGGAGGAGCACAAGTGCACGACGTGGGGCGGCCGGGGGCGCTCCTCCATGCCGACGCGAAGCGAGAACCTTGGGATTGTCCGGCCTTAGCTTGCCGTCGAGGATGCCGGCCGGCCTGACGGACGGTGCGCGCGGACCCGTGGAGAGGACGGTATTTCGAATACCGGCCGGGTGGACGGTAAATGAAATACCGTCCACCCCGGTCTCCTGCAGTCGTTGGATGGCGCTTTGTGCGGCTGAGATGAACTCGCATATTCCCAGTTGATTTGCCAGATACTCTCCGTCTTCCTCCCCAGCTCCCCGTCCCCGTCCCCTACAGGCTACAGCGGCCATGCCCAAGAAGGCAGCTCCTCGATCGTCAAGAGTGCCCATGCCTGATCAGTGATTGCACACAAACTCTCGGCCATGGCGGCGATCATGGTCTTGCTCGCCGGTCCCGGTTGGTGGACAGTACGTAAAGGAGCATGACGCAGGCCGGGAACGGCCTCGCCGGCTCGCCGACGTGAGCGCACAGTTTGGATGGCTCGGGAAGGCACCCAGCTAGACAGTATTGCAGATCTCGCGTTTCTGATCTTCTCCGCGCGTAGGATCGTCAGTTTGCCGGCGGCGCGGCCCCCGGCGTCATCCGCGGCAAAAGACAGGACAGGACAGACGCGTGCCAGGCCGAGGAGGGAGCGTGTCCCAGTGTTCCCCGAGCGCGGCCAGATTGGCAGTAACGGGAGCTGCCGCCGGACCCCAGGGGTGGTCGACGGCGAGGATCGGAGACCCTTCGCACCCTCGCCGGGACCGTTGCTCCGCAGAGGAAGGCAGACCGGGATCGGTCGAGACTCGAGAGCCGCGGCAAATGCTTGCCCGGTCGTTGCAGCGGGAGATGCCGGCCATCGGCCACCGCCCACCGCGCGTGCGCGACGGGGTGCTCGACCCCCCTCTGCACACGGGGCCGCAGCGACGACGACATGGTAAGCGACCTTGGCATGGACTCCCGCTCGATTGAACAGCAGCAACCGGCGTCCTCTAAAACTCGGCGGCGAGCAGCCTCGACGCACAAGACAGACGGCGCGGGGAGCATGCCCACACCGAGGAGGGGCCGCGGCGGCTCCTCCACGCTGAGGCGAGGTGCAGAATTTGGGGGGTGTCCTCCGTCCGCAGCAGCAGGACCTCCCGGCTGACTTCAGACGCAGGGCGGCGCTGCTTGTCGTCGAGGACGCCGGCGGCCTGCGGACTCGCGGACGGTGCGCGCGGAGCCGGGGGTGGACGGTGTTTCGAATACCGTCCGGGTGGACGGTATTCGAAACACCGTCCACCCCTGGGTCTCCTGTAGCCGCTGGATCTCACATGTGCGGTTGAGATTGACGCAGGTATTCGATATTCCCCCTCGATTTGGCAGACAGCGAGATCCTTTCGTCTTCCTCCACCCGCCGCTCTCCTCGACGGCGAGTCACGCCGCTGCCTAGGAACGCGGCTCCTCATCAAGAGCCAAGACCAACAGCGCCGCCGTCCAAGCTCAACTCCTCCGCAACCGCATGGATAGGCAAAGGCGCAAAGCGCGCATCATCGATTCTGGAGCAGAGACGAGAGATGGCGCCGCCTGGGTCGAACTAGAGCAACCGGCGTCCTCGGACACGCGGCAGTGGGCAGCCTCGACGGTCACGACGATACATGCTGCTCCAGAACGAGCCGCCGGAAGGACGCGCGCGGCTGGGCGAGGTCTGACGGGGAATACGACGGCTCGACGAGCATGGCCCTTGCCGTGCCGGCGGGGACGAGCACAAGTGCACGACGTGTGGGCGGCCGGGGGGCTCCTCCATGCTGACGCGAAGCGAGAACCTTAGTGCTGTCCGGCCTCAGCTGCTGGACCTCCTAGCGGACGCCGGGACGGCGCTTGTCGTCGAGGATGCCGGGCTGTCGGGCGGTGCGCGCGGACCCGGGGGGAGGACGGTATTTGGAATACCGTCCGGTGGACAGTAAATGGAATACCGTCCACCCCCTCAGTCTCCTACAGCCGTTGGATGGAGCTTGTGCGGCTGAGATGGACTCGTATATTCCCAGTTGATTTGCCAGATACTCTCCGTCTTCCTCCCCGTCCCCGTCCCCTACAGCGCCCATGCCCAGGAAGGCAGCTCCTCCGATCGTCGCACACGAACTCTCGCTGCCGCCATTCACGCGTATCGAGGTGGGGTCGAGACGGCTGCGGCGGCAATCATGGTCTCGCTCGCCGGTGCCGGGTGGTGGACAGTACGTAAAGGAGCACGACGCAGGCCGGGAACGGCCTCGCCGGCTCGCCGACGTGAGCGCACGGTTTGGATGGCTCAGGAAGGCACCCAGCTAGACAGTATCGCAGATCTCTGCGCGTAGGATCGTCGGTTTGCCGGCGGCGCGGCCCCCGGCGTCATCCGCGGCGAGGGACAGGACAGGACAGGACAGGCCACGCGCCGAGGAGCGAGCGCGTCCCAGTGTTCCCCGAGCGCGTCCAGATTGGCAGTAACGGGAGCTGCCGCCGGACCCCAGGGGTGGTCGACGGCGAGGATCGGAGACCCTTCCCACCCTCGCCGGGACCGTTGCTCGATCGCTTGCCGTTCCCCTCCACAGTTCGCCGCGCGGTGTGCTCCGGAGTCCAGACTCCGGCCGGAGAGCCGTGGCATCGAACACGACAAGTCGCCAAGGCGGCGGCCGCAAGAATCTCTTCCGAGTTCAGATGATCGGACCAATTCTCTATTCTGTTCCTCCGGCGTCTGCGCGGCGGCTCCCATGGATATACAATCCGTAGCCGGCGTTAGTGGTGACTGATGAGAGCTTGGATGAGAGGCACTCTAAGCCCATGGCGGGATCGTGGTCGGTCAAGGCTGTCAGGGATAGTAGGAGGGATGCGTGTGTTGACACAACGACACCTGCGACGGGATCCTTTCAGTAGAGGTTTAAACTTGTTCTAGATTAACTCATACGAACAACGATAAATTTAGGGTGCATTCCTGCAGCAAAAGTACATCCATGGATATAGATATGCCAAGTTTTAAATCTTTTCGGAACTCGTTTCACTGGTTTTCAATCGTTTGCCCATTTTCATCGTTCCTTCACGAGTGAAGCTATGCCTCCCGACTTAGCATGTTTTAGCAAAGACACAGGAATACAGGATGGATTAGCATGTTTAAGCAAAGACCAAACCTTCTAGGATGGAAACATCACTAGGTGCATTCTGCCAACTAGCAGCGAAGAGAATCAGCACCCAATTCTCCAGCAAAGGTCGCTGCTGGGTAAATTCTGCCAACTCGCAGTTACATCGCCTTCATATTTACAGCATACAGTCTACTGTACGTTCCGTGTACATACTTCATACTACTACTCACATCCTATGAAGTCAAAAGATGGTGCCTCTGGTTGGGGCATTGCAAACCCATACACTAGGTGAGGCGAAGCAAATTTCAAGCAGCTTTAAAAGCGAACTTTGATTGTGCCTCCTCTTCTTCATCTTCTGCTACCATCCAATCCAGCTTCGGACCCTAAAGCATGAGGGAAATGCGTCAAACAAATGTATGCACAGAAATGAGTTCACAGGATCATACTGATTGGCATGATCTCTGCGGTAGAATCAAATACAGAACAAAATGGCACACATTATGGATCATATGATTCAATGTGCTAGATAAGTAGAGGGGCTAAACAATGCACACTCAAAAGGAGAAGGCATAAAATGTTTACCTTTCCCTGACGAATTATAGTAGGGTCTGTTCCTGTCATATCTACCACAGTAGAAGGATCAGCAATTCTAGGACCACCATCAACAATGAAATCAAGGCCCTGAAAATTTGAAACATTGAAGCATATAATGCTTGCAAAGGCATCTTTCAGACCTGCTTTTGTCCAGACACGATTCGGGATACAGCTGGACATCAAAACATTCTAGCCGCTTGCAGAGATCTTTTACCATTTTATGCATGTTTTAAAGAAAAGTACTTCAATATGCGTTTGTTTGTAACAACAGCTACTGGAAATACATCTTTTTCTACAATACATCCATAAGACTGAGTGGCTGGTATCTCCAGGCAACCAATTGTTTATATAAATATAATGCATGGTATGACAACTGATGGAAAGAGGAGTCAGATGGAAACTTTTTTCAGCAATAATCTTAAACAATCACTGATTCTTGTACTTCATATAAGAGAATTGTAGATAACAACGATACAGATACAAGCTAACTTGCTCTAAGAGAAGCGAAACTATGATGGTGGTTCTGACAATTAGAATACAGAGTTTCATGTACAACGTTAAAACTGAAGAAGATACCAGTGGCTCATAAAGATCGGCAATGATTACTGGATCAAGTATCCATTCATCCTCTGATAGATATTTGACACTGTAAATGAAGGAAACGAAGAATAATTATATAACTTGAGAATGACAAACTAACAACATGACTTATTATTTTATTTATAATAACCACTTCCTCACAAATGCTAAGGGAGCATATGATTATTACAAATACTAAAAAAATCAATGATGAACACCACTCGAAATTCTTCTATAATTTCAAGTAAAATACTTCCTTCTTTTCTTAATGTAGTTAACCAAAATACGGGGAGAGAGAGAGAGCCATGTGGCATACATAGTGAAGTATTGAGAATGCTCATACAAGCAAGCAAAGCATAAATTACTTCCTTCTAATGGGACATCCAGCAATATGCAGACATACTACTTTGTTGCATTTTCAGTTTTGAGTCCCAGATCCTGTGATCTTATACACCATAATCCCAGTTGACCACAGGTGGGAACAGGAAGGCAAAGTAAGACAAGACTTGAGTTATACTACAAACCTTGTGCAGATCAAAGGTTCATCCAAATTTTGCAATATTGCCTGGCAGATGGGATCATCTGGAATTCGGACGCCAACCTGTCTCCTTTTTGCATACCTTGTCGAAGAACCATGCCTAATGCATTGTTTGGGAAATTGCTTGGTTGCAGGTAAAATAAAGGTGTACTGCAGATGATTAAAATAACCAAGTTACTTGTGTAGTAATCAAGTACAAACTGCAGTACAAGCCTACAAGGTGAATAAGAAGGTATCCTTACAGGCCCAGGTATTACACGCTTGACAGCACGGAAAATGTTAGGTTGCCCTTGGTTGGTACCTCGAGGAAATCCTGTTGTGTAGGTATCGATATCACGTAATGAGCGACATAGGATGCTGAGTGGCTGCATAAGTCAGAATCAGTATAAGAACGCGGTGCATATGCAGACAGGAAACTACGCCCTGCAAGTAATATTTCGTTGCAGAAACATCTTGACTCAAATTGACTTTATAGCTGTCATATTCATGCCTTTGAGTCTCCAATGCCTTTCACTCTGCATTGAGAACAAGCATATAATACCATTTAGAGATGAAATGCCTTGCATCATGTATAAGAGAGTGAGCAAAGATTGGATTTGATCACTCATACTACCAAACTGATAAAAAAAATGAATTTACCTGCGAAGGCGCTCAATAGATTCATTGTTACTCAGATCACAGACGATGGAGTAGCTGTCAAAAGTATCACTCCAAGTCATTTGTGTCCAACAGAGCATAGATCAAATAGAAAATGAAAAAAATAGAACAAGGTCAACAAAACCCACACAATCAAATAGAATAAATGCTTATGATGTATGTCATCAATCTCACCGTGCTATTTTTCCTAGACTCAAATTCAGTGAAACTAAAGCTACCCCAAAACAAAGAACATGCAGCAATTATTTGCAAATGGTGACATTGTTGTCGTTGCTACAGTACTAATATTACAGAAATTCGGTAGGTATGTGTGATTCTTCATACGAAACTAAAAAAAAGGCCAAGTGAAGCAGAACAGCGTACACGGTGTCAGTAGGGATCACCCCGACGGCGCCGCGATTGATGAGGTCGATTACCGGGTCCAGCTTCCAGAAGTCCTCGCCGGAGGGCTCCACCTTCACCCGCAGCATCCCGGCGTCCCCTCTCTTCGTGCCGCGCGTAGAAGTCAGCACCAGAAAGGCAGAAAGCCCGCGAAAGGCGACCGTGATTGCGTGGAAATAAAAAAGAAGAGGAGGCGCTGGAGGCAGAAAGTACCTTGAACTGGCGCTCGGCGGCGTACTTGAGCCGCTTGGGGTTGCGCTTGTGGAGAGCGACGACGGTGGAGGAGACGCGGAGGCGACCGGGCGGAGGGGCCCGTGGCAAGGGGAGCCGGAGCGGGTAGGGGCCGACCGCGCGGCGGAAGGAGGCCGCGGCGGCGGGGTCGGCAGCGGCCATGGAAGCCGTTGCGGGCCTGGTCCGAGCTCGGAGCTCGGTGAAGTGGAATGTGCCGGAAGGAAGATGGATGATTCCTTCCTCCGCAAAAAAAGAAAAAAAAAAGATGATCCCCAGGTAGACGTAGACCTGACTAAAAATAGGCCCGGCCCAATAACAAACCAGTCCGGGCGGCGGACCCAACATTTAGTCTGAACGGGCCTTAGATACTTTTAAGAAATTGGGCCCGACAGGAGATTGCGGCCCAAAAGAAATAAGTACTCGCGAGATTCGAGAGTTTCCCTGCCTCTCTTTCTCTCACTCTCTCTCGCCGCCGCCATGAGCCAGGCTAAAGGTGGTAACCGGGCACGATTCTAGTGATCACTTCACAACCCTACTCGACCCTTAAACTATCTAGGTCAAATTTTACGGCCGTTAACCACTCCTGAACCAGCCTTCACCACCGACGAAGTTGCCGATAGGCCACGCAGCTCACCGCTTCCTGGCCCTCCAGCTCTACGCCGATGGCCCACGTGAAGTCCAACGCTGAGGAGGAGTGGCATATAACGTGATCTCTCTTAGATGTCGCACAATAGTTTGCCGCTGTCTTATTTCTTTCATATAATTTTCCACTATTGTACAACTAATGCACTTGATTTTTTTCATAGGCGTTGGATTACGTGAAGCAATGTGGGGCAGATATTGTCAACATGTCAATGAAAGCAATGTGAGGCAGATATTGTCAACATGTCAATGATGCAGCGTTCATCTTCTGGCTACGAGCCACCAGCAGATAAGCTTTATGATCAGCCACTATTAGGGTTTGTGCGAACTAAAAACGCGTACACTGAAAAGCAGCAAAATCAATTACCACAAAAATACAAAATACTGCGGAAGCAACCTTGAATCTGCAATACAAGTTCTCATTGGAGGACAACACGGAAGGTGAAGAAGATGGTTCATGGCACGAGGGGACCCCAAGCTGGGACCCGAGGAAAGAAAAGCTGCTAGGAACACAAGAAGAAAGTGAAGGAAGAGAAGAGGGAAGCTCGCAAGACCAAGAAAAACCTAAGACTGAGAAAAAGAGGAGGAAAATGGCGAAAGCAAAGTGCAAGCGGTAGTGAATCTGTGTGTAATCAGTATGTTCATGTTGAATCTAACTGTCAGATAGCCTGAGGGAGTGATGCCATAAGTTTTCACATTGTTGCAAACTTTTCTCGATCGTTTCTAATGCATTACTCAAAAAACTACTGGTGTGTGGGAGTAATGCCCTTGAGCCTCGATTTGAAGCTCTACCTCTATCACAAATGAAACTGCCAGTTGTCCAAGTTTGACGGACCGCGAATGTGGTTTTCTGCTTTGTGTCACTGGATTCTTTGGCCTGTGCAACTTGCCCGTTCGTTTCAAATGTTCTAAAATTTCTGACCGATTCTAAAGTGGAGGTAGGAGCATTCCGTATGAAAACATCATAACCAAGACTTGAATAGCATATATATGAATCTTTTTGAGTCTTTAGATTTAGATTTTCAGAATTACTGGATCCCGGAACACACACCTATACACCACCTTTAAGTTTGAACACTTCCAAGTTCCAACCGACCACCCACTAAAAGAATTATAGATCCAAAATTTGAGTACCGTGCTATCAGTTTCTGACCGCCTTTGTTTCTTCTGTATAAGAGCATCTCCAAGAGTTTACCAAATTTTACTTGGCAAATCTTGTGTTTTGTCAATTTTTTAAAAAATATGCCAAGTAAAAAAATAGCTCATCTCCAATAGTTTGGCATAATTCACTTGCCAAAATCCAGATATAACTTACATCAGGAACCTGAGAGAGAAATAAAATTATATTTATGCCCTTCCATCTCATGAAAACTTACATCAGGAACCCTGAGACAGAAACAAAATTATTTTTATGCCCTTCCACCTCTTCTGATACGGACGGATATGCCGCGGATATGAGCGCGCATATATACGCGTGCGGATGCTCTTTTTCCGAACTTAGCATAAATGGCAACTTGGGATGAGAAACTGTTGAAGAAGGATTTTTTTTGTTTTTGCCAAAAAATAAGAATGGAAGGCTATGTTGTTGTTTGCCAAAAAATAAGAATGGCAATCTAGGACGATGAACTTTTGGAGATGCTCTAAAAGAATAATTGGATCCAAGATTCAAGTACGTGCAAAATGACGTGCACACTCCCCCCCAAAAAATGACGTGCACACTCATTTCTGCCAAATTTCATATATTTTTCTTTAATAACAATTGTTTGGCAAACTCCCCCGCTCCCCGACTCCTACCGTCTGTTTGGTTGGAGAGTGGGACGAGCCGGGTCGGAGCGGACTCGTCCCCACAGTTGTTTGGATGGAAGAGGGTTGGGTTGGGTTGGCTCCAAAAAGGAATATACTCTCTAGATGTGGGTTCTCCCCATCCCTCAAAAACTGGCGGATGGAGCGAACCCGCTCCCGTCCGTGGCTCGCTCCGTCCGCGCCCATCGCCTCCTGCCGCGCCGCCCCCCGCCTCCTGCCGCGTCGACCGCCGCCTCCAGTCGCGCCGCACGCCGCCGACCTCGCCTACCATCGCGCCGCCCCACGCCGCCCGCCACGGTGTCCCGCGCCGCCCGCCACGGTGTCCCGCGCCGCCCGCCTCGCCTCCCGCAGCGGCCGAGCGCGACGGCGGCGCCCGCAGAGGCGGCGGCGGCCTCACCCCGCGCGGATCCGCCGGCGGCGGCAGCGGCGCGCGCGGATCCGGCCGGCTAGGGCGCCGGTGCGCTCGGATCCGGCCGGCTAGGGCGGCGGCGGGCGGCGGCGTCGGCGCGGCATGTATGGCGCGGCAGTGGGGGCGTGCGGGCGCGGCAGCCGGAGGAGGAGGTGGCACGGGGCGCGGAGGGGGGCCGGCCGGGGGCAGGGGGCCGGGCGCGGCGGGGGGCCGACGAGCTGGGCCCCCCCGTCGGGCTGAGGAAGAAGAAAAAAAAGTGAAAAAAAATTAAAAAAGTGAGATTGACAGGTGGGGTCCATTGGTGGCAAGTGGGACCCTCATTAACGGTGTTATCATGCCATCCAACCCGTATTCCCAATTCTTTCAACCAAACATAAAATGGGTTCACTCTGTCCCTAAAATCAAAAGTGCAACCAAACAATGGAGGGGTTGGCTCCGTCCCCAAAATCCGGGTTGGATCCAACCCAATCCATTGACTCCGCAACCAAACACACGGCTACACGTTTCCCTTCCCGCCCGCCCGCCCGCCCCCCCCCCCCCCCCCCACCCACCCAATCGCGGGCCGTGCCTCTCCCCGCGTCATTTCCTAGTTTCCTACTATTTCACCGGGCCATCGAGCGGAGCCCACCAGAAGCAAACCCCCCAAAACCCACCACACCAGGAAGAACCGTCGCGCGTCCCCCTCTGTCCGTCCCCGGTCGCCGGCGCCGCCTCGGATGCCGGAGCCGCAGGCCATCCTCCCGCTCCGCGCGCTCCCGCCGGACGCGCCGCTGCCCCTCCCCGTCCCCGCGCCGTTCCACCCCCAAACCCCTGCCCCCGCGTCGGCCGCCCCGGCCCCGGCCCCGGCCCCGCCCACGCCCCCGAACCCGACCCCTCCCCAGCCCCAAACCCCCGCCGCGCCGCCTTTCTCCTCCTCGACGCGGCCGCCGCACCCATGGGAGATCGCCGCGCGCGCCTGGCTCGAGTCCTTCCCCGACGGCCGCCCGCCTACCGAGCCCGAGGTCGACGCCTACATCGATGCCCACCGTCCAGAGCTCCCATCTCTCCCCCGCTCCCAGCTACACCAGCGCCTCCTCGCCCTCCGCGGCGACCAGGTAACTCAACCCCATCACACCGACCTGTTTGCGAATCATTACGCGACTCCCCTGTTGTCCAGTTGATGGGATCGATCGGCTCGCGCGCTTCGGCTGTGCCTTTTTTTCGGTTGGGTTGGGTTGGGGGGGGGGGGGGGGGTGAGGGCGGCGGCGGCCGTCAAATCTGATCTGGGTTTATTTCTGAATCAATCCAAAGACCACTGATTTTGGTTTACTCTTTTGCTCTGTCGTAGAGGTTGAGCTCGTTTAGTTAATAAATATGGGTTTGTAATAGAAATGTTAGCAGGTTCCAGCCCTCGGAATTTAGAGTTACTCCGTGTTAATATGGTTAGTTTGTTTTTCTGATTATGCAGAGTTTATATGAATGGTTTAACTACAGTGGCAATTAGTTCAGTTGGGAGCTCTTTGAGCACATTGGTCCCTAACTGAAATGTGTTATCATCTCTCTGTACTTCATGTAGCCTGCTGCTTCTGCGTTATAGCTCTGATGGAACTGTCCTTCTCCATATCTGTTAGATACATACCTGCCTTCTAGATTCCCCATAATTGTTCAGCACAACTGAGTCACAGTTCACTTTTGTTTTATCCTTTACGTCAGGTTTTAGATGCGGACCAGAGCGCATTCCCCTACAGGTTCCAGCGAACTGATCTATGGAAGCCTGTGTACCAGTGGTTGGAATCTCTTGATATGGACTCACTAGTTGCCACACAGCAGATATCAGACTGGCTTACATCGAACCCTAAGATAATGGACAGGCTGGTTGAGAAACATTCAAAATATCATTTGATTCACTATACCCAGAGGATGCACTTGAAGATGCTAAAAAAGAAGGGGAAGTTGCCAAAGGTACATTCGGATTTCTTAACCTTTTGATCGTTGATGCAAGAAATGTTTTTCTCCCTATTCTTTATAAGTGCTAAACTGGCAAAGGAGTACAAAAGTTTGATTCTTGATTTGCAGACTCTACAGCTTTCTGCGGCTAGAGCCACAGTTCAACCGAGTGCTGCTCCAGTGGCTCCAGAAGAAAGCATAGCGCCATTGCGGAAAACTATACCTCCAGTAACAGGTTTACTTTTGATATTTTTGCATATTTTCTTGAAGCGTTTCCATAAGAGGTTAGCATTCTGGCAAATTGCAGGTAGATTCCCCAGTGGCAGTGCAAGCAGACAACAGAGTGGTGCAGCAGGCAGATTTCATGGAGGAAATGCAACTCCTAGGGACAAGAAGACGTCATTGTCCAAAAAGAAAGAAGCTTTGCTCAAATATGAACTGTAGGCAGCTAACTCTGAATTATTTGTCTGTTAATTTGTAACTAGTTGTCTCTAACCTATTCTTTGATGTATTCCAAGTTTGACAGATTTGCAGAACCAATTGACTGCTGTGCTGTTAAATCAATGTCACACCGTTGCCACTAAAGAAGCAGATTCTTCGTATGTGGAACCTCAAAATCCAGAGACTAACATGAATATACAAGAAGGTAACACTGCTGCAAGCGCATCAGCCCCTTCAGAGGCAACTAGGGTTTTGGTCAGTGAAAAGTCAATCCCAGCTGGAGCCACAGAAAGTGAACTTGGGCAAAAGAG
Organism: Panicum virgatum; assembly: GCF_016808335.1. Taxonomy (NCBI): domain Eukaryota; kingdom Viridiplantae; phylum Streptophyta; class Magnoliopsida; order Poales; family Poaceae; genus Panicum; species Panicum virgatum. The sequence goes on along the minus strand of NC_053141.1, from coordinate 45,022,844 downwards.
GAAAAGAAACCCTATCATTGTTACACCTGCATGGTGTTATAGTGAAGCATCGACAGGTTTGTCATTTTGCCTGATGTAGGATTAATCATCTGTTGGTATAACCGGTACTAGTTGATCTTAGATACATCCTTTTTGGTTTGCCTCATGTATGCTATATCTGTTCCAAAATAGTTGTTTTTTTATACGCAAGCCTTTCAGCAGTACCTTTTCAGCTTCCTACTATTTTTTGGAACTACTTTCGGTGACAAAGCTACTAACATCATTGATCCCATAAATGAAATCTTTGTTTATGTTAGTCTCAACTTTTTGCAAGTTTGACTGCTCACATTACAAAATGACATCGATTTTGTAACATAGTTATAATTCCTGTCAACCTTGGATATTTTAAATTTACTATGAAGATTAGGCTACAATGTCCTTAGCATGCTGAGATCACCCAGGAATGTTGGTGTGCAAGTGTGTTACAACCTTTTTTTATCTTGAATAATAATGTAAATCTATAGTTACCTGATTTTTAATGAAATATTAACTTTAAGCTATTATATTATTGCCAATATGTTTCGACAGGTACAGACTGACCAATAGTGGTGACACCATGCAGGAACTGCACGGAATGAACAAAATTCTAATTCAAGTAGTGATGCTACAAGAAATTTCAATATTTGGAAAGGACATGCTAATCCACTGTTCCGACCTAGAGATATTAAGAAAAATATATCGTTCTGTCTTGAGGGACGTGAAACTGGTGCCAGTTGGTCTCAAGCTTCTTCTTATGGAGGTTATGCTGGACGAAATTCTGAAAGATGGACTCCATTTCTTGAAGGCATGTTTGTTCTCTAAAGATTAGTGCTCAGTTGCTGTTTTCCCTTTCAAACAGCTCTGTATACCTTTTCATTTTCTTCTGAAATTATAATGAATTATTCTTTGATTTTCAATAGGATGGAATTCACCTGCAGTCCAGTTTGAAGGTCCTGCAGTACCTCTTGTGAGAAAAAGTTACCTGTCCTGGTGTCCAACTTCGTGTGCTTATATGTCAAGTGCTCCTTCTGCTCAGCCTCATGATAGGGTATGGATCTCTCACGCATTTGGCATTGGAATCTTGTGCAAGTTCAAAATTTTGATATCTGATGGTTTGCTTTGACTATCTTCTGTTTATGCAATGTTAAGCACTCTTCTGGTGTATATTTTTTATTAAATGCATACTTGTTTCTGCTTGTCACTAAAAAATATATATTTGGTTCCCGTGTTAAGCAAATTATCTTGTGTAGCTTCAATCAAGAAAGGTTAGAAGGATATAATCTAGCTTACTATTTAGTGTTCACATACAATGATGTGGTATGGCCATAAGTCTCACATAGGAAGAGGACCTTTTTTCTAATGGAACAGCTGGGAGGCACCTACTGAGTTTTCTTTTTTCAACAGAACAAATACTCCCCCCATCTAACTATGTTTGTCCATGACCTCGGGAGAGTACATTTTACAATTTTTGTCCATTGAGGACATTAAGAGCGTAGTTATTGCCTCGCCCCCTCCCTGACACACACCCACACCCCAAAATAAAATGCTTTGTAAAAGAGAATTGGTTGTTTTAATGTTATTTAACTGGGGTATGAATGATCAATCACTATAACTTTTTCTTGGAATCATACTTCCTTGGTTAGTGCGCATGGTGTGCCATGGACAAAACATAGTGAAACAGAGGGATTATCTACAATTTGTTACATTAGCTGTAAGCCAAAAGAAAACCCTACCCAGTTCCACTATTAAAAATTAACAACCACTTTTGTAACAACACCCTTAGGGTAGGTTTTTCTCTATGCAAGATTAGAGCCAAATCCTCTCTGAAATACCTTTCCATGTGGCTAAAGAAAGAACTCCAGATTCAAAAATGTTGGACCTGCAGTGACACCAGATGGTCCAACAGGCAACCATAACTGTTCTCTGACTTTTTATCCAAAAATTCTTCTGGACATGGAGCATGTCAATCAACAAGAGGGGCGACTGGATGGGCAAATTGTTAATAGAGGTCTTATAGGACAAAACTAATGTTTCCAGAAATGTTACTATTATTGATGCCTTTTATATTTTTATATAAATTTCCCCCTTCTTGTTGGTGGCTTAGTGTATACGCAATTTGCTTGGAACAAAAAGGTTTTATCGTCTTCTTTTTTGTTGTATATCTAAGCATTCCTATCTGATGGCTTTACTGTTGCGTTACCCCAGCAAGGTGTCCGCAAAGTTCTTGATGTAAAATTTCATCCAGAAGGGTTGCCTCAGCTTGTTTCCAGCTCTAATGAGGTTAGTGCTGTTTTCTTTTCATTAATACCTTGTCTTTTCCTGTTACTGTAAAAATTATCACTGCAATGTCTTAAAGCTCCTTATCTTTGGTGGGAGCTTTGATCTACTTATTTTAATCTTATTGATATATTATACCTTGCTGGGCGCTTTGAGTACTGGGTACATTTTTTTCTTTTGGTTTATTTTAATATTACATAATATTTCATTAATTCAGGCACCCAACGAGTTATTGCTTTTCAATCTTCTTTCTGGAAGGGCAATTCAGCTTAGAGGCCACAATACCAAGGTATGCTGAATAAGTTTTCATGTTGCATCTACCCCCATTGTCCCTTCCCTTCCTAGCTGGATAAAATCCTCACGATCATGTGGCAGTAATCATGTGTGATGTGACATGCTTGATCCTTTCTATCGCAATATTTATGTTTCATGCTTCACGCTCGAATCTTTGTCACATTGCTTGCCCCATACAATGAGAAACTGACTGCTTCCATAAGCATATTTGGTAATATTTTGAATTATGTTACTGCCATCTAAGAGTCTTTGTTGCGCAAATACTAATCAATCTGAATTTCACATTATATTAGAATTCTGTGATTTTTGGATATTATTCTTTGTTTTCTATTATTTGGCATGCTTATGCTTTTACAATGCTGATCGGTATTGTTACTTGGTTCTACTTGTTCTCAGGTTCAGTCTGTTGCATTTGCAGTCAAAGGAGCAAGTATCGTATCTTGTGCTTCTAATTTGTTGAAGGTAGTTAGATTTTGTTCCATGCTGATTATTGCAATTATTGTGAGAAATAACACTTTTTGTTGCTTCTGTTCCTGTAAATGGAGAATAGGTATGGGACTGCATTACAGGGTCTTGCCTCTATACGCTGGGTGGTGATGACCGAAATTCAGTGGGGCATACTCAAAAAATTAATGCTATGGCAGTGAATAAATGGCAATCCTGTACGTGTGCTCTCCATTGACCTTATCTCTTTATGCCCAACAAATTCCTACATCTGTTGCATTTCTAGATGCTTTTTTTGAGCTGCAAGCTTTCCTTTTTTCTTGTTATGCTAGTAGTTTTCTTAGACAATTGATGCTGAATAAGGCAGATTTTTCCAGTGGAAAGAATAGCCAACAACCTCATGATCGTTTCTGTTTCTGTGCTGAATAAGTGATTCCGCATGTACCGTATCTGGTTCCGTTCAAGATTTTGTGCTTATTTCTCGTTAGAATAGTGATTTTGTTGGGTGATGTGCGGAACCTCTATCGAAGTTTAGGATATACTAATTGCTGATAATGGGGATCACTTTCTGTGTTTTGAAACATCATTACAGTGGATAGCCAGTGAATAATTTGTTTATTCATCCATTTATTGCAGTCTGTATACTGTAACTGTGTTGACTCTATTGGTTTGCACATTTATGTAGTCTTCAGCTTCTCTTAAATCAATAATATATTACATCTATTTTTTCACTTCATTTTTCTTTATTATTTTGATCGCAACATAGTGTTCATTTACAGGTCTTGTTGTCACTAGTGGGGCAAAAGGTGATGGGAAGCTTCTACTATGGAATGCTTTAAGAGGTGAACTTGCTTCTGATCTGAATTCGAACTTGAGGTAACACATAAATATTTCCTTTTCTATCCCGCTTTTGTTTTAAGCTAATGCATTATAGTGAAATAGTGGACCTCCCCCTCATTTTTTAACTGAAATCCTATTGTTACAATGGTGTTTAGTTTTTTCTTATGAAAAGTACTAGCAGTAGATTTAACATTGTACATTAAAAAATATTAAGCAATATATTTTATCATAAAATGGACTGCATCATGCAATCTAGAACCTTACATGTCTAATATTTTGGTATGCTATGTGCATCTTCATATAATTGTGTACTTTCTGCGGTCACAAATATAAGTTCCTTAGTACATTGACATGGTCTCCAGTGTCACTTTGACTGTAAATATCTATAAAATTATTAGAAAAAATATATATTATGTAGGTGTATCTCCTGATGAGTGTATGAGTTTTTTCAAAGCTAAAAAAGTTTATCTAGGACTTATTATATTTGTTATTGGAGTTAAAATCAATAACATGAGCAAAGTTTCAGAGCTGTTATTGACAGCACTATCAAGCTGATGTGTCTATTGTTGGCTATCAGCCCTTTGGTGATTCACTCATTGCTTATTTTCAAATTACAACCTGCTTTGTTATGATTTTCTAAGAAATGCTGAAAAAAAACTGCTCATTCACTTGTTATGTTGATATGGTTATGTAGAAAGTGGAAACTTAAGGGTCCGTTTTGCAACCTTTTCCCTTCGAGACAGATAATTAGAAAGTGAAAAGCTTCTAAAGTAAGGACTAAAGATGAATGCTTTATGTGGCCTGAGCTTCTAGAGAGGATAAATGGAAATGGAAATGCCATTTTTGTGATATTTTTTCCTCTTGTTGAAGTGATGAAGCTGGTAAAAACTAATAGAAATGAATTCAATGATGGCTTATCATGCTTAAGATATATTTTGTCATATTACTTCTACAGTTATTTACTATTGTGAAAGTGTCACCTATCATCCTATTGTGATCCATTTGTTTTATCAGTCTATGTTTAAAACTCTGTCAACTATGCAATCTGTTGATTTGTATGATATACGGTGTAAGCTTATCAGTGCCTGTTTGACATCTATTTTATATTGCCACGTAAGCCTGCAAAATCCCAATATTCTTAAACCATCCTCAAACCCTGTGAATCCGTCTTAATGTAGGTCCCAGGACATGGTCTATCCTTCAGTTGACACAATGGAGTTCTATAGTGAAAATCATCTGGCATGTGGAAGTGACTGTGATTATGGTGGCTCAGCTGTGGTACAATTATGGGATATTGATTCTCCAGAGTCATACTTATCTTTCTCTGCAAGTGATTCTGTATGTACCTTTTCCATTTGTTTCTATGTGAGACTTTTAGAGGTTAACAGAGCACTAACATATCTCTTTCACAGTATATTACTTCCCTTAAAGCCAACCCTGCTGGGAACACTATCATTACAGGTTATTTACCCTTCCTGTTGCATGGAATCCCTTGCAATTGCAGCTGCAGTAAAGACTTTATAGTTATTGCTCCCTCCAATATGCAGGTTCTGGTGATGGGACTATTGGCTTATTTGACGTCCGTACTTGTTCTGCAATTAACCATTTGTCAGTGGGAACTGGTTGTGAGGTATTGTTTTTCCATAGATGTTGGGATTAAGGGCTGTAGTTTGAATTGATATTGTTATGTGATTCCTTGTGTTGATTCTCATCTAAGAATGAGGCGTGCATCCACTTTCTGATAGTGAAACTTTTTGTATTACCTCTTATCTCTTAGTTACTAACATATCCATTCTTTGAGAACTGATAGTAGATATGTTGTTTCTCGACAGGTTACATCTGTTTCATTTAGCAACTGCGGCACCTATTTTTCAGCTTCTAGCACAACAAATAATACTTTGGTTTGGGATACAAGACTAGTCCCAATTAATCAAAGCAAGGATGTTTCGCAAAGCAGAGACATGCGATTTTTTCGGCCTTTACATTGCCTGAGCCATGGAAATCAGATGCCTACTGCAGAATATACAAGTCAACTGCCAGGGTAATGTAAATGTGTCACTAATCAATATTGCATCTATCAATTAGTTCTATGCCTGAAACGTTGGTGTCACTTTATGAACTTTAGTGGTCAACCTAGTGGAAATCATTTATGTTATGAACTTATGAATTGAAATTTAGTTTTCCATTGGATTCATGATGTGCTGTTTCTAGTTATCTGACATAGATGGTTGTCATTTGTTTTATTAATCTACTGAAGTATAATCTTCAAAAGTAGAAAACATAAGGCAGAGTTTTCTACTTGTGCATTCAAACTTCTCCTTTTAGGAAGAACTTCATGCTATGCTAGTCTTTGCTGAAGTTGCAAAATTATAAAAATAGAAGAAATATTTACTACAGCATTATGATGTAGGCTGAAGATGTTCCATTATGTTAGTTGTTCCTCATTCCTGTGCTCAAGTTGTGCTTTAATTATGTCATGTTTTTATAAAAACTAATATACTTGTAATATTATGGAAGTACTTCTCAATACAAATATTTTCATATTGTTTTTACATGTCAAATCTAAATATTCAAAAAAATATCAGTAGACAAAGTTTAGAAAGGTCAGATGCACATGTCTCCTTTTACTATGATCACTATTGCTACTTTTACTATTACTAATACTCCCTCTATTTTTATTTACATGTCATATTAGGTTTGCCCTAAGTCAAACTTAGCTAATTTTGACCAAGTCTATAGAAAAAATATAGCAACAACTATACTACCCAACATATGCACTATCAACATATATTTGTGGATTCAATGAAACAAATTTGGTTTTGTAAATGCTATTATTATTATTTTCTATAAATTTGGTCAAAGTTGGTTAAATTTGACTTAGGACAAACCTAATACGACATTTAAATTAAAACAGAGGGAGTAACTTTTCCTTTTCTACCCTCTTTCTTGGTGGCTTTTTTTGGGTTTCATCTCTATCCTACCCCGCCCTGCTCGGGAGTAACTATGTTATTTTGCCACGAGACAACCCTTGCTAACACCCTGCTCGTGACTAAAAGACTTTGTTGTTGCTTAGCCACTAGATAACCCCTGTTCATACAGTGATAGACATATCCTGCCTAACTTGAATCCTTGAATAGCATAGGATTAAGGCTGTAAATATCAAATAGTACTCTATGTTTGTTATCTTCCTTGGTATCAAATAGTATTATTGTTTGTTTTGTTTCCCAACTTTGTATAGACTTTGAGTAGATTCTCTGTTCCAGTCATGTTGACGAGGGTGATCAGGGGGTAAATGCCACACAGTGGCTGCACGGTGAACCTGTACTTGTTACTGTAAGTGGAGATGGCAGGTGAGTAATTAACACAATGGGATACATATGCTGTCATTCATCAATCTGTCTTTAAGTTGCAAAAATGTGTAACTAGTAGTCTACTCTGCCTGTAGTGTTGGAATGTGGGACGTTACTCTAGGTCAACCTTGCGTCAGACATATTGTCACTCATACTCGATGTGCTAATGCGGTGAGTCTATGTTGTAATATTCTACTCGGTGGGTCCTTTAACCTTACCTCTTTTGATGCATTATTTTTTTTCATGAAATACATTCCAGGTTGCTGTTGCCCCTAATGACGAATACATCTCCACAGGAGGAAGTGATCAGAAAGTTGTGAGTTGCTTATTTGGCCTTTTAGTTTCTTATGTTGCATACGAAGAGTACTTATTGGATTTTTTTTGTCATTTTACAACAATAGAAATCAATAGAAAGGCAATACAATCATATTCTTGATATGGTCTACTGAATAGGAACAATTATAAAAGTAAAATAACTTTAGGTAGTATTTACATGAACTAAGCATGGTTTGAACATTCTATCACTATATTTCTATTCATCATAACATGTGTATGAGTTTTCGCCTTGATGCATGTAACTGATTGTGTGCTCCCTGAAGAGGGAATGATTGTGACTGATGTATGTTAAATTATTTCCTTTATGGCTTTGGGCAGCACCATGGTTCATTGCCTTGTCTTTATGTTTAGCTAGTCCTCTTCTTTATTATTTGGACAGGTTTTATACCATAATAGAAGTGGGCGTACACATCTTAATTGGCGTCTCTCACATCCTCTGCAAGCGAATGATTGATATGCTTCCAGAAATCGTAGAATTGATCCATCAATGTGGTAAGTCACCTTTCTTGTGCGCTTCCATGCAATACGTTCTCAAAAGGCTAAAATACCCTTTCCTGAATGATACATCAATAAATATATTAATATGGTATAAGGTGCTTACAAACCTACTGATATTCATTTTTTTTCTAATAGCTTTAGGCAGTAGTTGTAACTTCACATATTGACCGGCAACTTACTGTAGAAAATTTGAAGGAAAAAAAACACAGAAAAATCAAATTGGTGAAAGGCCTTGTTTCACTGTGGAGACTGATGTTTTATCTTCATGAGAGATTGAACAGCTTCTGTTATTTCCCAATGCGTTCTGCATAGCTCTGTTCCTAACTCTTTTTGCATGCATATCTTTTTCAGCTGGAGAGTTCTCTGAGTCAGGTAGTAGTTGTACTTTGGCAGGAACTTGGCTGCTCCAGATGGATGTGGAGCCAGGACTATTGAAGCCTCTGCTTGATGGACGACTGAAGCTTGTGTTGGGCCTTAACATTAATGTATTCTCATGCCTCTTTACAAGTAGAGCCTGTATCTTTTTATTCTCCTGTAAAGAAATGTTTATGAAACCAACATCATCCTGACTGGTAATAGGTGAAATTCGTAGATCTTGTTTGGATAAGAGGTGGTGTTGGAATCCAAACCCTTAGGGTCTAGTTCAAATTTAAACTGAATTCATAGAGTAACCTCCTTATCCAATCATTCCTGTATGAGCCAGGTTAAGTGATTCCCGTACCGTCAACCATTTGAGAACTTACCCGTTGTCTGTATTTCTCTTCTTCTTTTTCTTTGAGTGTCAACATGTAGTCTTTCAGCATTGCCAGAAGCGGAAGCTGCAAAAGCTTATGTTAGCTGTTCTGTTCAAGAAACTGTTAAGACTTTCTATCATTACATGACAATCAATCTAGCTGAACATGCATGGTGTTTGGTTTTTTAATAATATATTTCACTTAATAGTTTAATACAAGGAATTTGCTGTTATTGCTATTTTTACAGGTTGTTTCTATAACATCTTCTGAACATAAACTGTACACCCTCTATTCCTAATTATAGTCTGTTTTGGCTTTTCTAGATACTAGTTTTCCTATGTATCTAGACATAGTGTATATCTAGGTGCATAGCAAATGCTATGTATTTAGAAAAGCTAAATCAAACAATAATTTGGAATGGAGGGAGTATATATTAATTTACCAATAGAACGATCATGTGCTGAATAACTTCTTGGTCTAAGGTAACATAAGGTCTTTTTTGTTATGCAGTACCCCTCTATCTATCAATGCATGACATATTTTAAAAGAAGAAAGTCTTGAAATGTAGATGCCGACCATTGATTTCTTTTAAACTGTATATTGTCATCGTAAAGAAAATCAATATCATTCGGAAAATTAATTTGAATACGAATCTAGTGATGCAACCTTTGGTCAAAATTTGCAAAAACTTTTAATACAAATATGTCCTCGATTTTATGGGTGGAGATTTTGCGCCTTTCCTATGAGAATCACCACTATTTTGTTTATATTGAATTTATTATTATTTCTAAACATCTCTGTAGGCCTTGCTCTGGTATTGGTTGGTTTTCCATAGTTGAGTGCACAGTCTTATCCATCTTCACTCGCGGTGGGCACCTATATCCCTCATGCATTATCCTCCGATAATTTCTAATTTTCTTTTACATCGTTGTAGGTTTTAATGCTAAGGAATAGGTTTCCCCAAGTTAACTGCCTTTTGCTTGTCTTCTATGTACAGGCATGGCATATGTAGCCTTGCCTGTTTGGATATGATAGATTTCCTTTCATGCCTTGCTGTCTGCACAATATACTTAGCACCAGCCTACACGTGCTTGCTTCAATCATTTTTGCTGTCAAGACTAATTGGCTTGTTCTTTATTGCACTGAGTTCCCACAAATGGTGGTCTTGGAAGGACGCTCCCTTCACAGATGCTGTAACATGATCCAAACTATAAAAGTCGAGCATAAAGTCCCCCTTCTTCAGGTACATCGCTGCCTATGTTTTTTTTTCCTTTTGGGGAAAAAGCACTAGTGTTTTGCATACTAATTAACACTCTTGTTTTTTTTTGGGCGGTGTGATGCGTTGTGAGTTTTTATTTGTACTTGGTTACATCTATTCAATGCCGGATGCATAACTATTATTTAGCTTGCTGTTGCAAATAAGCATATTCACAAGGTTTCTTAAATAGGTGAGGGCTATTAGTTGATTACGTTAACATTGCTGCTACCTTATTCAGTGACTCTGTTTACATAAATTCTAAAGGTGCCAATTCAAAATGCATCTACTCCGTATGTTGTGCAGCTGGCCACTACAATAACAAAATTGTATAGAGCGATGTGTGAATGCCACATTTGTTCAGTATTTTGGCTTCTTTCAGGTATAAAAGTTTGACTCTGTAGAGCAATATAAATCATGTTCATGATAGTTCAAAGATGTGCTAAAGCCATTAAAGAAGTTACTAGTACTGTAAAAGTAACACCCTGAACTATACATTTGGGCCATCTAGTTCAGTGTAGGATAAGTATCTTCTTAAATCCAAATGCTTTATGAACTATGAGAACTATGAGGGCTTTTGTTCTAAAGTCCATATTTTGAATGAATGAGTTTAAATCAGACAGTTCTGTTTGGAGTATATGAGCTTGCACCTCATCATAGTAGAAGATCTTGTTTCTCTCCTGTTCCCAGAATTGTGTCTTGGCCATTAACTGTTCTACCAAGCCTGCACCATTTCTAGTAAATATATATATGTTGCATTTCAGTTTCCATGTTACTCTGTAGCATTATGAGCAAATGTACCTGGGATTTTGTTTACTATGATTCTAGCACGCTCTGCCCGTTTCAGGTGCTTGTGGGCTCCTCTGCTTATTGAATATCTTCTCTCATCCTGTACAAAAATAAATTATAATCAACTTAATAAAAATTTAACCTGAATAGAAGGCACATGTGGTCATCAGGCAGCCATTGCACCCTGCTGTATTCTTCTAGCCATCGTTCCTCATCACATGAAGCCATCCATTTCTCGACCTTGTCCACTATGTCTTTCCGGCTTGTGGCCTCCTCTTTCGCTTTGTATATATATTCATCCATAGTCTTCAATAGATCATCGTGTACAACATCTCCTGTTCATTTATTCCCCAAATAGCCATATTAGTCAATGCACTGGAAACTGGAAAGTATACCCCAGCACTGAAACCCACCTGACATTATCAGATCCATTATTTTGTCCATTTCTGTTTGGTAAGGCATGTCCATGTGTGTTTTTTTGCAAATTTCATCAACCACTGTTCTCTTTTTTAGGAACAGCTCTTTCATTTTGCTTGCCTTCAACTGATTCAGCCGCTGGACTTCAGATTCAACCTATTTCATTCAATATGGTAAATTTAATAACCTATCAGCTTCAAGAAGATATACTGACATACGTCGTGTTTTTTTTTCTTTTGAAGTTTCATCTCTGGGCTTTACCTGTTGAATTGTCTCAAGTGTGAGGCTTCCAGGACCTAACATACCATTTACTGAAGTCATTGCAAGTATCTTCATTTGCCCATATGGTTGGCGCTCCTCCATGGTAGTATCGAGAGTATCCCATAAGTTTGTTAATGCTTTTACGAGGTTTTGGAGCTACAAAATAATACCTGCATTAGTAGGCAATAATGTATGTAGTTCCCAAGTTTCTTTATTATTCTTTCTTTAATTTTCGCTGTATATTTCCTATTAGAACTAGCAGCAGCAATAACTTGTTACTCCTAAAATTATTAATAAGTTCAAAGGTGATATTTTGTAAGAGGACTAATGAAGTGTCTGGTAGATGCATTAAGCCAGTTTGCTTTCTGCTATTCTTGATCTAATTACGCTAATTCTTTTCAATACGTATCACTCCCTGAGAGCCTGAATGTAACCACAGTGGTTGGTACCAGACATATGATAAACCACCTTCTCCCTTCTTTTGTTCTTCTCTTCTTTAAGCTGCTGAACAGTCATGTTGAGCTTTTTGAGGATTTCATCACTGATATTCTTTGTCTGTTGCTCATTTGGTCCATCTAACAATCTTGGGTGAACATTAGCAAGTAGCTTTGAAGGATCCATTCCCATGACTTTTGCAAAATTGTGAATTAAAACTTTGTATTCTTCAACTTTGCAGAGGCGATCACTCTGGAGAAAACGAAATTCCAAAATCAGATCCAGGCCTGTTATTTATTATATTGCATGTTTCTCATCAAAGGAGACGTGTACCTTCTCTCTTTTCATTATTTGCAATTCGCTTTGGAATTCCTCGAGTTTCTTCAGTGACAGATCTTCGTCATTTACAGTGACAGCTTCGGTCCCCAATCGTCCAGCAATTTCAGAAGCAATTCTTTGTATTTCAGTTTGAACCTCCATGAACTGTTTTACTCTGGCTTCTTTTCTCATCTGCATTTCTTGTAGGGCGGGTGTAATGGAATTCAGCTGCTCCTTTAGAGTGCCTGCCATTTTTTCAGGCTGCATAAAAGGAATACAGGTTAGCCTCCAACGGTTTCTTGTTTGATATGGTTAAATGATGAGACGTGTAAGAAGCTGATGTTTACTCGGCCTGGGAATGATCTTTCTCCAAGGGATAGGAGCAGGTTGGTAAATTCAGCTTCAGATTCAGCTAATGCTTGGTGCAGCTGAATCCTGGACATATTCGCACTATTAACTTTTCTTCTGTAAACTTCTTGGCACTGCTGCTCGAGCTCTTCCAGTATTCGTTCCCTCTCACTTTGGTCTTGCCCAACTTCATCCCATATCATCTAAGCACCATATGCAGAGTTTAGTAAGCATTTCGCCTAGAATGGAACTAATGTAGATGCATTTTTGAAAGAAAGAAATATGGGTACCTTCAGTTCTTGAAGCAAGTAGGCACATGAAGACTCTGGCAGCGCAGCACCGGAAGCTTTTTCAGTCATCTTGAGTGATCCCATCTCAAAGACCTGACAAACTCAGAGCAGGTATTGCTGGGATGAATTCAGTTGTGCGTGGTACATGCTTAGAGCTGGCCCTGGAGGGCACAGATTTAGCAAAATGTATGACAGAAAAGCTGTGAAACACAGTGTTGGCTGCTGTGAGTGGCTTTAGATGCTGGTTTTGCTTGCAAGACACGTAGCATATTTGTGGTGTGGTTGGTGTCTCCATGAGAGCTGCAAACGACCCTGAAGCTTTGGGAAGAAGTGTCGTCCTAGCTGATCCGGTGGCCTCTTAAAATTTTGATATTAGCCTTCTGAAATTTTCAAAAAGTTGAGGCTGCCTCGTCTATTCGGACGTTTCTCCTTTTCATGAGCTTCTAATGAAACAAAAAGATGAGTGGGTTATATCATGGTGATGGCTGCGCTGCATCTTTCAGTGGATTGAATTCTGGAGGCTTCAGATGTGAGCTGAGGCCTGAGGCTGAGCTTACAGCTGAAGCCCCACATTAGTGGGTGCTGCTTTTACTTTGTGGGACATGTGCGCCCTCTGGAGAGCGAAATGTCACTTTGTGGCCACTAGCTGGTAGATCTGAATGCAACAGAACAATCGCTTGCTTGCTTGTTGACGGTTAGCTGCAGACTTCAGTAACGTGAACTTAAAATTTTGCTGTCCTTGTTTGTTCCTAACCACGATAAATCTTTTCTGGCTATCAGCGACCTGCAATTCTGGTGAACTCAAGGCAGGGTATTTTCATCTGGTTGTACTTTTTCGGGCTTCAAAGTTGTTTTTAAGTGAAATCCAGATGGTAATTCGGATTTTGTTGACATGTTACGTCGCGGAGCTTGTGGTCAGCGAGAGGTATAGCTACCTCCCATCTTACGGCGATACCGTGTCCCTGTTCATCAGGGATCGCAAGTTGCAAGAGAGCTGAGACTAACCATCCGGAACGTCAAATTAGTAGGAAGAAGTTGCCGGTGACGTATCAAGCATTGGGGCCAGGTCTCCAGGACAAGGAACTTTCACCAACCAGATTGAGCTCCAGTGCAGTGCAGGGCATCTTCTGGGTTTTTATTTCGAGGCATAAGCTGCCTTAGATGTAGTGGGAGAAAAAAAATCGTCTGCCATTAATTGTAGGCCATACCGCCACCACCGCGGGGCCCCTACCATTAAGCTGTGAAGGAACGGCGTCACGCTGCAGTTGAAGAGACGGCGTCGCGCTGTAGTCGAAGGGCTCTGCTCCACCTGGAAGCGGCGGCGTGCTGCAGGCCGCCGAAAATCCTGGAGGCGGCGGCGCAGGAGCAGAAGGCGCCGGCGATGCCCCTGGAGGCCGCGGCTGGGCAGGAGCAGAGGGTGCCGGCGGAGAGGACGTGCGGCCGGCCGGCAGCGCGTCCTGGGCGGTGGCGAGCGAATCGCCCTGGGCGGCTATCGTGCGCGAGGTTCAGATGGGGGAGACGAACGGACGTCCTAGTTGATTTGGGTGGAGGACCGGCAGGTGCTTTTTTGCAAAACGTGCATGTCTATGTGCGGAGCCATCGGATTAAGGATCTGTGGCCTTGATTTAAAGTTTGCATAGTTGCATAGGGCCCATGGTTGGCACAGGATCCGTCACAAAAAAAAATGGTGGAGGTGGTTTAATTTCTATATCTGCATCTGCATGCATCCATGACTTTTTTTTTGAGCAGCATGCATCCATGACTTAGTTTCCTTCCCATCCAAGGTTTGTACCTCCAAAGCCATTTTAGTCAATTAATTAATAGGAAATCCTTTGGAGCTATGGGTTATGGGATTCTATGGTCAAATATATATCATACTAGTCTAGCAAAAAAGTCCGAAACAACACCCAAAGTAAATCAGCAAGTCAGCAAAGAAAGAGATGCACTGCATTTACATATAGTCCAGGTTTTCCAGCTCACATCTTCACCTAATGTGACCTATATATGGCCATGCAGCCCAAGTCCGTTAGCCCGGCCCGAGGCCCATTTTTTTGGCCCGGTCCAAGCATGGCCCGCCCTGGTGACCTACGGGCCCGGGCTGGCATGGCCTTGGAGAGCAGGCCGTGCCTGGGCCACACCCCAGGCACGTGGGCCAGCATGAGCACGTCCCGCTCCAAAGGCTAGGGCTGCACAGCCAGTCCACCATCCCAATCAATTCCCCAATTCCCCTCCCCTCCCCTCCTATCCCCACCCCACCTCCCCTGCGCGCCCACCCTACCCCGCCGCCGCCTCCCATGGCGGACTTCGGCGCCGAGCTCTTCCTCGACAGGGAGATCGCCTAGTGGGGCGTCGGCGACAAGGATGGAGAACTGGAGATGCTGCTACTGCTGGTAGAGGGCCGGAGGCGGTGACTAGGAGCCGGAGCCGATGTCGACGCCGCCATGTTCAGATTCCTCGACGAGCGGGAGTTGCTGGGCGCGATGGAGAGGATCGACAGCAGGGACGACCACTCGATCTTCTCCCGCTGCCGTTCGACTTCGGCGACGGCGATGCCGAGCTCGACGGCATCTTCCAAAGCGGCGTCGTGTGGGAGCTGCTCCCGATGCGGCTGGATGATGACGACCTCGCGGACGCGGTGGCAGGCGGGGCCGCCGGTGGCGCGCGCGGCGATGGAGCGGCTCCAGGTGGTGGTATTCTGGTAGACCGCGGGGAGGTGGCCGCGCAAGGGTGCGCCATGCCACCGTGCCTGGACGGGATGGGCGGTGCTCACGGGCCGGCCCGGCACGAAAATGGCCCAACGGGTCGTGCCTGGTCCGAAGGCCAGGCACGAAGCCTGCAGCAGCAAGGCCCGTGCGGCACGGCGGCCCGTGACGGCCCGAGCACCACAGGGCCGTGCCAGGCAGGGCCGGCCCATTGGCCATCTGACCCTGTATTATCATCTTATGATGTCATTAATTTACTCTGTTTCTGTCAAAAGACCATGCATGGGGCCCTTTTGTGAAGGTGAGGTGGGTTCAGTGTCATTGAATCCTCAGTGTGGTATTTCTTTGGGCTGAAAATCTTCCTGATCAGGTCGTATGCAGTCTCCAGCTTTCAGTTCGCATTCTGTTTACACCTAACCTTGTACGCTCATCAAGTCATGATATCACTGCTATGTCCTTGTCAAGATTATGGGAGACTCTGTGGAGATTGAGTGTGGATTCTATATCAGGGGATGGCAGGATGAGGTTTGGGTCATTGAGTGGGCTAGCTGGCGACGATATGCCTGCGGTAGGTGGGAGCGAAAGGATTTACCGGATACTGCCCTGGGCAGGCCATGCCCTCTATATCAGATTCCAAGTATCCTGTCGTGACAAAGGATGCACACAAACGCCCCTGCAGCAACTGCAAGATTTTAATTGCCCTAAAAAAACTGCAAGATTTTTCTCTAAAAAAAACTGCAAGATTTTAATTTGTGTCATGGAATGGAACCTGCCAATGTGTATGTGTAATGTGTTAGGTTGGCAGTTGGCAGCTGGCTTGCTCGAAACTGATGGCAAAATGCCAAGGTTACTCCCAGTGTGTCTTCCATTGATCGAATGGATCGAAGAGCATTCCAGAAAGAGTGCCCGGTGGAAGCCATTGCGCCGGCGCGCGGACAGGGAGGTGCATGGAGCGCGGGCTGATGATGGAGCCAATCGCCCGGGCCGGCGTGTTCACCGAAAACATGGATGAGCCGTGAGCGCCGCCGCCGGAATGCCGGATCGCCCCGGTGCGCTTCCACGACGCCATTGGTGCGGCGAGTGGAGAGGCGCTAGGTTCAAAACGAGGCATGGGAGGAAGAAGCTTCTGCTCAGCGGCGCGCGCGAGGTGACGGCCGCGCCTGGCGCCGCCGGCCTGCACGCGGCGTGGAAGCGAACCGACGTCTCCGGCGTCGATCGTGCAGCAGGTGCCATTGCCGGCGCGCTGCTCGCGGATGCTGGCAGCAGCAGCCTCCGCCGCCACGCCGCGTCGGTGTCCCTCGTCGCGGCAGCCGGGAGCAGCGAATCGATCGACGCCGGCTGCAGCGAGGAAAGTCCAAACGGACGGCGTCGGTCAGAGCGGAGAGGGCCTCGCTCCCTATCCGCGCCGATCTCAGCCGCACATACTTGATCCAACAGTCGAGAACGGGCCCAGGGGTGGACGGTATTTCATTTACCGTCCACCCCTGGACGGTAGTCAAAGTACCGTCCCCTCTGGGAGCCGACCCGGCCGGCGCCATGGCAGCACGGCCGCCCCGCCCCGCCGTCCAGGTCTCCGCCGCCCCGTTTCCCGGGCCTATAATTGTTCTCGACGTGTTCCAGGTTTCCGGGGACATGGTGCCGTCGTCGTCTGTCTTCGTCGTATCGACGGCGTGGACGCCGTCGCGGCGGCGCGTGCAGTTGGACGGACGACGGCTGCTCTGGGCGTGCACTGGTGGACGCCTTGCACCGCTGTGTTAGGTTGGTAGCTTGCTTGCCAGAAGCTGATGGCAAAAGTCCAAGGTTATTACCATGTTGCGACTTCCATTGAGTTCAAAGGGCATTCGACTAAAAATAATGCCCGGTGGCCGCACACCGTCGCGGCAGCGGCGCTGTTTGAACTTTGAAGCCGGCGCGTGGGCGCACGATGGCGAGGTGCGGCAGCGCGTGCTGATGGAGCTAATCGCCCGGATCGGCGTGTTCTTCAGCGGTGGCACGAAACACGTGGATGATCGTGCGCCGCCGCCTGATCGCAGGTGCCGGCGCCGGCGTGCTGCTCGCGGCTGCCGCTGGCAGCCGCCTCCGCTGCCACGCCGCGCCTTCCCTCATCGCTGAAGCTCGTGCAGCGATTCAACGCCCACACGGGCGCCGGCTGTGGCGAGCTACGCGCAGGGTTTCGTCGAAGGGGACGACGGCAGGCAGCACGTCCCGCTACTGCGTGCTGCGTGCGTGCGAGCGCGAGGAAACCGGCGAGGGCCTGTTTGGCTCCCCATCCGCCCCGGCCGATCTCGGCCGCACATGCCCGATCCAACGCTCGGGATAGGTCCAGGGGTGGACGGTATTTCATTTACCGTCCACCCCCGGACGGTAGACGAAGTGCCGTCCTCGCTTGGTGTCCGACCCGGCCGGCGCCATGGGCAGCACGGTCGCCGCGCCGCGCCGTCCAGGGCTCCACCGCTCGACTCCCGTGATCAGAATAGATGGCGAGGTGTTCCAGTTTTCCAGGGAGATGGTGCGGCCATCAATTGCCATGGGTGGACGCCGTCGGCGAGCTCCGTGCAGCGCTGGAGCTGCTGGGCCCAGATGGACTGGACGGGCACTGGCGATGCAAGAGCAGGAGATCGATTTGGAGTCTGCAACTGTCCATGGATCGATATAGTATATGTCAGAGCTCGGCGTTTGGTCAAACGGCCGGAACGGCGGGCAGGGCGTCGCGAGAGGAAAGTGGACGGGGCGGCGCTAGCATCTGTGCCGATCACGATCGTACAAACCCGATCCAACGACCGGGAGCGGCCGAGGAGTGGACGGTATTTTATTTACCGTCCACCCCCGGACGCTAGACTGAGTACCGTCCACCCCGGGGTCCCGCCCTGCCCACCCCGCGGCGCCGTCCAGGTCTCCACCGCCCGGTTTCCTAGTCGGCGACGTGCTCTAGTTTTCCAGGTAGAAGGTTCCGTCGCCGATTACCTCCATCGCATCGCCGCGGTGGTCGCCGGCGGCGCACGCCGCTTGATCTACGGGCGGCTCCTCTGGTGGCCGCTGGGCGTGTGTGCTGGTGGGCGCGCATTCGACGGCCGGGCGGCGGGGGTGCGCTGCAGAAGTGGCGGCGTGGGGCCTCAAAGAGAGGGCGGCGGCATGGCACACGGCAGCGTTCGAGGAAGGAACAAGCAAGCTAGCTCAGTGCTGCGTCCGTGCTCTTTTCCTCTTCAGGCCGAGAGAGTGAGCAGCATCGACAAGTAGGGATCTGTGAAATGAGAAATGATTGTTGCGCATACGAACATCCATCAGATCATTGGATGAATGCTGAATGCAGGAGGCTCGACGAAATGCTGAATTAGTCAGGTGCTGTCGTCCATCCCATGTCTTCTTCCAGTACTCTCGAAGATGCTCCTCCAAGTTTTGTCAATGGCGAATTGCTCACTGATTAACATTCCTCAGGCCAATTTGCTGATGTGTGAGTATTTGGCCTACTTATTGATGTAGAAATTGCGTTTTAGTCAAGTCCGTACATCCTGTAAATTGCACTTTTGTCTTTCCTCTTAATGAAATAATACAGGCACGTTCGCAAAAAAAAAGTAAATTGCACTTTCTCAAGTCAGGCTGTTGTATTTTTCGCTTTCTCAAGTCTAAGCTATGATCTAAGTTGCTAGTCATTAGAAACAAACAAATTGCCGATGATTTTTGTGTTAGGATAAAATATTGGAAAGAGATGAACTTGTGTACATTACACCACTGTGTTATTTGTGTCAAAATTGTCCGTATATGCGACATATTTTAATCATACTAGTTGGGATGCACGTGCCCAGGCAAGTGTTTGAAACTAATTGTACATCACCTCTATAGAAACCTAATGTACTCCATGTTATAAGAATTTCATCAAGAATATAGCTAAGTGGACAAATCAATAATATATATCTCGTGTTAGTGAGCATCAATTTTTTTTGAATCGAGGATAACTCCATTTCCATTATACAATGGAAATAACAGTCGTTCAAACTGAAGGGAGCGGGAGATAGGGGAGGAAAGAGATAAGGGGGAAGACAATAAAACGGAAGGGTCCGAGCAGGACTGAAATTCAGACCTTGCAGGGCCCAGGTTTGCCATCCCTTAACCTAGGATTCCTAGGCTATGCTCTCTTATTACAGACCACAAGTCACGGTACTTTATCAGACAGAGATAGAACGAGAGCAACAGAAGTCCCAAAAACTGAAGGGTGGATATCACTCCTCATCTTCCGATGTCTCTTCTTGCGACGCCTGGGACGGTGTTGAGTTGAGCAACAACAGTGGAGGGGGACGCCTTGGTTGCGCCGACGCCCAGTGGACACAGGAGAGAAGAGTCTTCACGCCCTCTAGGATCTTGCCTTGCATCTCCGGGCTATACAAACCTGACCAATAAGACATAAGAGCACAAGCATATGTAATGATTTCAGTTGGACTTCTAAGGAGCTTATTGTCAAAGCACGCCTCATTTCGTCGTTTCCATATTGCCCAGCATATAGCGGAGAGCCCAAAAGTGTAAATCGAGCTACCATCAGGCAGCCAGCGACGTATCCATTTTTTATATTGTATTAGAGTACTAGGTATATTATTTGCTCCAATACTAGTACCGACCATCCCCCAGATCACCTTGGCGATAGGACAAGTGAAGAATAAGTGTTCTATATTTTCATCGGCTGAACAGAAGAAATAGGAAGGGCTTCCCGACCAATTTATTTTGATCATGTTATCTTTAGTTAAGATAGCACCATTCTCCACAAGCCACATAAAGAACTTTATTCTAAGAGGGATTTTGGACGACCAAATATATGAGAAAGTTTGCCCAGAATCAGTGGAGGTGATAGAGTCATAGGCAGATTTAGTAGAGAACGTGCCTTTTATGCCATTCTTCCAGAGTATCAGATCATGCGAGTTGTTTTAGGAATATGAGAAAACTTCATTTATTATAGTAAGCCAAGAGTCAAACATGATTGTGGGGAGCCATCTGGAAAAATTTAGCTGAGCCCCTCTCAACAGCACAGTATGAACAGATACATATTTGTCATAACAAATATCATAGAGAACAGGGTGTAAGATGCAAAGGAATTGATCCTTCAACCATGCTTCCTCCCAAAATAGGACAGATTGTCCATTGTTTACTTTTACAGTCCTATTTCTCAGGTAGAGATGCCTGATCTTGAGTAGATCAGTCCAGACAGGGGAATCATTAGGTTTGTGTTTGATGGCACCAATAGGGGACCCTTTCACATATTTGGCTCTTATAATGTTCTGCCATAAGCCTTCCTCATTTTTCAGTCTCCACCACCACTTACACAGCAGGCAGACATTCATTTTTTTTTGATATTTTTGATCCCCAGGCCACCTTTTTTCTTACTCTTACAGACAATCTCCCATCTTATTAGACAATATTTCTTTCTGGAGCTGTTACCTTGCCAAAGGAATTTTCTCCTTTGTTTGTCAAGAGTCTGTGATGTTGTTTTTGGTAAGAGGTACATCGACATATGGTAATGAATGCGCTTGATAAGCTTGAGTTGATTAAAACAATCCTACCAGCAATGGAGAGGGAATTTCCCTTCCATGAGGAGAGTTTTTTTGCATTCTTGTTCTCTAATATGGCCCAATCCTTGACATGGAGCCTACTTGGGCTGACAGAAACACCCAGATATTTTATTGGGAAAGTACCAAGTTGGCAATTAAAAATGTTAGCATACATGTTGTGTTTTATATCATCTCCATGGATCATGATGATTTCACTTTTGCCAAAGTTTATTTTTAAGCCAGACATTAGCTCATATAGGTAAAGAAGAAGTTTCATATTTCCTGACATGTCCACATCATCTTTTAGGCAGATGATGGTGTCGTCTGTGTATTGCAATATGGCGACCCCCTTGTGTCCACATCATCTTTTAGTGAGCATCAAATGGGTAGATAAAAAATATATACAATTACTTTAACTTCTCAAATTTATTCATTACGGCGGACGTGCCCAGACACGTGTTTAAAAGAAAAGTGTTTTTTATTTAAAAAAACATTACCCATCAAGTCAACATCCAATAGGCATAATTTAGAAAGCTAGACTACAAAATTATATTATAACAAATAAAAAATTATATCTATAAAAATAATAAGCAGTAATATAATAAAGGTAAACACGAGGCAAGGACATATCTGTAAAAAATCCAATAAATAATTTGAATTGGACAACCAATTTATCAACAGGGATCCCCAACCCCTAAATGCTTATTATCACAACCAACAGAAACATTAGAAATTGCTCGTCATCAATGAACAATATATAGAAGATGCTACCTGACAACCAGAACTCCAAGCCACAAAATCCGTCAACTTAGTATCCCAAGTATCATTCTATCTATCAAGTACGGTGCAAAATATGTACGCATATTTGTTGGCGTGTCAACCACAGACGCCTTGGGCACTGCAATGCAAGCTAATGTGTACTTTGATATACACCGCAGACATATGTGCTGCAGTGTCTGAGTTATCAGGCTTGATCAATACATCCCCACCTATACTGTGCATGAAATTTTCAGCCATGTTGGAGGAATTTGACTCTTCTCTGCAGATGGAATATTTCCAGCAGGCTTATCCTCAGGAGCTCTGGCTGCAGGTTTGTTGAACGGTTTTACAGGCTGAGCAGTAGAGGAAAGATCAAGCCGTGCTTTCTTGGATAATTCCATGACATCTTTCATCTCTGTAAGACAAAAGAAGAACACAAGGCAGGCAAGTCTGATTTAATTATCTCAAGAATTTGTATGCACTGCACACATATGCATGGAAGAAAAATCATGTGTGTCAAATCACTCAAAGAATTTGGTAACTGGCAGCCATGCTATTTATGGACAGTAAGCAGCATAGCATATACTGCAGATGTGGAAGATAACAAATTCTAACTTTCAGATCATCTTCAGTCATTTAATTTCTGACATTAAATCTACAAGTATGTTCTAAAATATTCTACATATACATATTTAAGTAAGCAAATTGCCAAGTCTACCACGTAACAGAGAACAAAAGAATGGTGCTTCTGTTATCGCTACCAAGACCACGAGTAATTAATAAGTCTTCTCATCTTGAAGTCCCTCACTTCTTGCTCCAGTGGAAAGTCCTTCATCAACTGGATCAAGATTCCCCAAGCTTCTTCCAGATGAATGTTGCCTCTTGGACCTGCTCAATAACCATGGCACGGGCACTATAAGAACCTAACCGAGATACTGAAGGACCTTATGGAGCTAAACATTTTTCTGTTTGCCTGACACTTCATCAAGGAGACTTTACACTTCAGTTTCTGCCCTTTCAAGCATATACTAAAGGAGGGTATTTTTTTGTGAAAATGAAAACATTCTTTAGATGGCCAAGTTCTTTCAGTGCCAAAAGATCACATAGCCATAGTTCAGAGTACCAATATATGTGACATGTTGCTATTACTACAAGTGAACAGTCACCTTCCACTTCCTAATGGCAATTGCACTTCTGGATCCAATGGTATAAACCCGTGTCCAGAACCACCAGAGCTCGAAGCAGACCTCCGAGATAACCCTGGTGAAGGATTTATGTTATTGACTAATGACTATCTATATGTTCCTTTCAATCTTGCCAATGAATTCATGATCACCAAAACAATCTAGATAATCATCCTGTAGATGAATACCAATCAGATGTAGTTCAATATAGACAGTGTTGGGGATTGCCACCTTCGGGACAGCTCCTGAAGGTTGCCCTCGATGTAAAAAACTATCTCCCATTTTGGCTACAAGATTGCAGGCAGGGCGGTGGCCTCACCAGAATCGCAAGCCGAAGGATATGATCGATGCGCCACGTCGCTAATCAGCCCAAGCATCACCTCCGAGCGGTTAAGAAACTGAACGGTGCCAGCAGACCTGTCATCGCCCGAAGGAAGCGAACGGCATGGTGAAGCCCGCGACTTGTGGGCTCAGGCCTCCGAAGGTTCAAGCCGCCCAAAGAAGAAGAACCATGGGGCCAGAAGCTCTGACGAAGGACGCAGGAACCTTCATGTAGCGTGCGTTGAACACGTGAGAAGGTCCGATGCCGCTGTTGGGTTCTTCTTAGTAGACTCCCAAACAAGGAGCATAAACGAAAGGGAAATAGAATAGCAAGTGAGCAGTAAATTCTGTAGTAATTAACCAGAAAATCCAAACTGTACAAAAGTGGAGAGGGGCTATTTAGGGCCTCCACCCTGTTATTCCTAGAATGCCCCTCCCCAACTCATTTCCAGCTCACTTTTTACTGGGTACAACGTAATTATAGAGGGTAAGAGTGTACAAATCGGACCTTCTCACGAATCAGCTCAAGCATCACCTCCGAGCGGTTAAGAAACCGAACGGTGCCAGCAGACCTTTCATCGCCCGAAGGAAGCGAACGGCATGGTGAAGCCCGCGACTTGTGGGCTCAGGCCTCCGAAGGTTTGAGCCGCCCGAAGAAGAAGAACCATGGGGCCAGAAGCTCTGACGAAGGACGCAGGAACCTTCGTGTAGCGTGCATGTGTGCGTGATAAACGTGAACACGTGAGAAGGTCCGATTTGTACACTCTTACCCTCTGTAATTACGATGGACCCAGTAAAAAGTGAGCTGGAAGTGAGTTGGGGAGGGGCATTTTAGGAATAACAGGGTGGAGGCCCTGACAATAAATAGCCCCTCTCCTCCACTTTTGTACGGTTTGAATTTTCTGGTTAATTACTAGAGAATTTACTGCTCACTTGCTATTCTATTTTTCTTTAATTTATGCTCCCTGTTTGGGCGTCTACTAAGAAAAGAACCCAACACACAGTTCATATTATTCCACCTAGAAAAAACAAGAGCATTACCTGGACTCGAAATTATGTTCCCATTTCAACAAGAATGTTCTGTACATCACCATTCCAAGTTCTCACCAGCCAGCAGAAGTGCACATGGAACCTTGAATGGAGTATAGTATTGTTAGCAGAGACATCTTATTAAATGCAAAGAGTACCATCCAGACAATTGAAAGGAACATATGGAATTATTATGACTCTTACAGGGAGATAAAATGAATAGTAGGCTGTCTTGTATTGAACAAAGCAGTGACTGTAAAATGAAGTCATGAAAGAAATTAGCAATAAAAATGATATCCCAAGTTGTAGGTAACAAAAGGTAGACTATTTATATCATATAATAGAGTATCCAAAAGTTTGGTTAAGACAATGGTACCTGAAAATTGCTGCATGACATTGTCAGTATTGTTTGATTCCCTATGGAGTCACTGATTGTCTTCATTTGTTTCGATGGCTATATCCAGAACTGTATGGAGTTGCTACGAGTGATAGGCAGTTGAGCAGACACAAGAGAGGGAGGAGAGTTAGTTCAGCACAAAGAAAACTTTCAGAGCAAGATGCTTAACGATTGATCAACGATTTCAAGTCCAAATAATTAAAGTCAAATGATACCGTGAGTGAATAATGGTAGTGAATGTTAGATGGGGAAACAAGGTGGAAAGGTAAAGAGTGAACGATCAGCCAGCTGAAGTTTCAGGCCATGTACGTAACGGATGCTGAACTCTGAAACTGAATCGGATTCTACCAATGCGTAGATGCATCCCTTCTCCTCATGCCCCCCCCCCCCTCTGCACATGGTCCGTGCATGGTGCGCCGCCGCCGCATCACCACGGCGTGCTTCCTCGACGTCATTCGAGCGCCGTGTGGAGGCGCGCGTTCAAGACGAGGCACGGGAGGAAGCTACTGTCCGGCGGCGCGCTCGCGAGGGGATGGCCGCGCCCGGCGCCACCGGCCTGCCCACGGCGTGGAAGCGAACGGAGTCACCGGTGCCGCCGCGCAGGTGCCGGAGCCGGCGTGATGCTCGCAGATGCCGCTGGCCTGGCAGTGGCAGCGCTTCGTCGAAGGGGACGACGGCAGGCAGCACGTCGCGCGGACGGCGTGCGTGCGGGCCTCGCTCCCTATCTGCGGCGATCTCAACCGCACACTTCCGATCCAACGGTCTGGAGGGGACGGTAGACGAAATACCGTCCACCCTGCGGTCTGACCCAGCAGGCGCCATTGGCGACACGGCCGCGCCGCCCCGGCGTCCAGGTCTCCGCCGCCCTGTTTCCCGGGCCCAGAATTGTTCGCGACGTGTTCCAGCAATCCAGCTTGCCACGGACATGATGCCGTCATCGTATCAACGGCGTGGACGCCGCCGCGGCGGCGCGCGCCGACGGACGGCAGCTCTGGGCGTGTACTGGTGGACGCCTTGGGCCGCTGGGTGGGTGGCGGACTAGGTTTGCTGAGGGCGTGGCGGCTGGACGGCCGTGCCAAGCGTGCGCGGCTTGGCGGCGTGCGGTGGATCTTGAGAGCGCGGCACGGCAGGAAGAGCCACACCGCCACGGAGAACACAGCGTCGCTGTCTGTCGAGGAACCAAGATCGGTGCTTCCTCTCCGCCCACGGAGGAGGTCCAGCCGTCCAGGCCGCAGACGGCGGCGGCGCAGCCAGAGCGTCTCCGCGGCGCGGTGCCTAACCTGCCTGCTATCGATCGCACTTCGTGCAAGCCGCGGCCGCGCGATTGACTGGCAAGCTTATTGTTGTCGGATTCAACAAGTCGTTCGCGTCACCGTTTCTTCAGGCCGCGGACGCTTTGCTGGATTCAGAATTCTGATGAACATGTGCTGAACTACTGGCTCTCGATCAGAACCCCTGCAGCTCCCTAGCTCTGAAACCCGGTAGCCAAACTGACTGCACGACTGAACTAACAGCAGCGAAAGGAGAAGGGTGTCGTCTAGCTCACCAGGCGTAGAGGCAGCCCTTCTCCTCGTGGCGCTTCTGGCAGTGGTCGTAGTAGGACATGTCCTGCGGCGGTGGCGCGTTGTACATTCTCGCTCGCTCGCTTCTCGTCGTCCTCCTCCTCCCCTCTGCGGCCGCAGGTGAACCTCTGTTGCAACTACTACTTCTACAGTTCTACTTGAGCCCTCTTCTCTTCTACCTTGTGCAGAGCAATGGATGCGGATGGGCTCGTATTTATAGAACAAACGCAGTAGAGGACGTAATTTGTCAATGCCAAAGGTGTCACCTAGGAAGCACCTTGCATCGATCACATGTAGAACAAAAAAAAGAAGGCGACGGATCCTGTGCAAACCATGGGTCCTGTGCAACTATGCAAACTTTAAATCAAGGCCACAGATCCTTAATCCGATGGGGTAAACTTAGATCATCAGTGTTCTTCCAAAAAAAAAAGGTCTAGTCTCCTGCTCTGTTGAGCCTTGGTGTGAATGTTTTTATTTTTAATTTTCACTTCCTAATGAAAACATTAGGCCACATCTCTGACAGTAAAAAATAAAGATCACTGACCAATCGCTGGGCAAGTTTATTGCCATTTGCCAATGACGATGACAGAAGCTATACAGAAACCAAAGTTCCATGTTACCGAGAGAGACATCGCCAGCGCCACCCTACTTCTCGCAGTCGCAGCACCCAGCACGGCGACGGTTGTCAGGTGGCCAGCGTCGTGGGGAAGCAGCTGTCGTGCACGCAGCTGAGCACGTCCCGGTAGTCCCTGTCCACGGTGAAGGAGTCGTAGACCTTGCCGTCGCTGCTCCTCTTGTACTCGAACAGCAGCGACGAGTGGTTGAACGCCGTGAGCTTCACGAACCCGAAGTCCCGGTCGCGGAAGATGCTCCACCTGGGGATCGCCGTCGTGTAGTCCGACAGGTGGCTCCCGCCGCCGCCGGCCACCACGAAGATGGTCCCGTTCATCGTCCCCGAGTAGCGGCTCTTCTCGCTGGTCATGCACCGGCTCTGCTCGTTTCAGTGTAAGTGTAAGACTTTAGGCTTTCAAGAATCGGAAGAATTATTCGTTTCATGTAGGGTGGTAACTTATAGGCTCCAGTGATCTCTTTACGGTCCAACTTGAATTATTTATATATTTTTAGCATAAAATTATAGTCCAGTTCTTTTAGAATCCGACCCTTGGTTACCTGGTAGACGGGGCAGGTCCTCTCGTAGTTGTGGACGTGGCCGAAGAAGGCGATGTCAACGCGGTACTTCTGCCAGAGCCTCTGCAGGCTCTCGCGGCCCTCGGGCTCCTCGAAGGCGCCCTCCATGGCGTACCAGTCGTTGGAGGAGTAGCCCAGCACGCGGTGCGCCGCGAAGACGAGCCACGGCTGGTGCTTCCGGTCCACCGTCGAGAGGCAGCGCTCGATGAACGCGTGCTGCGGCGTGCCCTCCCGCCAATCGTGCTCCGAGTCGCCGACGCAGAACCGGAACATCCCGTAGTCCACCTTGTACCAGAAGTTGGCCCGGTTCTCCGCCGGGTAGTAGTAGTAGGTCTCCGCCGGCACGCCGCACTCGCCGCCGGAGTCCTTGACGTCGAAGAAGCCGCCGGTGTTGGGCCAGTCCCTCTCATGGTTGCCGCTGCACGAGACACGCACGCACGCACAGATTTGAGATGCAGAATTTTAATTTTCAGAAAAGAAAAATGTGTGAGACTGAGACCTGACAATCTGACTGTACCTTGCGATCATGTAGGGCTTCTCGGCGGTGATGGGCGCGACCTGTGCGGTGAACTGGTCCCACTGGGAGACGTAGCCGTTGGCGTAGGGCAGGTCGCCGATGTGGAAGACGATGTCGGCTGTGTTTAGATGGGGAAAAAGGTGGGAGAAAAAGTCGCATTGGTTACTGTAGTATATTGTAGCACTTTTCGTTTGTTTTTGGTAAATATTGTCCTATCATGACCTAACTAGGCTCAAAAAATTCGTCTTGCAACGTACATCAAAACTATATAATTAATTTTTTTATTTAACTACATTTAGTACTCCATGCATGGATTATTTGCTATATTTAATGTTTCGATGTGATGGAAAGTTTGAAAAGTTTAGAAATTTTGTGGGAACTAAACACACCCGTCATAGTTGTCCAGATCCTTGACCAGCGTGTCAGTCGTGTTCAGCGACCCCGGCTGGTAGTTCGCGAACTCGTTCGACCCGTCCCTCTCCGCCTGCCATTACGATGGTGTTACAATGCAAGTGGATCAGAGCTGAAGAAACCATCATCGTCAGAGATTTGGTCACCTTTCCCATGTCGCCGAAGACGATGACGCGCTGCAGGGAGTTCTGCCCCGGCGACGGCGGAGCACGGAACGTGTAGGGCTTGCCCCACACGACGGACCCGTCCTGCAGCTCGTGCCCAATCTTGTAGTAGTACCTGAAATCACACGCAAATGCCCAACAGACGGAGGACAAATTGTGACACGTTGGCAACTTGTCTCGAGAAGTCTGAACCGCAAATCATATCTGACAACAACTAACTGCTCATCCTACAAGCACTGCAGAGGACATGTCTCGTGCCAAGTAGTGTACTCACTCCTTGTTGGGCCAGAGATTCCTCATGAACGCGGTGTGGATGAAGCCGGGCTCCCTCCACCCGACGGTGCGCGCCGGCTCGCCGCACATGCTGCCGCGGCTGAAGGTGAGAGTCCCGGCGGGCGACCGCGCGGCGGGCTGGGCGGCGGCGCCGCCGCCGACCGCGCCCCACTCCACGAACGGGTACGCCTCACTGATGTCGTAGCCGATGGTCCATGTCACCGCCATCACGTCGTGGGTCTTGCCCTGCGCAAGGCGCGGGAACACGGGCGCCTTGGGGTTCTTGAACGAGATCGGCTCCAACACCGCGATCAGCTTCGGCTGCAGGGATCTCGATGCAATGAGACGGCGTATAAGTTAGAATTGAACTGCATGCACCGACCAGTTTAACATATTAGGTGTCAACTAACTTTTTCGTCCAAGCCGTGTAAACTTTAATCTGAACCACTAGATAAACATCCAAGTCGCATGAAAAATTTGATAATTTTACAATTAACATGATGGCCAAAGATGTAGAGATCGGATGAGAGGTCACATACGTTCTCGAGACCGCCGGTGAAGAGGGCGAAGGAAAAGTTGTAGCGCTGGTTGATGAGCTGGAATCGGACGCTGCCCTTGCCCCAATAGATGTAGTTCGCCGAGTAATTGGCATACTGATACTGCAACCATGCAGCAATAAGTTTCAGTAAGAAAAAAAAAGTACAGATTAAATTCAGATGCTGTAAATTTATTTCCCTATGGTTACTTAATAAGCGAGCAAAAACACGAAGATTAGAGTTTGATGAGTGCAAAGTAACCTTGATATCCTCAAAAAAAAAAAAGGAAGCAACGTGACCTTGATAGGAGCCGTGCAGAGGAGCGGTGGGTCTCTCGCTGGATTAGGGCACGTGCCCGAGCTGCCACACCATGAATCCACGACGATCATGAGGTGTCAGTCATTGATCTCGACTAGCTGCCAACTGAACTCGTGCTACGTCGTTTGAAATGCCTATGGGACGAAGAACAATTTTGATCGATCAAGCTTACACGAAATCTGCTGGAGAGAAAACGGCGATCCAGTCGTCGACGGACGGGCTTGTCCAGCCGTACTTCACCGTCACCCATTCAGTGTCTTCTCCCTGTCAGATACTCAAGTTTGAGAAGCAGCATGTCATGTACACTGTCAAATGATTGTGTAGTTATCGCATTGTATGTCATATATGAGGGATGATCCACGTTTTTAGCTCATTGATTTGCCAAGTTTGCGTCGATACATCAACATATCTCTTTTACAATGTTTGTACAAAGCAGAACAGTTCAGTAAAAAAAATCAAAATATGCTAATGTTTCTTTTAGTGTATCTTGACTAGCTATCCGATTTTGAGTCCTCGACTCGGTACAGGTGTTAAATATTTTTATCTCTTCTCTATTTCTATATCTATATCTATTATTAAAGCGAGTAAAGTTTTCACTCAATTTTTTGGTTTGGTATGTTGGTTTGGTCTGTTTGTGTTATTGACAGGTGGGCCTTAGTCCATCTCGTATGCGAGTCGGACCAACCCTCTCCGTCCACGACTCGATCACGTAGCTCCCTATAAATTAATATAACACACGGGCACTAATATGTACCCGATACTTATACCAACTTTGTCCATAGCAGCGCACGAACATAATTGCCTAGTTATTTCTAAAGCGAGCAATGATTCCATGGTCCGTCAATCAGAATTCTAATAGGAACCGGAATAAATCAATGGGACTAGAACAAATCAATCCGAATCCCATCGGAACCCGAACAATCGATACCTCGGACGGTCACGTCACGACTTGTACACGAGTGAAAGAGCACACAATTGGTGGTCAACACAAAATTAGTGGTCTCATGTAGGTCTGGGTAAAAGTTATATAACCGGTAGCAACGCACTGGCACTATGCTAGTTTAATTAAAATATTCTAAACACAAGTGGTCTGTTTTTATTAGACACACTGTTCAAAGCGAATGTTACCGTAGCTAACAAGCAACAAATTACTGCAATGGGTTGCTCTGATTTTTTTTCCAAAGAAACAAAAACTTTGCTCATCACAGTCTTTGTGGCCCCACTGATCGTGAAGGTTCGTCGTGCATTAAAACAGGGATGGTTATTGGTTTGTCGACCGAAACCTACTGCAGACGACGAACGATGGGATGAACATGTCGACATGATGGCACGATCGGCAGAGGTAGACGCCGATACGCCATGAACGTGGACGAGAAGTTGGATACGTACTCTAACCTCAAGACGAAGCAAACAAATATCTACCAGCTAGGACCAGATCTCGCGCTCGCTGTCCTTGTCGTAGCACATGAACTGACGAACTGTGGAAAAGAGACAGACTTTTAAAGGGGAAAACAATATTGATCGTTCCTGTAAATTGTTTGGATTTCTAAGTACTAAAACTTTAGTCACGTCATATCAAAGGTTTGGATAATAATTAAAATTATTAAATATAGACTAATTAAAAAAAACTATTACTTAAATGGATGCTAATTTACGAGATGAATTTATTAAACCTAATCTATTGTTAGTATATGTTTACCGCTAGTACTGTCTGTTGTAACACGTATACTACTAATTAATTTCAGTGGCAAAGTATTTGTTAAAGAAAACGGCAGGAGCGCTGTCAAACCATATCAGAGGGGGAAGCCGAGTTTTACAATTCACTATGAAGAAATTACATGAAAAAAAAACAACGCTCAAACTCGCAAGAAACAAGGCACGAGACTGAGATAGGAATTACGTGGCGCTAGGCCAAAGCTGACACTGTTTATTTCGACCTCTGCTAGCTGGATGACGGAAACGTTTGTGCACAACAAATGAAGCTAGCGACAGGTAGGTGAATGAAGAAGAAGCACAGGGAGCCCGGCCCACTAGCGAGCGCCGACGGTGGCGATCGAGCTGAGCGTGCGCGTACCTGCTCGCCGAGCAGCAACGGCGTCGCCCGCACGTACGCCGACGGCTGCATCTCGACGGTGGACCTGTGGACAGCGATCTTGGACAGCGGCTGGAACCCTTCCGCCGGCGACGACGACGACGCTCTAATCACCGCCGCCGCCGCCGCGGCAGCCAGCACCACCGCCAGAGCTGCCGCGGCGTCTCTCCTCCCCATGGGAAGCAGCAAGGTAGCTCGCCACTTGTGTCTCTGTTTTGCTGGCCGTCGGCTCGTCGCTGCTGAAGTGAAGGGCGCAGTGGCCTGCTGGCCTTCTTATGTACAAGTGGCGATTGCCAATCAGCCAATTGCAGCGCCCGGCGCGGGGGAGGGGAGAGAAAGAAAGACAGAGACGGCTCGACGGAGGAATTGCCACGCGATCGTGGAGAAATTCCAGTTTCTGAATTTAAATTTGCACGTCTTTTAATATTTGACTTCCAAATCACAAATCTTTCAAAATTTAACAACGAGACATGCGAATTCTTGGCGAATTCTTCGTTTCGGATGAAACCGATCCTTCAAATATCAAATCCACGCCCGCGTTATCCGGCACCTGTAATTGGGCTGGTTTCCTCATACCTCATGGGCTGCTTTTCCGGCCCACCACTACCGAACCGAAACCTCTCTTCCTCTTCCACCACCGCTGGGTCCCGCCCCGCGGCGGCGGCGGAACCGAACCCCGGCCGGTGCGGTGATGGAGCGCGAGCGCCGCGCGCCAGCGGCGGCGGCGGCGCTGTGGGGGCACAAGCACCTCCACCTGCTGGCGCGCGCGGGGTCCAAGGAGTCGCTGGAGTACATCCTGCAGGCGCTCTGGCGCACCCGCCGCACCGGCCTCGACGCCGCCGACCGCGCCGTGGTCCGCGACGCCCTCCAGCTCGCCTCCTACGCCGAGATCGACCCCGTAAGCACCCCCACCTACCTTTTCTCCTCCCCCGCGCCTCCTTTCCGCGCTGTCGCTGTCATGCCGTCGCGGTTGTTGCGAGTTCAGAATGTTCAGTGTCCCCAACTTACTCAACTCTGTTCTTCTTCGACCTCCGCTGCAGCTGCTCGTGTGCCTGAGGATACTGATCAGGCGGTGCGCCAGCGAGGACGTCTCCAAGGACGACATCCCCAAGCTCTTCCCCGACGAGGTGCCGCCCGAGTTGCAGAAGCTGCTCACGTTGCTGCTGCAGAAGTTCCAGCCAGAGTGGCAGGAGGATGCTTCAAAGGATCAGGTGAGGAGCTGACACGGTGATCTGATGTTTAGATGGTATCTGCTTACCGTTATCTCGATCACGTTCTGCTCATTCTAACGCGTGGGGTTTCTTCTGTAGGCATCTACCCCACATACAGGCACTGCAGAATGTCAGTTGAACCAGAATGGAGACACATCAGAGCAGCCAGCTGCTTCTGATGCAGAGGTAGATGGAGCAATGTGGTGTGATGATTTTTTCATGGATGTTCTACACTTAAGAAATATTTCTTAACTTGAAGCCGGATGATCACTATCCTCTCAAGTGTTTACCTGAATCAGTGAACTGATATCTAGTGCTCTAGGATGAAAGATCTGATCAGGCTAAACTATTGTTGTAAATTGAAAGGATGTTCCTGAGTCTTGACGACTTGTAAATTGATACTACTACATGTTTTTAAGTCCATTGCTGGTATCGGTGCCGTGGCATACTTAAACTGATTCTTCCATTTACATTGCTGGGAAGGGAAGGTATGTCTTCACGTGTGGACACTGGACAGCTTATAATGTGTTCCTAGGTACCTAACTCCTATATACTAATGTAATGTTTCATGCAGCAGCACTCTTTGGATCGTTTTAATGTTCAAGCTGCGATAAAGTGTGCCTCTTTCTCCCCTCGGTTGCCATTTTACCTACAGAAATGATATTCTGCCTCCTATTCCAAACATATCCCTTTGTATTTGAAACAGTACGCTCGCATAGCTATTCTTAATTGAAGTGTTGTGCCGTGCTGACGTCCTAATAATGGATTTAATGGACTTATATTTCAGTTCAGAGGGAGTATCCTCCAATGCATAATACAATGACATTTTCTTGAAATCAGATAGCCAACATCTGCAATTACCCGACACAGCTCCATCACGTATGTTACAGTCCGATGCAAGAAACACTGAAAGCTGAAATGACACTATTGTTATTAACACTTCGTAAGGACCACCACCATGATTGCTCCAAGATTCCAGACATGTTTATTTCACAGCTTAGATCTTCCAGCGCATGACAAATTCTGTAT
This sequence comes from Panicum virgatum, assembly GCF_016808335.1. Classification (NCBI taxonomy): domain Eukaryota; kingdom Viridiplantae; phylum Streptophyta; class Magnoliopsida; order Poales; family Poaceae; genus Panicum; species Panicum virgatum. Next base: position 44,988,713 of record NC_053141.1, on the reverse strand, counting down.
CTTGATCCGATGCCAGGATGTGTTGAGGATTCCTCTCAGGTTCCATGTCTTCCACGTTTTCGGGTTGGACATTTGCAGCCGCGTCCACCTGCAATCCAGAAGATGCGTTTTCACCACCTGTTTTATTCAGAGCAACAAAAGTTGCTGAAACAGTGGGTTGCAATGGGTTTCACTTACTGCCTTTGCTACTATCTCAGCATTTGCTGGTATGTCTAATGTAGCCTCGAAAAGAACCCAAGCCCACTTATCACTCTGAGGTCCATCAGATACATATGGCACGCCGTCTTTCTGATATCTGTGAGCCTCGACCCAGGTTTTACCCCCATCAACAGATATATCCACTCTCTCAATACCACGGCCACCACCTGAAAGTGCATATCCAGCAATCCTCGCCTGCAGCGAGCAATCATAGCCGCGTGTGAATATGATTTTATTCTAGCCCATGGTATGCACACATGATGAAGTCTCAAGAGTACATTATTATGAAATAACACTAACCTTTCCTTCCTTAATAACATCTACATCTTCCAGTGTACAGATAGCAGACTACTTGATCAAAAGTAAGTGAAGATAAGTTATCCAGAAGCCAAGCAGAACAGATTAGCATAGAAGAAATGATAATGTAGCATACCTGTACAGGAAAATCCATCTGTGGCCTTCTAGTTGACCAGTTAATATTGTCCCAGTCTACGGTTGGTGGAAACATTTTGTAATCTTTTTGCGTAAAAAAGCCCTGGTTGAGAATAGCAGTCAGTTTCAAACATAGAAAAATAAAACTGAAAAGGCATTGCACTCGTATTTTCAGAAGACCTGACATTCTTCCTCGGTTATTTTGATACTGTCCAGCCATTTTACAGATCGTGCACCAATAACACCAGGAACAACAACACGGAGTGGGTATCCATGGTCACGATTGAGGACCTATACATGGTAAATTATAACAAGTGTGAAGTCCGGAACATATCTAGATTAAATGACAAAGCAAACAAGAAGTAGAAGTGCGACAACAGCATTATGAAAAATCCACTTTTCGAAACAAACTTCAACATCAGACCGAAGACTATACAGAATAAAATTTCAGTTATGAAAAGAAAGGACAACATTTGACACCTCTCCATTCATTTCATATGCAAGTAATACATCAGCATCAGGATCTGTTGCCTGCTTTAATGGAATAGATGCAGTATAAGGACCACCTTTTTCCTCCTGAAAAACAAACAACATGAGATCAGTGAGGTGACACTAAAAGCTGCTGCCAGTCAATAAAGACCAATATACTCAGTTACTCACTTTACACTTGTCAACACTAACAAACTCAACATGCTTCCCTCCTAAAGATGTAACCGAACTGAGTTTAGGTATTCCAACTAACTCAAGGACATCAGATAGTTTTGCTCCTCCCCAAGTTGCTGGAACAATATAAAAGATCAGAACACAGTAGTAAAGCACTTTACTTTGGATGCCAGTATGCACAGAGATGAGCGCACAGAATGCATTTCTATATATTTGAAACAGAGCACATCCCTTAAGTTCTAAGTTCTGAATATTCTAAAAATAGCACAGCTCTTACCATTTCCAAGAGCAGATATGTCCCAGCCAACACCTCTCACTTTCCGTACCTTACTCATTGCTGTTCTCCTGTTTCCCGCACACTGTAAATATCATATCAGAATCTCATTGTCAAAAATTCGTGACACTAATATATTTGACATCACAGAAAGATCAAGGAGAGCAAGGCATGTAAGGTATCAATAGATAACCTGTAAAGTTGCAGTGACATTGTACTTTGGAAGAGCCCTGAATGAGAAGTTTATGTCAATTTTTTAAGCACAATACAAATAACATCACATTCACATGATAATATACTAAAAGAAATTACCAAATGTCAGCCATGGATAGCTGAATAGGCTTGTTGACAAGACCAGAAATGCAAACACTGTATCTGTTCATCCATTCATACTGTAACGTCAGGGTCTGCAACTGATTATAACAAATGGAAATTCAAAGTTCCTATTAAGAAACCTTGAGAGGTCCTCGACTTTTGGAATGGGTCCATGATTCCTCTTGTAGAAGAAATCCACCGGGGTAATGTAAGATGTGACTAGTGCCGACCGGTGAGGCTCAGCATTAAACGGCTCCTGCACAGCAACATAATGCTACCACATTAGTCCATTGGCATTTCAGTGAACGGGCTAAACGATGGTGTGTAAACGGGCTGAACGCTGTATCTCACTGAATTACTGAGGAATACTTCCTGCTAACATAAACTTATAGCCCTCGATAATCTACACAATTATTCAGGAGCAGCCCTTGCCAATGGACACCCTGCATCAGGATGGCAGCGGACAGAGAACTACATCCAATTGCCGTGGAATACATGATCCGTTCGCCTTGTTTCTCAAAGTGAACGGGGATCTATTTGCACACTGACACAGGCTACAAAAGTTCCTGCTCGCCACACTTCACCAATCGCAACCACACACTAACAGCACGTGCACACGCATGCCGCATACGGGGGAGTGGGAGCGCTCCTGCACACAGCATCAACGGCGGCCCCGATCGGCCGATGCGCCGGCACCGTCGAAACCCTCGCGGGCATCCGGCCGACCGGAGAACGAATCCGCGCGCTTTGCGACACCACAAGGCGCCCAATCACTCGAATCTCCATTGGGGGGGGGGGGGGTGAGGAAACACGGGCGCCGGGCGCGGGGGGAAGGGGAGCGGCGCTGACCTTGGAGTTGATCTTGAGGGCCGGGTGGCGCGGCGGCTCCTCCGCGTAGTCAGACGGCGCCGTGAGGCCCGGCATCTCGTCGCGCGTGGCCTCCGACTCTGAGCTCGCTCGCTCCCTGTTCGTCTGGGGGTTCGCTGCTCCGCAAAATGACGGGTACACGAGACGAGGCGAGACGATGACACCGAGACAAGACAACGCCGCGGGCTCGAAGTGGGCTCCCTGTCGGCGAGCGCGAGGCCGGCGCGGCGGCCACTTTCCCGACCTAACATTTCAGTGGAATGACATGTGGGACCGCGCCGCCACTTGAATTTGATAGGTTTTTTTTTCTGGAGGTTTCTGTGGGCAAGGAAAAGGAGGAGGCCTTGCTTCATCAACACGGGCTTAAGCCTAGTAACTTAATAGTGGGCCGTGCATTACTAGTGGGCCTTGATTTCTGACCTGAAACAGCAGATAAAATGAGTAGAACTGTTAATCTCAAAAAAAAAAAGAGTAGAACTATCAACTTGTTCAAGTTGTGCTAGGAAACTTTGACTGCTAATTAGAAGTATTAAATGAAGGCAGTTTATAAAACCAACTCCACAACTCAACGGAACTTTGAAGAATCTAATGAGGCATTTGACCGCGTAATTATAGGATAGCTACTGTAGCATCACTGTAGCCAATTATCGTTATTAGATTCGTCGTGAAAAGTTACACTTATCCCTAAAAAATTTTGCAAACAGACTTCTTTTAGTACTTCATGCATGCGAGATTCTTCTCTCGGCTTGTGTGCACTAAGGAAGCCTAGAACAACCAAACCGGGCCAATGTCATGTCCCGTTGCAAATTTTAGGTATTGTTTCCTTCAAAAAAAAGTATTAGATACAGAATCGCAGGTTCTAGCTTGGTTCATCAACTTCTAGCTTGCCATATGATTCTGCATGATTGCTTGCCTTGCCATCTTATGTCTTCATCTCCGAAATCCGAGAATTTGTTGTTCAACCATTACCCTTTTGTCTGAAACCAAAGTGTGTGCTCAGACTGACGCCCAGCATCATTGGCAAAGGTCAGTGAAATTGGCGCGCTTTGATTGGCAAATCTGACAATGGACTCGATGGGCCTGAAATGTTTAATACATGAATCTCCGGAATAAAGCATGATATATACACCCATGAATTTTGATGTATATGTACATCTGAAAAGCTGTAGCTTGACTGAAATGAAGATCAATTTGGAACCCAAGGAACCTAGAAAGGGAGGAGGAATCAACAGCTACGGGATCAAACTATCAGGAGAAGCGGGATCAACTGCATGCGCGGCGCTCATGGTCCTCTGCTCCGGCGATCGATCACCACCTGACAAACTTGGGCACGCCTTCGAAGAAGTCGAGCATGTAGTTCTCGAGGTCCTCGAGGCTGCACTTGACGTGCCTCGCCGGGTGCCGGCTCCCCTGCCCTAGGAACGCCCGGTACGCCGGGATCAGCCGCTCCGACACGGCGATGCGCAGCTCCTCCCGGAGCTGGGGGTCCGTCACCTTCCACGCCGTCTGGGCCCGGTACAGCTCCTGGAACGCCGCGTTGAAGCCCTTGGCCGACGCGCCCTGCGGCGCCGCCGCCTTGTGCCCCGCCGGCGGCCTCGACGCCGCGCCGTCGTCCCTCCTCAGGTGGGTGGACAGCACGGCCGTCCATGACGCTCGGAGGTACGCGGTCTCGTACTGCCGGATCTGGCCGCGGTGCCGGCGGAGCCAGTCGTCGCCGAGGAGCTCCCGCAGCGGCGGCGACTCCCTCACCTTCTGCACCACGTAGTAGAGGTTGTTCATCAGGAAGATGTTCTGCAGCCCGGCGTCGTCGTAAAGCCGGGACTTGTCGTTCATCTTGTAGAGGAGGAGCGTGAGCAGCTCGCGGATGCAGCGCGCGGACGGCGTCGAGGCGGCGGCGCAGCCGTCGGTGGAGGCCTCGTCGGCGTCGTTGACGCCGGCGTCGCCGAGGACCACGTCCAGGGTGCCGTGGCTCTCGGCGAGGAGGCCGCAGTAGTTGAGGACGTAGCGGGTCATGGGGTGGATCTCGCCGCCGTGGACGGCCTTCCGCGACGCCTCGCCGTGGATGGCGTGGCCGAACTCCTCGATCGTGTGGCGTAAGGTGGAGCCCAGCTGCTCGACGGTGCTCGACACCTCGCCCGCGAAGAATCCGCGCGCGCCGTCGCCGGAGAAGAGGGCTTCGAGGTCGGGCTGGACGTCGGTGAGCGCCTCGTACATGCCGACCGTGCGGTAGAGCTTCTCGGTGGCGCGCGCCGACACGGCGACGGCGTCCGCGAATCCCAGCAGCTGCAGGACGCAGCCCCGGGCGACGTCGGCGAAGCACTCGTGGCCCAGCTCCTCATCGGACTCGAAGACCTCGTCGCACAGCAGGCGCTCGCCGGCGAGCAAGGTCCTGACCACGGCCCTGACGGCGTGGCTCCACCGCCGCATCTTCTGGTCGAGCACGCCCCACTCCATCCTGATCACCTCCTCGATGGCGACGGCCTCGACGCCGAGTAGCGCCGCGGACTCCGCGAGCGCGTCGCGGCGGGCGGAGACGTAGACCTGCGCGAGCTCCGGGCCGTACCCGGCGCGGAGCATGCGGTCCGCGACGCCGCGGACGGAGGCCGCGGCGTCCGGGGAGAGCGTGCCGTGGCGCGGCGACGCGCTGGGCGTCGCGGCCTCGTCGACGTCGTCCGAGGAGAGCGAGAGGCGCCGCGGAGAGGAGGAAAGCAGGGAGCGCACCTCCTCCTCCAGGCGCGGCATGGCGGCGTGCACGGCGGCGGCGGCGCGGGCCGAGTGGCCCGCCGCGGCGATGGCGTCGTCCACGGCGTACAGGTAGTCCATCATACCGATCGTCTCGGAGGAAGAAGGCGAGGAGTTGCAACGGCGGATGACCTCCTCCGCGGCGGCGATCTCTTCCTCCTCCTCGCCGTCGCCGCCACGGCCGGGCGCGTCGTCGGGGCCGCTGTCGGACGCCTCGTCGCCCGTCTCCGGAGAAGAGAGGGGGTGCAGGCGAGGGTCGAAGGTGGACAAGAAGTGCATCATGTCGTCGGCGGCGTTCTTGGACACGGCCAGGCTCTTCACGATGTGCTTCGCGGCCGCCATGACCCTCTCCTGCCCGGCGTCCGGCGACGACGCGCTCTGCCTCTCCATGGACGCAGCCGCCGTGGGAACACGCGAAGCAACCTTTGTTGGTCGTCGCCGCGACTGGATCACTCGAACGATTCTAAAGGTGCAATTCTGGTGGGCAAAGAGAAAGATCTCGATGGCAATTTATACTTGCCTTTGATAACCCAGACAGAATAATTTCTTTCTTTTTAACATGGAGCAGATATAAAAAAATATCCATTTTAGACCATGTCAAGGGAATGCATGTGTCCTTTTTGTTTGAGAAGTCGTGTACAATGAAATGGATCGTCCGGTGTGTGCTATTGGAGGACATTGGTTCGTTGACGTGTAGATGTCGACTGCAGCAGAACGAGCAGGGTCAATTCTACAAGTAGGAGTAGTCTACTAGTCTTACAGTAGCTTCGTTTGCAACACCACTAGCTCCACGAGGAGATGGAGATGGCTGCAGCTGCTGAACAAGTTCCGTAGGATGTGAAAGTTTCATGGCAATTTCACAGAGTTTGGATTTTAGCTCATGCAAACAGGAACTCCTGCTCATCACTTCATCAGGCCAAGAATGCTCGGTTTTTTTGGAGCACCTGGACGTATGTGACACGTCCCAGCAAACATTTGACAGTTTCCTCTCTATACAAAAGGTTACTTTTTTTGTGCGTTGGCTAGTATGCGACGACCAGAGGAAGAAAAAAATACCGAGATCAAGAGGTCAATGAAAGCTTTCTATTTTATAATGATGTTTGTTAACTTGACCATATTTTAGGAACAATTTGCTCTAGTCGGCGCAATCATTTTTGGCCTTTTTTTAAGTAAAAAAAAACTGCCACCGAACAGGCAAGAGTTGAGTTGAGACGGAAGCAACGTCCTTCAAGCAATTTTCTTTTGGTTTTCTTGTTCCATTCTGCGCCGCCAGTTTCTGATCAGACGGCTCAAGACGTCCAATGTGGATCATCGCCACTGGTTGCTGACCGCTTTGTCAATTGGTCTGGTCAGGGTTTACTCTCTCTTTTATTTTTTGAAAATAAGATAAGGTCAGGGTTTACTCAGTCTTTTTTTTAGAAGGAAAATGTATTGATCTTAGCGCATTACACAGGTTCTTTCAGAAACAGGAAAAAAATTATAAAAAAGTCCAAAGCTCCTGTTCAGTCTTTGTGACGAGCGGTTTGCGTCGTGGGTCCAATGGACCAAAGACAAATTATGCACGGGGCCCATCAAGTGCCAAGGGCCGGCCTATTGGCCTATGATGGAGATCAAGGAGAAAGATCATTGGTCCAAAACAAAAGGAAAAAGAAAAGGTGATAGAAAATCCTCGCAGTGTAGCACATGGCTTAAGTTCATACTAGTCCAGTGGTTCACTTTCTTACACTGCTATAAAAAATATTGGTTCTGATTTATAGGAACGTTTTTTTTCAGTAGCAAGTTAATATAGCATCCGCCCTGCCCGCGAAAGAGGATGTGGCCTAGTGGTTACAAGAGCCTTGATAGCATTTCAGGTCCTGGATTCGACTTTTCGTGAAAGCGAAATTTCTAGAATTTAACAGCATTGTGTTTTCAGTGGTAGACAGCGTTCTATTTGACAGCGAGACGCCTACTGTGACTTCGTCAATTTCGAGAATTTGTCGACTCAGTCTTCAAAGATACTCATAGGGGTAGATTTGTGTACGTATATTCATAGGGGCGTGCGTTGCGAGTGACTGAGTTGTATTGTGCAATCTTAAAGAAAGCATCCGCCGCCCCTGGAAAACAATTTTAATGGTGTGTGACGCCATAACCCTTCCTCCTCTAAAATAATGTCCATTTATGGAAGATACACAGCTAATCCCGAACGTGTAAGGAGCATATGGATATGGTCCATATGGATGCGTATGTGCATATTGTTTTTGCGTCTATCTAACACTTGGTTTAATTTTTTAATCGCATATTCACCCTCCAATCCACAATCACCAACTCTATGAGAAAAAACTTCTAATTATTGTAGTCGCCGATTTATACTATTTCATTATACATCAAATGATCAACACAAACAAAAATTTTATTCACCCTAATCACGAACTAGCAACAGAAGAAAAATACATTAGGTCCTGTTTGGCAGGGCTCCGGCTCCGGCTCCATAACCAGCTCCGGCTGGAGCCCTGCCAAACGGTGCTGAAACCCGACTCCAGCTCCAGCTCGGGCGCTGAAACCCCGGGAATCCCGGTGACTGGAGCGGGACGGAGGGGGAGGAGCCACGAAATGGTAGCTCCAAGAGGCTCCGGCGGCTCCTCCATCTCGCCTCCCACCTTTGCCCTCCCCCTTCCCGCGCGCGTTGCATCTCCTCGTGGCCTCTTCGCGCGCTCCTCGGTAGCCGAGGTGCGGCGAGCCACGACGGGGCGAAGAACGGTGGCGTTGCGGCTCGAGCAAGAGGAGGAGGACGGAGCAGCCGGCGCCGCCATGGCCGAGCGGGACTATGGGAGGAGGGGGCCGAGCTACCGGCGCCGCCGTGGCCAAGCGGGAGGAGGGGGACGGAGCTGGCACCACCACGGCCGAGCGAGAGGAGGGGGACGGAGCTGGCACCACCACAGCCGAGCGGGAGTAGGGGGCAGAGCTGTCGATTCCGCCGCGGCCGAGCCGAAGGAAGGAGGCGGAGCTGCCGGCGCCGCCGTGGCCGAGCGGGAGGAGGGGGCCGAGCTGCCGGCGCCACCGTGGCCGAGCGGGAGGAGGTGGACGGAGCTGGCGCTGCCACGGCCGAGCGGGACTAGGGGGCCGAGCTGTCGGCGCCGCCGTGGCCGAGCAGGAGGAGGGGGACAGAGCTAGCGCCGCCGCGTCCGAGCGGGATTAGGGGGCGGAGCTGTCGATGCCGCCGCGGCCGAGCCGAAGGAAGGAGGCGGCGCTGCCGGCGCGGCCGCAGCCGAGCGGGAGGAGGGGGCGGAGCTACCGGCGCCGCCGTGGCCAAGCCAGACGAGGGGGGCAGTGCTGCCGGCGGCGCCGTGGCCTTGCGGAAGGAGGGGGCGGAGCTGCCATGGCCTGTTGGGCAGCAAGAAAGGATAAGGAGAAGATGAATTGAGAAAAAAATAGATAGACTCGGGTAGTATGGTCATTTTATATTTTCTGTGTATATTAATAACTAGAAGGAGCTGTTTTGTCAAACGTTTTCGAAAACGGCTCCAGCTCCACCGAAAAAGCCGCTCCACGAGTAAAGCCAGAACCGGAGCTGTTTTTGAAGGAGCCGGAGTCCTGCCAAACATGCCCTTAGTCTTTGGGAGTGGAAGAATCTGCAGCGCCGTGCCTCCTCCAGTAGCGTTCGTGACAAATTTATATTTAATGTGCACTTTATTTCGTGGACACATTTATTCGTGGCGCTTTCGTGGTCACAAGTCTCGTAGTAAATTTTTCGTGGTCACAAGTCTCGTAATATTTTGCAAGGAAAATTCTTCAAAAATACATGTTTACAAGGTATAAAATTATTACAAATGTTTCGCAAGAAAAAAAAAGATTAAATAAGTGTCGTCGCTACATATCTTTCTCTTGGTAGAAAAATTGAGCATTCATGTTAGCATCACCCAAATATTCGGATATGATTCATTATTCTCCATCAACGGCTGAATGCTACCAGATTAGGAGTCATTATCCTTTTCATTAATACGCCTTGATCGTCAAGTCCGGATTCGCATAAAAGCTTTTGATTCTGACAGGTAGTGAGAAAAGATCAAACATGTCTCCTTCCTATCATAGCTCAGTACACACGTTCATTTTAACCTAGACTTCTGTCTATTTTGCACCAATCAGCCCACACCTGTTACTTTGTCTATGGCTCTATGCTGAAAATGATCTGGTGAAACGCATTTTTTTTAGATGATAGAATAAAAATACTATTTTGACATTGTGGTGAAACACATCGGACAAACACGTACGATCTCGCTGAGTGGGTGGATTGACATTTCCTTTAAAATTTAATTACTCGTCAAAATCAATCATGACGATTTTCCCACTAAACTTGGATCTCTGAACTTGTTTTCAAAATCACACTGTTCTTCTGGCAACCAGCAGCAGCGTTTTTTTTCACATCAAATCAGCACTAACCACCAACCAGCCAGCAATATTTTTCTCTCACAGTAAATAAGCACCAGCCACAGCCAGTCGAACAGAACGAACGTTAAAAATTCAGAATGACGTCTCCTTCGTCGGATCGTTATGCATCACAAGGAATTTGATCTGCATATCGTAACCCCCGTTCTCAAGAGATCTCCACTAGGCGGTCAAACATTTATATTTTCAAAGAAAATATCGTTTCATTGAACCCTCTTTCGGAGTCGCGAGATTCTTTTTCTCTCATTTCTTTTTTCCGCGCGAGAGACCACAACGTTGGAGGGCCCCCATGGACCAGGTGCTTTGGGCCAGATCTGGGCCCTACATGGGCTTCCCAGATACTTGGCCCGTCCACACTTCTCCCATCTCTAAAACTAAACCCATCTCTAAATCGACTAGGGTTTCCCCGACCGCCGCCGCCTGCGCCTCGTTGCTTTCTCAGCCTTCGTGCGAAGGCGACCCCTCCCTCCTCCGCCGGCGCACTCCGACAGCCGACGCCATGGTCAGACTCTCCCTCTCTCCAGTGGCTTCTCTTCAACCATGGTTACCATGCTTTGTGCGGTCGATCCGACTGACATCTTTGCTGTTGCGTCTCAGGTGAAGTACTCGCAGGAGCCGGGCAACCCGACCAAGTGTAAGATCTCGCCCTGCTTCGCTTCTGCAATGCTTTTGGTCTTGTGTTGGAGGCTCGCTCCTCTTCTTGTGGTGGTTCTGATGGATTGTTTGTGTTATCTGTGCAGCGGCTAAGGCCATGGGCAGGGATCTCAGGGTCCACTTCAAGGTTCGTTTCCTTGCGAATTGACTGTTTCCTCATTATTTTGCTGTGGAGTTGATGTAATTATGGTGAACTAAGTCGGCTTATGGCATTACTGGAGCTTTGTGACCGCTTAGTGATAATTAATCATGTATTGGCATTCTGGACAAGTGTGGCATCATGCATGGATGTGTTACAATGTGGGAAACCTAAAGAGTAAAGGTTCTGCTATGTTCTTCAAATGAGCAGACATGAACACATTGTTGATTGTTATTGGTGAACTGTTGTGTTGTTTCCATCGCAAATGGTTCATAGACAATGTGACATATTTGACATGTTTTATTTTGCCGGAGATTTACCTAAGTGGAGTATCAGCACCTGAAGCTTCTAAACGGTATTTTGTAAGATAATAGGAGCCTCAAATATTGTGGTAACATGGCTTGCATCATGCTAATCACATCTTAAACAAACTCTGATTGATTTTGCAATTTTTTCACCTTGTATTGAGTTTTTTTGAGGATCTTTTGATTGCTGATTTTATTGTGAGCATCATGGATCATCATAAGTAACTCATGTGGCTGGGGTGTTGCTAGCAGCTTTATCCCCTTCTAAAGCACTGTCATGCATCTCCTTTTTAAGCTGATGTGTTCTCTAACAGTCTTGCTACTCTCTATACTTCTGGCTTGTATTTGAAACAGTGTATAGTTCTCCCACAAAAACTAGTGTGTTGCTATTCTATATTTGGTCTTATCACTAATCAATCAAAGTCAGTCATTATAAATATCACTAATCAATCAAAGACAGAATATTTAGGTGAATAGCTGTACCTACTGTTAGAAGTTAGGTGTTTAGGCTATCCTATGAACCTGGCATGGAAAGGATCTGCAGGCTTGAAATTATTTTATGGTGCTTTTTCACATTTGTCTTAGGCATACTGTAATACTGACTTTACTGATTAGTAGATATCATATGACGCCTCTGATGTTCACAATATGTTTCCAGTTTCTCTTCCTAACCTGGTATTAATCTTTGCAGAACACAAGGGAGACAGCTTTTGCACTTCGCAAGCTGCCTTTGGCCAAGGCTAAGCGGTACCTTGAGGATGTTATGGCTCACAAGCAGGCAATTCCCTTCCGGAGATACTGCGGGGGTGTTGGTCGCACTGCTCAGGCTAAGTCTCACCACTCAAATGGGCAGGGTCGCTGGCCTGTGAAATCAGCCAAGTTCATATTGGATTTGCTGAAGAATGCTGAGAGTAACGCTGATGTATAATGCTGCTGCCCTCTTTTTTCTTCTTTTTAAAAAATGTGCATGGCATTCCTACTGTTTGGGTTAGCTTAATTTTCTGTTACTTCCAGGTGAAAGGCTTGGATGTCGATAACCTCTATGTTTCACACATCCAAGTGAACCAAGCTCAGAAGCAGAGGCGTCGCACGTACCGTGCTCATGGGCGCATCAATCGTACGTGTTAAGGGATGATGTTTTGTTCTTGTGGCGTTTATGAATGTCATATTTAATTTGCTTTGCTGCAGCTTACATGTCCTCACCTTGCCACATTGAGTTGATCCTGTCAGAGAAGGAAGAGCCTGTTAAGAAAGAGGTATTTCTTTAATCCCTGTGGATTGGGTTTATCAAACATGATCTTGATATTTCAGAGCTGTTTGACTTCAAATTCTTATGGTGCATATTTTGAAGCATCCTATCATTTTAATTCGGTAAACTACTGAACTGGAAGAAATATCGTTGCATGCCATACTGGTATAATTCACCTTACAGCAAAGCAAATTATCATGATTAAGGAAATTGCATCCACCCTCTTACTCTGTGGTTTCCCTTTTCCTTCGAGGAAGTTAATATGGTAGAAATATTATATGTTTCTGGTGTTTCTATACAACCTTCTGTTAGAAGTGGTTTATATTCAGCTGTTTTCTTGATCAATGTGATACTTATTTTGTAGGCTGACAATATTGTCGCATCAAGGAAGCAGTGAAGTATGTTAGCTTGAGCAAGGCTATTTTGTCGATGAATTATAGCTGTAGCTCTTATGTTGTTTTTCTGGCAGCCTTGCCTCTTGAGATGTTCCTGGATACAACGCTTGAATCAGGATTTGCTGAGCTTGATGTTGTGCTTCAGATTGTACGAGCAATTCGTAATATATTTGAATTTGGTTATAGCGAGATTTATTCGTCCAGATTATGCATTGAAAGTTAATTACAAAATTTGCAGTGTTCTAAGATATATGGACACTTGTTCAAGCAGACATGATTCGTGTGAGATTTTTTCCAACCAAATTTCGTTTAAATTGAATGTGGTTCACGTGAGTTTTTTTTACCTGATTTCGTTGAGAACAAAATGCATTGTTAATACCACCGATCAATATTATCGTTCGTTCCCTACAGCACCAGTGCACAACTTCTGGTGGTTAAATTTCCAACAAAAAGAAGAAAAACTTTGGTACAGCCATGTGATTCTTTTACCTATTAGATTAGAAAAATGAAATTGCAGCGTTATCACAAGGCAATCCAAGACAGCAATTGCTCACAAAGAAACCAAAGAAGCACATGAGCATCAATCGCTGCAGCTGCTGTGAGCTTCACATCCTCACTTCGTCCGTCTGTCAGCGGATGCACCTGCCGGGCTTGGTCCAGCCGAACCCTCCCCGTCGCCGGAGCTCCGGCGGCGCCGCCGTGTAGTTCCCCCAGTCCCGGAGCACGCTCCGGAGGTCGTGCACCTTGTTGGGGAGGCCGGTGCAGCAGTTGGCGTGCATGGTGGACACCCGGCGCAGGTCGCCGCTCAGCTGGCAGAAGCCGCCGCAGTTGGCCGTGTCGAGGAACTGCATCCGCACGCCGACCTGCCCGGCCAGCGCCGCCTGCACCTTCCCCAGGATGTGCTGCTCGTTGGTCCCCGGCGGGAACTGGCGCCGCGCCGCCCGCCACCGCCGGTAGAACTCCACCGTCCGGTTCTTGGACCTGACGTACAGGAAGCCGCCGTTGGGCAGGTTGCGCAGGCTGTCCGGGTCGCCGTTGAAGTAGTCGCTGGCGATGGCGATGTCCGACGTGATCGCGATGTGCCGCATCGGGTTCCGGAACCACAGGATGTCAATGTCCTGAATGATCAGAATACCATGCATGAAAATTTTGCAGGTCCCTAACTGATCGATCGACTTGCATGCAAGGTCGATGCCTGCGTGTGTGTATATACCGTGAAGAGGAAGTTGAAGCCGAGCTCGAGGATGGTCAGCTGGAACCGGTTGCGGGTCCACATCATGTCGAGGTACTCCGGGGACATGAAGTGCTTCTCGGCGCCGAGGTCGGCGGCGGCGGCGCCGCCGTCCGGCCGGAGGAGGTAGCAGTGGCGGTGCACGGACCGGCAGGTCTGCAGCGCGCCGGGGTCGACGGCCACGATGAGGAGGTGGTCCAGCAGCCGCGCCGTGCCCTCGCCGAGCCGGAAGCTCTCGAGGAAGAGGTCCAGGAGGGAGCCCGGCGCCGCGTACGCCTGGTTGATGGACGTCACGATCACCGTGTTGTCCTCCATTGATGCGTTCTTCAGCAGCTGGGCCAGCTCTGCGTACGGTTTCGCCTGCACATTTCGCGCATGATTAGACGCACGGATTTGATTCGAAATATGAACGGATTGAGTGGCAGTGGAGTTCGAAAATCTGTGCAGCATGCCTCGTCGCACTTGAAATTGAAAAACAAACCAATAAGCCTTGCTGCGTGGACACCAGGGTTAGCATATTCTTTGGCGCCTGTTCAGTTGCCAACTTTAGCTTTAAAGGCCTTTTGGTTTCTGAATATGACAAAGCTCAAGTTGGCATTTAGCTATGCTTTTGGATTGTACAGTATGCTCCATTAGTTGCCAAAGATATATTTATGCAATGTGGTATTGGACATGAGTATATCTATGAACCTACGATAGATCCTATAAATATTATCAATTTGCCATAGACCAAATTGTATGATCTTGTTCTATTATTGGTAATTGCAAAATAGCATTAGTCAAAAGGAAAAGAAAGGGACGGGAAAAACTGCATTTCCAGTAGCAAGTTCAGGTATCAGAAAAGTTGTAGATTATTCTTTGGTTCAGAACCTCGGACCACACACCTTACTGCTGATTCAGCTCAAAAGAATTGCAGGAAAATGTACACGAACAATTTCCACTTGGGTCCTCTTGATGCTTCTCGATTCATAGACCACGCATGTGCTTCTTCCAAAAATCAAACTCTTCCCTGATGTATCCTTACTGAGCTTTTAGGATTACTAGAAAGTAGAAACTGAAATTTGAAACTACGGCGGTACGAGCCGTGCCGTTTGTCATCTTTCACTCTGAAATCTAATGAAAGAGCAGTGACGTATGCACCCTACGCTGCAATTGCAAATCCAGTATTTGCATCTTCGTTTGACAGCAAGCACACGAACAAAGGAATAAATAATCATGCGTCAGAAGACGTAGTGACCAGATCGCTAACCTCGTCCCGGGCAGCGTTCCCCCACACGGCCATCTCGGAGAACCGCCAGTTCACGTCCAGCGTCGCGCCGAGGAATACGAACGCCACCGTCAGCGCCGCGCCCAGGAAGAAGGCGATGACCGGGAGGGGCCTGTTCATGTCCCCCCTCACCTTCCAGTCCATGTTCTTGGACCTCGAGGGAGGAGAAGGGGAGACGCAGGACGACGGGTCGTCAGAGAAGATCGGCATGGTTTATATGGCAACAGGCAGCCTGCATCTATTTCTTCCTTTCTTATACTCTTTTCCTGTACTCCCCTTGGGAAAAATGGGATGGATAGTATCTACTCATGTGCTGTCCAATCCAAGGAGGAAATTAATCCTGGTTGCAGCAGGATCCTGAGCATTAACTTTCTCCCTTTTTTCTTCTTTGGAATTTTTGCTCTGAGTTGGAACTGATCAAATGCTGAAGATTTCTTCTGGAGGCCTTAGATAGGCTGCCAAATCAGAATCCGGGCTCGAGAACTTGTGATCCAGAAGGGAATGGAGAAAGTGGGATGGGACTGAGTGATGGAACGGGGAAGAATATGCTGGCCTGACGCCCAAGCAATAGGAGTTGTGCAATGCCTATGGATGAACCAAGCTTGGCGAGGTCAGTCAGATGCTCTCTGCACCCTGCAATGGTTAGGATATGTTTGAATTTATTATTAGCAGCGAAATGATTCCATCCTTGTCCGTTAACAAAGGGCATCCTAAAGATATACTCGCCTATATTTCTCTAGAGGGCATTTATAACATCTGTAACTGCCGCACCAACAGGCCAGAGCCCCCCTGGAGATGAGCGGTTTCCAATCCATGGTGTCATTTTCCACTCAATTCTGTGCTGGCCGTATTTGTCGTCGCTTACCAATCGTTGGCCGTAGTATGCCGCAGCAACCGTACATGAAAGAACTGGGTCGATGATCTCGCTCCCAAGTCCTGTCACAAATGAACCCTCACGATCAAATCCTGTCAGATGTCCGGTTCTCCGCGCACAAGCCGTCTTGCTGCCGGCACGAGGGCCTCGCCGTCCATGCCGGCAGCGATGGCCAAGAGCCACCGCTCGCTCCAGGCCGGCGGCATCACCGCCGCCGCCGCGTGCCCACTGGCTCAGTAACCTCGTTTCCCATGCGCCGTCAGGTTGGCGATGCCGTTACAACTTACAAAGCTGCTGCTGGCCCGGGCCCGGTGCGATCAGCCGCCCGAATGAACCATATGATGACACGGCCTCGCACTTTATTCTGTTGCCTGTGGTTTGTGCAGTTGCGAAGCTGCACGAGAGAGAACGTCTCGCAAAAGAAGGAATCGTTCCTTCCACCACAAACTCAAAATACATCGGTCCAGACTTGCGCCATTGCAAACAAGCGCGTATTCGCTCAATCCTATACCCAATTTCGCATCAGCTGTCCCTGAAGAGAGCAACATTTCGTGCAAATGACAGTACCAGATTGCAGACAACATTATTAGTTAATTTTTTTAAAAAAGATGAAGGTTAGCGTTGCTCGTCTAACCAGCAACACTAGGGTTTAGGGAATTGGTAATGCGAACTACGCATCACCACTTCACCAGTATATGATATAATCAGGAACAGAGAGGGGAAAAAAAGGTAAAGAAATGCATCACCACTCCAACACAACGAATACTCTGCAATTACCATTCACACTACTATCGAATTTCATTGGGAAACTCAGTTCAATCACAGCTGAGATCGCACGGCATCTGTTGGAAGCCGGGAAACAGGGTTTAGTCATACATTTCGCGGGCCTGTAACTGAGGAACAGGTCCATTCAGCCAGGAGCTTCAAAATGCAAACCAGATTCTGTTTGTCACACACGGACACACCAAGAGAATCAACAGTATTACCGAGTCATGTGATAATGGACAAGACCACACGGTTTCAGCAACTCCGGGGAAACCTTTCCACGTTTGCTTCCAGTATACCATAACCAACCAAACACCAGTATATCCGTCACGGTGATGTTAGCTCTAGCTTGAGTATCTTTTCACAATGCCAACTACAGCAGTTCCAATCCTGGATTAGTCTGTGCCGAAGTAGCGGTCCCCATACTCTCCAAGTCCAGGGATGACCCGATATTCATCGTTCAAGCCACCATCAATCTCTGAGGTTACAATCTTTAAATGAGGGAAGCGCTTGCAGACACAATGGACGCCTTCAGGGGCCTGTTTGTCAAAGAGATATGAATAAACTGACCAAAAAGAACAGGAAGATGAAGGAGTAACCAATCTACGATTCAGCAAGAGAACTTTTACCGAGATGAGATTAAGAAAAATGATCCGGTCCTCAGGAACTCCTTTCCTTATAAGAAGCTCAATAGCTTGATTAGCTGAGTTACCTGCAGAAACAGGACAAGAAACTTCAGCCAGTAGCTAAACAAAAAAGCACATATCAGTTTGTAATCCAAACAAGCATGCAAAAGAACTAATATACAATGCTAACCTGTACCAAGCACAGGATCCAAAAGCAAAACATGGCGTTCAGCAATGTCCATTGGAAGCTTATGGTATATGAGCTGAGTAAAGAAAATAAATTCGGTTTGTTCACAACACCACAAACTGAAATATTTTCATTAACTTTTCAAGGAAACTAGTATGTGCTAAGAAATCTTACTTGTTGTCCATTGTCTCCAACCCGATGTATTAGAATTTTACCTATTTTTATCCCCTTACAACAAGCACGCAGAGCATTTTCCATGCTTTCACCACTGCAGAGATATCAATTTGATGTGCACAAGAAAAGGAAAAGAAGGGTGTTAACATATTACAAGTGATTTCATTCAAACATACGGCTAGAAAAAACCAAAATGGAAATAAGGTGAAAATACGATCATATTGATCTGCAGTTTTTTAACTGTTAATAGTCACTAGTAACATACTAGGTAAAATATAGCAGAAGTTATAGTCGTGTAAACATGACTTGAGAAATCAAATTTGCAAAAGCATAGAAAATATGGAGTTTGAAACTTTGGTACATCTCAAATAGTGTCTGTAGAAAAATCCAAGAAGTGCTCATGAATGCAATTTATTGAGTGTGTGCTGATCCAGATATATTATACTGGAAAAATACAGATGATGACACCATAACACATAATAACTTATTGCATATTGAACTACCAAAATTTCTCGGAAAAACTATTCTGGGCATTACCTTCGAACAATAGACACTCCACAGAGCTTCTTGCAGAAGTCAACTCCCATGTAAACAGATCCTGGACACATGACAAATAGTCATTATACAGTAGATTGTAGATGTTCAATTTTTTATTATATCCTAAAAATATGGAACATTAGAGCAGTTATGGAAGAAATGGACAGTAGATGGAAGCAAATCTTTTAGGAATCCTTGAGCTTCCAGAAGGTTTCATTCACATGCATTCTGGGAAGAGCCAAACAAATTTCATGATGCATAGCAGGTTAAGGAATACAACCTCTCCTTTTTTCTTTGAAACCATAAGCTACTATATCTCGATACAAACTCTGGTACTTGAAGCCAAGGAAAATAAGTTCTAACAATTTTTAGGGGCAAGTACAGCATTCAACAATCACACTTAATATTTATAGGGCAAAGCATAAGAAGTAAATCTAAATCAACATAAATTCTCCTTGATCGTTTATTGCAAAAACAATCAGAAAGTCATCAACAAAACAGACATAGGATCTTAATGGTTCTGGAAAGAACGCAAATATGAATAGAAAATAGCAAATGGCATGTTCTTCAATGAAAACCCAGTTGTGCTAAAAACATGTTCCTTCCCTTTGCTGAATATTCTAATATACCATTAGGCCCTGTTTAGTTGGCAAAAAAGTTTCTACTTTATCCGTCACATCGAATCTTCGGACACATGCATGGAGCATTAAATGCAGTTGAAAAAAATAACTAATTACACAATATAACTGATTCATACGAGATGAATCTTTTAAACCTAATTAGTCCATGATTAGACATTAATTGTCAAATAACAACGAAATGTGCTACAGTACCAAAACTCAAACTTCTTCGCGAACTAAACACAGCCTGCCCATGTTGTAAGGTTATAGAGCCAATTTGAAGAAAGAACATATATATTATGCCAAATAATAACGTGTAGGCCATATTACAATAAACAAAAAAAGAAGAAAAGTTTATGAGAAAAGGATACCAATGATATACCTGTTGGTGTAACGACCTGCTTCTCTGTAAATGGCAAATGCCCAAGACCATGCTCAACTACCTAGAAGACATTTTACATACAACAAAATGTGTCAGTATATGTTAATTTACATTGAATAGCTCTCACACTGGACACTCTATTAAAAAAATTAGTAGAGATCATAAGAACTAAGAGCAATACCAGACGGATCAGCCGATCTGAGTAGAAAACAAAGTCAGGTGTTGTAATGTTCCTGTCACGAATCAGAGTATGCATTCCTCGTATCTGTTCAGATGGATCATCCAAAGCATCAAGATTTTGCAAAGCTAAGAGCATTGTAAAGCTTAAGAGGAACAGTGTTAAGTGTACCTGGAAAGTTGTGTGAACTACAAAGACATTTGGGTAGATTTTGCACAAGTCATGCTGACCAAGTTTTGTACGGATGTGTTGCACAATTAAATCAATTGCAACATGGTTATCTCCCCCTTTTGGTATGATCACATCAGCATATTTCTTGGAAGGCAGGACAAAATCATCGAAGGCAGGCTTCACAAACCTCCCATACTGATTATTTCAATGGAAACTCATATTAGAGTGCCATATTTTACACTTGCCGCAGGCATAATATCATGGACTTGCCGCAGGCATAATAGCATGGAGGTATTTGTAACATATGCAAGTAGCATCCGTTAAAAAGAAAGTAAGGCAATGATACAGTGATCAAATACCTGTTCCAGCACCGAGATAACATCTCTACCTCTTTCAACTGTATCACGCCTTATGCGTCGAGCAAGCCTAATATCAGCATCTACATGCATGCACAAAAGAACAGCAGATATGGATAAATGATCAAAGATGAATATGGATAACCAATTAAAGTTGCAATACTATTGAAGCATATATTTGTCTTTAAACAGCCACCATGGTATTGATAAGCACATATCTAACAAAGAGAAGGGCCACTAAGGTACGAACCTGTGTCAACAAAAATTTTCATGTCCATCAAATCACGAACCCTTTGGTCATGAAAAACTAAGATCCCCTCCAAAATGATGACATCTGATGCATTGACCTAACAAAAATAAATGATCAGTGATTTGAGTCATAAGAGGAGTGCAAGCAAGTTGAACCATAATTACGCGGTGGGTAGGGGTGGGGGTTGAGTGCTGAGGCCTGAGGTCTCAAGGAAGTCACTGCTATGCAAATCAAGGAAGCATGACACCATTTATTACATGTATTGTGCCGTTGTATGTTACATATGACCGACCCAAAAAGGTTCATCATTTTCTGCATCCACTACTGCTGTATCATATGTAGCTTATTTGAAAGCAAAAACTTCAAGTCTGTAGTAAATACCTACTAATAAGTTCAATGGGTTGGTGCCAATGGCTAGACTATGAAACGACAAAAACAGAAAAGTACAATAGCATTCCCGCCAAAAATAAAAAGTAAGCTTCGGTAACAGAAATTAAGTTCACTCACAATAAATAGCATGCATGAACATGCCACCAATTTTTATATCAAATTCATATTTTAGGGAAAAGCATTCTAAACAAGGTTATCCAAAATTAGATCATAAATGATACAAGGATTATTCTGTTCACATCAGTAGTTAGTTATGCAATCACTACCTTTCTAAAACTTTCAGAGCATCGCCGGTGATTCTTAAAATCATATATAGGAATATTCACAGATTGCCCACTTTTTAGGTTTCCCATGCACTCCAGAAGTTGATCTGTATCAAATGCATCTACAAAAGAAAAAGAAAAAACACAGCTGAAGCCAACTATAAATCTCTAAAAAACTAAAAGAAGCATAATTTTTCACATGGTTGCATATCAAGTACCAGGGTGATCAAAGTTGTAGTCTTGCACGTGCTCAGACTGTTCCTCAGTTAAACCGCGGTAGAATGAATCCTGCAAGAAATTACAGCCCAGGGTGAATTGTAATGGATGTCAGAATCCTCTGAAACAATGCTTCTATGATTGGGTACTATTTAGAGTATATATAAGTGTGCCTACTGTAACCATTAACCAACTTGTAGTTTGTTATCTCTTGATGAAACTAATGCCAGGTTTTCATCAAATGATAACTGTCAGCCTGCCTCATTATGCTTTGAAACTTGGAAGCACACAGATCAACATTCAAGAAATAGGACAAGATGATTGAATGCAGATTAAACAGTGTGCACTGTTTCTCGAAGTGGTATTTTTAAAGCTTTGTCAACATGTAATCTAAACAACCATTCAAGCAAATGCATACTTGTGAATCATGTACTAATGTATAAATGTTTAAATGGACTCATGCTACCTTACGAAAATAAGCAGCTGCTCACATTGAAATTTGTGTTACAAGTTTTAATAAAGCAACATGTCGCCTACTTACCTTAAAGAAACTGAGATACTGTATGCTATTTAGGAAACAGCCAATAGACTTCCACACTTAACAGAAATGCCATGTTAGTTCTACAGGCACACCAGTTTTTGACCAGCATCAGCTGATGTTCTGTGCAGTCACTTCCTAGTGAGTAGTGACAAAGCATCTCACCATTTCATGCTTGCGTTCGCATAACAGAATTATGGCCATTCCAAAACAACATTATCCAGAAGTTAAAAGCACCTTGTACCCTGTGCCCTGGTTTACTACTGAACTCTGTTCAACAACTATGAAGATGCAATGAGATGCTTTAACAGTCATACAAGCTTAGTCCAAGTTAATATGGAAATCTATAAGTTGAGTAAGACTAACTCAACAGGTAATCTAGCCATAGTCTATTCAAATCCCCAAACCGTGAGCATCATAACACGCTGCAGTTCTGTATGGAAGAGGCAATTTACAGCACTGACCACTGACAGAGTAAATGATTTCAAAATGTCGCATCCAAACTAATGTTCTCTGCACAGTTACCTCCCTAGCGAGTGAGAAATCAACACTCTACCGTTTCAAAATAAACATTATCCACAAGTTAAAAGGCCTAGTAAGATGCTTCTTGCTTTACCGTTAAATCTATTTTTTAGAACCTATGAAGATATGATATGAGACATTTTAGAAGTCGGACAAGCCTACTCCAGCACTCCCAAGTTATACATGAAAATCTATATGTCGATAAGTGTAAAGTAACAAATAATCTATCCGTAATCTATCTAATTCCCCAAACGAATAGCATTCAAACGCACCAACAACTGCAATCCTATATGGAAGAAGCAATTTGCAGCATCGACAAAGTAAACAATATCCAAATCTGCAACCAAACCTACGATTTGGTAAAGCATTCATAACACACTTAAATGACTGGAGTTCGCAACACAAACGCATTGATAGCGCAGCCACAGTAAATAGAACCAATTAACCAAAGAGGAACAAGCTCAGAACACACACAAAAAAAAACATATACTACTCCGAGTCCGAGGAGCAGGAGAAACCGCACCTGGTTGACCAGCACGACGCGGTGGTCGTGGAGCTGCTGGATGATCATGTCGCACACCGTCGTCTTCCCCGACGCCGTCCCTCCTGACACACCTTCAAGACCACCAGCCAAAAACATCCCCCACAAACCAAAATTCAAAAATCAAAACCACAGCACGGCAAGCGGAAAATTCCAAGCGCGAGAGAGATAAGCCAAATCGGCGGGCCGCGGCAGCCGCGAGACGATTCCGGTACCTATCACGAAGGGCTGCCTGGTCCCGTCCTCCTTGGGGGGCGCGACCCCTCTGGCGGCGTCGGCCGTGCCGTTGGCGGAGGGAAAGGAGGTGGGGGACGGGAGCGAGGAGGATGAGAGGCGGCGCGAGTCGAGGCGGAGCCCGCTGAAGTGGGGCCCCACCGCGGAGTCCATCACGTCCTCCGTCTTCCCTCCGGCGGCCGCCGCCGTCGCCGGCGCGCTGAGCTGGCGATCGCTTCGGGGCTCGGAGGTTTTGACACGGGGAGGAGGTGGGGTTTGGGTGGGGGAAGGTGGTGGGGGAGGGGGGCGGATGCGTGGAGACGGTTTATGTAGACCGGCTCGGGCCACCGGGGTGCCTTTTCCACGTGGTGCTGGAAGGATTGGTGCAGGGGCGGAGGGCCAGTGGGGCAGCGGAGTTTTCTCTGGAATTTTTTTTGGAGCATTTCGCTGTAGAGTAAGGAATATGAAAGGTAGATTCTTGGGTTCCTGGCTTTGAAGCTGCTGGTCCAATTTGGTTGTCCTGTTTAGTTCGTGAAAATATTTGGGTTTTGATACTGTAGTACTTTTATTATTATTTGATAATTAATGTTTAATTATGAACTAATTGCGTTTAAAAGATTCATCTCGTGCTAATCAGTTAGACTGTGTAATTAGTTATTTTTTTCAACTATATTTAATGCTTCATACATGTGTCCGAACATTCGATGTGATGAATACTGTAGAAATTTTTTTGAGAACTAAACATGTCAATTTGCATGCCGCAAACTGCAAGATTCCTTTCTCTTGAGTCTTGGCCATGCATATTTGTGGACCAGCTGATCCAGTCTTGCTGTCGCTGGCTACATTACATGGACATTGATGTGCTAGGGACAGTTTCAGATACTTCCATCTGCTCCTGGCTCCTGCAAGCAATACCCACATGCTCTCCGTTTAGCCATCTCTCACTGACAAGTGGAGCATAGGGCGGTGCATGTGAAGATGGTAGCAAAACTGAAATCCAACGGGGTTAGTGATTGGACGAGCTTTCCCCATCGCCTCCTTTGGAGAAAGGAGGGTGAAAATAATAGGGTGCTAAAAATGTTTTTTCTAGTGACCACGCCTGAGTGTGTTTTTCATTAAGAGGAGAGTGCCAAAAAAATGTTGCAACAAGAGTATGCATTAGCGCTTAATATAACAACCACAAACCTAGAAGATCAAATTACACGGCAGCTGGAGTGGTATTTTGAATCCTCGAGGGTCACACACTAGGTTTTAATAGCATGTTAATGGCACATTGAAGTTCCTTTGGGAGGAGGGGATCAGATCCCAATGAATAAATAATGACTTGAGCCTCTTGGCAGTTGGCACAACAATGACATGCTATTTCCAAGCCTCGGCGTTGAGATCCTGAGGATAAGATCAAGGAAATAAAAAAACAATCAAACATCGTGCAATTGTACGCGCAATGTGCTTTACAAATAAATATAAGAGAAACAACCGGGAGTCTGTGACCTAATCAGATCACAGATCAGGCCAATGCACGACTGGACGACAAGTGAATAGTTTAGACTGGTGCAAGAGACTGGCACATAAGTTCGTAATAGTTTATAGTGCTTGAAGAGACTGGCACGTAAGTCCCATTACTTAATCGACTAAGCAAGACTCTTCATCATCCAACAATCATCAAGCCATTAAAAAAGCACATGTTGGAAGAAAACTTATTAGGAAGGTGATTTGGGCTGAGACGACCCATTTTAGAAAGGTGAAACCCAGTAACTCAGCGGGCCGAGCTTGACTTTTGGGTTGGGGGACTTCGTGGACCAACAAGCTTGACTTGGGCCGAAAATTGTTTTTCAGAAGGTGGGCCTAAACTTGGGGCAAAACGAAACCAGATCGCTTCGGTTGCATTTTTCGGCCCATACGGCGCCATGTGTCTCTCATCCAACTGTGGAGCGCGTGGGCCGTGGGGAAATGGTCGTACTACTACTAGTAGAAATATTGGCGCTAACGCCGGCGGTTTTTTCTTTTTTATATTTTTTAAAAATTAAAATTTCAAAAATATATGTCCGTTTTGAAATATTTCAAAAATATACCCCGGTCGCCCTCCCATAGGGCGACAGGCTCAAAGTGTAATTTTTTTTCTTCAAATTTGCAACGAAGTCCCTGGAGAAAAAAAAGGGGGGGCGACCAGGAACTTTTTTTCCAGGGACCTATTTTGAGCTATTCGAGCAAATATTCGTCATCATCGTCGGCAAGATCTCGGCCACTAACTCCTACCGCACGTAACTTGTCCTTCATTAAATCACGGGAAAAAATCGCAAAAACTTCCCTTATTTCACGAGCATTATGGAACCCACAAACATAATAAGTTCACATCAATAATATATATAGAAACAAATGACAAGTAACCTACCACAATCATAAACATCGGATACAAATAAGCGGTCCACAGCTATCTCATTACAAATAAACATCAGATACATCTAACCACCTCTAGGGCGTCGGACCCTCTTAGCCCTCTGCTGGGCACGGACATGGCCCTCGGAGTAGGTGAGAACATCCGGAGACCTCACCTGTCGCTCAGGACGCGCAAGGGGCTGCGGTGTTTGCTGCTGAGAGATCCCAAGTGGTGCTCCTCCTAGCTGTGAATACCCCAAGACATCGGGGTCACCTTGCGCGGCAGGCTCTTCTGGACTCAAGCTGTCGAAGTCGTCTAAGGTGAAGGTCTCGTTATCTGGTCGAAAGGAGGAAGAAGAAGGTCCGGCGCCCGCATCGGGGTAGAATCCTAAGCAAAAAATGTGGATGTTAGCGTACGCTCGTATCTTTTGTCATGCCATGTAGAAACCGAAATACGAAATATAAACTAACCTGTGTAGGCCGGTATCTGTGGCCCCGGTACCATCCCTGGATACGGTCCGCCAACTGGTGCTGTCCCTCTAAACATTCCAGTATGGCCGAACGCAGTTGCTGGATCGTATCCTGTATGTGATATTAGTAAATATGTAGGAACACTTGATGTAATTTTAAAGAGATATGTACGTTACATGCACTTGGGAAGAACTGCGACGTCGGCCCGTGCATGGTCGACGGACACGGGAACGACGACGAGGCCTGAGACGACCCGTGGCTGTCTTCGTACTGCACACGGCTTCCGAAGTTGTGCACTACCTGACGCAACTGATCACGCTGCCTCGACCATGCCTCTGTCTGCTCAAACTGGGTCATTGGGGATCCGGCACGTACCCTCGTCAAGTAAGTCGAGCAGTCCGTCTCCATCATGTTGCAAAGGCGAAGCTGCATCAATTCATTAAAGGTACAGTTATAAACACATGAATTATCTTATAAATATGATTATATATATATGCAAATATGATCAAGAGACTCACCGCGCCAGCTAGTGCCTCCACGTGGTGCCGGCCATAGCCATCCTGAGGCCTCGCCTGGTGTGGCTGCGGGTGAGTGTCAACAAAAACCAGACGAGCCCGAGTCCGGGGTAAGTACCAGGTGAGGTAAGCCCTAAAGGAGCTGTCTGTGTGTGGTCCTGTTGGATGGACCAAGAGCTCGTCTGCCTGTTCCCATTGGTCCACCCACGGCTGGATCTTGGTGAGCCAATCATCAGAGCACGGCAAGCCACTCCTTGACAACCTACAAAGTGGACCACGAAGAATCGTTAGATTCGACACGAATGTATGAGCCAAGTTCATTCATAATTACCTGTGGTCCTGGCGACTGACACGCTCCAACGCGGTGGGCACCGGAAACTCCTGGCGCTGCCCAAACTGTCTCCTAACTCTCCAGGGGCAATATGCCTCAACCGCGATGTCATAAACCAGGACGGCGGAAGTAAGCCACAGGCTCGCATTCGCGGAGCAGTGCGAAGACAGGCCTGCTGGTGCACGGGTAGCCACAGCCTCTGGGCTGTAAGGCTCCCAGATAACGTCCTCGGGCGTCAGCATGTCGAGCTCCGAATAAGTAAAATTAAAATTGCGCTAATACATCATGTAACAATGAATAACAAAATTAGATTTGTTGCGAACGTACCTAACGCCAGATCCAGATAGTTCCCATAGTGGGCCTCTCGTCCTCCTCGTCACCGTACATGCCTCCGTGGTAAGGCTCGTGGCTGACAAAGGGCCGACCAACGGCTAGCCTCTCGTACGACCAAAGCTGTAGCAGTAGTGGGCACCCTGACAGGATAGCGTTCACATGTGTCTTCATGCAGCCGTCACAGAGTCCACGGTAAGTGGCTGCAAGTACCGCCTCACCCCAGCTGTAGGGCGGTACGTCCTCGTCCCCATCCGCAATCTCCCGTGCATACGGAAGGAGAATCCTATCGACCGAGTTGCCATGAGTGTTGTTGAACATGATGTAACCAAACAACCAAAGTAGGTACGCCTCCAGCGATCTGGTCACACTGTACTCGTCGGCATCCGCAGCCAACAGGGCAGGCTGCATAAACAATTAAGATTAATGGTTTCAACTATCAATGGAACATGTGAATTGTAACAATTAAATTTATATATGGAATGAATACGTACTGTAAACTGTAGGAACCAGGTCTTCGAAGGACCTGCTGCTCGCGGGTGCGGGTTGATCGGACCTGCTTCTTCCACGCGGTCAACCAGGGCAAAACGGGCCTCCAGCTCATCCTTCCATGAGGCCGCCACCACACGTGGACCTACAGCCTCCCCGATGATAGGGAGGCCGAGGAGGTAGGCCACGTCCTGCAGCGTAGGAGTCATCTCCCCACACGGGAGGTGGAACGTGTGTGTCTCCGGCCTCCATCTGTCAACGAGCGCCGTCAGGAGGGATCAGTCGAGCTGAATAGGCCCAACCTCGACAAGACGGCTCAGAGTCAGTAGGCCGGCCTCACGTAACCTGCAAAAAAACAAAAAATGTCGAAACAAAGAAATAGTGGCGAATACATAAGTGATAAACAATAATATTTCATTACATACCGGTCACACCAATCGTGGTGTATAGAGATCGCCTCGCCGGGTGGACGAGGACGTAGCACCTCTAGGGCTCGGTGCTCAACAGCTGCAAAGTAAGACCTGTGGCTCGAGTCGATCACTGGGTCTAGCAAGGAGTCCATCTCCATACCTGCATTAAAAAATATATGAGAACACATAGGTAAATATATATTTCATACAAACTGGACGCGTAATATTTATACATTACAGATATGTTCGATACAAACTCCACGCACGATTACTATATATTATAGATAGGTTCGATACAAACTCCACGCACGATATTTATACATTACAGATATGTTCCATACAAACTGAACGTACGATTACTACATATTACAAATAATGAAATACAATTGTGGATCATGACACCGAATGCCTTCCACGAGCAATTCTCGCCGATGCTCGTCTGAACGTAGGAGGTGCTCCATCTCTGTGATTTCCGGAAGGACCGACGTCAGCAGCATCGTGAAGTGCATTATGAGGACACTTCTTGTAGTTGTGACTCAATGATCCACATTGGCTGCAACGTTTTTGTGCCTTGCTTGCTTCTGACTCGTCCATACCATTCCGAATACGACGTGTCTGACGGCGGCCTTTGCCTTTCTTAGTGCCTGGATCAGGAATAAACATCTTATTCTCATTATCCTGAGTGAAAGGCCCCACAATTCCAATCCCGTATACCTCATGTCCCCATGTGGATACAGCTGCTTCCTTGCTGAAGTACGGTGAAACAAATAGTCCTGGCTGTAACGCAGACTCTGCACATGCCGCAATGAGATGGGAGCATGGCATATGCAATAACTTAGGCTTCATGCAGGAGCAGAAGGCTTTGCCATCAACTGTAATCAGACTCTCCTGTACCACTCTATCTCTACGGATACCACGACCACTTCTATCCTTACATATAACCTCAAATCTATGCTCCATTGTACCTGTGGATATGACGCGGTGCAGTTTGGCCTTTTCAATCTTCTCTTGCATATATTGTGTCACTCTTTTGCAAAACTGAATTTGGGGGTTGCTGATGTTTATGCTTGCAGCCGTGTAACGCTCTCTGAAATACTTCATGCACCCATACATGATGAACTCAACAATTCCCACAAGTGGAAATACACGACAAGAACGCATAACCATATTGAAACACTCTGCATGGTTCGTTGTCTGAATACCATACCGTATTCCGTTGGTATCATAAAGGAATGACCATTTCTCCTTAGGTGCACCTCGAATCCAGTGTGAAAATGGCTTCTCAATTGAATTCCTAGCCTCTGCAGCCTGACTCGTGCCTGCTCCTGATGCCCTTACCTTCACTAGCTCTGCAGTCAACTGATCAAGCATCTGCCATAATGCATTGAATTTTCTCTGTTGATTTTGGGTGCACAACCTCTTAAACAGGTTCTTAAGATCCTTGTTCTTGAAGTGTTCATAGAAGTTTGCACCCATATGCCTAATGCACCACCTGTTTTGGACATCAGGCCATAATGGAGGCGTTGTCACAGTTCCACGTTGCAATTTCAGTATTGATTGCAGGATACCTGCATGCCTATCACTAATGAGGCACACATCTGGACGTGCAGCAACAATATGAATCTTCACTCGTTCAAGGAACCAATACCAACTATCTATGTTCTCGTTCTCAACAAATGCAAATGCGAGCGGAACAATTTGGTTGTTGCAATCTACACCGATTGCGGTGAGTATCTGACCTTTATACCTTCCAGTCAAAAATGTGCCATCAATGCAGATCACCGGAAGACAAAACTGAAATGCTCTAACACAAGCACCTATGCAAAAGAAGGCTCGTTGCATAATTCTTTGTCCCCTAGTCACGGCTGGTATAAGGTATGTGTCATAAAAGCTTCCAGAATTTCTAGCAGCAACTTGGGATAACATACGAGGTGGGTTATCATATGATGCCTCGTATGTGCCGAACCGCATCTCGAACACCCTTTGTTTAGCCCGCCATGCCTTCAAATAACTGATGGTGTACTGGTAAGTCTGCTCAATGTGTCGAACAATCATTTTTGGCTCATAATTTAGGTTGTCCATAATAAACCCATACATTTGCTTTGCAACAAAGTCGCATGATATATTGCGATGCGAGGGAAGAACTTCTGACAGCAAACAAGCGTGCTCTGTGACAATGGAACATTTCCAGTTTGACTTCCATTTTCCCTTGAATGCATGTACTCGCCATGGACATCCAGAATTCACACACTTCACCTCATATTCTTTACTGCCAGACTTTACGACTCTGAATTCTCGTTTCAATGAGATTGCCCATAGTCTCACAGCATCTTTTACGGCTTCAATGTTTGGATATGTTGCACCTTGCACTACCTCATTCCCTCTGTACTCTCACTCCTGATTTCGTACATCTTCTGCGACATGACTGTCAAAACCATGCTCTTTCCACTCTTTTGGTAATGAGTACTGCTCGTCATCAGATGAGTCCTCATATTCTTCCATCTCTATTGCGGTTTGGTCTTCTGCCTCCATCTCGTCCACAATGTTATGTATCCTCTCTCCCTCATCAGCAAGGCCCTGTGGTCCCATGTTTTGGTTCTCTGTCTCTTCTGACTCATGTTGGATACTCGAAGTTCCTTGATCTGCACAATGTTGGATTTCAACATAATTGGTCTCTCTTCGAATACTCGGAGTTCCTTGATCTGCACAATGTTGGATTTCATTTTGTGTCTTCTCCCGGATTTGAACAAGAATGGCCAGAGGCCACCCACGCTCTAGAGCTGCTTGCATGTACTTCTGTCAGTCATCAGTGCTGTGTATCATCATTAATTTCCATAATTCACTTTCTACCTCCCAATTAACAAGAGACTGGACAGTGATCACATGTGTCAACGGATCAACATGGAACCCACGCTGCAGCCACTTACATATGGAACCAAAACTCCTTTCCAGAGGTTTATCTATGCCGCTAGATGTGCGCTTAAAGATAGAAAGATCTACTCCATTTGGCCCATACATAACATTGTATTCACCATAAAATATTTGAAACTGCATCTTGCTCGACATATCTGTATATCACATAATACTTATCGAGTTATACTCTTTACTTCACTACCTTATTCAATAATCCGTAAAAACTAAGTATGAAATTCAACTACAACGTATAAGTATTCATAACTACGTGATGACACTCAAATTCTATACTGCATATGCCAAATTCTATTCTAAATCAAAATTAATTTATAAACACGTCTCTAATAGTACTGCAATTCTAATAATAAATGCATAGAACAAATTTTCTAAACTAATTTACTACTACGTAACTACAAACTAAAATATCATTAAACTCCTACTTAAATAGTTCTACTATAGCACTAATTAAATTAAATTACTCACCCCTACTTAAATTACTCATATTTAAATACGTAGTACTTAAATATAACAATATTTAAACTAAATACACTAACATGCAGATCACAAGTGCTGAATCCGGCAGGGCTTCGCCGCTTTCCTTCTCCTCACTTCTCTCTTTTTTTCTGGATTTTTGGTGGAATTTTCGGGCTCAAATGAGGAGAGAAGGAGAGGGCTGGCCCTTTTATAGGGGGGACACCCCCGGTCACCCGCGGGGGGGGGGGGGGGGGGCGACAGGCCCCCTGCCGCGCCTGTGGGCCGGGCCCAGCGACGGTCGCCCGTGGGCTGGGCGACAGGCCCCTGTCGCCCCCCAACGGGCGACAGGGCCTTTTTTTTCAGGGACCTCATTGCGAATTTGAAAAAAAAATTACACTTAAGGCCTGTCGCCCTATGGGGGGGCGACCGGGGTATATATTTGAAATATTTCAAAACGGACATATATTTTTGAAATTTTAATTTTTAAAAAATATAAAAAAAACGCCTAACGCCGCGCCTGCAGTTAAAGTGCGTGTATATGGTTGTGTAGCATGTGAGGGCTCATTTGCTATAACATAGAATGTGCCGGACATAGCAGTAAGTAGACTGACAGTAAGTAGACTGCCATGATGGACAACTCTAATTTGTACTATGGAAAATAAATGTGGTAGTTCTTTGTTCGTTATAGCAGGTGACCTCGTCAAACTTAATAGATGGTGACATTTAACATAAATAAATACTGCAAATGATCGTTTTCGTACATTCTTGATCTAAAGCAAGAAAAAAGGTATATGCAGCAAATTATCTTGAAGCAAGAACTCTATGCCTCCGATTAGCAAAACACAACATATAAAGAAAAAAGCCTGCAGCAAATGTGAGATTTTTCTGAGATATCCTAAGTAGGAATTATAACACTTTGTAATAACAACAAAATCAATTAAACTAACCACAAACATATTCTGGAAATATATCACACTCCAAAAAATGATAGTCATTTAATTTTGTCCAAGTGATACATCGAATCATGAATTACCTTTGATGAACCTGCAACAATGCACATGCAAACTTGTAATATACAAAACTAATGGAACTGAGTCAAATAAATAAGCAAGGATCAAACTATTGTTAGATGAACTTTTCAGTAGTATGCTAGAGAATGACTCAAGCCGGGCTGGGCAGAGGATAGACTCATTCATACTAAGTACACCACACAGTGGATGTAGGGTATTACGCTCCGGCGGCCCGAACCACTCTAAATCCGTGTGTTCTTGCGTTCTTGCCCCTGAGCTAGATCAGCCTAATAGCTTGGCACTTTCCCGAGTACTCCCCCTCGGGGAATAGGCGGGTGCGTTCCGCCACCTGGCTGTGGGTACCCCCAAAAGCACACGACATTTGGCGCCGTCCGTGGGGAGGGTGCAAGCGTTGGCTAGATCTCCAGGCTTCTGAGGCTGAGCTCATCCTCTGCAACGGCGACGAGAAGATGAAGAGAGGCATGGCGGCACCTACGCCGCATGCCACAGCACCGAGACGACGATGCCCTCGGTGCGGCGGCGCACGGCAGCGGCGCCTGCTGTGCGTTGCCACTGCGACACCTCAGAGCCGGCGTGGCGGCGCGCAGTGGAAACAAACATTGTGCGTTACCCTACAATACCTCTGCGTCGGCTCAAGGTTTTCTCTCAAGCAACCACCAGGGTTCCCCTGCGGCAGCATGGCATTGGCTCAAGGCTTTCTCTCAATATGAAGCCTGGAGCCGACCGCTGTGGCCCTGGGGAAGTTGACCGTCGTCTCCTCTCTCGCCAGGACCGAGTCTCTCTCGGTGCTGCTGCAGACAGGACCCCGCCACCAGGCGCGGGGGCCTAACGCCAGCACCAAGGTCGAGCCAGCGAACGACCGCCCTTCTCCACGCTCTGTGCTCATCCAAACGAGCACCCAGCTCGTGACGAACGGTCATCGGGCTGGCTTCCGACGACAGACGGAGACGGCTGGGCCACTCCAATTCAAAGCCAAAGAATTTGTCCCCATGTTATCTGAGAATGGGACAATTCTTGTGCTGGGAAGAGCCCTGCGAGCTCCCGAGGTGATGCTGGATGATGGTGTACAAGCACACCCAGGACGCCTTCGCCTCCGACGATCATGAAGAACCCCCAAGGTGGATGTTCCACTTCGGCCGGGAAGTGCATGCCTTACGAATGACAGCTGTAGGTTACTCCTAGATAGGGTAGAGAGAGTTTCTCCTTTGTAATAATGTGGTGCCTATGTGTGGTCCAGAGCGGTAGAGGTCCGTCCTTGTAAACCCGACCTCTGGCTTCATCGCACAAACAGGCGACACCAGCAAGTGGTCCAGAGCGGTAGAGGTCCGCCCTCGTAATCCCGAGCTCTGATGTACACCACAATAACCACAATAAAGGAGAATTGCTTTCTCAGTCTTATCTGAACTTTACCTTGATTACACTTATCCGTTTTGGTTTAACTGTGTCTTACTCCCAAATGGAGTCTTTTCTTTAGTTACTAACGATCCAAGTTGAGCTGCTGGCTTATGGTCAGATGGGGACACCCCTTCTAGCTAGAAGGCAGTTCGAACCCCTAGGGACCTGCTCAGGAGAAGTGGTGCTTGTATCCTGGGGTAGAGAAGCTCCGCGTAGCTTAGCCTGGTAATGTACCCTATGCCTACGTACTTCACTGCCCTGTTACGAGTCCCCTGGTATCTGAGGCTGCTGTCCCTAGAGGTCCCGAGTTCCTTTCTAGTATAAGTCCTGGTTTCCTACACCTTGCTGCAAGGTCCGGTGGCGTAATTCATGGGATTGTCAGCAACGACTCAAGTCCACTCCGGTGGTCCGCTCCGGCGGAGACCGCCCGCCACGGTCGCTCAAAAGTTCACTCCGGTGGCCCGCTCTGGCGGAGACCGTTCGCCACGGTCGACAAAAGTCCACTCCGGTGGCCCACTCCGGCGGAGACCGCTCGCCACGGTCGACTCAAGTCCACTCCGGTGGCCCGCTCCGGCGGAGACCGCTCGCCACGGTCGACAAAAGTCCACTCCGGTGGCCCACTCCGGCGGAGACCGCTCGCCACTGTCGACTCAAGTCCATTCCGGTGGCCCGCTCCGGCAGAGACCGCTCGCCACGGTCGACAAAAGTCCACTCCGGTGGCCCGCTCCGGCGGAGACCGCTCGCCACAGTCGACTCAAGTCCACTCCGGCAGCCCGCTCTGGCGGAGACCGCCCGCCACGATCGCCACTGACAGGTCCAGGGAAGTGATTCTCGCTCCCTGAGCGGTCCGAGGTCCGTGTAGCCGCTTGGCTTGGTTCCATACCCCAAGCCTACATCTTCGCCGCCCTAAGGAAAGTGCTCTAGTACCTGAAACTGGCAACAGGTATTCCTGCCTCCAAGGGGTCCGGAGCACCTGCTCTCGACATGAGCACGCCGACACAGCCAAGTTACGTGGAAACACATCACGATAGTGGCCCCACCCGCGGGTTTGTACCTCTCCCGAGGTGGGCCCGGGGGCCACTGTCGGTACCCCAGGACTGGGGTACCCCCTCTTGCTGTGTCTAGGCAAGAGTCTCGTAGTTATCCTTAACTACGCCCTGACGGCCGAGCAGCCAGACCCCTGTGGACCGGAGCCCTACTCTCTCGGCAAACGGCCCCGGACCCGCTCCCCGCTTGGGGAGGGTCCGGTG
Organism: Panicum virgatum; assembly: GCF_016808335.1. NCBI lineage: Eukaryota > Viridiplantae > Streptophyta > Magnoliopsida > Poales > Poaceae > Panicum > Panicum virgatum. The sequence goes on along the minus strand of NC_053141.1, from coordinate 44,953,769 downwards.
ACGCCACGTGTCCCGGAGGAGGTAGCCCTCAGCTAAAACAGCTGGGGGCCCCGGACCTCCCAGGGAGTACCGATGACCCCCGCCGGGTCCGGTACCCCCATATACTATCCTGACCCCTCAGCAGGGAGGAACCGACACCCTGCCTGGGGCTGGTCCGGAGCCGCCACGTGTCCATAGGTACGGGCACGCGCGCGGGCCGCGTGTCTTCCACTGGAAGATTCGCCTACCTACCGCATTCAGTGCAGTAGGAGGAAGTGCGCTCTGCCACAGCAGAGCCCGAGGCGGCTTTTGCTAGGTTGCACTATTGGTCGCGTGTTACCAAGGCGCGCAGAGCAGTCGCTGGCGCCGCCCACGCCACGCGCGTTAGTCTGTTACGCCAGTTAGACACGACAGCTCGGCAACGGAGTATCATAACGCCTACGCGGTAGACCCAACAGTCTACGTCGCAACCTACACTGCCTCAACGGGCGCCTCGCCGATGGGACAAGTGAAGACTCCCTTCGGTCAGAGAGTCTACAGTGCAATGAAGCGTATCCGGAAAGAGATTCTCGACCACTGTAGCACCATTAGTGTCTTTTTTATAGTAAAATATACCTCCTTGTTGAGCCCATCTGTCGGGGTCCAACACCTGTGTACGTGTCCTCCTTGCACTATAAAAGGGGGACGCCTGCTAGAGAATGACTCAAGCCGGGCTGGGCAGAGGATAGACTCATTCATACTAAGTACACCACACAATATATGTAGGGTATTACTCTCCGGCGGCCCGAACCACTCTAAATCCGTGTGTTCTTGCGTTCTTGCCCCTGAGCTAGATCAACCTAATAGCTTGGCACTTTCCGAGTACTCTCCCTCGGGGATTAGGCGGGTGCGTTCCGCCACCCGGCTGTGGGTACCCCAAAAGCCCACGACAAATTCCATTATAATCATTAAACATAGCTCCTCTCATGTGAAAAGACATTGAAGATGTGACCACATCTTTGCAAGCATTAAAGCCTAGGTTAAGACAAATAAGACGAAATAAAAGCTTATTTATGTTCAAGATGATATTCCAAGAAATTATAATTTGCCAAAACAGAAACTTTCATAGACCTCTCATGTGACTAAAGCAAGATATGGTGGGTCTTAAACTCAATGTTATGATAGGCTATTTGCGCCAAAAGCGGTTACATCTAGATCAAAACTGGTCATATTTGGTATCTCACAAAATTGTATGCACTTCCTTCAGGTATGCACATCACATTTACTCTTTGTGACATAGAAAAAAGAGAGTAGAATCATCAATGCAATTTGATAAAACATAAGGTACAGGTATGCAACTTAATAAATACAGGAAGGTGAATAAAATGTTCAAGAGCTACATATTTGTACTAACAACTTTATCTATTTTTGAATAAACTACCATCGCTAACATAAGTACACACAAATAATGGGCAAATATCATTTAGTGTCATAGCAGGAAGAAAAGTAGACATAAAGTGACAGAATGGAAATAATAGGCAAATGGAAGGGCCTTCTCTATTCCTTCAAGGTTTGCAAGAGACTGTACGAATGCTATTGGAATGACATAAAAGAAGTTAAGGAAGAAGAATGCACATCAATTATCAACCTCCTGATGGTGAGGGAAATAAATGGGATTGATAGATTATTCCAGTAAACATCACGAGGTTCTGGAGCCCATTCAGTCAACCAGACTGTTGGATTGCTAGTATGTTTGGTCTGAGCACAGACTGATGCACCCCAACGGGAGCGAAATGAAACAAATGCTGCTGGCACAACTGAATTTGGATCCTTCATGACGTTTTTACGCTCTTCAGCTTCCTGTGCATCGAGAAGAATCAAAATCTAATGCAGCAATGATAAAATAATCACATCAGCAGATGTGGATGGGGATGGAGCTCCAGCTCGATTGATCCAGACATCAAAGATCGGATGGGACCCCAAGCAAGAACCTGATGCAGCAAGGTGATTAGGTTGTACTGCAGCCACTGGTCGCGATGGGGATGAGGGCCACCAGGTGACGGCTGACCGGAGGCCACCCGCCATCGCCGCGCCCTGCGGGAGGGGGCCTCCACGGCCGCCGCCGCCGTGGCCCCGTGCGGGAGGGCACGGATCCGGCCAACCACCGCCGGAGGGAGCTCGGGAGGGAGGGAGGGAGTGGGGAGGACGGCGAGGTGCCGGGGTCGAGGGAGCCGAGGAAGACGGCGAGGAGGAGCCGCCGCGGCCGCCGGTCCGCCCCGCCGCGGGCTCGCATGCCATCTCCGCTGCCGGTCTCGCCGACGCAGGCCGCGCCGCCGCGCAGGCCGCGCCGCGCCGCCGCGCAGGCCGCCGCGATGGAGAGGCGCGCGGAGCAGCGCTAGGAAGCACCGAGCGTGGCGCGGCGAAGCCCGGAGGCGGAGCGCTCGGGTGGCGAGGCCGCCACCGAGGCAGGAAGCTCCGCCGCCGGGGGGCATGGGCGCGGCGCCGCGAGATCCACCTGGAAAGCGAGCCGCGAGATACACCTAGGAGGCGAGCCGCGGGGGGGGGGGGGGGCAGGGGCGGGCGCCGCAAGCTGTCGCCGATGAGGGATCCGGTCGCCGCTGTGGTCGCCGGCGAGGGAGGGGAGGGAGGAGGTGCGCCGGTGATGGAGGGAGGGAGGCGCAGCGCCGACCGACGCGCTCGAGATGGTCGGGGAGTGCCAGCGCCTGGTGTCTTCGATTTGGTGAAGAGGCAAGGACGTCACCCTTGGACTCATTGCGAGGAAGCGGCGGCCGCTTGACCTGTCCTGCGCGTAAAGCGAACGCGAACTGTCTCGGTTTCATGGCGACACATCCGTGCCTCCGTGCGGTACAATTTTTTTACATGAGTCACACGCGGTGCAGTATGAGCGGGCAACAGCTGAGAGGCCTCGGAAGACCTCCTTTTGGTTCAGCGATGTAGGTTTAAGATACTACTACACTTTCTGCTCCCTTAAAAAAAAAAACTACTACACCTTCTCAAAAAAAAAACACTCTCCGCTTCAACGTCAGAGAACTCAGAAGCAAAGCCTATCTCAGCTAAAAAAAACAGACTGCCGAATCACCAGTTAGTGACCAAATGCGAGGGAACGGACGTTAGAGGAACCGTTTCCAAGATCAGAGCTCTTTAAAAGAGTAGCACTCTAGCAGCTGACAGTTGCTACTCCAATGTCAAAAGGAGGCCATCGAGCACATCGACGTTTGTCATCTGCAAGATGTCAAGAATCTTTGCCTTTTCCAGCTTGCTTCAGAAGAGCAACCAGCAGGCTCCTACGTGATCGTTCGGGATAAGCCGTCAAATGGAGCATCATTCTTTTCATTCGTTCATTCCCCTGCCGGCTTGGGAATTAGAATTGATGGCCTCGAACGATTCAGTGTGTCAGGCTTCCAAGGGATCAGCCACGTTGCTTGCACTCAACTGCTTGGCGCTGCTGCACGATATGAGTATGACCTCTCAGCTCTGCTCCCATGTCCTACGGTTGGTAATGGGCTAATGGCTGCCATTCCATACTGACGATAGCTTGCTTCCTCCAATGGAAGTCTGAACTCTGAACAGAAGTTCAGTCAGCTTCAGAAAAAAACTGGCAATGATCTTGATCTCCATGGGGAAAGACGAACAGATTAAAGCGATGGCAGACATGTGAAGGACCACCTGTTGACGGAAGACCAGAGGTGTATGCATTGCGGCAGAATCTATCTTCTATCTATTATATAAATATTTGAGTGTTAGAAGAAGCCACCACATTCGTCGAGAGAGGCTAGAAATTCTCATATTAATCTAAAAAAGAGAAGAATTTGGACATTTGGATTTTATGAAGATCTAACGACTTAGATTAATCAAAGAGTCCATGCCAAATACAATCAAAGATATTTAGTTATTGTAAAAAAGAGTATGCATATATTAAATATAGAAAAGAAAAGAATGTAAGATTAATACAAAGAGTCCATGCCAAATATGATCAAAGATATTTAGTTATTGTAAAAAAGAGTATGCATATATTAAATATAGAAAAAGAAAATAAATTAAGATTAATTCAAAGAATCAACGCTGAAGACGATCAAAGATATTAAATTATTGTAAAAAAAATAGTATGCATATATTAAATATAGAAAATTAAAATAATATAAGCGTAATATGATCAATATATCTCTTTACTAATTTCTCATCTGTTCTTTTCAAAAAAAAGAGAAACAACAACAACCAGTCGTACTAATAAAAATAGAAAATCAGGGCTTCATTTTTTTCTTTTTATAAGGAAATAGTAGAGAGGAAAATGTCCCACCTTTAACTAATTCAATTGGCCGAATTGACCAGATCAAAACTACAACAAATTTATAGAGGGTGCAAATCATAAAAAATAGAAGGGAAGGGAGAGAGGTTAAGGCTATCTAATTTCATGCATTAGGTTTAATTTGGACATCAATACAAAATCATGTTTCTTGGAGTGTGCAATCGATCTCACAAATATGACATAAATGACAACAAACTCTACTGGGCAGTATATTAGTTTTGAAAAAAAATGAGGACAATTACATATACATGTGTCAATCAAGCCAACCATGCAGCGCTCTAAAATTTGTTTTGGATCATCATCATCTCCCTTTGCCTCGCATGTCGATCTTCGGTCTGTTTGCTTGATTTTTAATTACAAAGCGTCCTTGGTGAGAATGGCTCAAGGAGCCAAAGTCAAACTAGACATGTGGATATTGATTATCACATATTTGAGGATTTTTTAGTGAATCATCATCCCTATTCGCCTCGCGGTCTTCAATATATTTGCTTGATTCTTTATTGTGAAAGCGTTCTTGGTGAGATTGGTTCGAGGAGCCAAAGTTGAACTAGATAGATTTAGATCGATACATCATAAATCCAAGGCAATGAGATGCATGTCACCAATAGCATAACCATCAAGAGGGACAAAAAGGGTGTGGCACTCATCCTATTACCGTTGAAAGAACAAGCAAGGGAGCGGTAAAAGAAGCCACTACATTCGCCAAGAGCATCTAGAAATTCCCATGTTAATTTTAAACAGAGACAACGTATGTCATGAAGATCGAACGGTCTAAACTAGCCTAAAGAGGCCATGTTTAAAACTAGTCCAAAAAGTCCATATTAAATACATTCATCGAGAGGGTCTATAAATTCACACATTAATCTAAAAAAGATTATACACCGTTGGATTTAATGAATATCTAACAGTTAAAATTAATCCAAAAAGTCTATATCAAATATAATTAATAAATATCTAATTTTAGAATAAAAAAATAGGATATGACCGATCGAGATCGACTAGATGTTACTTAGGTGCTCTAACAACTAGGCTAGACTTTCTTTCACTTAATATTATTCAAAATATTGCACAAATCAAAATTCAACATCTAAGTTACAAGTTGTTGGCTTCAACATCACTAACACATACATATAAATATATTTAGTACCTACATATAAAAACATTGTAAAAAGATAAACATGTATCCAAGTTGATCCCATCTTGCGAATCATCGAACTTAAATATTATGTGCTACAATATGGGTCCATATTCAAGGTTACCTAATATTATTGAATCATCATATTTAGATTTTGCAAGTTAAAATATTATAAATATAGAAATGTGATATATAATAAAGCAATTTAAAATCTGATGATTTAATACAAACCCATAGGAAGCTGCAAGTAGTATTCAACAAGAGCAAACGAGAGATACAGTAAATAAAATACCAAATAGGCTATTCTGTTAAGATAAAAAATTTAAGAAAATAAATAAAAAATAGCTACCCGTGCTATTAGCACGGGCCACCATGAAAAAAATGTGGTTTCACCATTAAAGTCAAAACTAAAGAAGTTTTAGGAGGAGATGAGGTCCAACCAAATAAATTGTTAGTGTGCGATCTAGGAAGCATGTTAGCAACTAAAAAACCATTGGCATGGTCATGGAGAAGTATAATTTAATAACATTGTTTAAAAAAACTATGAGTAGAAAAAGTGAATACGAGTGAGACTTTGAGAGAGTGATGACGACCATAGAGGATGGTGAACATAAAGAATGAGATTGTACCTTGCCGGCTATAATAATAAATTTGTAGAGCCTGTAAACGGCACGTAATAGACAAAATATACCGCGACCATAAAATAAAATAAATGCATATATGCATAAATTTTAAGGAATTGCAGATGGAAGAATAAAAATAAAAATTAGCCACCTGCGCTATTTGTGCGGGCCACCTTGCTAGTTTGCTAGCTATTTTAAAGTTTTAGCTTTAGGCGGCACCGCGGCAGGCATGAATAATTAATGTAGTCCTTTCAGTTATATGGTGGCTGTTCGATTTACAAGAAGATGGTTTGGCTATTTTCAATAGAGGTGCAAATGGTTAGGCCAGTCTCAATTTTGCTGATATGCCTATGAAGGGAGTTTTATAGGACGAGAGAGTAGTTTCATCCCTATGAAACTCATCTAGCATGGTTATCTAGTTTCCAGTTTTGATAGTTATGTCATGAAATTGTGTACTGAGACTGGCCTTAGGGTATCCATTGCCCTCTTTAGTTTAAAAAATTATACTAGTTTTTCAAAATTAGCTTTTATTTTTTAAAAAATTAGTATAAACTTTTGAGTTAAAGAGGGGCTGTGGATACCCTTAGCCCTTAGGGGCACCTATTTGCACCCCTAATTTTAAAGTTCCGATCCCTACCATTTTTTGTTGGAGGCAGGATGTGTAGTGGCCTATCTATTAACGATTTGAGTGCACTCACCAATGGCAAAATGGATCACACGTTCTACTCTACAATCCGAGGCACCGAACTAGTGCTGCAGCAGCAACAAAAAAGAAAAAGAAAAAAAACACCACCACCAGCGGCACCAGTTGCCAGCACAACAGGGCACTGAATCGCTTGTTGAGTGACTCCACCACTATCCTACGCACCAAAGCAGGCTGGAGATGTGAACGCTCGAGCTCACGTCCACAGTCTCCTTTTGTTCAGAGGACTGGAAAGTTCAGTTCTTATTAAGGAGCCAGCCAGATGATTGCCTGCAGGCCCCCATGCCGCCGCCTCGCACGCGCCATGCCGCGCCTTGGGTTACCGAGAAGGCACGAACGCTACTCGAAGCCTTGTTCCCGCAAGAAAAGACGCGAGCGGATGAGCCTCTGCCTCTCGGAGCCCAATGAAATGAAGCTATCAGGTCGACGGCGGCGAGGGGGCATGTGGCGTGTCCGTTTCTCACTTGTGTCTTCGAGCTGGGGCCTTCGCGCCATCACCGGCGGGCGTCTGAACCCAGTAAGAACGGGCTCTGCATGTTCGAGGAGACGTGCGCGAGACGGAGTACTGGATGCTGACGAGCAGAGCCCACACTGGTGTGTGAAGTCCAAACGAAGTTGATCATGTCATCCCGTGCGACGACATGTTGCTTGACTGAACTTGATTTTTTTTTCTTTTTTTGCCCATCAGCTGGGAGCGGCAAAATGTTTGCAGCAGGCGAATACTGTTGTCTACTTATCTTGTTGAATTCTGAAGCAACTCCGTAGTTTCTTGTTGCCGACAGTGCACGGTGCGATTTTCTTGCACCTCTAGGCTCTAGCTCAGTTTCTAGGAAGGCAGGTGTGCTATGTTTTTGCATGAAGAGATAAGCGTATTGCTCCACAATTGCATGCGCCACTAGTTAATGGATGTGTTCTTTTGGGCCAACATTTTGTGTCTTTTTGCTCCAACATTCTGGATGTACCGACTAGGGATGCAAGTGGGTACATGCCCTTTTGCCTCTCACCAACTCCAAATGGTGGACTAGCGGGGTTAAAAAAACCGACCGGAACCGGTCCGGAAACTGCGGTTACCGGTCAAACCGGTTCGGACCGGTTCCGGTTCCGGCCAGTTTCAAACCAGTCCAAATTTAAAATTCAAATTTGAATTCAAAAAATGAAAAAATCTCAAAAAATTTCTAAAAATACTTCAAGTTGCGACAAATTTAATGGTGTCAAATTTTTTCAAATATTCGTTCATTTAGTATACTTTGCGGGCATTTGAATTTAAATAAAAAAACGTGCATACAAAAGTATACAAATACAATGTAAAACATGCTATACATTGTATTAATGTAAAAGTAGTATAAAAGAGGATTGAAGGGTTCATTTAGGCTAAAAACATGTTATACAAAAATTTAAATTTTGAACTAAAGTCGATTTTTTTGTTCAACGGACCGGTTTCCACTCAAACCGGACCGGTTTATCGGTCAAACCGGTCGGCTAACCGGTGGAAACCGATAGAACTAGTGTCTATAGTTTGAAATTTGAATTTGACCAGTTTTTACCAGTTTCCGTCAAACCAGACCGGTAAACCAGAACCGGGCGGCGACGGTTTGACCTCACCGGTCGGTAAAAAAACCCCTGTGGACTAGTAGTGGTACATGCCCTTTTGCCTCTCACCAACTCCAAATGGTGGACTAGTAGTGGTACATGCCCTTTTGCCTCTCATCATATTGAGATATCTTACCATTACGAACTAGGGAGAAGTACGACCAAGGATGGAAAATGTAGAGAGTAATTGGTAGTAGCTAAAGTTTCACAACCTGATAAACGACTACGAAGTATTTATATTGAGCATTCTGCTGAAATGTGAAGAAATGAGGGAGGACGAAGATAAAAAGAAAGTTATTAGTTATAAGCCTAAAATAAAACCACGAATTTCTTAGACTTGTATCGATTAAAATCACTAGTTTGCACAAGTTGATTGGCTCTTTAACAAAATAAAATAATAGTATTTTTTGCAGCCATGGTAAATTACTAAAAGTCATTTATGCCACAAAAATGAAATGCACTACTGCAGCAGCTTGGTTTAATTGAGTGATGAATATGGTACTCTAATTTTATACTACTGACATTTACTGCCGTCACTGTTAGACCAGAATTCAGTGGTTGACCTGACTGTGGCATGGATGGACTGGAACCGCTGGCGTCATTGTCGCGGCAGGGCACTGCTAGGAAAATTCTTAACCGTCTATCCTCTGCGCGAACGCCTGCATGCTAGAAAATTTTGCCCAATGCAAGGAGAACAGAGCATTGAATATCTATTTCTGTTCTGAGTTTTACCTGGGCCTTGTTTAGTTGCAAAAATTCAAAATTCCAAATCTATCACATCGAATGGAAATTTACATGCATGGAGTATTAAATCTAAATGAAATAAAAAATTAATTACATAGTTTTCTTGTAAATTAATGAGTCTAATTAGGTCATAATTAGGCGCTAAAATTGCTACAGTAACCATGCACAAATGACAGATTAATTAGGCTTGTTAGATTCATCTCGTAGTTTACAGACGAGTTCTGTAATTAGTTTTGTGATTAGTCTATATTTAATACTTCAAATATAAAAAAGATTCTATTTTAAAATTTTTACGAGAGCAACTAAACAAGGCCCTGGACATCAATATTCTGTTTCTCAGTTGCAGCTATTCCTTTCATCTTTCGGGAGAACACTGCAGTTGCTACCTTTATCACTCAAGAATTCAAAACAAAGCGAGAATTTACGAACCAAATTTGTGTAGACGCATAGTACGTTATGCCTAATAATGAACTCGCCAATGAAAAAGAGTAAGTGAGGCGTTTGGTTTGAGAAATGAGGTAAGTCCATCATCTCCTCACTTCTTTCTGTTTTAGTGTGAATCATCTCTCTCACGAGCTAATCTTTACTGTAAATCATCCCATCAAAGTTTATGAGACGAACTCATGATGAACGACCACCCCGTCTCCTTGAACCAAAAACACCCCAAAGTGGATTGGATGCCTCGTGCTATCACTGGCGCTGCAATGCCGAGCCTGAAAAGGTGTCACCTAGACGAAAGCGATGCACCAGGGTTCTCGCGTTCACACGCATGACACTCTCGCTCTGCTTGCACCACCCCATTCTGTTAATAATGCTCCTGATCCATCCATCCATCCATTGCCATCCCCGGCAGCCGCGCACTTTAAATACCCGCGCGCGCGCGCGTCGATCTGCTCGTCTCGATCACACCACGATACGCGCACACCACGACCGCTAGTGGGGGCGCAGCAGCTACCGCGCGCACGGCCGCCGCGCCGGCACCGCCAGCATGATCGTCCCTGCCGGCCTCTCCTCCTCCGCGGCGGTCGCCGTCGCGCTCGTGGTGGTGTCGTCCTTGCACCTCGCCGTCGCCGCCGGCCAGCAGCCGTCCTTCCGCGGCCGCGACATTGCCGGCAGCGGCGGCCCCTGCGCGCTGGCCGTGGCGCCGCTCGGCTACCCCTGCGAGGAGCACCAGGTTCTCTATCTGCTCCTTCCACTCGACCTTGGCACGATCGTGGATCCGTTTCGTGCAGCGGATCCCGGCATCCATCCGGAGGCAGGATCGGAAGAACAAAAAGGAAAGAAAGCTTTTTGCGCGTGCCCTGATTGGCTCTAATTTCCTGGATACATGTACACGCAGGTGACGACGGCGGACGGGTACATCTTGAGCCTCCAAAGGATCCCGAGGGGCCACGGCGGCGCCGGCGCGCGCGGGGGGCAGCCGGTGCTCCTGCAGCATGGGGTCCTTGTGGTACGCTCGCGTGCTTGGCTCCTGCATTCTTTTTCCCCCCCTTTCCTGTCAGTTTCATGTGCCCAGCACCCTATCAAATGGAAACAAGGAATAGAATACGTGATGGCCGGTGATGCTGCTGCTGCTGCTAGAGTGCTAGTACTTGCCTTTTCATAGGATGCATCTGGCCTTGCGTGTATCAGCACACACGCACAGTTGGGTGAACATTTACGAACGTGACGATCCTGCCGCGCTCCTTATGTGCGTGGTGGTTGTCACTCGTGTCGCGTGGCTGTGCTGGCAGGACGGCATGTCGTGGCTGCTGGCGTCGCCGGAGGAGTCGCTGCCGTTCATCCTCGCTGACCGCGGCTTCGACGTCTGGATCGCCAACAACAGGGGCACGCGCTGGAGCCGCCGCCACGTCTCGCTCGACCCGTCAAGCCGGGTAATTAACGACGACGAGCTGCGACGTGTACGCCGGCCGAGTACTTACTGCTTGCTAATAAAAATGCTAATCGATTTCGATCCCTTGTGTTCCTCACAGCTCTACTGGAACTGGTCCTGGGACGACCTGGTGGTCAACGACCTGCCGGCCATGGTCGACTTCGTCTACGGGCAGACCGGGCAGAAGCCCCACTACGTTGGGCACTCCATGGTACGTACGGCCCCAACGATCCGCTAGCTGCAGCCGTGCAGAGCCGACGGCGAAGCTCAGGCCTGAATTCTTCTCCTCTCTGCTGCCTTCCGGTTTCAGGGGACGCTGGTGGCGCTCGCGGCCTTCTCGGAGGGCCGGGTGGTGGACCAGCTCAAGTCGGCGGCGCTGCTGACGCCGGTCGCCTACCTCGCCCACATCACCACGCCCATCGGCATCCTGCTCGCCAAAGCGTTCGTCGGAGAGGTAGCTAATTAACCGACGACATTGAACAAAAATAGCCGCCATGACATCACATCATTCTCTGCTCCGAGGCAAAACCCTGTTCTGAGTTCTGACCAACCAAGTGATTCGCCGTCTTCGAAACGCAGATCATCTCGGACTTCCTGGGCGTGGCCGAGTTCAACCCGCTAGCGTACGTACGGCGTCCTCGTGCCTGCAGATTCAGATTCAGATTTCTCCGTGTTGGAAACACACGGGTTCAGATCGATTCATTGTGGCGCTGAATGATGATGGCCGTTTCTGCTATATGTCGATGAGTGCAGGCCTCCGGTGACGAACCTGATCAGGGCGTTCTGCCGCAGGCCAGGGATGAACTGCTACGACCTCGTCGGCTCCATCACCGGCAAGAACTACTGCCTCAACAGCTCGGCCGCCGACGTCTTCCTCAAGTACGAGCCCCAGCCGACGTCCACCAAGACCATGGTCCACTTCGCGCAGAGTACGAGCCTTCTCTAACCGCTGTCCGGCCAGTCAACGCTAATTAATTACTGAACGGAGTGGTAATAAAGTAAATCCGTTGCTTTTTTTTTATTTTTTTGGCCACCGGCGGCAGCCGTGCGCGACGGCGTGCTGACCAAGTACGACTACGTGGTGCCGGAGCGGAACATCGCCAGCTACGGGCAGGCGGAGCCGCCGGTGTACGAGATGTCCAGCATCCCGGCGAGCTTCCCGCTCTTCCTCACCTACGGCGGCCGGGACTCGCTGGCCGACCCCGCCGACGTGCGCCTCCTCCTCGACGACCTCCGGGGCCACGACCGCGACAAGCTCACCGTGCAGTACCTCGACCAGTTCGCGCACCTCGACTTCGTCATCGGCGTCTGCGCCAGGGACTACGTCTACAAGGACATGATCGCCTTCTTCGATCGCTTCAACTAGCTAGCTCAGTGAGTGAATTCAATCCAGTCTCGAGACACTCGAGAGGAAAGGAAGGAGGGCCACTGCACTAAAGAACTATATAAAGATTGTTCGTTCACGTATCAGAGGTTATAATATAGTATCAAGTAATTAAATACTAGATATTTAGTTGAGAGAGAAATTAAATGAGTAGATGTGAAACGGGAAGGTTGCTGAGCACTGGAACAGTGGTCAGCAGACGGGTCACAGTATTGCAAATTTGCAGATAAAGAAAGATCGTAGTAGCTCACATATAGCCGTATGCTTTGCTTATGTATGCCTTTCCTTGTCTGTTTGCAACAAATGAATTTAGGAAAAGCATTTTATTATTATATGACATTCAGTCTACATCTACGTGCAGGAAGAAATTTTCAAAATTAGAAAGTTTTTCTTTATCCAGTCCACATCTGCAACAATTTATTCTGGAAATTTCAGTTGTACCTCTGCCACAAATGTATAGGCACTGGGGCCTTTTTCTTTTATTTGTTTGGAAACGGCTGGAGATGAGATGACTGATAGACTTGAAGAGGATAAGATCAGATCAAGCATCTGACAGCATAGACAGCGAGATTTATTATATACCTTAACAACTCGCAATACGTCTTCATAAAAGAAAGAACGACCGTACATGAGTTTGAAAATTGTTCATTTTTATGTATACTTATATATGTTCTATGGGCCTGAAAAACTAAAAAGAAAACACAGGTCGCTATGGTGCTGCATGTGTTATGATTTGTTTAGCAGATAAATCAGCTGACTTTCTTGACAGTGACAAAGAAAAGAAGCTGCTGTTTCTGGAATATTAGTCATATATAGTGACCTACAACCACTTAAGCTAAGAATAAGGTATCTTCCTATATGTCAGCAAAAACCTTTAGTGTCGGCATGTCAGAAATATCAATAACCTTCAGGTCCCCCCTACTTGTGTTTCTGAACATTTCCATCTCGACAAACTTGGCATGACATCGCTCATGGCCACCAGAAGAGAATGCAGTGTGCTACGTTCAGTACAGTTTCTCTTCTACTCAAGTATACAACTACCTCCTTGCCTGTGTTTCAAATTTCCTTCTTTAGCAAATCGATCCTCCTATACAGCGACAACGTATATACAAACTACACATTTGACAAAGTAAGCATGGGTATTGTCGTGGTGCTGCAAACCACAGCCGGGTGGCGGAAGGCACCCGCCCTAGCCCAGAGGGTGTGTACTCGGGGGTTAGCTAGTCTTAGATCGATCTCACTCAAGAACACGATGAACACAGCAAGATTTAGAGTGGTTCGGGCCGCCGGAGCGTAATACCCTACGTCCACTGTGTGTTGTATTGCCTTCCCACGAGAGTGAGAAGGTGCAAGAGCTTGAGTCTGTCTGGATTGTGGAGATTGTCCTGTGCACAGCGGGCACCTCCCTTTTATATCTCAAGGGGGTGCGTACACGGCTGTTGGATCCCCGACAGGTGGGTCCAACGATGCAATATAAAATAACGGAGTGTTCATACATTATGGCGTTGCAGGCAAAGGAGATCTCTCTCTTGGATTCCCTCGCCTGCTCCCGGAGCCCTCCGTCCATCATGTCTTGGCGCTGTCTTGTCGAGTCGGAGCCTGACGTAGCTAGTAGCATCGCCTGCCACGTAGCTGAGCGGCTGTGTAGGGAGCGGCGTAGGTGGCATGATGGAAAAGTGTCGTGCCGTCGTATCCATTTAACGCGGCAGACGGGCTCTTCGCGGGCGCGGCTCAGGCGGCTGCACTGTGCTCCTTGGTAATACGCGGCGCGCAGCGGGGCCTGACAAAAGGCTGTCTTGTGTACCGCGGCGGCAGAGCACGCCTTGTCCATCGCATTAAATGCGGTAGGTGGGCGAGTCTTCCTGCGGAAGACTCGCGCACGATCCCACGTCTCCGGGACACGTGGCGGCTCCGGACCCCTACACGGCGAGGGGAGTCCGGACGGGCGCAGGAGGTCCCGGACCCCTCTGGGGGTCCGAGGCCTCGGCGGTCAGCTCGGAGCTTCCCTTTCGTGGAGACACGTGGCGTCACCGGACCCATCCTCAGGCGGGGAACGGTCCGGGGCCGTTGGCCTGGTGAGGGAAAAACCTAGCCTGTGGGGCCTGGCTACTCCGTCTTTCCCGCGCAGCTACGGATAACTACGCGGGTCCTGCCTTGCTGCAGTAAGAGTGGGTATCCCTGTTACAGGGTACCGACAGTGGCCCCCGGGCCCACCTTGGGGGAGGTACGAACCCACAGGTGGGGCCACTTCTGCGATTTGGCTCTATATAGCTTGAAGCTCCTTTCCGCAGGGGTCTTGACCGGCTTTGACCACCCATTGGGTTGGTTGCTGCTTCATCACGTCGCAACGGATTACTGACTATGGGACCCACGATCAGTGGTTCACCTAGTCACACGCGCGACGTTCGGCATTGTTGCGGCCGGAGTAAACGGATCATTTACCACCGGCGCAGCTCCCGAAAAGCTCGGCCACGCCTGCGATTAATGCGCGCACGTCAGCTCGGCTTTCGCCTTGCATCACGCGCGCGGGCGACGGTTCGGATCCCGCCTTCTCGCACCCTCGTTGATTACCCACCCTCCCTGACAGGTGGGCCTGGGCCCCCACGTCATGGACTGGGCGGCTAACTCCGGGTGCGGGCGTCGCTTGAGTTCCGGCGACGGTTCCGGGGCGCGCCGGTTGAGTCAGGCTTTATAATGGGGCATACCGCATTCCACGGTTGCTTTTCCGCATTCGTCTTCTTCCTCCAGCCTTTGCGCCCCTTTGCCTCCGAGCTTTCCTCGCCCTTCTCTCCCCCTTACACAGGCTCCTTCTTCACCCACCAAGAGATGGCATCCCTTGTTCATCCCCGTCGCTTCCAGACCGAGGGAGAGCTGAACACAGTGCGTCGCCTGCTTGGGTGGAGTGCTCAGGAGACCGGCTGGGGGGTGCGAGCAGGC
The DNA here is from genome assembly GCF_016808335.1 of Panicum virgatum. Taxonomy (NCBI): domain Eukaryota; kingdom Viridiplantae; phylum Streptophyta; class Magnoliopsida; order Poales; family Poaceae; genus Panicum; species Panicum virgatum. The sequence continues at coordinate 44,938,495 of NC_053141.1, read as the reverse complement.
TCGGTTCCCCTTGGCAACCTCCGCGCCGGGGAGTTCGTGCTATTCACCTCGCACGTCTCCGCCGGCGTGGGACTGCCGATTTCTTCATTCTTGCTGCTGCTGCTGGAAGACTTCGGCCTCCAGCTTCAGCATCTGACGCCCCACTCCCTCCTCCTGGCGTCCATCTTCGTGCATTTATGCGAGATGTTCGTGGGAGTGCGTCCCTGCGTCATCCTCTTCCGCTACTTCTTCATTCTGGTGAGGTCCGGAAGGAGCAGGGATGAAGTGGGAGGGTACTACTTCCAGATAAGGAGCGACCTGCCGACTCCTTACATTCCCGGCCTTGCTGGCGGAAGGTGGGAGGAGTGGCGCAGGGATTGGGTGATCGCCACCACCGAAGCCAACGAGCGCCTTGCCCTGCCGACCGCGGGGCCCGCCTCCGACAAAGCATCCTGGAGGGCCAAGCCGTCGCTGCAACCGGAGTTCGACTCCGTGCTGGACAAGATCAGGTCGCTGGCGGAGAGCGGCCTCTCCTCATGGCACGTGCTCGGCGACTTCGTGAAGCGGCGGATCGCCCCCCTGAAGCAGCGGCCACGACCGGCGTGGAGCTTCACCGGCCTCAACGATTGCAGCAGGACCCACCGCGGGGAGGGAAGCGACCTGACCCAGGAGGCCTTGGAGGTCCTGGTGCGGAACGTGACGGGAGACACCTTCATCCCGGAGAACCTGATCCTCCCGCAGGGCATAGTCCCCCTCTGCGAGGACTCCGCGAGGGTGGCGGTGCTGGCAACCCTGCCGACTCTGGACGACGGGGGACTGGCCCCACGCCAGACCGGAGGCGACGCGAACCGCGGGCTCCGGATCCCTGGCACGTCCGGGGATCAGGCTATGCTGAGCGCTGCGGGGTCCGGCGCCACTACGAAGGGGAAACAGGCCGCGGCTAGCAGCGCGGCCGCGGCCGGCTCCAGCCGGGCTCAGAGCAGCTCCGGTGCGTCGTCGGGGGACGCAGGCCGGCGGAGGCTACTCCGGGGCGACGGGACCCTGGTCTCGGAGCCCGCCGCGAAGCGCCAGAGGTCTTCTGAGGGCGCAGGCCAAGGTAGCTCCCGGGCTGCCGGCCCCCACGGGTCCTCTGGCGCAACTGGACCACCACCATCGCCGCCGAGGAATTCATCGCGCCGGCAGCAAGAACAGCAGCAGCAGGAGCAGCCGCAAGAGCAGCAGCAGCAGGCACGCGGACGGCAGCAGCAACAACAGGTGCGACCCCGGGTTGCGCCCATGCCGCAGCCACAGGAACAGCAGCAACGGGTGCAGGCCCGGGTTGCGCCTGCATCGCAGCTGCACGGGCAACAACAGCAGCAGCAACAGCAGCAGCCACAAGAGAAGAGGCCCGAGCTCTGGGGACGCTGGGTACCCGGTACTGCTGGGTTAGTGTCATCCTGCTCTCCTTGCTTGCGCCAGTGTTCTGTTTGTTTTTTGTTGATGGCTTTTCTGCTTTGCTACCAGGGCTTCCCGCCCCAGCGGTTCTTCTACCACCGTTGGCACATCAGCAGGTGCCCGGGCGGCGGCGACCTCGGCATCGACAGCGACGGTGGCAGCTGGTGCGGGACCCTCAGGTACGGCGTCCTGCTGCTCACTCCGTGGCACATGATGCGATGCTGACTGTCATGCCATTTCCAGACTCTACAGTGCTCAGTGCAGCAGCGGCGGCGGCGGTGGCGCCGGTGCTGGGTGCAGCCGCACCCGACACGGTGGTGGAGGTGCCAGTGCAGGGCGCAGCCGCTCCAGACGCATCGGTGGAGGGGGCACCCGATGCAGCCGCGTCCACCACGGCGGCAGCGGGAGTGCCGGAGTTAGGCTCGGCCGCGCCCGACTCGGCGGCAGCGGGGGTGCCGGAGCTGGGCCCAGCCGCGCCCGACTCGGCGGCAGCGGGGGCGCCAGAGCTGGGTCCGGCTGCGCCCGACTCGGCGGCAGCGGGGGCGCCGGAGCTGGGTCCGGCTGCGCCCGACTCGGCGGCAGCGGGGGCGCCGGAGCTGGGTCCGGCCGCGCCCGACTCGGCAGCAGCGGGGGCGCCGGAGCTGAGCTCGGCCGCTCCCGACTCGGCGGCAGCGGGGGCGCCGGAGCTGAGCCCGGCCGCGCCCGACTCGGCAGCAGCGGGGGCGCCGGAACTGGGTCCGGCCGCGCCCGACTCGGCGGTGGCGGAGGCGCCGGAGACAAGTGCCGCAGCGGAAGCCCCTACCTCCAGCTCCGGTCCTGTTGCGGAGGAAGAGTTGGAGGTGGTGTTTGGCAGACGGCTCCTGCAGCTCCAATCCCCGGAGGAGGAGGCGACTCCGCTTCCTCAGGTGCTGTTGCGAGTTCGGCGGTCGATCGAGGAGGCAACCTCCTCCGCCGAGGCGGCCTTCCGGCGGGAGTGGTCTGCACTGGAGAGCGAGCGCCAGCGTCTCTCCGACTGGCACACCCGCCTAGAAGCGCACACGAAGGCAGAAGCCTCCCGCGCTGCGGAAGCTCGGTCAAAGCTCAAGTCGGACCAAGAGGCCTACCGAGCCAGCCTTAAGAAGGTGTTTGACCGAGAGCTCGCAGTGTCGAACCGGGAGAAATCCTTGGCGCAGCGGGAGCAGGACTTCACCTTGGAGGTTGTTGGCTTCGCTGCTCAGCGGTCCGACCTCGAGGCTCACCTCGCAGTTCAACAGTCCGAGCTGGAGACTCGCAGCGAGGACCTCGAGTTCCGGAGGCAGGAGCTCGACGTCTTCTCTGCGACTCTGCAGGGATGGCGCGAGCAACTGCAGGAGAGAGCCAGCCAGCTGGCTGCCGACGAGGCGGATCTGGAGGAGGGCCGGAAGTCCCTCGCCAAGCGGGAGGCCCACGCCACCGGCATAGAGAAGGAGCTCGAGCGCCAGCGAGAGTCGCTCAAGAAGCTGAAGGCATGGGCTGAGCAGAGGGAGACCAAGCTGGAGGAGAGGTCCCGCGAACTCGAGGGGAGGTCCCGCGAGGTGGAGGTGGCCAAGGCGGCCCTGGACACCCGGGTGCAAGAAGCGGTCCAGGAGGCGGTCCAGAGGCACCAGGAAGACCAGCGCGCTGGAGCCCAGCGGATCGCTGACTGGGCGGCCGAAGCGAGCCTCGCACTGGTGCCATTTGGAATGAGCCCAATCCAGGTGGCGGAGCCGCCAGCTTCGATAGCTGACGCCCTCCCAGTGTTGAGCTCTGCTTCGGATAGGCTCCAGCGCCTGGGGCCGGTCCTTACTGGACAGCTTGAAACCGAGGGCCGCGAGCTGATCCGGATGGTGGCGGAGCACATCCTGACCTGCCTCCGGAGCCATGACCCGGCCATCTCGCTGGCGCCCGTGGTCGATGGCCCTGGAGCAGAGACGGAGGCCGCCGCTCGGGATAGCGTGCGGGAGGTCGTTGACTTCGTCGCCGCCTACTTCAAGCGAGAGCCTGCGGACCCTTAGGCTGGGGATTGTATCTTTTTTCCTTTTGCATTATGTAACAAACATTGTATTAGTTGAAAGTTTTTGAAATAGAAGAAGCTTCAACTTAGCTGTTTGTCGGTTGTTGATTTGCGGTATGCGGCACCCCGGCGCCCTGGCCCCCTGGCGGATAGGTTCAGTTGTTTGGACCTGTCTGCCACGTGAGCCGTAGAAGATACTCCGGACCTCCTTGGGCATTGGTGTCACATAGTTTGTAAGACGAGCAAGCGTCTTGTTCCCTGCGTAGCATACAGAACTACAGAGAGAAGAGTCAAATTTGCTTATATGGTAGCGATGATACTGCAACTTAGCTGTTTGGCGCATGCAGAATCCATTCATGGTGTCTGGGACAAGGTGGATGCTCGGGCCCCCTGGGAGATAGACTCAGTTGTTTTGAGTCTGTCTACCATTGAAACCGGACCTTGGTCTGCATGAAGGCTTTGAAGCGGATGCCAGGACCCCCTGGTAGGTAGGCTCAATGGTTTGAGGCTGGCTACCACCCTAGAGGAGGCTTAACCTGTATACCACTTCAAATTCACAGCTTAGTAGCAGGCCCGCGGGACTCATCCCTGACCAGTGCCAGGCTGGTACAGGGTCCGGGGCTCAAGATGCGCAGGTCCAGGTTGGTCAGTGCTTGTTACAGAGTGGTGGAGTGCGTAGGCTTAGGGTCGGAACCAGGCTAAGGCGCTACGCAGGGCTCCGGACCATTCCAGGAAACAGCACGATCTTTCCGGACCTGGCTTCACCGTCCCAGACCCTTCGCAGCAGTGGGTGAGGTCACTTTGCTGTGCTCGATCCTTTGAGATATAGTGCTGGACATGCCGTGTTGGACTTAGGAAGCCAGCTCTTGAGCTGGGGCGAGGTCCGGGCCCCCAATTACCCGGCTCCAGGTACTAGAGCACTCGTTACAGGGTGGTGGAGAGTGCAGGCTTTTGGGTACGGAACCAGCTAAGCGGCTACACTGGGCTCCGAACCACCCCAGGAAACAAGTACCCGCTCCCCAGAGTAGGTCTCTAGGGGTCCGGACCCCTCTCCAGCAGCAAGAGGGTCCGGACCTGTACGGTAGTCCAGCAGCTCAATGCAGATCTTAGTTGCAGCAACAAGAGTGGAGGTCCCGCGGGGGTTAGAAAAAAGCGAAAATTCCGAGAATCGAAATGCGTAATTTAACTTTGACACAAAGATAGAACTAGGAGAAATTCTTTCCTTTGCAATCTCGATGTACATGGCTTGCACGATGGATGTCAGAGGCCGGGTTTATGAGGTCGGACCTCTACCGCTCTGAGCCGCGCGTTAGCCGACGGTGCGATGGATGCCAGAGGTCGGGTTTACGAGGGTGGCCCTCAACCGCTCTGGGCCGCACGCTGACTCTATCTTATTACAAAGGAAAAGTTATTTCCCTGCTCTGCCTAGGTGTAAAACTTACGCAGATGCTCTATGTTCCACGGGTTGGGCAGCGGCACTCCGTCTTCTGTGGCGAGGCGAACGCATCCGGGCCGGCATACCTCTGTAACCTTGAAAGGCCCCTCCCAGCTGGGGGAGAGTTTGTGGAGCCTCGCTCGGTTCAGGATCCGCCTGAGGACGAGGTCGCCAGCCCGGAGCTCCCTACTGTGCACGAACCGTTGATGATAGCGCCGGAGCGCCTGGTTGTAACGTGCATTTCGGATTGCTGCTCGCCACCTTCGCTCGTCAACGAAGTCCACGTCATCGCACCGCAGCTGCTCCTGCATGGATTCGTCAAAGGCCTGGACCCGTGGTGAGCCCAGGTGAATTTCTGGGGGAAGGCATGCTTCGGCCCCGTAGACCAGGAAGAACGGAGTCTCCCCGGTAGCTCGGCTGGGTGTGGTCCGGTTGCCCCATAGTACACACGGAAGCTCGTCAACCCATTTGGCACCATGCTTTTTCAAGCAGTTGTATGTGCGGGTCTTGAGTCCCCTGAGGATCTCTGCATTCGCTCTCTCAACCTGTCCATTGCTGCGGGGATGTGCCACGGACGCAAAGCATAGCTGGATGCCAATGTCCTCACAGTACTCTTGGAAGAGTCTGCTTTTGAATTGGGTCCCGTTGTCCGCGATGATGCGGTTTGGGACGCCAAATCTGCACACAATGGACCTGAGGAAAGCGACTGCTGATTTCTTAGTAATATTCACCACAGGAGTAACTTCCGGCCACTTGGTGAACTTGTCGATGGCGACATAGAGGAACCGGTATCCGCCGACAGCCCGGGGGAAAGGCCCCAGGATATCCACACCCCACACAGCGAATGGCCATGAGGGTGGAATCATCTGCAGGGCTTGAGCTGGGGTGTGTATTTGCTTTGCATGGAACTGGCACGCTTTGCAGGACCTTACCAGCTCAGCCGCATCCTGGAGTGCTGTTGGCCAGTAGAAGCCATGCCGAAAGGCCTTGCCAACAAGCGTGCGAGAGGAGGAATGACTTCCGCACTCGCCTCCATGGATCTCCGCGAGCAGTTCGCGGCCCTCTCCCTGGGAAATGCATCGCATGAGGATTCCGTTGGCGCCACGGCGGTAGAGATCCCCTTCTACCACCGCGTAGCGTTTAGCCAATCGGACTATGCGCTCAACGGACACATCGTCATCAGGGAGGATGTTATCCTTCAGGTAGTCCCGGATCTCGGAGATCCATGCATCGGGAGCTCCCAAAGCAGGTAGGGGTGGCTCCGTGAGGACACCAGGTTCCTCAACAGAACACACAGCCCCAGTTAGGCACCATAGGTGGAATGTTGCCGGGACCGCTAGCTTCGGGGTGCCAGCTTGATCCCCCTCACCCGGCTCGGCAGGCTGGGCCGTAGGTTTCAGCAGCCGTCTTTCAAAGACACCCTCGGGTACAGATGCCCAGGTAGATGCTCTCGCAGAGAGATCATCTGCTGCTGAGTTGTGCTCGCGGGGAACGTGTTGCAGTTCCAAGGCGTCGAAGTCCTTCTCGAGCTATGCTTCCTATCCTCTCTAGACATCTGAATCTGGTGGAAACCAGAGTATGCATCTAGGAAAGACAAAAGTTCACACCCGGAGGTGGAGTCCACGATCTGATCGATACGCGGAAGAGGATAGGGGTCTCTTGGACATGCCTTGTTGAGGCTGGTGTAGTCGATGCACATCCGGAGCTTCCCGTTGGCCTTTGGGACGACGACCGGATTGGCCAACCACTCGGGATGGTGGACCTCCTCGATGAAGCCGGCGTGTAGGAGCTTATGGACTTCTTCGTGGATGAAGTTCTGCCGCTCCACGGACTGCTTCCGAGGCTTCTGGCGCACCGGCGTGGCGTCGGGGTAGATCCTCAGATTGTGCTCGATCACTTTCCTGGGGATCCCGGGCATCTGTGACGGTTCCCAGGCGAACACATCGTCATTTGCCCGGAGGAAAGCGATGAGCGCGTCTTCCTATTTCTCCTCCAGGTTCCCCGCGATGCGGGTGGTCCTGGTGGAGTCTGTTCCAATCTGTACCGACTTCACGGGAACTTGGTCCGGGTCAGATGGTTGGACCTTGGGAGCCTTTGCAGGCGCCCTGGGTTGCGAGGTGGACGGATCCTCCTCGAAGCGTGCAGCCTCTGCCGCCAGAGTATGCAGTCTCTCAACTGCAGCGACGGCAGCGGTGCGGTCGCCCTGCACGGTGAGGACTCCGGCAGGGGAAGGCATCTTCAGGACCAAATACCCATAGTGGGCAATGGCCATGAAGCGGTAGAGTGCCGGTCGGCCAATGATGGCGTTGAATGGGAGGTTCACCTCCGCAACATCGAACATGACGCTCTCTGTGCGGAAGTTCTCCTCGGTCCCGAACGTGACCGGCAATGTGATGCTCCCCAGGGGGAACACCGGTTGTGGGCCCACTCCGGAGAATGGGCGAGAGGGAGTCAGCTTGGACTCTGGGATCTGCAGCTGCTTAAATGCTGCATAACTGATGACGTTGAGGCCAGCCCCACCGTCAATCAGCACGTGGTAGAGCCTCACGTTGGATATGACAGGAGCGGTGACTAAAGGTAGCACACCAGCTCCGGCCATATTCTCCGGGCAGTCGGATGGCCCGAAAGAGATGGTGGTGTTCATCCACCTCTGGTGCGGCGCCGCCCTCGGGACCCCCGGCTTCACCGAAATGACCTCCCGGCGAAGGGTCTTCACGTCCCGCCGGGAGACAAGCTCCCAGCTCCCGCCATACATTACGTACAGCTTCTTGCGGCGGTCGCCGTTGTCGGAATCGGAGTCGTCATTGTGATAGACGCCCTTCAGCTCTCGGGCGGGGGATTGGTACCCCAGCTCCTTCTCCCCGGCTGCGGCCCCGCTGTCAGAGGCCTTCTCCTTGCCGGCCCGCTGGCGAGGAGGGGTGAGCCATCCTTAGAGGACTGCTCACGCCGCCCACTGACCCGTTTCGCGAGCTTTTGGATCTCGCGGCAGTCAGCGGCGCTGTGGCGAGCGGTGGGATGCACTGGGCATGAACCTCCGCTTCCACCTTGCGGGCGAGGGCGTTTGCCGTGTGTATTCTGGCCCCCAGCCGCTGTCGCCGCTGCCGGCGCCGCTGCTGGCGCTACTGCTGCAACGACTGGTCTGCCAGATTGCGGCTCCCCGCGACCCCGGTTCTTCTTCTTCTTCTTGCCACTGCCCTGAGCGGTAGCACTGGAGCCACCAGCTTTGGTGTCTCCATCTTGGGGGGCTGAGTGCCATGCACGGCCCTCAGCGGCCCTGGCACACTTGTCTGCCAGGGAGAAAAGCGTAGTGACGCTTTCCACCTCGTGCGTCGCCAGCTTCTCGAGCATCTTCTCATCACGCACCCCCTGACGGAAAGCAGTAATAATAGATGCATCTGAGATACGAGGAATGGTACCCCGTACCTTGGTGAAGCGCGAGATGAAAGCCCGAAGCGTTTCCCCGGGTTTTTGCCTCACGGCGTGAAGATGTGCCTCCACACCATGCTGCTGGTAGGCGCTGGCGAAGTTCGCTGTGAACCTCGCACAGAGCTCTTCCCAGGACTGGATCGTCCCGGGTGTGAGATTCATGAGCCAGGTCCGGGCTGGCCCAGACAAGGCTACATGAAAGTAGCTTGCCATGACGGCGCCGTTGCCACCAGCCGCTGTGATGGCGGTAACGTACACCTGCAGGAATTCCGACGGGTTAGTAGTACCGTCGTACTTTTCCGGCAGGTGGGGGCGGAACTTGGGTGGCCACGCCATGGTGCGGAGGTGCTCCGCAAGCGCAGCACAGCCCACCCCCGCCACCGGTGCGCCTGACTGAATCCGGGCGTTCACCGGAGGCCTGGGTGCCGCCGCGTCCAGATCAACATTGATGTTGCGTCCCTCAAAGTTGAGACGGCGCTCTCGCACCCTCTCGACAGCGATGCGGGCATCCTCCCCCGCGCGCCGGCGGTTGAGCTCCGCCCGCAAGTCTTCTGTTCGTGCACCCCTCACGGTAGGGGAGCGCACAGATGCCGACGCACCGCCCTGACGCTGGTGGTAAGGTACCACCGCGTTGCCAGGCGGAGGTCGTTGCCCAGTCTTTGCAGAACTGGGGGAGGCCTGAGCCAGATGGAGGAGACGATCGACGTCGTCCCGCCACTGCCTCAGGGCGTCTGGCGAGGCTGCCTCAGCCGGGGGGTTGCGAAGCAACTCCCTAGCCGCTGCCAGCGCTCCGCCGCTCGCAGCCTGTGAGGGGACCCTTGACGGGCGCCCTGACTCTTGCCGGCGGGTGGCGCGCGCCACCGCCAACGGTGCCTGCTCCACAGGCACAGTTGCCCCTGGAGCAGGAACGCGAGAGGCATGTGGCGTGGAGGACGCCACCCCCTCCGTCATCTCCACGTCGTCCACGTGAACCATGGGGACGAAGAAGATGATGAAATGCGACCAGCTAGCCCCCTACCTGGCGCGCCAAATGTCGTGGTGCTGCAAACCACAGCCGGGTGGCGGAAGGCACCCGCCCTAGCCCAGAGGGTGTGTACTCGGGGGTTAGCTAGTCTTAGATCGATCTCACTCAAGAACACGATGAACACAGCAAGATTTAGAGTGGTTCGGGCCGCCGGAGCGTAATACCCTACGTCCACTGTGTGTTGTATTGCCTTCCCACGAGAGTGAGAAGGTGCGAGAGCTTGAGTCTGTCTGGATTGTGGAGATTGTCCTGTGCACAGCGGGCACCTCCCTTTTATATCTCAAGGGGGTGCGTACACGGCTGTTGGATCCCCGACAGGTGGGTCCAACGATGCAATATAAAATAACAGAGTGTTCATACATTATGGCGTTGCAGGCAAAGGAGATCTCTCTCTTGGATTCCCTCGCCTGCTCCCGGAGCCCTCCGTCCATCATGTCTTGGCGCTGTCTTGTCGAGTCGGAGCCTGACGTAGCTAGTAGCATCGCCTGCCACGTAGCTGAGCGGCTGTGTAGGGAGCGGCGTAGGTGGCATGATGGAAAAGTGTCGTGCCGTCGTATCCATTTAACGCGGCAGACGGGCTCTTCGCGGGCGCGGCTCAGGCGGCTGCACTGTGCTCCTTGGTAATACGCGGCGCGCAGCGGGGCCTGACAAAAGGCTGTCTTGTGTACCGCGGCGGCAGAGCACGCCTTGTCCATCGCATTAAATGCGGTAGGTGGGCGAGTCTTCCTGCGGAAGACTCGCGCACGATCCCACGTCTCCGGGACACGTGGCGGCTCCGGACCCCTACACGGCGAGGGGAGTCCGGACGGGCGCAGGAGGTCCCGGACCCCTCTGGGGGTCCGAGGCCTCGGCGGTCAGCTCGGAGCTTCCCTTTCGTGGAGACACGTGGCGTCACCGGACCCATCCTCAGGCGGGGAACGGTCCGGGGCCGTTGGCCTGGTGAGGGAAAAACCTGGCCTGTGGGGCCTGGCTACTCCGTCTTTCCCGCGCAGCTACGGATAACTACGCGGGTCCTGCCTTGCTGCAGTAAGAGTGGGTATCCCTGTTACAGGGTACCGACAGGTATTGATAGTTTACGGTCAACCGTACGGGAGGCTCCCGTACGGTCGATTTTCCGACCGTTATTTTTTTCCATTTATAGAAATTTTTTTGTCGTTTTCTGATTAAAAAAATTTAAAAAAAATACAAGAAAAATTTTGGAGACCAAAAAACATTTCAAGCAAAATATTAGAGCAGAAAAAAATTCAAGAAAAAAAATTGGAGACCAAAAAAAAATTCAAGAAAAAAAAATTGGAGAGCACAAAAAATTCAAGAATTTTTTTTGCGTCATTAAAAAAATATTCATCCGAAAAAAATCAAAAGGAATTCAAGAAAAAAATGTTGAAATATTTTTGCAAAAAAAAACTAGAGGCACGAGGCGGTGGCGGATCCGCGCTGCCCCGTCGTCCTCCCCGCCGACGGGGGAGCGCGCGGCCAGGGAGGCTTGAGGCCGCCGCACCCAGGGGAGGCGGATCCGGCGGCGGCGAAGTCGGTGGAGCGCGCGGCGGCGGCGGCGCGCGGATTAGGCGGCGGCGACGGGTCGCGGAGGCGCACGGCGAGGTGGAGCGGCGAGGTGGAGCGGGGTCTCCCTCCTTGGCACGTCGCGGCGGTTGATGACGGCGGAGACGTCGTCGGCGACGGCCTCCCCCGCGATGGACTCTGGGGGCGCGGAGCTCCCTGGCGCCGGCCGCGCCGCTCGCCTGGATGGGAGCCGGGAGGTGGGCGCCGGGCACCTCGCCTGGATCCAGATCCAGAATGAGAAAAGAGAAAAAAAAGGATAGAGGAGGAAGGGAGCAGGTGGGGGAGGGGGGATCACGTGGTAGGCCATGTCGACCGTAATTTTTCTTGCATGCGGTCATCCGGAAACTCAGCATTCCGAGTAAGCATCGGCTAAGGTAAAAGAGTACAGTAGTAGCCATCTCTTACAAGAAACACAACAGAAAACGACTCTTAACAAATTCTGCAGGCTGTCAGCGTCAGAGTTAGCACTGCACGTGAGCTGTGTGAGCATCAGCCAGTGGGCAATCCGATAGGTACAGCGACGAAGGGACGAGCCATGACTTGACGACGCGGTTCTTCTCGCCCTCGCCGAACTCCCAGGCTCCGGTGACCTCCTTCCTCGTCAGGTCGTACTCCACGAGCCTCCACGCCGACCAAATGTACGCCGCGTCCTTCTCCGGGTGAAGCGCCAGGAACCGGACATCATCGTCCCCACCGTGCCCTCCCTCCGCGACGGCGTCGAGCTTGACGGCGTGCTTCAGGCGCCACCGGAGCGCAGCGGGTGACGAGTCGTCGTCGTCGAGCACCCAGACCTTGAGCTGCGCGCCGCCGCGGGCCACGTAGTGTAATCGCCCGCCGGAGTGCGCGAGGCGGCCGTCGCCGTCCTCCGGCTCGGCGGGGAGCTCGGCGACCGCGCACGCGAGCTCCGGGTCGTCGACGTCCATGCGCACGACGCAGTCCGGGTCGGAGGCCAGGGCGTACACGGCGCCGCCGTGGAAGTGCATCGAACCGGAGAGCGCGCCGGGGGGCACGCCGAACTCCACGTCGCGCGCGGCCCACGCCCACGCCTCCGACGAGAACACCTCCACCTCGCCACCGCGCTCGCGCCACCGGCCGGTGAAGTTGACGACGTGGTAGCCGCGGCGCGCGGGGGAGGGAGAGGGATCACCGGACGGCGACGGGTCGAAGGCGAGCATGGACAGCCGCGCGTCCCTCGACGGCGGCGGGAGCGCCGCCCACCGCCTGGTCACCGGGTCCACGACGTAGAACCGCGCCGTGCCGGCGGTGCGGAACAGGAGCAGGCCGTTGCAGGCGTCGCCGACGACGGCGCCGTCGAGGAACGGGAAGAAACCGAGGTCCCGGTCCTCGAGCAGGCCGCCACCGCTGGCGGCGTCCGCGCACGCGAAGCGCGGCGCTCTGCCGCCGGGGAAGTAGACCACGGACAGCTGCAGCGGCAGCCTGCGGCGGAGGTAGCCGTCGGAGATGGTGGCGCACCAGCCCTTGGACACGCACCTGGACCGCGCCACGGCCTTGACGGGCAGCCGGAGAATGATCTCGGCCAGCATGTCGTCGCCCAGGCTCCTGGCCGTCTCGATGGAAGGATGCCTCTTCAGGATCGCCATTGCTTCAGCTCACGGTTAGAGGACAGAGGAGTTGGCGATTTGCATGGAAGATTGGCGCGACCCAGACGCAATGATCCAAGCTTAGATGCCTTGGGGCTTTAATAGGTAGCGTCGGGTCAGAGTTTACATGCACACGGAAGGGTGTCAAGTGTTACTGTTAAGAGATCTCTACTCTCAGGCTCTGTTTAGTTCCCGCTCCATAAACCCCGTAAACACAAAAAAAAACATCACATTGAATGTTTCGACATATATATGGAGTACTAAATGAAGTTTATTTACAAAACTTTTTATATAAATGAGCTGTAAATCGCGAGATGAATCTAATGAGCCTATTTAATCCATGATTTGCAACAGTGGTGCTACAGTAACCATCGCAAGATTTCATCGCAATTTTTTTTTGCAAAACATCTAAACACGTCCTTAAAGCCGCCACGTGCTTGGGTGCTGTCCGGGACTTGAAGGGTGCGTGTACGCCACGTGTCTGTTGGAGCCGAGTCCATGGCCGTCAGAGGCCGGGTCGCCGTGACACGTGCTAGCGCCGAAATGTTGGAGTGTCTCTGTTCCAGTTTGTTCCGGTTTCTCCTCCACCGTCTCACCTATTCGGCTCTTCCACCGCGCGCGAGTCCAAAAAAGGAAAAAGAACACCCAGGGCCCAGGGGGGGCAGTGGTGGCGCGGTGCGCCGCCCGGGCGCGTCCGGTGAGTGCGTGGCGACGCGGCGTACGGGGCGGCACGCATCGTTCGTTGCGGGTGGTTGTGCGCCGGCACCGCCGCGCCCAGTTGAAGCTGAACTGCCGGCGGGTGGTGGCCGGCCGAACGCCCGAAACGACGCATGTTCTGATCTGCTTTCTCCTGGTTCAAGCAACAAGACGAGGGGATGTCCATTTCGCGCGCAGAACGAAACGCGTTTTAAAATCTGGAGAATCTAAACAAAGTTCGTGAAATTAAATGGCACAGCCAGATACGTCCATGCACCATCCATATATCCTACTCGTTTTTACTAAAAAAAATGGAAATGATGAGTAGGCACCACGATACATACAGAAAATAGGATTACGCTTTGACAGTAATCAGGGGAGTGGCTGGCGGTGCCATGCGTGCACGTCTAGCTCAGCTGAAGTCCACAAGCTTACGCATTAGCCCGTAACGGAATCGAGTATAATTAGGCGCCAGCGTCAACTGATGAACACAGAACGCGGGAAGGTTTCTGCAGATTAAAAGAGGCGAGGCCATGTGCTATGGTCCACGAATCGCGCGCTGACTCGGGGTGCATCTTCATGAGTTTTTATTCAGACATTCAGCGTTTCTTTTTTTTGAATAAGAAATTCAGCGTTTCAGACCCCCGGCATTTTCCAGACAAATTTTGTCAGCAACGGCCCGCACTCGCTCTCCTGAGGCCAAGCTGCGTCGTGCAGGCAACGATAGCAAAGGCAAAGCTAGCATGTGCAATCACCGGGGCCAGAAAGAACTGAGCGATGATTGGGGCGAGGCGGAGTACCAGCCGGGGCATGATCAGTGGACGGACGACCTCGCCGGCGTCGAGCTTGCCAAGGAGGTCGAGCGGTGGTGACTGGTGAGGCACCAGCAAGCGCACCGATCTCCTCGGGGATCCCTATATAACTTCCAGAAGATGAATAATCAATGTATCTATAAAGTCCATTACGTCCAAATTAGATTCAACATTTTCTAAAGAATACTTCAACATTTTGAAGTACTAGATTCAACATCTTTTACAAACTATTTCAACATTTGAATATAGTAGATTCAACATTTATCAACTTGCATCAACATTTTTTGAGAAAAAATTGCCGGTCGCCCCCTTCCTCTCCGGCGCCGGTGGTGGCGCTCCCGCGCAGGCGGGCAGGCGCGGCGGAGCAGCGGCCACACACCCAGTCGAGGCACGCCGCAGCATGCGGGCAGCGGCAGGCACAGCATGCGCGCAGCGGCATCACAGTAGCCATGCGCACAGCAGCAGCAGGCGCAGCAAGCGCGCCTCGGCAGCATGCGGCACGTGGACCGGCGGCGGCCGCGTGCGGCAGGCGGGGCGGCGGCGGACGGTGAGGAAGAAGGAAGGAGGAAGAAGAATAGGATTGAGAATATCTAACAGGTGAGATAATTTGCACGAATCTCAAATAGGAAGGTAAAGAAGAAAAAAAATATTATGGAAGATCTATACGATTTCCGACCTCCTCCCCCGCTCGGGATGTGCGGATCGGCGACAGAGGCGGCGCGAATCCGTGAAGGCCGCGGGGGGTAATAGGCCTGACGCAACTAGAGAAACGGCAGATGGGCCGGGCCATACCACGCTGGCCCATGAGCGTTCGATCGATCCAAGAGGCTAAAAAAAGTGGGGGATTTTCAGTCCGTTCAGCTTACAGTTACAGGATGTCAGTTTTGTTGCCAAAGAAACAAAGAGAAGATTTACTTCCAGGGGAGGGCTGCGCATTCAAACGAGCTGTTTAGACAAAAGGAATGGAAAAGTTTGTGGGATTTAAAGGTGCCATCAAAGATCAAGGTGTTTTGCCCACTGCAAGTGTTCTCAAGGGAAGAAATACGTCAGACTCATCTGAATGTAAAATTTGTGTTGTTGATGAAGATACATGGGAGAATGCATTGCTACGATTAGACCTGCTAATGGGTTGGATTGAAATGGGTTTTATGGGGTGGGTTTTGAAATGGAGTGTGTTTGGATGAATTAAAATGGGTTGTATTAGTTAATGGGGTGGGTCGGGGCGGGTTCTATATAAATGCGGGTTGAGGCGGGTTGGGGTTGGTTGAAATGGATACTTTTTACAAAATAGTATAACTATATATAAATGTGGGTCCCACGTGAGAGCTGGACTCTAAAATTAAAACCACGTGTTTATATCAGAAAATTTTATCGAAATTGACTGAATTTTGTTGGAGATGACTCAGTACGACTGGCAGCTATTTTGTGCAAAACAGTGTGGCTAGAACTACCTGTGGGCCCTACATGAAGAGTCGGACCCGGGAATTAAAACATCGCGTTCACACTATAAAATTTTATCGAAATTGACTGAAATTTGTTGGAGATGACTCAGTACGACTGGTAGCTACTCTGTGCAAAGCAGCGTGGCTAGAACTACACGTGGGCTCCACATCAAGAGCCGGACCCTAGAATTAAAATCTCGCGTTCACACTATAAAATTTTATCGAAATTGACTGAAATTTTTAGAGATGAGTCAATATGACTGACAGATACTCTGTGCAAAGTAGTGTGGCTAGACATATATGTGGTCCCCACATTAAGTGTAGAACCACTAAATTCCCCTGCATAGTAGAACCCATGGGTTTTTATGAGTTACCTGTTTATAATGGGGCGGGTTGGTTAGAGTTGAGAAATTAACTAATTGGGTTGGGTGGGGTTGGTTATCTAAATATGCTAATTTTGGGTGGGATTGGGTATGGTGCGGGTTCCAACCCATTAGCAGGACTAGCTACGATGTACCATGTCGAGGTGTGTTTGGGTTTTGATGGATGAAGGTGTTACAGAATTATTATCATCATTAAGCATCTCTGACCCGAAACAATGGGTTTTTCATATGTGTACCAATATACCGGAAGAAGATGGTATTAGTAGAATTCTAATTACTTGTTGGGCAATATGGCATGCAAGAAAGAAAGCTACACATGAAGGAACATTTCAGAACCCATTAGCAACTATGGGAACAGTTAACCGGCTAATTAACAAAATGCAAATTTCAAATGAGTTTCAGGGATGAAACTCTGGTAAAAGTGACATAGGATGGAGAACTCATAAATGGATTCCCCTGAACTAGGTTTGCAATTGAATGTTGCTGCAGCTATTTCCAGAAAAGGATCAACAGGTCCTGTAGGGGGTGCAGCTATACATCACTTAAGGTGATGGTTACGCAAACCATCACCCGAAGGGAAAGATTGTAATTTGGGCCGGCCCATTTAATAAAACAATGTTGTGCATGTTGACTGCTGAAGAGACAAAATAGAAAAAATATTGAGAATGCATGCAGAAAATGACAGATAATGATGATGTCACCAATGTGCATATTTCAAACTAAAAAAAGTTATAAATAATGAGGCGAGCATCCAAATTAAATTTGAGTTGCACCATTATCTTTCTTATGACAAGATCTTCAAAACAAGACCACAATTGCCTATGTTTACATAATATTTTTAAAAAATATTTTTTTAATATTAAATAATTAGTTTTGGCTACTGGGAACAAATATTTTAACAACACGAACAAATGTTTATTTTTATGAACAAAAAATTAAACATAATGAACAAATAATAATGTACAGCGAACAAAATATTAAATATCACGAACATTTGATTATATAGACTAAATAATAGAAATGAATATCACAAACAAATGGGTCAGCATTATCGAACAACTTAGTGTAAAAAGAGAACAAATAGTCTAGCATTGAGAACAAATTATGTACACCTAGACATATAAGTTTACATGAAGAAAAAACAATTATGTTGAAAAAATATTCTTATAAGCATATATACACGTGCTAAACTGACAGTATATTAAATAAATAAATTATTTCACAGACCAACTAATGAATCTACTTTACATATAAATTAGTATACATTAAGCATGGCTTGCTTATAAATATGAATAAGCAATTTGATAGGTAAGTATAGATCTGTTGACATCCAAACTATTGAGTCTACATAGTAATTAAATTAGCCAAGTGAATAGATAATTGTACATCATGAACTAATAAATTCACATTACGACAAAAAAAGAATTTCACTATCAGCACAATATAATAGAGCACGCGTTTGCTAAGAGCCAAATTAAAGTGATAATAATGAATGGTACTAATAATTATAAAAAAGAGATGAATTACACTAAAGATGCCATATGGTAAAAAAAATCTAATATTGGAATTACCAAAAAATGAACAAGGAATAAAATAAGAAAGAAAAAGGAAAAGAGAAAAAACAAAAATAAGAAGGTATAGCCCCGTACAGCATGCAATCGGCTAGCAAGTACAAGGAATTATCTTGTTTACAAGCCAACGTGTCAGTGATGACAGCAATATGGTGCATGCATGTGTATAGGCATAATTATTTAATTTATGTTTGTCAATCCTCAAGAAAACAAAAAGAAAAACTGAGATGCAGTTTTGGGCCACAACGGTAGCTCATACCAGTAACCCACACGTTGCACCTCAGCAGACCAGGTAGTATATATTAATGGGCTTATCCATCTAGTTGGACCGAAAGCAAGAATCACCTGCTGGGCCGAATCTCTCAATTTATTTAATTCTGTCCTGACAGCTTGAGGCGACACTATCGATCACGCGACATATAGCCACGGCGTCCTGTAGGAGCCGTGTGCCGTAATGATTAAGGTATATTTGTAGCAGCAAGTGCTACGGTATTCCCACTAGCTGATGCTGAAACTCTTGAAGCAATGGCATGTGTTGAGGCTCTTCGCTTGCTGAGGACTGAGATTCAAAAGTTGAAAGTCGCTTCGGATTGCTTAAACGTTATCAAGAATATTAGAGACAAGTTCAGATGCTCTTACATGATGTTTCTTCAAGATATCCAGGAGAAAACAAAGTTGGGTCAAAAAGTTAAACGTGGCAGAGGCCCAAAGCCTCTGGGGCCCCATCGGAAGGAGCCCAACTCATCCTCCTCCGTATCACCATTGACTTTCGGAGGAGCCCAATTATGTTTTAATATCGTCAATTTTAGCTTTGTATGTTTTTTAAATTTGTGTTATGTCCATATCACAATTCTTTATAATGTTTGAAAATAATTTTTTTGACATTAATTTGTTGACTGTCTACATGAGGCATTCCATTTTTTGAATGATTTGTAGCAAAACTTCTAGCCGGTTTCCACCATGCAAGTTAGTGGACAAAATCGAGTGATTTTTATCTTCTCGTCACCCAAATTTTTATAACTTCCAATGCCACGTGGCGTCATTCTACGGGCTTTAAAAATTGAGTGATGGCATTATATATTTTTACTTGATTGTTAGTGAATCGATCCAAACAAGATCTTATAGTTTGACGGGCTACATGAGAGTGATGGACCGTTGCGTTTTAGGCTTCTGCAAAGCCATGGTAGCGGCTATATATATGGCTATATATATATATATATATATATATATATATATATATATATATATATATATATATATATATATATATATATAACCACCATACAAAATTTCCCCACCCCCGTGTCTGACCAAAACTGCTCTGCTTTCCTCCCCTATGTGTCCCTCCTTCCTGCGCAAAAACTTATCTCGATTCTAGCGCGAAGACAAGGAGAGAGGGTTCCTGTTGCAGGTGCGATTCTATTTCAAATCAATTTCCATTTTCGCGAATAATTTTTGGAGGGGTTTGTAGTCGTTTTGTTAGAGAGACAAGGGTTCTTAGTTTTCTTGGATGAAACAGTTGAAGAACTTTATTCCCCCTCCTTTTTGGTGTTTTTCGCTTGATTTTGCTTCAAAAACTGTGGAGAACCGCATACGATCCTTCCAACAGGTTTCTTTTTGCTGTTTTCTTGATGATTTGCCTAATTGTTTGATCTGACAAGTGGCGTTCTTGAAAGGGTGATATGGTGAGCAAGGTGGAGGGCTTTTTCTGCCCACACTAAACCATAATATGAGAGACCAACTACATACGGGAACTCAACTCTTTATTCATTATAACTTAGTACAACACAAGATTTTTGCACTCTTTACGTGGCTATTCTACCATGACACTACGACACTACATGATAATCTTGTCATCTCCTACATGACACCTCTTATGACATAGTATGGAAGAGTGGAGGCGAGCATCCCTATTTATAGGACTTCATAATTCATATAGTTTTGCCATATGTTCATCTTCTACACACTTATTTACAAAATATCTAAATCTAGAATTTTTCTTATACTTATCGAACCATACAAATATTTAATTTCTAGAGTATTACATATTTCACACATTATGGTTCATGCATACTCTCCAATCTTCTAGAACCTTCTCACAATTATACATTTCTACTTCAACATCATGCATAAATTTAGGAGCAATTTAGCATATAAACATGAAATAAAAAAAAGTACTAAAGTACGTCTTGATCTCCATTCCCTTATTACATCATCCGACAAAATACTAAATTATGTAAATGACAAAGTTCAATACTAACTAATAATAAATAAATACTTATTATATGATTTAACTGGCTAAATAACTCTTAATTTAGCGACTATAGCTTGATATAGCTGGCTATTAGCAGATTTAGCCTTTTAGAGCTAAGAGATGGATATTCTAACTTTCTCTCTCCCAAAGTTTATTACAGGTTATAGCGGTGGCTATAGCCGACTATTTAGAACATTGTCCGCATATCGCGGCGCACCTAGGGGTGGTAAAGAGCCTTGAAATTTTTGACTTACAAATCTAACGGTTGGACTGTGAAGAGACCACAGTCATGGCCCATTACCAACCCTAGCCGCACTACGTTGAGCTTGCGAAAACAGATGCCGAGGAGGTGGACGGTGCCAATCGCGCCATGGCGGAGGACGAGGGCCCTGTTAATCGGCTGGCCGATCTGAACGACGCGGAGGGGGCCCTTTCCTCGGACGACCTTTCATGGGCGGAGGACCTGGAACACGACCTGGCTCAATCGGCGGAAAACATGGCGGCCATGGCGGAGGACATCCTCCGCGGCGCGGCGGAGCGGGTGGAGGAGGAGATGGTCACGCTGCGCCTGAGGCTCATCGTCGGCTCGTCGCCGCCATGGACTTCGCGGAGACTCCCGGCGAGGAGGCGCTGGCGACCGTGCTCCGGAGGCAGACGGACAAGGCCAAGGCAGCGGCGGATGCCGTGGACGCGTTCAGGGCGTCGATGCAACGTTACCAGGCCGGGGAAGGTCCGGGACACGCCAGGATGTGATCGTCTGCATGACCATCGTCGATCGCATGATTCGCATGCCATCCCATCTTGGTTCTTCGTGTAAATATGCATGTTGCGCAATTCTCAAGTACTTGTACAAATAAATTGATTTTTAACATTGTTCGTGTAGTAAGGGCTATCTTGTAATTCTCCATCCTTAAAATTATTGTCACCATTGATTTTTGTTGCTACATTTAACTATTGTCTTATTCAAAAAAAGTTTAAAAGTTATCATATATTCCAGCATTATGATTTATTTCATCACTAAAGGAAATTTGGATATAACTCATAATTTTACATATTCAAATAAATATTTGAAAAGACGAACAATCAAACATAAATAAAAAAGTCAACGGCAACAAGAATTTAAAAACAGAGAATAATATAGAGTTGGAGTATCAGCAACAAGTCAGCTGATCTCATGTGTTGCCACTTGCCAGCAAATCGAATCGCACTGGTGAAATAAATCTACGATCTGAATCAGGGGCGAAGTCAGCAGTGGGTCTAGGGGGGCTCCAGCCCCCCTAGACCCAAAAACACCATGGAGCCCCCCTTCATTTTGGAGAAGAAAAGATGAGGAAGGAGAGGAAGAAGAGAGGAAAGAAGAAATCAGCCCCCTTTAAGAATTTCTGGATTCGCCACTGATCTGAATCACATATTCCCTCCGTTTCAAAATATATGTCGTTTTGACTTTTCTAGATTCATAGTGTTTGCCATACACTTAGATATAACATATGTCTAGATACATAGCAAAATATATGAATCTAGAAAAGTCAAAACAATCTATATTTTAAAACAGAGTGAGTAATATATAGATCCTCTACCACTGCTCCCGCTTGGTCGTCCCAAGCAACCGAACCATGAAGCCGAAACACTATGATCCGAGACCACAAACAATGGAGCCATCACGTTCCTTGGACATCAGTACGGTGGACAAGGCGCGTCTATCCGGATGTTTAACGCACATTCACATAGTAGGTTTGCATCAAACTTATACCGAAAACACTTTTAAAAAATATGTAATCAAAATGGTGTACACAGAGATTATCCATACTAAACGATATTGATGGACGGGAATAATTCTATTGCGATTTCCGTCATCAAAATGCGGTCTCCTTATGTGTTGTGACAAGAGCAACTCGATCAGCAGTACCCCTGCCGACTTACTTGGAATAATTGGGCCAGATTTCGGGTGCCCAAAATTGGATAAACCGCTAGAGCAGAGCCACCAAAATCATGGACCTGGTGGACTCAACGGACCCGTATCCGTTCGTTCCCTACTCGTAGTCGGAGCAGCAGCTAGCACCTGTTTCTTTTCCGCGACGCAATCGAGTTGGACTCGGACACGTACGGAGGGCCCGGCCGGCGGCTATAAATCGACCGTCTCAAGGAGCCTTGGGGAGCGGAGAGGCGCAGCACAGCATTAGCATCCACCCCCGTCCCGTCGTACCTCTCTGCTCGATCGCAGGGCAACCATGGCGGCGGTGTACGAGCACCTCGTCGACGAGGAGGAGCTGCTGGCACTGAGGGAGCTCGCGGCAACAGATGTGGAGGAGACGGACAGCGCCGACCGCGCCATGGGGGCGGACCTGATGACTCTGCTGCGCAAGGTGGCCGACCTGGACGGCGCGGGCCAAGCCCTTTGCCCGGAGGAACTGGCGTGGTTGCAGTGCCTGGAAGAGGGCACGATTCGAGCCGAGAAAGAGATGGCATCCATGGCCGAGGACATCCTGCGCGGCGCCGCGGTGCTGGACGCGCGGCCGGGTGAGGATCAGGCCGCGGTGGTGGCGGAGCTGCGGCGGCAGGCGGCGCAGTGCGGCGCGCGTGCGGCGGATGCGCGGCAGGTGGCCGCCGCCGCGCGATGCCTCCGCGAGAAGGAGACGCGGAGGATGGCGGCGGTGGAGCACGTCGTCGACCCGAGCGTGATGGCGTTCCTGGCGCGCGTGGCCGGCGAGATGGACTGCTACGCGTCGTCGGCGGTGGTGCCCGAGGAGGTGGCCGCTGCAGCCGGCGCGGCGGAGGTAGTGGAGGAGGAGATGGTGAGGCTGCGGTTGTGGCTCGTGATGGCTGCCATGGACTGCGCCAAGAGGCCAGGGGAGGCGGCGCTGGTGGCCCCGCTGCGGAGGCAGGAGGGCAAGGCCAAGGCGGCGCTCGCAGGCGTGGATTCGTTCAGGGCGTCGATGCGCCGGTACCAGGCGGCCGCCGGCATCGCGCCTCCTCCCGAGGAAGAGGAAGGATCGGACGACGACATGATGACGTGATCGTCTCCAGTACCATCTCCTGTAGTCCTGGGCACCGTTGATCGCTTCGTCATTCATCTTTTTGGCCATTCGTTCATGTAATAAACAGATTGAATTTAATCTATATATATATTATTGTTCACATAATCAGGATTATTATCATGTAATTCTGGAGCCTCACTTGGTTGCAGTATCACGTTAGTTGATCTTATCTCATCTGTTACCAGCGAATCGAATGGCGTTCGCTAGCAGCTCTGAACAAAATGCAGAGTCCCGATTCAACGACAAACTGCTCTACCGTTTCGTTGGGCTTGCCTTGCGATAACCAAACTTGATTTTTGTCGTCTTTCCACAACATTAGTAGCCAAATTGATTGTTGTTGCATGAACCAACACTTAATTTTGGATAAATGTATATTAGCTAAATTTTGTCAAGATGCTTCAGAAGAATACTTGATTGGCTTTCAATATACGACATTGCCTCCTCAGATTTGGAAGCCCTTGAAGCAATCAAGCTAGCCAACCGGCACATATTATTGAATCGGGCTTCTGAGGCTGATGCATGACACTGCCAGATCCTTAGGTTGGTTCCTCCCCAATTTGAACAGAACGGGCATCTTTTCTCCATCTTTTCAAAATATATTGTTCTGGGAGCCCTTTGATATTCTTGAGATCAAGTAGCTTCAGCACATGACAGCATTGAATTCCAACAGCCTCAAACTTCTTGCAGCTGCAACTGCCTGAGCCATCTAGTGCATCAAATTTGAAAATGTTCTCTGATGGCTTCTCATCAAGCACAATTTTGTACTCCGAGATTGTGCCGACCACACCACAGGGGTAGGACATGCAATTTATGCAAGCCTCAAACTCACCCTGGAACATCTTGAAAGCCTCAGGTGTATAAGAATTTGACGATTGTTTTAGCATTCGCAATGATGGGATATTCAAAGTAACCTGGCTGCCATCAACATCAGCGTGCAATTTCTTTGATCAATGCTCTTCCAGAATAGCCTCATAACGCCTGAAGAACTGCAGAATATCTTCTTGCTCACTGAGCTCTCGTTTCAGTTCATTAATCATGTTACCCTTCTGAAGAGTGGTGAGTATATCAGCAGAAAAGATGGTTCTCTGATAAGGTAAAGCCCATTTTTCTTTCTCCATGAAATGACTGCTGAGCCACTCACTCTTGCTGATGTCATGTTTCTCAATTAACTTTTCCCGTGCTGACAAGAACACCATTTCATCCTCATGGTCAAAGAGAAAATGGCTCAAAGCATTGCTGAAACTCTTTGAGCTTTCAAACGCCTGCTTCAAGTACCTCTTTGAATTGTTGGCAACAATTCAAAGAGGTACTTGAAGCAGGCGTTTGAAAGCTCAAAGAGTTTCAGCAATGCTTTGAGCCATTTTCATCATAGAGTTTGTGGCTGCCTAGCACGCATAGCATCAAAACAGTTTGTGGCTGCCTAGCACGCATAGCATCAGCAAACACCTCAAATACCCATTTGAATGACTGAATGTTTTCATCATAGAGTAGTGCTGCACAAAACACAAGTAACTGCTTGTGGTTGTCTACACCAACAAACAATGCAAATGGCCGTCCATAGATATTGAATCCATATGTTGTATCAAAGCAAACAACATCCCCAAAAATATAAGGCAACCATTTTGAAATGGTAGAATTCAACTCGTAGGATTGAAGTCAACCTCAAGCCAGCCTAGCTACAAATACTGCCCCTCCATGCACCAGTCTATTTGGCAACTGCAACAGATTTGAATGGTTCGACAGAACCAACTGGGATGCAGGGGTAATTTGAACTTTTTGTCAGAGCATAGTCAGCAAAGAGAGGTGATGAACAAGTAGTGACAGGGCATGCTTACCTGACGCCACAAGTCATCAAATGGATGTCTTTGCCCAACATGCAAATGCAAAGGATCAAAATAAACATTATGGGCCAAAGCGAACCTTTGCTAACTTGAGGGACCAAAATGGTCACTAGCCCTATTTATCTAATACCTGCCCATGACCTGAAAGCTCGGACATCTTCAATCCTTTTGTTCTGAGCTTCGGTTTTGTCATGCAATGAGTTCAAATTCCTATACAGGTTCCTGTGTAGCTTCAGGAAGACGTGCCTGTATTTCCACTTGTCACAGTAAATATTATGTTTTGACATGTAACCAATGACCTCCATCACCCTAGAAAAATACCCACCTTTAAGGAAATCCAGAATCAAGCAATCAAGCAAGTCCCTATCCACATCTAGCTCTCCATATTCAAGTCTGCGCTTTATTTCTCCCCAGAGCATGGTAATCTCCCTATGCATGTCCATTGAAGAATAACCGCACAATATGTGGCAAAATGTATAAGAATTGGGCCTGATATTTTGTTCTCTCATACGCTTATATGTGCAGAGCGCATCTTCCATCATTTTTGCCTTGCAGAAGAAAAGAATCGAATTATTGAACTCTAATGTCAAGTGCTCTCCAGGGTTGTAATGTTTCATTTCTTCAGCCAAAGCAGCAAACAGAGATGAATGAGTGAGAGGTATTTCATCTTTCACTATTTTGGCAATGTTCTTGATGGTAAATGGTGAATTAGTATGAATATCATCCATGGTAGATGAAATCTTTTGTATCTGCTGGAGAAGCCCACTGAATTCTTCTGACTTATTCTCCTTCTCATATGCTCTCAAAAGAGAAATGTAACTAGCAATCCCGACTTGGATTCCAGCTGACTCTAAATCATCTAGGATATCATGAGCAGCATGCAACCATCCCATTTGAATGCATGCATTAACCACATCTCGAAGAGAAATTACCTCTATATCTTCTTTATGTAACATAATAAAAAGGTTAGATAGTGTATGCATATTCCTTGATTTCACACAGCCTACAATAAGTTTAGCAAGAGCCTTTTCAGTATGAAGAAGATTTCCGTCAGTAAGGACAACAAGCCCAAATTGGCTTTCTGTACCCAAAATGAAACCTCTGTCAACTTTTCCAGGATCAAACATTATCCTATATCCAGTTTTCAGATTTCCAGAACCAATTTGTATGGCACTTTGTTTCTGTAAACCATTGCAAAAAACACTAGGTTTTCGTTGCTGATGCAGATTGATTAAAAATTTTGCAGCAGCATCCATGTCATTATATTTGAAATGCAGGCTCAATAGACTGTCATAAAAATGCTGATAGTACTGAAGACATGGCAAAGATGTTAAAGATTCAATACTTCTTTTCATTTGTATCAACTCATCTCGTTGCCCAACCATCTCAAAGACATGGCTAGCGATCACCACTGTATTTACATCGGCCACAACTCCGACCAATGACATCAGTTCCATTATTTTCTGGGCTTTGATAATGCATTTAAAGGTCACACATGACTCCAAAACCATATTGAACAAGGTGGCACTGTTTTTTATTGGATCCAGTTTTTTCATTTCCCGTCTATCTGCAACTTGGTCCAAGAAACTCTCACAAGTCTCAATCAGAACATCACTGACAAGATAGGATCCAACTTGTGACTTCAACATATGCAGAAACACCATGCTCAGCATATCAACATCAGGAAGCTTTCCACTCTCAAGTATGATCCTCAGGACTGTGGAGGCTGGAACAGGCATCTGATCTCTTGCAAGTGCCAACGCTAGCTTCATCAGGGAGCCACAGTTGAGAAGGTTGCTGTTAATTTGATGAACTGAGAGAACCATGTCAAATGCCCTCTGAAGCCACCTCCGACTAGACATGTAGGACAGCGACACAATCATGCTATTCAGTACCTGTGGTTCAGGAAGACCGTGCAGCTTCTTGTAGTTTCCGAATGATTGCAGCGCCTCTTCGACATTGCCATCCTTCATAGCACTGTCTATCTTCCTCAACAGCGTTTCACAGGATGACGCCTCCCATGGTAGAACCTTACTGGTGCTTGTGGAAATATACCTCCTCCACGGCTCATAACCACTGGTCTGAACAACACATGCATGCATCTTATTAGTCACAAAAGTAAGCGAACTATGCACAACAGCACAAGCATACCTCAAATTGTTTCCAGCAGTAAGCTCTTACAGGTGCGGCGGCTTCGGTAGCGCGAGGGAAGGACGCGAGGCGTCGGTAGTGGTAGCACGCCAGAAACAAGCTCCTCATCGTGGGATCCCCCTCAATGCCAATGCCAAGAGTGTCGTACTGTAGCTAAGTGTTAATGCCGGACATGAGGGTTCAGCTGAAAACAAGCCCACATGATTATTCTCATCGAGTAATCTCTTACCACAGATTATTCATCTAGTGCATAGCAAGAGAGGGAGGGAACTTACTCCGGTCGGGGGGAGGACGGTGCCAGCAGGGTTACTCCGGTCGTGGGGGAGGGCAGGGCCGGGTTGGGGGGGGGGGGGGTGGCGCCGGCGCTGCTCCAGAGCTCCAATGGCGTCTCGGGCGTAGTTCCTGAGGAGTGGGAGAGGAGAGATACTGGGAGATGACGGCCGGTAGCGTGAGGCCTGCGCAGCGCCAGGCGCCCAAGCGAATCAAGCCGGAGAAGCTCGGCTCCGGCGGAGCAGCTGTGGCGGCGGCGTGCGTGCTGAGTTGGGGCCAACGCCCTAGGTCTAGTTCGGTGGGGAAGAAAGAGCCGGCGGGTGGGCCCCGTTTGTCACCCACATCAGGGAGGAGGGGACTGGGAGGGGCACGGAGGTCTTTTCGTGTGGCCGATTTGGAGGACCAAACCAAATCCTTTTCGTTTGTCCCTGGGTATCCAAGGATTCGAGGGCTCACGGCCGTCAATGGCGAAGAGGCCGGATTCATGGCTATATCGGGTTCGAGCTGGAACACGTGGACATTTTCGCAAATGGTGTCGTCGTCGTCGGGGACTCGAGGGCAGATTTGGTTTGGTCAAACGCGAGGCCTCACCTCACCTAATCAGAGGCCAGCGTCTCACGTCGCGCCACGCGTGGTGGGCCCGCACCGGCAGGCGAATGGCCCACATCGTGTTCCTCCGCGCTTCCGCCGCCGACCTCACCG
Source organism: Panicum virgatum (assembly GCF_016808335.1). NCBI lineage: Eukaryota > Viridiplantae > Streptophyta > Magnoliopsida > Poales > Poaceae > Panicum > Panicum virgatum. The sequence continues at coordinate 44,910,868 of NC_053141.1, read as the reverse complement.
CCGGCAAGCCGCCGCTGCGGGGCGTCCCGGCCTCGGCGCCGCTCTCCGCGGCGGCCGCGGCCATCCCGGCGTCGCAGGAGGCCGACGTGGCCGTCTGGCGCGACGGCGCCTCGCCCCTGGCCCCCGCCGCGGCCACCGTGATCGGCCTGCTCAGCTCCTTCGACGTCGTCGCCTTCCTGGCCTCCCACGTGGGCGGCACCGCCGCGGCGCTGAGGACGCCCGCCGGCGACGTGGTGGCGCACCAGCCGGCGCTCGTGCGGGAGGTCGAGCCCCACACGAGGTGATGCGCGCCACATTTTGGAACTTTGCTAGCTGTTTCGTCCTTGAGTTGATCCATGCCATTTCTTGCCTGAATGGTAATCCATGCGCACGATCATCTTCTTCTCCGCATCGCATTTCTACAGAACGGGGAAGCTTTTTTCGATTGAGCATTGTTCATTCTAGCATCATAGAGGCACTCTGCATTCAGATTTCAGACACCCATGTTTAACTGAACATCTCTCATGGTACGTCGAGCCAGGAAAATGCCATGCCATTGCCATGTGTAAGTGAGGAGGTTGGTGTCGTTCACAATGTGATTCAGCTTTCAATTCGTGCGTGCAAGGTTGATAGAAATCGTGGAGCTGATGAAGCAAGGAGCAAGGCGCGTCCTGGTGCGCAAGAACATCACGGAGGCGTGCACCGTGGACAAGAAGCCGTTCGCGCCATTCTACAAGGCCGAGCTGAAGATCACCGGGACGCCGCGGGCGGCAGCGGCGGCTGGCAAGCAGACCGTGAACCGGTCATCGTCCTCGCCGCCGGCGACGTTCGGCTGCGACAGGTACTGCTGCCTGACGCGGGAAGACATCGTCCGCTTCCTCATCAACTGCCTCGGCGCGCTGGCGCCGACCCCGCTGCAGTCCATCTCCTCCCTCGGCGCCGTCAACCGCGGCTACGCCCACGTGGAGGCCTCCTCGCCGGCCATCGAGGTCTCGTGGACGGTCCCCGCCGAGCCCCGCGCCGTCGCCGTCGTGCAGACGAACCGCGACGGGACGCACAAGGTCCTGGCCGACGTGTCCGCGCACAGGCTGTGGCGGCGCGACTACGTGGCCGCGGCGGACGCCATGGCGAGCCTGTCGTCCCTCAACTTCGCCGCGGGAGTCGAGGCGCACGGGATGTCTGAGGCTGCTGGCGTCGCCGCGCCATTGTCGAGGAGGCTCAGCAGCAGCAGGGTTGGGTTCGAGGACAGCCTCGTCGAGCAGATGATGATGGCGAGCCACGGTGGGAACGCGGCGCTGAGGTGCCGGAGCACGAGCTCGCTCGCCGCCGTCATGGCGCAGATGCTGTCGTACAGGACCACGCACATCTGGGTCACCCACGGCGAGGATGACGTATTGGTTGGCGTCGTTGGGTACATGGAGATCTTCAATGCGGTCACTAGGGATGTTGTTGCTCCTCCAGCTTGAGCTGCGTTCAGGATTTGTTTTGGAGGGAATTGCTCCTCCAGCTCGAGTGTTCAGTCTGCATTCAGGATTTTTTTTTTGAAGGTAATTCGATGGGTTTTTGCTTGCTTGATTTGCTGCTTTTCAAATCAGGTGATAGTTTTTGCAAGTTCCAACTTCTAACGATTTTCGTGTTGGTAACTAGGTGAGTGAGTGACCATGTGCTTTGGGTCCAGAACATCATGCCCAAATGAAAGACCTTTCTCCATTTTTTTAACAGAGGAAATTCATTTCTGCTATTCCCACGCTCAGGCAATAGAGTATATCAGTAAGCAATTCAAAAGGCTTGAAATGGTGCCGTCTAAGTATAACAGATAAAATGATGAATTATCACTTCGTGCTAGAATCAACAAATTGGAAATTCAAATACATCTTTCTTTTTAGAGGAAATTCAAACACATCTGACAACAGAAACAAATATCCTTATGCTTAATAATGGTAGTGCCATTTCACAGGAACAATGCACTAGTCCTTCCTAAGTTCAATGTACTCTCGGTATGTGCCGGAGCTGTTGATGACCACAATTTCCAATCTATCTCCCTGCAAATTTCATGGAACGACAATATTGGATTTAGAAATTTTGGTCAATCATACCTAGTAATCTCAGGAAATCTAAAGTGAAGGAAAGCATCATACAGTGTATATGTCTCGTTCTGTAGCTGATGCGAAAACGTCCTTCACCAGATCAACTGCCTCAGATTGAGATAAGGGCGTCACTGCATCCTGAATGATAAACAGCATTGTGTTAAAAGTTCTGTTCAGTAGGAATGATACATTGCATCCGATACATGGTTTCTTTGCTTCTCATGAGCCTATCATTGGCTCCTATTGGGACCATTGCAAAGCTGATAAAATGCCCCATAAGTCGATTAAGCAGATGATAGATAAGAGAAATAGAACTCACCCTAGCTGGCAGTAGTAGAGGACTAGGGGATTTCAACTGATTGTCAAGAACAGGCATCATCAATGCTGCACCCGTTCCCTGAGCACTATAACCTGTCCTCTCATAAGACCCAACAGCATCGTATGTAAAGACACATCCTTTACCTGTCAAAAAAGAGAGACGCTCAGAGTTACAATCACACTGAGTGATCCATGTAACATAGTACTCGCATGCTAAAATCATACTCTACCTTGGCTGTCCAGTCCACCCAATACATTGAATGCGTAGTATGGGAAGAATCTCTTGTAGTAGAGTGTGTTCGACAGCAGTTGCGCCATTGCAGGGCAGCTCATCTTCTTGTTATGATTGTGCTCATAAACCTAAAATGACAGAAATGTAAAAGCATCAGAAGCCTATAGCAGTATGGTTAAGGATGACAATATTTACCCACACTGTTTGCTGCCCTACTAAATAGATATTTGGTCAGGTTTAGAGGCTTTCTAGGTAGCTGTTAATTGCAGACCTGTTATGTTCTTTCTTAGAAATAGTACTTTGTAGGACCTGACGTAGTGATAATCCTCTTTTTCAGAAAATCTGTACCTCATCAACCTTGGTTTTTCAATTTAACAGAAAATGGAATACTAGACGACGGGTGGCAGTAATACGTAGACGTATCAGTATTGGACTATTACAATAGTAGGATTGATGAAAGAGTGGTTAACGGATAACAGAGGTCTTACAAATATTTCAACAGCTCAACTATAAGCCACACTTACCAATTCCTTGGCTGCCAGATTCTTCTGCAAAGCTTTGATATCACCTTGGAAGCCAAATGAGGCCAAAACACATTTGTCTGCCCTGTTTGAAGGGAAGTAGAGAGAAAAATAGCAATTCAGCAACAAAATAGGATAGATTTTTCATGCTATTAAAAAATAAGAAAGGTTCACTTTGTGGAAGATAATTGACCAGAGAATAAGAAAGGTTCACTTTGTGCATAGCCACGTAGTGTTATTCCCACAAGGCCACCAGTGAAAAGTAGCAAGTGCCACCGTAGAACCCATGGGATATCACTAATCTAACTTCGATAATAAATAAACAATATACGAATATTCAAATCATTCATGTATAAATAATAGTGCGGGTAGCTTTGTCTCCAAAGTTTTTTTTTTAGGGGTTAACAATTTTTTTTTGAGGGGTTACTTTATCTCCAAAGTTTTGTGCCAAGTTTTACAAGTATCTTCTCAAATTCGAATTTGTGGTCAAAGTTATCTTTTGGAGACCATTTGCATATCCAATTGCACTCAAATTTGTGATCCGGTTAGTAGCACAAAAGTTCAGCCTAAACAGTTTCAAATTCTCAACTGACTGAATCCTAACACCAAATTTCAGAACAGAATTACTTATTTCCCGACGTAATGAAATCATGATAGAGAGGTTCAGCCTTACAGGGCTAACGAAATCCAGCACGCCGTTACTACCGCAAACCCTTGGAGCGGGATCTGAATTCAGAACTGTCGCAATCCAGAACGCCGCTAATAACGACACATGGGACGGCAAGAGAGGTTCAGAGACGTACAGTTGGGCGACCTTGGAGTGGTCGCGGGACAAGATGCTGTATCCGACGGAGAGGCGGGTGTCGGCGGCGACCACGCAGTAGTCGGCGCCGGCGACGGCCACGCAGGTGCCGCCGTTGTTCTCGTACGGGTCGAACCTGGCCATCGCCTCCGCTACGAGATTCGCTCGTCTCTTGCTTCGCTCTCGGGTCTGATCCCAGATGAACTGATGCGAATTTGCGAAGCGCGGCTGGGGAAGGGGAGAGGGCTCGCTTTGCTTAAAGGCAGCTCCGGCCGGCACGCCGCCGGAGTCGGAGTTCTTCTCCGTATCTTCTTGTGCTGCAAGAAGAGAGTCCGGCTCGGCTCGGTCGCTTCTTGCTTCGGATGTGCTCTGTTGGGTCAGTATGGGCCGAATTGGTGAAAAGCCAAGCCCATCACAGAACAAAGTGGATGATGATATGGGCTGCGGTTGAAAGCCCATCAAGAAGTGCCCTGTCTCTCTGCCTTTTTTTTCATTTTTATATTTTTTTAAAAAATTAAAATTTCAAAAATATATGGCCGTTCCAAGAAATTTCAAAAATGGACCCCTGTCGCCCATGGGGAGGGCGACAGTCCTTTTTTGTAAAAAAAATTTATAAATCGGTTCTCGGTCAGCGCGGCGCGGGGGCTCGGCGGCGGCGGCGGGGGGGGGGGGCGGTCGCCCCCCAACGGGCGACAGGGGGGCCTATCACTCCCCCCTCGGGGGACAGGGTCCCCTCCTCTATATAAGCCCCACACCCCCATTCCCTCCTCATTTGAGCCAAAAAATTCCACCAAAAATCGAGAAAAAAGAATAGTACTGCGTGATGACACTCAAATTCTATAATGCATATGCGAAATTCTATTCTAAATCGTAATTAATTTATAAACACGTCTCTAATAGTACTGCAATTGTAATAATAAACGCGTAGTCTTAATTTCCTAAAGTAATAATAAACGCGTATCCTTAAACTCCTACTTAAATTGGTTCTACTATAGCACTAATTAAATTTAATTACTCTACAATATCAATGAAAAAATACATAAGTTAAATATAATTACCTGCAGATCACAAGTGCGTAATCCGGCAGGGCTTCGTCGCTTCCCTTGTCCTCACCCCTCTTTTTTTTCTGGATTTTTTGTGGAATTTTTGGGCTCAAATGAGGAGGGAACGGGGGTGGAGGGCTTATATAGAGGGGGGACCCTGTCGCCCGATGGGGGGTGCGACAGGCCCCCTTGTCGCCCGTTGGGGGCCGACCCCCCTGCCGCCGAGCCCCCGCGCTGCGCTGACCGAGGATCGGTTTGTCAAATTTTTTTAATAAAAAAATCTTATCGCCCCCTGCTTGGGCGACAAGGGCCTGTCGCCCTCCCCATGGGCGACAGAGGCCCATTTTTTAAATTTCTTGGAACGGTCATATATTTTTAAAATTTTAATTTTTTTAAATATAAAAATAAAAAAAAGATGTCTCTTTATCTACGACGAGGCACATTGGTATTCCATCACCGAGTCCGATTGGATCCAGTGCGAAACAAGTTTGGGACGAAATTGCGAGGCTAATCTTTTTATCTATTGGATTGGATAGACGGAACTTACAGGGAATCAGGGCAAGGAGGCCGGAGGTTAGATGGCGGCCGGCGGCGGCGGGCACCGGCGGCACAGCAGGGGAAAAAAGCGCCTTCTTTTCGTGGAGGAGAGAAGGATGCTGGATGGCTCCTGCGATGCATACCTTGTCTTCAAGATAAACCTCAAGGACATGTTCGCCGGAGCGGAGGGGGGCGAGGAGGATTGGGCGATGCTGATGAGGAGCTTCCCCCGCCCCGTCGCGCAGTTCGATGCGCTGCCGGGCCGGCCGGAGCTCCTGGACCTCGCCGTCGTCCCGGGATCTTGCAGCGGCACCAACATCGTCGCCGTCAGCAGCGATAGGGGCACCGTCATCTACGCCGCCGCCGGCGGCGCCGAGGTGCCGTGCGGGCGGGAGCTTCGCTACTACATGACCAACGGCACCACGCTCATCCCGCTGGGAACCCGGCTGTACGCCGTCGCCACCAACCTTCGGCCGCCGACCAGCGTGGACTCGCGCCCCAGCTTCCAAGCCCTCATGCCCCCACCCCCGTTGAGCAGCGGCAGCCATGGCCGCTGGTCCTGGTGCGCGCTGCCGGCGCCTCCTCGCGACCTGTAAGGATGGGGTCTGACCGCGAGAGAGCGTTCTGCTTCGTGGCGGCTTCCATGGGCGCCGGCAATAGCGTCTGGGTCTCGGCGCCGGACAGGGGCACCTTCTCCGTCGACACGGCCGGCCACGCGTGGCGCAAGGAAGGAGACTGGGAGCTGCCATTCGCGGGCCGCGCCCTCTTCGTCCCGGACCTGGGCCTCTGCTTCGGCCTCTGCCCGCACCGCCTCTGCCTCTGCGCCTTCGACGCCCCCACCTCCGGGGTAGGGGAGCCACCGGCGGTCCGCTACGTGTGGGATGAGACGTACCCTCGCGAGGTCGGAAACAGAGGATTCCACGTGCGGAGCCCCGGTAGCTTGGCCTACTTGGGAGAGGGCAAATTCTGCATCGCCTGGACCATCGCCGTCGAGTTCGCCGGCAAAGACATGAATGTGCTCTCGCAGTTTGCCCTCTTTCTGATGGCCGTCCAAGTCGTCAGGCGCTCTCGTCGTCGTGAGCCAACTGCTGGCTCCGGAGAGCTGCGGCTGCTGAAGCGTAGGGTGCGCTGCTACAAGATGTCAAGCAGTGGAGGAGATGGCTACGTGCTCCAGCCTTCCTTGGGCTGAGCTGAATTCCTCCTGATGTGTGTGTGCATTATATTGTGTGTCATCTATTTATCCCTTGTGTTATTTTCCCTAGCTTCTGAAATGTCGCTCGTGTTGTTCTGCGTTTGATTGCCTATCATCAGTGTTATTTTGAGTTTTTTCACAAAACTAAAGCAAGTTGTTTTTTTAAAAGACAAAATTAAAATACAGCACCCCTGTAATACCTGTGGTCTGTGGATTATCGTTTCGCATTTGGGGCGTCAGAAAATCCTTTGCCATACGTTTGCAACAAGAACTGATGGCTAAATGTCCAGGAATTAAAATACAATGGCTGGTGTCCGAATGTCCTGCAGAAAGTCTTCAGCCAACATACCCCTGCCCGCATTGCATCAGAACAAAGCTTCAGCATTTAGAGCATTAACGTGGCAGAACCGTCTAAATTAATCCGCCTCACGTGTACTAATCATCACTGTATAGACAATCTGAGCTAACACGCACTCAAACGGAGTAACGAAGTCGATGCAATCACTGAATCATTATTGAAACAAAGCATACAAATTACTCACTCAAAGGTGAGCTCAGATATTACAACAATCCACAACTTTATGTCACAGAGTCAAACATTAATTATTATTGTAAGAGTTCAAATTTATTACAAGAATTCAAATTTATATAAAAAATTTACATCACAAGAGAGCGCGCGCTTCATAGTTTCAACTCTCCAAACTCCTAGGGCGATCCATGAAAATAAGGAGTACTACTAATGCCATATTCTTTCAAAAGCACAATATATAGTTTGTTCACCACATTCCATCACTCTGCAAACAGTATGGCAAAATATACACGTGGGCCACACATCAAAGAGTCGGATCTTAGAAATAAAATCTCGCGTTCACACTATAAAAGTTTATCAAAATTGACTGAAATATTTTAAAGATGACTCTGTATAATCCGACAATTACTTTGTGCAAAGCAGTATAGCCACACCTGCACATGGGCCCCACGTCAAGAGCAGAGGTACAATACATACGAAAATAAAAAAAAGAACTAACTAACGGGTACTTGGGTAAAATGAGTATTATCCATATATACCGTATCCATATCCAAGTTGAGATGAGTAATTCATACCTTATCCAAATACAACGAATATGGATTTGAGTAAGACTATCGGATACCCAACGGCAACCTGAAAAAAAAATGTTTGGGTGGATGTTTAAGATTTCCATCTCCGACCTCACGCTCTCGCATGTGCATTGATGGGCCAACAGGTCTGCCCCCAGCGGCCCACGGCAATATTCGCAGTCGCGCGCGCGTCTGCGATTCACACCATCGTAGAAGCATACTAGCGGGCTTCGTCTGTTATTTTTCTAGCCCATTTGTTGTTTCCTGGCCCAAATCATCATGCGGTCGTGCCCGCCCGGATTCCGTGGGTTTCAAATTTGTTTTTTTTTATTTACTTTCTTTTCTCTTTCCACTAGGATGCATGTGGTATGGTGCACGGGAGCAATAGGGGCAGACAGCAGTGGCATATGATCCCTGATGGAGGTAAGGACCCGGGGTCCCCCAACACAGTGACTCCTCTTCTCCAAAGCCCAACAAACCGGCCCACTAGGAGCCCGAGCAGATCGTGGCGTCAGCACAGAACGGCCAGCGTCCCGAGCGATCCAACCAAGGGGCGGACACGCGGCACCCACCACCCCCCGACCGCGGGCGCAAACAGTGGCTACCCGTACCTGATGGCCCGGATCTTGCTCGCCAAGAAGACGACTCGCGGCGAGGGCATGGCGGTCACTCCTACTCCCATGCCGCCGTACGCGCCGCCCACTTCCGCAAGGCATGACTGTGTGACGGAACAGGGCCTCCTGACGATGCCACAGTGCAGACTGTGTCACCTACCCGTACCCGAGACAGAGAACGGGAGAGAGGGAGTCAACTCTTCCACCGAGCACGCCGTCATCATGACCCCCTGGCGCCACTCCGTCAGGGACAGGTGACTGCGACCGGACGAGGCTGCCTGACAAGCTAAACCCGTCAGCAGGCGTGCCAACTCTCCGGTCAGAACCCGCTCAGGCAAAGACGCACGGAACGCTTACGGACGGACAAGCGACGAGACGACCGCCGGGCATCCGACCGAAGCATGAAGACCATCCCGACCTGTGGCAGTACCGCCCAAATTAATCCGGCTCAAGTGCGCTAACCATCACCCTAAAGGTAATCCCGGCTAACACGCACTTCAAACGGAGTAATCCGGCAGGGCTGTCGGGTAAAGTCCCGAAGAATCCACCTGAGCGTCGATCGAACCCAAAGCTTACATGCAACCCACACGAAGGTGAGTCTAGAGAGTACAACATTTCACAAATATATTACATTACAGAGTCTTAACTTAATTATTACAAACTAAGTTCGAAATCTCAGAAGGGTACTTGGAGTTCAAACTGAAAGTAGTTCAGGGTTCAACTGCAGCGGAAATAAAGCGAGTTCTAAACGACGATACAAGATGTCATGATGAAGCCCGTACATGAAATGACTCGGCATTGTCATCGTTGGCCGGAGTCGTATCCCACTCCACCGACCAACCAGGAGGTAAAACACACGGCCAAGTCAAGCTAGTTATCTGATCTTCAAACGTATCACATAAAAACAAAATGGAGCCACAAGCAAGGCTGAGTATACTAATACTCAGCAAGGCTTACCCGACTAGGATAGATTTAACCCTCTAACTAGACATGCAAGGCTTTTGGCTTGAGGGGTTTGTTTTTGCCGAAAAGCAACAAAGAGTAAGTCCTTATTTTCAGATTTTAGCTTTCAAGTTCTAGTTCGATTAACTATTCTACGTTAGCATCTATCCAATAGCATACATGGTGAAAAACAATTATTTTTCATTATTCAACCATATTTCTCATCATCATTGTTCAACTTCTTACTCTATGTGGCAAAAGGGTTAAGCAGTCTCAATATCCGTGAGAGACGGACGATTCGAATCGAATTTGTTAACCTGGCCACGCAGACCTAAACACACGCATGGGGAATGAAATCACCCACGCGACTTTTCCCCTTTTTCCCCGGGCATGGAACATGCCCACCGCCCTAGGGTGCCCTGCACCCATGCGTGACCAAAGACCAGACAGTGGGGAGTATGTTCCACGGCCGATTCCATCAGGTACTTAAGCTTACCGATTATCATATTCTCGGCATGTGGTTAGTACGTTCAAACGCTTAACCACCACTACCACACACCGCGGCCTTATCCATTTTCACTAAACAGACGGGGTATCACAAGTACAACAACCCCGCCTGTAAACCTTATATTGCAGTGTGTAGTAAGCATTCAACTCCTATGAGCTCGCGAGTGACAGGAAATCACTCGACTTCTACTGAACTATTAGCATAGCCAACTAGCGACCTACACATACTAGTATTCAAACATAGGTACTTAAGATTATGCAACTAGGGTTCCAAACAATTCCTACAACTTAAATGCACAAGTAGATAGGAATATAAGCAGTTGCATAAATTTAAAATAGATAGGACATGCTCCGGGGCTTGCCTTCCTGAGCGGAGCTAGCCTTGGGCTCTTCTGAACTTTGGTTTAGGTCTTCAGCAATTTCAGTTAGATTAACTTGAGCTACACGCTGCTCACTCTCAGACTCCGGCACCAGCTCGTACGTACCGTCGGCGAGAGTAGTCAAATCTATATGAAATGCACATGCATGAGTTGTGGTGATGGTAACAAACTTAATTTAAATCAATATAGAGTTGTAAAATGTTTTCTTTATATCTACTTGGGCAATCGTTTATAGAGTATTATCTAGATTAACTATTACTCATTATATAAGTGAGGGTTTTGTTATTTTAGAAAGATTATTTTCAAGTGCAAGCATGGAATATTCAAAACAGCTGATGGGCATAGTTTCTGAAGATGAAATTTTTATGAAGAGCCAACTACTTATGTACAAACCTGCCATAAAATTTTCAGCTATTTTCATTGAGCGTATTAATTATTAAAAATACATTAAACAGCTACTGCTAGGACTAAGATTCATTTATACAGAACAAACCCTACAAGTAAAGATTATACAATTTTTATTGAGTGCTCCTAAACTTAGGGTAAGTCTACTGTAAATGTTTCGGATTTAAAGGAGCAAGTAACAGAGCATGATAATTAGGACAAAATAAAGCTACATTAATCTAGTTTAAAATCTACAGACAGTTATAGCAAGTTCCAGAGCTTCATCTTTTACCAGCATGGTTATATACTCAAAGTTAACCCATAGAAAAGTTATTATAATTTTACATGTGCAGGAACTATTTTTCTTGAATTAGCACCTTTACTCATGCTATTAATTTGTGGGGCCAGTTACACTTAACTAGAAAGTTCCAAACTTTTTCTATCGTAACTATTTCATGGCATAGATATACTGTAGAATTTTCAGCTAAAGAAACATAGCATAACAACTTGAATAAATAAATCTCCTTAACCTAGGCATAAAGCAAGATTTAAATAAACTGACAGCTAGGCATGTCAATTGTCCCCAAAACTTTTACACAAGGTTATTCATATAACATGTAACACACTGACCAAAAATGGCCAACAGATCATGCATGTAACTTGAGATCTAATAAAAACTATATTTTCTTTGTATTTTAAATAAAGCAAAAACTACTGAGCAAATGAAAAAGTGCATATAACCAAAGTTGTCGATCTCTTTGCAAAGATTCCAGAACAGTTGATTTTGCATTTTTCTGATTTTTCTACGATTTTTAAACAAATTTACAATTTTGCTGTTTTTCAAAACAAAAGAAAAAGGAAAACGAGATCTTGCATCTAGGCCCCTGGAATGATTTGGGGGCTCGCAGATAAGCCCCTGGCCGGAGCCAAGAATAGAGGAGGCGGCGGCGTTTCCCGGCGAGGGAGCTCACCAGCGGCGAGGGGAAGTGGGGGAAAGGCAAGAGGGAGGCGAGCTCAACCCCTGGCCGGCTCGGGTTGGTCTCGGGGTGGTCGGAGGCGGCTCGCCGGCGTAGCAGTAGGGGCGGCGCGCGGGTGTCAACGGCGGCGGCGGTGCTCCGGTGCGGAAGGGAGGGTGAGGACCGGCCGGGGAGGTCCACTGGACCACGAGAAAACTCTTTTGGGGGTCGATTTGGGTTGAGGAGGGGCGGAGGAGGGGGCTCCGCGGCGGCCTATGGAGGAATGGCGGCCTTGGTGCCGGCGGGGGTGCTCTGGACGGCGGGAAGGAGCTCGGGTGGACTTCTTGGGCGCGAGAGGGAAGAGTGGAGGGACGAGGGTGCGGCTGGGAGCAAATGAAGGAGGGGAGAGCTCGGGCAGGGGAGGAACGCGGTGCAACGGCCGGTCAACGGACGGCGGCGAGCTCTGGCGCGTGCAGGGGGTTCTGGGCCGTTTAAAGCGAGCCAAGGGAGGACAGGGAGGAGGGTTGGGGTGTCGGTGGCGCACGGCATTGAAGGCCGGCCGCGGTCAGCGGCTCAGGCAGGTGCATGGCCGGCTCGTCGGGCGCCACGGCGGTGTCGCGGCGCGTCATCGAGCGCTCGTCATGTGTGGCGTGCTCGTCGACGGAGCAGGAGGTCAGCAGCACGGCAGGCTCGACGGGACGGGGGAGGGGGAAAGTCAGCGGGCAGGCGTGCATGCGAGGCACTCATGGCCGGGCAGCGAGCACGGCGGTGCAGCGGCGCAGCGAGCTCGGGTGCTCGAGTGCCCTGCCGCGCACGCAGGGAGGAGAAAAGGGGGAGAGAGAAAGAGAGTAGAGAGAGAAAGAGAGAGATCAACGTTTTGACTCGGGATTTTCTCAAAATTTTCCATGGAAACTCGAAAAAGTTTGAACACAAAAGTTGTTCAAAATTCAAATTCCTACAACTTTCCTTCAGGCCAAACTTCGTTTGAGCAATGATTTGAAAGTTAAAAATTTGAATTTAAGTTTAATGAACCCACTGTTTCTCGGGGTTTTCTCCAAATTTCATGTTATAACTTGAAAAATTTTGAATACGAAAGTTGTTTATCTTGTCAAACTCTACAACTTTTGTTTTGGGCAAAAGTTTATTTGAGCTAAGGTGTGAGAGTTGACTTTTTGGTTTATTTAAACGGATTTCTGGCTTTTAAGTAATTGAAAATTTGGGGGTTTAACTTGTCATTTCACATTAATTTCATGTTTAAACAGTGCTAAACACCGGAGGTGTTACAGCCTACCCCCCTTAAAAGAATCTCGTCCCGAGATTCAGATAAGCAAGCTAAGCGAGGAAAACGGGTGTACCTCCAGTTGAATTCAGAAAACAGGGGAAATTTTGATTTAGGTAGCTTTCAGTTTCCCAGGTAGCTTCCTCTTCGGTATGGTGACTCCATTGAATTTTGTACATTTTAACTACTTTTCTTCGAGTGACCCTTTCCTTTTGATCAAGAACCTTGATAGGATACTCGACATAAGAGAGATCTGGTTCTACCAATATTTCTGTTTGTTCAATAATCTCGGTGGGGGCTCGAACACATTTCTTGAGTTGAGAAACATGGAAAACATCATGTACTGCTGCAAGTCGAGGAGGAAGTCGCACTCTATAGGCCACGGGTGCACAAATCTCTGTGATTTGGTAAGGGCCAACATATCGGGGAGCTAATTTGCCCTTTACTCCAAATCTCTGCACACCCTTGGTTGGCGAGACTCGAAGATAGACATGATCACCCACTTCAAATTGCAAAGGGTCTCTCCTTTTATCAAAATAACTCTTTTGTCTAGACTGGGCGGCCTTTAGATTCTCTTGTATTACCCTTACTTTCTCTTCTGCCTCTGTTACGAGATCGGGTCCGAATACCACTCGTTCTCCGACTTGTGACCAGCTCAAAGGGGTACGACACCGTCGACCATATAAGGCCTCAAATGGTGCCATTTTCAAACTCTCTTGTAACTATTGTTGTATGAGAACTCTGCTAGAGCTAGACATTTGTCCCAACTCTTGTCATAATGAATGACACAAGCTCTCAACATGTCTTCCAGGATTTGGTTCACCCTCTCAGTTTGTCCATCAGTTTGTGGGTGATAAGCTGAGCTTCGAATCAATTTGGTCCCAAGAGATGCTTGCAACTGTTCCCAAAAGCGTGCAACGAATTGTGTACCACGATCAGAAATGATTGTCTTGGGTACCCCCATGCAAGCAAATAATGCGATCGAGATAGATCTCAGCATACTTCTTGGCAGTGTAAGTAGTATGTACCGGAATGAAATGTGCCGTCTTGGTGAGTCTATCCACGATAACCCAAATGGAATCGTGCTTCTAGGATGTGTTTGGCAATCCAACAATGAAGTCCATACTTATGTCTTCCCATTTCCATGATGGGATAGGCAAAGGTTGAAGCAAACCGGCTACTTTCAAGTGGCTGGCTTTTACTCTCTGACAGGTGTCACATTCTGAGACATATTTAGCAATTTCCCTTTTCATCCTAGTCCACCAGAAATTTTGCTTAAGATCTTGGTACATCTTGGTACTGCCCGGGTGAATAGAAAATTTGGAAAGATGTGCCTCGTCGAGAATTTGCTTCCGAAGATCATGATTTTTCAGAACAACTAAACGACTTTCAAACCATAGGACTCCGTTATGGTCTTGACGAAAACACTTATACTTCCTTTCTCCTTGAGAGAGTTTTTGTTTAATGATCCCAACACCTTTATCATGTAATTGGGCCATAATGATTTGATCATGAAGAGTTGGTTCAACTAAGATGTGATTTAAAGTGCCTTGGGGAATCATTTCCAACTAGAGCTTCCTCATCTCATGACAGAGGGTTTTAGAATAGGATTCCACGGATAGGCAATGGCAATGAGCTTTGCGACTTAGTGCATCTGCTACAACATTAGCCTTGCCTGGGTGATAGTGCACCTCAAGATCATAATCCTTGATTAATTCTAGCCACCGTCTTTGTCTCATATTTAGGTCAGCTTGAGTGAAGATATATTTGAGACTTTTGTGATCGGTGTAGATATTGCAATGGGTACCCATAAGATAATGCCTCCATATCTTTAGAGCGTGAATGACAGCTGCTAATTCAAGATCGTGAGTAGGATAATTCTGCTCATGGGGTCGAAGAGCTCGTGACGCATAAGCAATAACTCTATTGTCTTGCATGAGCACACAACCAAGACCAGTACCCGACGCATCACAATACACATCAAAGGACTTGGTATTATCAGGTTGAGCTAAGACAGGTGCTGTAGTCATCTGCTCCCTTAGGGTGTGGAAAGACTTTTCACATTTTTCATCCCACACAAACTTTACTCCTTTCTTCAACAGTTCAGTCATTGGCTTAGCAATTCTGGAGAAATCCGGAATGAATCGGCGATAATATCCGGCTAAACCAAGAAAACTGCGAATCTGATGAACGGAGGTAGGAGGCTTCCAGTCCATCACTTCTTGCACTTTGCTAGGATCCACAGCTATGCCTTCGCTAGAAATAGTGTGGCCCAAGAATTTCACACTATCTAGCCAGAATTCACACTTGGAAAATTTAGCATAAAGCTGATGGTCCCGAAGACGTTGGAGAACAATGCGCAGGTGCTTAGAATGATCTTCCTCATTCTTGGAATAAATAAGGATGTCATCAATGAAAAGCACGACGAACTTGTCAAGCTCAGGCTTGAATACCGAATTCATGAGATACATGAAGTAGGCAGGTGCATTTGTGAGACCAAAAGACATGACTAAATATTCATAGAGTCCATATCGTGTGGAGAAGGCGGTTTTAGGAATATCGCATGGACGAATCTTGATCTGATGATAGCCAGAGCGAAGATCAATCTTTGAGAAAACTCTAGCTCCAGCCAGTTGATCAAAAAGAACATCAATGCGGGGAAGTGGATATTTGTTTTTAATTGTCACCGCATTGAGAGGTCGGTAGTCCACACACAACCTCAAACTATCATCCTTTTTCTTTACAAAGAGAGCTGGACAACCCCAAGGTGATGCACTGGGGTGAATGAAGCCTTTGTCCAAAAGCTCTTGAAGTTGAATTTTTAACTCGGCCAACTCCTTAGGTGGCATTCTATATGGTCTCTTTGAGATAGGGGCAGTGCCTGGCTGTAGTTCAATTACGAACTCAATCTCTCTATCTGGTGGCATTCCTGGCAAGTCATCCGGGAAAACATCGGTGTACTCGCATACCACATGAATTTCCTCTAATTTGGATGCGCTCATGGCAAATGCACAAGAATTGATACACTCTCGGGATGGTAAATAGAGAGTAGTGGCTCCATATTTTGGTGAATTTAGTTCAACAGCTCTGGCGGGAATATCTATTATAACCCCATGCTGAGTCATCCAGTTCATCCCCAAGATGATATCTATACCCTCAAGTGGTAGGAGTATAACGTCGGTGTTGATGATTAGGCTACCCAACTTGATTGGCACAAGTCGTATTATTTGGTTTGAAGCAATTTTACCCCCTGGGGTTGATATCATGTATGACCCTTTCGTGTGAATAAAATCCAAACCCACTTTTGCACCAAATTTTGCACCAATGAAGCTATGTGATGCACCAGAATCAAATAATATAACTGCAGGCTTGTTGTGGATAGAAAATGTACCTGTCATCACTGGTGCGCCCTCAGGAAGTTCTGCAAGAGTGGTGAAATTGATGCGCCCTTGCCTGACCTGAATAGTCTGCCTTCTGCCCTTGTTCTTGTTGTTCTGATTAGAGCCTTGGCCCTGATTTTGTCGCTTGGGTTGCGGGCACTCACGGGCGAAATGAGTGGAGCTCCCACAATTGAAGCAATGATTTCCCTCACTTGGACGGGCGGGCTGTGGAGCATTTGGCCTTGGGCCAGTTAACTGAGGAACAGGGAAACGTGCAACGCCCTGCTGTAGTGGAGGCCTGATAACCCAATGCCCTTGTTGAGGGGCTTTCTGAGGAACCTGGGGTGCAACATTCTGCACTATGCGATACCTCTATGGCTGAGCACTAGAGGGTCCAGCTGGCGCTTTCCTTTTTTTCTCAGCACAGTGAGCCATGATGCATTCCTCTTGAGTGAGTGCTAGATTAACCAGCTCATTGTATGTGTCGACCTTAATGGGGTTTAGATGTTCCTTGAGCTTGGTATTTAAGCCTCTACAAAAACGATCACTCTTCTTAGCATCTGTGTCAGCATGATAGCCCGCGTACTGACAGAGATTATTGAAAGTTTGGGCATATTGGAGAACTGTCCCTTGAGTAAGACCTAGGAACTCATTCAGTTTCCTTTCCATGAGTCCTTCTGGAATATGGTGACCCTTGAATGCAGTCTTGAATTCATCCCAAGTGACAATGTGATCAGCTGGGAGCATGCCAAGATAGTTATCCCACCAAAGACGCGCCAAACCGTGAAGCTGTTGCGCGGCAAAGCGAGCCTTGTTTTGCTCTGAGCATGGCACCAGAAGTAGTGAAAACTTGGACTCGATTGTGCGAATCCAAGCATCCACATCCAGCGACTCTTCTGTCTTGTTGAACAAAGGGGGCTGGGTTGCTAAGAATTCCGGGTAACCAGCAGCTTGAGGTTGATGAACATTGGGTCCACCCCACTGCTGTTGCTGTTGTTGCTGTCCCTGGACGAGTTGACGGAGTAACTCGGTTTGGGCGGCCAGATATTCCGCAAAGTTGGGTGGCGGTGGTGGCGGTTGCTGCGATCCGCTACCATTCGCGTTCCCGAAACCCTCAGGGTTGCCACGTGTCGCTCCCACCATCTGGAACGGCAAATTCTTTCATTAGTATGGTGATATATGACTTCCCCAATGTACAGAAGGGTAAGCGCGGAAAAGTAGAACTGGAATGAGTATGATAACAACAGGGATAGCAACGCTGTTCGTTACAAGAAAATCCATAACTTGCACTTTGTTCATCGAAATGCGCCCAAATTTTTACATCAGAGAGATAATTTATCATACTACAACTTTGGTATTCAACTCCAAAGCTAAATCGATAGTTAAGATGGTCGAAAAATGCAATTTCTGCATCTCTGTCCAGTCTGCTTTTCAGCAGGCCGAGGTACAATGTTCGGGCCATAACTATTGGCACACAAGTCTAATGATGCTGAAATTTTGTGAGCACCTAGGTCATGAAATTCACAACAACTTTGTTATTCAACACATAGCCCATAAATGCAAGGGAACATGGATAAAAATTTAGACAAGTTTCTGCAGTGATAGATTCAACTGCAAGCAAACCATTACAACCATCCATCAAGTTCTTAGCCAAGGCCTAAGCGATTAAGGTACTTTTACATCTGAGTGTCACTCATTACAAAAGCAAGGTACTCAACTCTTAGTTAGCCTATTACATCACTGTCCAAAAGTTAGGCTACCCTATAGAGGAGTATGCGCGAAAGACTACTTAAGACATCATCTAAAAGTCGTCAAGGTTGTTGACTGACGACTCGCTCCGCACTGGTGAGTGAGCTCCCGGAAGTGGTGGCAGGGGCACTCCAGACGTAGTGTCATGTCCTGAGATACCCTGAACCTCCTGGGGCTCCTCCTCCATGGCCTCGGGCTGGGCCTGCTGAGCCTCCAACATCTCGATGTGATCCAAGGCATTATTTAGCTGAACCTGTTAGGCGGTGAACTGCTGCTCCAGAAGTGCAAAGTCAGCATCCCTCTCGTCCAAGAGAACATCAAGCTCCTCAACTAGACCCTCAAGTTGGCCAATATGGGCATCAAGATCCGCGATCTGCTCGTTCTTAGCAGTCACTATCTCATGGCTGGTCCGTGCAGAACCAATGATCTGGGCCATGGCTTTGGCCTGTAAGGTCTGCAAGCGGTAGAGTGCATTCATGCACTTCACCGACATGGAGATAGTCTCTGCACTCTGTTCCGCTGAAGGTACCCAGTGTGTCCGACCCGACTAAGCCAGTTAGGGTCATTGGGCTGCTCTGCTGGGAAGAGGCCAATAGGGGCTAGTGTGACAGCTGCATAATTCTTTTCGCAAAACTTGTTGAGCGCTCCCATGACTGCAATTTCCCAAGTGTCAACCAGACGGTGTCCAACTACCTCCAGCTCCAAAGAAGCCCAGTGAGCTGGAAAAGGGTGGGGAGCAGGAGTCATGCGCACGCAACAGCTGGGAAAACTTGTTGAGCATCGACTCCCATCTCATGGAACTCGCCCACATAGCGCGGGGGACTAGGATATCCGGCATCGCGCATCACTTCCCAAAGAATGGAGGGAAAACCATACTAGTGTGTGCACTCGGAGTGTGCACGCCCATCCTCATCAAACACCAAGAGAGCAGGGGCAGCCATCTGAACAAAAGATGTGCACAAGTGAGTGATGATTAAAACAGATTTTAGGTAGTGCACAAAAACAAGTATAACTGGAAGCACATAGATCTAAAAATTCTCAAAATTTACAGGAACATTCCTAAGGTTCTTATGCACAACTTTTCTAGTCAATCCCAGAGCTAGGTCAGAGCCTAAGAAGGTCTTATCCTTAGAGTTTTCCTTTACTGTCTGCCCAGAATTTTCCGTGACCAGAGAGCTAGTAAAATGAGTACTGAGGACAAACTAATAAGCCTAAAATTACCAAATTTTGACAGCAGCTCGGTGAGTAAATTTGGCACAAGTTTTGTGTTGAACACATCTGCAGAAAAATCTCTAGGAAGGCCTAAAAATTTTGCAACCGAAGTGCTCAAAACTGACAGAAAACAGGGTGTCAAAGTTTCTAGTGTACCCCGCTGTATGCTAGTCGAAAAATTCTCAAATTTAAATAGAAAAAATTCTCAAATTTAAACAGAAGTTAGGAAACAAGATTTGGATCAAAATCCTCCACAGGAAGAACTACAGACAAGGTAATTTTATAGGTCTAAAAATTTCATCTCTTAGGATATAGCAGAAAGTGGCAGATTTCTAGATAGACTTTAATCGAGAGAAATGAACCGTGCTCATGTGCAAACCTTAACATTCCCGACTAACCCACATCCATTTTCATTGGCTTTCAATTTATGAGCATGATGCATGCACGACCTCATCGTCCTCACAAGGAAAACAATTGTCAAATAGCTTTGGACTTACGGGGTTAGCACCGGTGGCATGGCACAATTTACGTCTCTCCCTATATATATCTAGCCGAGTTCTAACCATTCTTAACTTACGTAATCGTGGTTAGTGTACATGCAGAAAAATGGACAAATATATATTCATTGAATCTTTCATGCCAGCACACATGAAAGCGTCTCCATACATTACCGCTCACTATAGAAGCGACATCCATGCGTCCAATGCTACATGGACAGCGCTCAAACGCTACCGAGGTGACGTATTCACGGTTTCTTTTACTCTCAATATAATCGACCGATGGTCGGTATATTGGCAGCAGCTCAAGTAGGTCACTGCTTGAGCGCAGCGTTCGGTTCGCATCACCGACGGGAAGGTCAGACTCCCTCAGCTGACTGAGTATAATTTACTCCCAATATAGCCAACTAATAGTTGGTATATTGGCAGCACCTCAAGTAAGCCACTGCTTGAGGGCAGCGTTCGGCTCGCATCACCGACGGGAGGGTCAAACTCTCTCAGTTGACTGAGGATCCTTACCGTCTTACCTTAGCGTAGGTGCGTTGTTACATAATGTAAAGTACTGAATTCAAAGTACAAAAAGAAATGTGATGTAAGTCAGTCATAAATAAACCATAAGTTAAATAGCCACCTAGTAACTGCCATAATTTTCCCCTAGGGCTTTACGTACTATGCACGATTCTTAGCGAACCAACATATTTTCCAAACGCGATTGTGTGGCTAAGTTTTAAGGAAAACTTTTGAAATCTAGTCGCACTCTCAGGTGTGTGCTTTGTTCGGCTCTGATACCAGCTGTGGCAGTACCGCCCAAATTAATCCGGCTCAAGTGCATGGGGAATGAAATCACCCACGCGACTTTTCCCCTTTTTCCCCGGGCAAGGAACAGGCCCACCGCCCTAGGGTGCCCTGCACCCGTGCGTGACCAAAGACCAGACAGTGGGGAGTATGTTCCACGGCCGGTTCCATCAGGTACTTAAGCTTACCGATTACCATATTCTCGGCATGTGGTTAGTACGTTCAAACGCTTAACCACCACTACCACACACCGCGGCCTTATTCATTTTCACTAAACAGACGGGGTATCACAAGTACAACAACCCCGCCCGTAAACCTTATATTGCAGTGTGTAGTAAGCATTCAACTCCTATGAGCTCGCGAGTGACAGGAAATCACTCGACTTCTACCGAACCATTAGCATAGCCAACTAGCGACCTACACATGGGGAATGAAAGAGAGTAGAGCGAGAAAGAGAGAGGTCAACATTTTGACTCGGGATTTTCTCAAAATTTTCCATGGAAACTCAAAAAAGTTTGAACACGAAAGTTGTTCAAAATTCAAATTCCTACAACTTTCCTTTCAGGCCAAATTTCGTTTGAGCAATGATTTGAAAGTTAAAAATTTGAATTCAAGTTTAATGAACCCACTGTTTCTCGGGGTTTTCTCCAAATTTCATGTTATAACTTGAAAAACTTTGAATACGAAAGTTGTTTATCTTGTCAAACTCTACAACTTTTGTTTTGGGCAAAAGTTCATTTGAGCTAAGGTGTGAGAGTTGACTTTTTGGTTTATTTAAACGGATTTCTGGCTTTTAAGTAATTGAAAATTTGGGGGTTTAACTTGTCATTTCACATTAATTGCATGTTTAAACAGTGCTAAACACCGGAGGTGTTATGCGACTGAAGCAATAGACCTATGTAAATAGGAGGTCCCACCTTGAAGTATAAAAGAAGGGATCCAACGCACGTAGAAGGAGTGTTCAGTTCAGTTCCACTTTCACGCTACTCGCAAGCTTGTAAAGCTCCCCGACAACTTTGAGCACCTGGGCTCGAGCAATAGAGAGAGCACCACCCCCTCATACTAGACGTAGGGCATTTTCCGGCCCGAACCAGTCTAAATCCCTCGAGTCATTGTGTGCTAGACCATTCCGATCAGACGCGTGAGAACACGATCAATCAAGTAGTTTGGTAGTTGCCCAATTTCGGCTGCGACAATCCCCGACTGATATATCTTGATATCGTGGAAGTCAAATTCAACACGCATACTTTATAGACTACCTTTTTCTTTTTACTTCTGGTTGCTTCTATATTAAGATTTACAATAATCATGCTTTCTAAAACTCTTTTTTTTCTAATATTTCACAATTATATGCTTAATATGGTGTTATTCTATTGTTGTAAAATGCATTCTTACCTTCTTCCAAATATGTATGGTTTCACTACTAGAAAACACGCCAAAGGTTCACCCCAAAAGAACCACTATGAAAATGAACCGGTATCTATGTTAGCATAGGTACCTATGTTAGCATAGGTACCGGTTCATCTTCGTACATGTACTTTTGGGGTGGATGGAACCTATGGATGAGCCTTAGGTACCAATAAACCGATACCTAAGACTCTCCATAGGTACCGGATGGTAATTTTTACATTGGTACCGGGTGGTACCACCAACCGGTGTCTATGGATGAGCCTTAGGTACCGGTTGGTGTTACCAATCGGTACCTTAGGCTTATTCATGTGTTACTTCAAAAGAAAAATATCTATCTTCTCCTCAGAAGTGATGTGTAGGTGAGATGGTAAGAAAAGTACACGCGAGACAACAGATCCTGAGTTTGAATCCCGGCCAACCATTTTTGCCAAAAATACTAGCCTAAGGCACCGGTTATTTTACCCGGTACTAATGGCCGTGACTTTTGGTCTCGGTTTCCGGGTACCGGTTCAAAAACCGGTACTTAAGCCCCTTCCTAACCGGTGCCTTTGGGCCTTTTTCCAGTAAATTTACGAGTTATGAGCCACTGAGTTCATGGTATTTATAAAGCAAAAAATGTTCCTCACAAACACGGTATACTACTAGTTGGAGCTTCTATCAACTGTATATATTAGGCGATCTATAATTTTTCTAATGTTGAGTTTTTCTAGTTCACGTACTTTTCAGATTCCGAGGTAGTGTAGACTACATATCTTTGTTCGGGCTGCAGACACATTTTGTTCACATTAAAGTCACTGTTTTCACTCTGTTATCATACCT
The DNA here is from genome assembly GCF_016808335.1 of Panicum virgatum. Classification (NCBI taxonomy): domain Eukaryota; kingdom Viridiplantae; phylum Streptophyta; class Magnoliopsida; order Poales; family Poaceae; genus Panicum; species Panicum virgatum. The sequence continues at coordinate 44,888,135 of NC_053141.1, read as the reverse complement.
TTTGTTCTATGCTCTCTTTGTCACTCTTTTTTGCACTATGGATGCAGCCGTTCTTTTTTAACAAGGTAATTGTGTGGTTATGAATTCAACAATAAATCTTCATATGATGACTTCATGATGTTTCCTCAGATCTAGCAGACACATTTTGTTCCAGTGAAATAGTTTGTTCCAATGGAACAATTTTCGATTCCAATGGTAAAATTGGATGCAATTGAACAAATTCTAATATTTGATCTGATGGAACAATTTGTTCCATCTATTCCAATGAAACTATTTATTCCAGTGGAACAATTTTTTGTTCCAATGGTAAGATTGGATCCAGTTGAACAAATTTTAATATTTGTTCTGATGGAACAATTTGTTCAATTTGTTCCAATGAAATAAACTTTAATATTTGTTCTGATGGAACAATTTGTTCAATTTGTTCCAATGAAATAATTTGTTCCAGTGGAATAAATTTTTGTTCCAATAGTAAGATTTGATCCAATTGAACAAATTCAAATATTTGTTCTGATGGACCAATTTATTCTATTTGTTCCAGTGAAACAATTTGTTTCGGTGGAACATTTTTTTATTCCAATGGTAAGATTGGATCCAGTCGAACAAATTCTAATATTTGTTTCGATGGAACAATTTATTCCAATGTTACGATTAAATCCAATTGAACAAATTCTAATATTTGTTCCAATGGTCCAGCTGGATGCAACAAATTTTAAATAACAAATTCTAATTTTTTGTTGCAATGAGCGACACAACAAGCCAGGCAGGCAACCGTTGAACGGAGTCCTCTTCGACCGCCACAGCTGACAAGCCCTACTACCGGCCTAGCCCTGGCCGCCGACTCCTCGCCGGCGACGCCTTCGCGCTCTCAGCGGAGGACGAGGTGGATTTGACCGGTGCTAATCTCGATCGAATCCCCCGCTTGTCGCCTCTCTCCCGGCCTCCCGATCTCTTCTTCACGCCACTTTTGGAGCCCGATCTCTTGGCCTCCGCGGTGACCTGTACGGTATGAATCCGTATCTTTTCCCCGTGTCAGTTCTTTACTTCTTTCCCCGTATCAGTTGATCAAGTAACAGGAGACAAGTAGGACTAATCACTGGTAAGAGATAAAGAATTGACTTTTATTTGATAATTTTGTGGCACTGGAATAGATCGGGCTTGCTGCTTGTGATTCGACAAAGTGGATTAATCGAGTTCTCCTGGTACTTTTCTTACTGAATAGAGGATAGATGCGTTTTTTTGGTTGAATTGTTCTGGTCCCGGCCGCCCGACCTCCGTGCCGTCGCGCCGGGGAGAGTCCCCGGCGAGATGCGGCGATTTTGCTTTTTTTTTTCTTTTTTTTAACTTTCTTTGTTTTCCGAGAGAACTTATGCCGGGTGAGAGGAGTGGAAGAGAAGCGTCATTTATGCGGAGTTTTGCCATGGGCACCAGTTCTGTAGGGCCACTTAGGTCAGATAACAACATGGCAACAGATGAAACATCTCAGATCTCTCTCTTCTGCTCGAAGGATTTATTGTTTGTCTATATCACTGTGCAGGCCATTGGTCTCCTGATCTACTGTTTCTGAAGTTGATTTATCACCTTGCCAATTAAGATAGAATTGTCAAGTTCTAGCTAGTTTTTAGTGCCATCCAAGTGATTAATCCTTGGCTTTTCTTTTTGTTCTGCAGGTCACGGAGAGGGAGCAGATACTTAAATACTGCTTTTTAATTGTTTGCGTCTGTTTATTTGAAATGTCTTAAGCACTTTGTTTTGCAGCACCAGAACTACGAGAAGCTTTTTGATTATTCCCTTCGAAATAATATGGTTGTTTATCAGAGGGTTGACGGACTGAATAGAAATGCTGATGAGCCTGTTTTATCTGAATGCTGTAGGCTTCTTCTTTTGCGCTTAATTAGGATGGTTATAGATTTTTTTGACAGCAACTTATGCTTTGATGCTTTTACGTTCAATGATATAATGATAGACCTTGCTTATGATAATGTACCTAGATTAGTAACAGGTTTAACGACTAATACTGCAACTCCTGGTGGTATTGACCGAAATTTGAGTTCCTTGGTGGATGTGATAGAAAAAGGTATACTGTCTCGCTCTTCTGGATTACCACATGATCTTACAGAACTCTTCAAATTGATGCGAAATAATGGGCATAAGAACATTGACATAATAAATGTCCATTCATCTCTAATTCCTCTGGAGAACGTGAGAGAGCTTTTTCTGAGGATGCATTCTGAATATTTTGATCTCAAAAAGTCTTCGCCAACTGACTACATTACAGTTTCGCAGGGCATCATCTTCCCTGCAGGTTGGGAATTGAAGATACAGTCAAATAAGTAACCTGGTTAACATGTACAACAAAAGGCCACTACAAAAGAAGAAAGGAGGGAAAGTGGCAGGGGGGCCCAGTAATCTGCAAATAACAGCACAAGGACTTACAATAGGAACAAGCAGGGCTGTCCAGGCATCAACAACAACATCGGCATTGGCGGCGCAACTACCGCCAGTAATGGTTAGTAATTGCTTCTGAGTGCTTTCCTGTATTTACTTTACACCCAGAATGTTCTTTTTTAATACTCTTTCTGATTCAAAACACTTTTTGCTTTAGCCTTTTCATCAATTTCATTCAGAACAACAAAATCATTTCATCTAGTCATTTTTCTCCTTTATTTCCTTTGATGTATAAATGCTATCACTCTTAAAAATAAATGAACATGTATTTCAAATGTATAGCATAAATAAAGGGTATAGGTAATCTGATCCATTTTGTAAATCTTATGAATTTCCTTTGATATGATGTTTGTAATGTTCAGACGCAAGGACAGGGGCAAGTCCAGGCTCAGCATGCCAAGATGCTGCAGGGGCAGGCACAAGGGCTGGTGGCACGGAAGCCTCAAAACTGGGTCCCTATCAATAAGCCACGGGTCTCAGCAAGCTCATCATCGACTATGCCGCCATCTGTTGTTGTCTCAGCAGTAATGGTTAGTAATTGGATCGAGTGCTTTCTGGTTTTTACTGTTACATCCATAATGTTTTTTTTGTTAAGTTACATCCATAATGTTTTTTTTTGTTAATACTATCTCTGATGCAAAACACTTTTACATGACCCTTCTAGAACAACAAAATCATTTCATCTAGGCACTTTTTGCTCTTTTCTTCCTTTTATTGCCCTTGCTGTATAAATGCTATCACTCTCAAAAATAAATGAACATGTATTTCGAATGTAGCATAAATAAAAGGAATAGGTCATTTGATCCACTTTGTAAATCTTATGGATTTCCTTTGATATGATGTTTGTAATGTTCAGACCCAAGGGCAGGGGCAAGTCCTGGCTCAACGTGCCAAGATGCCGCTGGGGCAGAAACAAGGGCCGGTGGCGCGGAAGCCTCAAAATTGGGTCCCTACATCTAAGCCACCGGTCTCAGCAAGCTCATCATCAACTATGCCGCCATCTGTAGTCTCAGCAGTAATGGTTAGTAATTGGATCGAGTGTTTTCTGGTTTTTACTGTTACATCCATAATGTTTTTTTTGTTAATACTATCTTTAATGCAAAACACTTTTGCTCTACCCTTCTCATCAACTTCATTCAGAACAACAAAATCATTTCATCTAGGCACTGTTGCTCTTTTCTTCCTTTATTGCCATGCTGTATAAATGCTATCACTCTAAAAAAAATGAACATGTATTTCGAATGTAACATAGATAAAAGGAATAGTTCATTTGATCCACTTTGTAAATCTTATGGATTTCCTTTGATATGATGTTTGTAATGTTCAGGCGCAAAGACAGGGGCAAGTCCAGACTCAACAGGCCAATGTGCCGCATGGGCAGCAGGCACAAGGGCTGATGATGCTGCACGGGCAGACACAAGGGCTAGTGGTCTCAGCCAGTTCATCATCAACTGCGCCGTCTGTTGTCTCAGCAAGCAGCAGCGCGGCCCCTGCCCCTGGAGTGCAGCAATTGTGGCCCCAGTTGAAGGTAGGGAAGTACAACGCTCCCGGGTCTGACCCCTGTGAGGAAGCCGTCCATTACAACAGAAACTGCAGGGTCCATGGCCGAGAGCATGGGCTATTACAGAACCAGGTTGAGATTATGCTTAAGCATGTCTTTGGAGTCATGATCGCTTCCTTCCAGAAGGCGCTACACTCGGTGGGAAAGCTTAGTGACCTTAGTACGCATACCTTGCTGCCTAAATAGAGATGTACCAGTGCTACTAACTACGAGTACAAATATGGAGCTGGATGTTTACTTTACATAATTCATGTACTTCCTTGGTGCATGAAAAGTTACCCTGTAAAAATATGGAGCTGGATGTTTACTTTAGATAATACATTGACTTTCAACGTGTATACTACTTGGTGGTACTACCTTGGTGCATGAAAAGTTAGTATTATTTAATTTATTGCTATCTTTCGAATGGCACTTATTTGATTACAAGAGTCCCCTGCTCCGCCCGCAAGCCGCTCTCACCGTCGCCGCTCCGATTGAGGCTGCAGGGACCCTCGCCGTGCGCCGTGCGCCGACGCTGCCCGAGCCCTACTCCACTGGAGCTCGCCGCACAGCATCGGGTTCGCCTGCAAAGACATATGGTGCTCTCGCGGTTTGCCCTCTTTCTGATGGCCGTCCAAGTCGTCAAGCGCTCTCGTCGTCGTGAGCCAGCTGCTGGCTCTGCAAACATCAGCTGATCACGAGAAATTCAGCTCAGCCCAAGGAAGGCTGAAGCACGTAGCCATCTATGTGTTCCCAAGCTTTAACCTGAACCGACCTCTCTCACAATTTTGAAGGATAAAATGATCCGTGTCTTGAAGGTAAATTGCCTAATTGGAGTTTCATGTGATGTACGTAGTTCACGGCTAAATTTTCACATGTGGTTGAAATTTTTGCTTAAAAAAGGAGCCATTGCTACTTTTACACCTTGATCTCAATTTAGCTAACTTTAAACCATGGCTTGCTCTGCCTAAAACGAGGAAACCATTAAAATACCCAAGGCTCCAAAGCTACGCTAAGGAAAAAGAAAGCTTCTTTTGAGCACAAAATGAACCACAGTATTACAGGAAGCATCAAACTCAAGGCAGAGCCGCGGAGGTGCTCAGCTTTTCTCGAGCAATTTTACTGAAGAAAAATTTACCTCTTAGAGCCTATAATCAGAGATGGACAATTATGCAGCAAACAATGAGTAATTTTGTACGGAGAAGGGTCATTGCAAAAAAAATATAGTTGATGAAAAATAGAAAGCAAGATGGATGCAAGGTCACATGACCGTATGAGTATCCCAGGAAGAAACAAAGAGTCAAGGGGGCAGCAATAATCACACAGGACATTGACATAGGCACACTGTGTCACGTTCGGTGTTTGAGGCCACGACTCCCGCAGTCCCGTCCCCTCCTCCCAACAGTCAGCACGAAACCGAAACGAGTCCACACGGGCCGCTCGGCGTCGCCGTCCGTGGCCCCCGCCGCCGCTTGCCGGAGTAGTGGCAGCAGCAGTAGCAGGGGAAGGGCAAGCGTGGCCGGATGGGGGTCCTGGGCGACGCCTCGGGGTGGTGCTTCTGCTCCGGCGGGGCTAAGCTGGAGCGGATCAAGTCCAGGCTCCTTGCCGCAAAGGGCGCCGCCGTAGCTGCCGTATCCTTCCCCGGCGGCGACGGCCGAGGAGGAGGAGGAGGAGGAGCTGGAAGCAAAGGCGGGAGCGGGTTCCTCATCGACCGCGGCCTCCTGCTCACCACGCACGGCACCATCCCTTCGGCCGCCGCGGCGGGCGCCGCCGAGGTCCGGCTCAGCCACGGCCGCCTCCTAGCTCGCCTGGTGCCGCATAGGTAACAACGCATTTCTCGGCCTCCCCTGTTTGGCTTTCCCTGGGCTTGGTTTGAATGTGCAATGCGGTGCCTGGCGACTAGATTTTTTGGGGGCGAGTTCATCCCCAATGAATCTCCTGGTAGTACAATGCCGCTTGAAAAGATTGGATTTTGAGTTAGAAGCGGCAATTTCTTTGTGCTGCACTTGACCTGATTATGAGATGCGGCACCTCCTTGACCGTGGTGTAAAAGGATATTTTTTCAGTGAATTTAAAGCTGGTCATTTTCTTAGTAATTCACACTTCCCAGGTGTATGTATGAGATTCAAATTTTTTTGGGTGAATTTATGTACCAACGGCTGATTTCTGCATTTGAGCAAAGGGGTTTTTGTTTGCCCGGAAGTCAGTTATGAGACTCGGGTCCATTGTGCTGGGGTTGACTTCCATGTGGTTCAGGAGATTATTTTGGGCTTGTGGTCATGGACTTAGTCATGTATCAACTAGCAATAGTATTACATGCTGATGAGGATAGAATTTTCATTTTGTTTGGTTGGTGACAAACAGGACAGTATGAATGCATTATGCTGCCTTGTTGATAGGATTTTTTTGAGATTAAATATCTACTAGTAGCAGATATATGGACCAATGTAACAATAGAGATGCATGCTCACTGACTCAGGCTCCCAGCCTGACTGAATGACTTGTAAGTTAGAAAGGTTTGCTGCCATTTTGTAAGGGACAGGGGAACTAATGCTGGCTTGTACAACAGTGGACAACTTTAAGCCTAGTACAAGATGTCATAAATTCTTTTCAAATTTAGATTGCTGATTGGCTAATGGGTACATAAGAATCTGTGGGATGTAATACTGCTGAAATGTGGTCCTTCGATCTATTTATTCACTTAATTGATTAGAGCAGGACATGTTTTTAATGCATTCTTAACTCAACATGGGATGAACCTGGATTTTCTTCTCGAACGCTTTATTGTCCAACACCCAGATATACAAATTACATGTACGGAATAATGAAAGGATATAAAAATGCTTTAGATAATAGCATGGGAAACTCCTTTCTTAAAAAAAAAGGATATAGAATCTTTGAAAAAGTTACCATGAAGAAAATAAGATATGGTGTACATTCTCCTTGTTGTTAGTGGTGGTGTAAATTCTCCTTGTCGTTAGTGGTTGAATAAGCTAAAAAGGTATAAGAACTCGGATGGGGCTTTGTTCCATGGCTTTGCAGCTTACTTACTGGTCCACATTTTATGTCTTCATTTCAGGATCTTTATTACCAGCCCTATTCTTGACCTTACAGTAGTTGGTCTTGATGTCGTGGATGATTGCCCAAGTTCACATGGGCAGCAGCCTCATTTCTTAAAAACTTGCTTGAACCCCAGCTTGGACCTTGGCAGTACGGTTTTGCTACTGGGACATAACAGAAGGGATTTGGCTGTAGGCGAGGGGAAGATTGTAATAGCTACAGACAATCTTATAAAGTTCTCAACTGATGAAGTCTTGTGGCATCCTGGATCTGCTGGGTTTGATATGCATGGAAATCTAGCTTTTATGGTATGCGATCCCATGAAAATTGCCCCTTCTACACCTAATGGGTATGCTTCTGCATCATCAACTGCTCTTCTTTCATCAAGAAAGGATGCGCCTATACAGTTTGGGATCCCTATCCCTGCAGTATGTGAATGGTTAAAACAGCACTGGAATGGTAGCTTAGAAGATGTTAGCAAGCCAATGATGGCTCCTGCACGATTGACAACCTCCGGAGAACGAAGTGGGCGTTCTTTCTTTGGTCATCTTCCTTTTATTAAGACCACAGAGCAAGAGGGTGGTGATATCTTGCCATCCTCACAGATACCACCAAGACCGATTTGGCAAGACGGAGCATGCAGTTCAGCATCTGCCAAGATTTCACATGGCGAAAATGATTCGGTCTCGCATTCTTTCCATGGGCAAAACGAGCTGACCTCAAAAATGTGCAAAGCTAAGAACGAGCAAGCTGATTCACTTATGGATATTAGCCTTCCTCCAGAGTATTCAAGATCTATTCGCCTACCGCTTCCTTTGAAGCACATGATACCTGGTGAAAACAAGAATGAGGCGAACAGGCCAGCTCCACACAGAACACATATATCTAATGTGCAAATCAACTGTGGCACTCTTCACAATGTTGCTTACCAGGAAAATTGCTGGAGTGAGGTGCAGTCCAGTTCCTCCCCACTTGCGGTATCCGAAATAGGAGATAAGAGGGATGGTTTTAGCAGCGGGGAGGAGACAATATACTCTGCTGAAACAAGGGAAAGCCGGAACATTCCAAGTCCGAAGGACAAGAAGGCTGAGATAGTTGGTCGATCCCAAAGTTTTGTGAATCATAACAAATGGGACTCACCCAAAAGTGTTGGATCATCAAAAGGAGCACCCTCAAAGCCGCGCACCTTCATCCCTCCGAGAAAACTGCATCTACAGGCTGCAGCCATTTCACAGAAGAGCCAAGATTATTTCAGCCCAACCGTCTCCTCCAAGATGAAGAAGAGGAACTTATCCCAGACTCCCATGAAACCCAGGCAGCGTGCTCAAGTTACCTCGAAATGGATAACCTGATGCACTGACCTGACCTGTGCCCGGGACCATACACACAAAGATAACACCTTGGCTTAGTCAGTTCCCACGGGGAATCTCTTCTTTCTTTTTCCTTCTTCTGTAGTTGTATCTTGTAAATGTATTCTAGTCATGAATTACTCTCTGGTCATTCTATTCAGGACACCAGAAATTAGAAAAATATTACTCTTTACCGTGTAATTCTCTAGTGAAGTAGTGATGGGGGTAATTCACAGGAATGCATTTGTTCGTTCTGGATTATTTCATGAGGCGTTCTACATGGCAAAGCCATTTCTTTTCTTGCACAGGAATGGATGATATCTATGTGTTCTGACTACTAATCAACAGCACACAATCTGTCTGTGTGCTGTTTTCTTTTCTTGCACAAAAGCTACGCACACTCGTAGCACAGTAATCTACTAATCTGTCTGTTACCAAGTGCCGGTTAGCCGACAGAGTGCTTCTGCATCATCTCCTTTTCGATTTCATGATGCACGAATGTCCAATTTCGCTTCAGCTCCGTCGTCAGGGTTAGCCTCTCTTATATTTTAACCACCGTTTGATCGATATCCGACGGACGTGCGCTACGCATTTACCACTAGGAGAAACCCCCGAAGGCCCCAACGGAATCCGTTCTCTCGTCGTCCCTTCCTTCCTCCACCACGGCTGCACCCTTCCCTCCCACCGCAGCGCGAGTTCACCGATCGGGGCCAGATCCCCTTCGCCGCCGGAAGGCCGGTGAAGATCCGGTACCTGCGGCCCCTTCTCTCTCACCCCAATCTCAAGGGACGTGTGCGGCCTTCGTGACGCTGACTTCTTGGATCCGGCGGAGGTAGGGGAACCCACGAGCGATCGGGAGCGATGCGGCACCAGCGGGGCGGGAGCGGGGGCGGATTCGGGGGCGGGAGGAGGGGGGACGACCCGGGGCTTCTGACGAGGGCTGTGGACAGGGTGTTCCGCTTCGTCCGCCTCGCCGAGTTCGAGATCCTCTTCGTCCTCTTCTTCCTCGTCGCCTTCCTCCTCTTCAAGGACCTCGTAAGCACCCACATCAACCCAGTATGGCAGCATCTCTCCGCTCTTCACTAGAATGAGATGGAGTAGGGCAGTTCAATGCCCAATTCGCATGGCGCCGTTTTGTCAATTTGGTACTGCGTGGCTATGATGATTTTTGACGAGCACAGTAGTTCCATCCTTGTAGGAATGCGTTAGATGGCCGTTGAGGACTCGGCTGAAATCACAGAAGATATGCATTGGTAGCTTAGTGAGTTCCGGCATTCTTCATACAAAAAGCTTAGAATTTCCCTAGCATAGGTATTTCTAACCATAACAGATCTTTCTACTATGTGAATTAGTATACTGTTTGAGTGTTTGGCACAATCCACAAGGTTTGACTTCATATGCATTGCTGAGATTCCGCCATCTGGATAAATTTGATGGGAGACCTAGCTATTACCTTGAAATGATTATTAAGAAATCAGCTGAAATAATAGAAGGTACAGTATCTTACTGAATGCAAATACTCTCCTTAACACTGCCTGGAATTTTCATTGATTGAATGGCAGGTAGAATACATTTCTCAAAACAGGTAGATTGCTACTTTTTATTTTTGGATCGTGGTAGGCCTTTCTGGCATATGATTTATGATGTTTGAATAAAAAACACCATTTGGAATGGCTACGACTATATAAGCACCATATGTATTTCAGATTGTTTGATTGGGAGGTCTACCTATCACATTGACATGTCTCGGTGGCAAACCATGCCCTTATGTGATTTAGCTACCTGAATGCAGAATGGCTTTGCAGATTGTTTTATCTGATATTTTGGAGCTTTTATCTTACACTGGTTATTCAATGAATTTGACTGCAGATGTCGCGACCTGAATACAATCAGATGTTTGTCAAGAAGCCTGATCTCGATGACCCCTGGCCTTAGGGAGTACGGATCGTATAATGTTCATAGTTGTAGCTTGGTCTTTTCTTTGAGTTGTGTTGCAAGTACATTTTTCTTTGAAACCCTGTGTGACTGTCCCCTTTTTTGTCAGGAACCTTTTTTTTACTATGACTAAATAGACTATTCTCTTAAGTGACGATGAATATATGTAGCAAGCTGTTTTTCTTTTTACTTAAAGAGCAAATTTTCATGTCAATATTGCTGTACAGCCACACTCAGGTTGTTGCTATCAGTTACACTGTTTATGTTGTGTGAGGAACCATGAGTCCTAGGTAAATTGATCTGATAAGTGCATTGCTTTCACGTTGTCAGTTCTAAGGTGCACAATCATGACACTTAAATTCAATCACTGGGCTTTTTTTTCTTCTAGTAATTGACAGGTGGTTGCTTGACGGCAAAGTCACTGTGATAAAATTAACTTCAAATATTATGTGCCAGTGTCATATAAATTTAGATTTACTGATTTTGCAGGATCCAGGAAACGCAAATAAAAAAACTGTATTTTTTCATGATAGCCTGGTTGGCTGGATTATCGAAGAACTAGCGTGGTCCTAGAAGGTTGGTCAGCTCCAAAGGTTGGGGGATGATCTAAGAACTCGGCTGTCTTTGTTGGCACAAGCGAGTACTTACCTGATGGAGTGATGAGCGATGATGGGCCAAGGAATTGATAGATAGCAGACAACGGGGTGTTTAGTTCCCTTGTTTGTTCCCAAAAAATTTTCTACAGTAACCTCAAATGTTTGGACACATGGAACATTAAATGCAGTTAAAAAAATAATTAATTACACAGTCTAACTGATTAGCACGAGATGAATCTTTTAAACCTAATTAGTCCATAATTAGACATTATTTGTCAAGTAACAACGAAACAATTTTTCACCAGTGTTTTCGGATAGCCAGACCGACATCAAAATATGTAACTGATCATAGAACCATAGAGGTTAAGCATCATTTTTTCGGGTTAATTGGATCCATGCTATTACAATTTCTCATGTTCACCAATCTACCATTACTATTCACCTATTCGGAGATATGCCATTACAATTTAGGGAAAATTCGATTCATGCCACCACAACTCCGTGAAATTGGATGTCATGTTGAAAATTACGAGTGGCATGATTTTCAACATGAGATCTAATTTCAAGAAATTGGAGTGGCACGGATCCAACTGACCCTACAATTTATTATGTGCTTGAGATGTGCTATTTTATACGTATTTGATGTTTTTAGGTCCACTCGCAAATCTCCTTATTTTCATATGGTCCGAACTGCCCTGCTACCTCTCTTCTATCCACTTGACGTCATCTTCTTCCTCCTTCCATTCTTCTTCCTTCCATCATCTCTCTCTCCACGCGTTGCATCTGCGTTGCGTCGCCTGGCGGCCTGGCTGGAGCTCGACGCCGCCCGCCCCGCGAGGCATGACGAGCTCTCGCGCCCATCCACCCTAGCTCGCGGCGCCCGTCCGCCCCATGCCGCTCCTCCGCCCTAGCTCGCGGCCGGCATTGCTCCTCCGCCCAAGCTCACCCACGGCGCTCCTCCGACCTCCGCCCTAGCTCACCGCTCGGCGCGGGCACGGGTACGAGGGCGGCGGCGCTCGGCGCGGGCACGGGTACGAGGGCAGCGGCGCTCGGCCCGCCGGCGCCGGTGACGGGGGAGGAGAGGGAGGGCGGGACGAACTCCTCGGCTATGGAGTTGAGCTTGGAGAGGAGCTCCTCCAGATCCCGCATCTCGCTCTCCTCGGCGTCGGAGCTGGAGCTCGACGTCTCCTCCGGGCGCGGCGCGGCGTGATTGGCGGTGGCGGCCATCAGAGCCGGGAGGGGAGGGTGCGGGGGAAGTAGTTCGGGAGGATGGGAGGGGGTAGGAGTTGTGGAAGGTTCCGGGGCAAGGTCGGAGGCTTGCAGCCATGGGCGGCGCGCTCCGGGCGGCTGTGAAGACAGAGTGGAAGGAGAAAGGGGATGAAGGAGGAAGAAGAAAGGAAGGAGGAAGAAGATGATGTGAGTCATACATGTCAGCAAGTGGACAGAAGAGAGGCAGCAGAGACAGTTTGGACCATATAAAAATACGGAGACCCGAGAGTGACCCAAAAGTATTAAATACGTACAAAATGACACATCTCAAGCACAGAACAAATTGTAATGGCATATCTTCGAATAGGTGAATTGTAATGAAAGATCGGTGAACTCGAGAAATTATAATGGTATTATCTAATTAACCCTTTTTCTTTCAGAAAAAAAGTGAAGAATCATAATCCGGTAGCTCACCCGAACGACGGAACAAGGACGTAGATTATCAGACCTTGCGTATCACAAGTACAAGGGATTGGAGGATTCAGTTCACACTCCAAGAAGCAAGTAACCTCTAGTCAAAGGAATTTTTTTTTCGTTGATGCTGCGGGAGCTTCGGAGTGAGCATCACCAGATTCGTCGCACATTCACGTGCGTGCACGCGTCAACATCGTTACGTGAGATCGATCCAACCTAAAGGAAACGTCAAAGGCTTAAAAAGAAATCTTTTGAGTAGCAAGTTCGGCGGAAGTTGGCGTACGCCAACTCAATCCGAGTGCTCGAGACACTGAAACGAAACAGAGGCATAAATTTCGACACGATCAGACGCCGTCTGGATTCTGCGTAGCTGCAGTTTCTTTCCCCTCGAGCAAACCACTTTTTGTCAAAAAAGTTTAAATGAAAATAGCACATGGTCTTCCAAAATTTCATTAAATTCAAAACAGAAAAAGACTGTTCTTGTTTCCTTAGACGAGGCTGAATTTTATCTGAAATGAAATGGAGGACCCCGGCAGGGCGCGTCGGCGGCACGGCAGGCTGGAGCGGAGCCCAACGCGAGTGGCACGGGAAGGAAACGCGGAGCGGGCAGGGTCCGGTGGGCCCGTCGCCTCCGCGCTTTTTAACTCGTCGGCCATCCCGACGCCGCACGCGGGTCGCCCGGCTGGCTGCCCCCCTCCCCGCCGCTGGCCGCTCCTCCGAGATCCCGCCCCCGCCCTCGCCGCGCCGCGCCGACAGCGCCCCCGCCGACCCGGCGCACGGATCTCGCCTCGCCTTCCGCCCCGTCGCGATGCCCAGGCGGCGCGCCCCCGCCGCGGCCCTCCTCGTCGTCGTCCTCGCGCTCTCCGTTTCCGTTTCCGCCTGCGCTGCCGCCGACCAGGTCAGCATTTCCCACCACCTCCCCGTCCTCTGCTCCTCTCCTCTCCCCGCGGGACTCTGACAGTCTTACGTTCCGGGTCCTGCGTTCCTGTCGTCAGGTCGCTAATGGCGCTGCCGGGAACGGCACCGGCGCCGCCCGCCTGGACCGCCGCACCAAGGTGAGCACTGAGCAAGCGCACACTGTGTGTCTGAAGTCTGAACGAGCCGGAGCATCGGCTCTGAAGAAGGCCGGGTTGGTCTCTCTTTCTCTGAACGGGTCCCTTCCCGTGTGTTCTGCTTTCTCAGATGTTCCTCCAGACGGCGCGGGCGCGCGGGGACGCTGCAGGGGCGCAGGAGCCGGGGCTGGGGCTCTTCGACGCCTTCTTCGCGAGCCTGTCCATCATCGTCGTCAGCGAGGTGAGGGCATCGCGACACCGATGTCCGTGGAGTTGCTTCTGCTGCGCGAATACGGTCTTTCCTTTCGGAATCTGTTTCTGAATTTTCTGTGTCTCCTGGCCTGAAGATTGGGGACGAGACGTTCATCATCGCGGCACTGATGGCGATGCGGCACCCCAAGTCGACGGTGCTCTCTGGTGCACTGTCGGCGCTGGTCGTTATGACAGTAGGTGAAACTGAAGCTTTTGCAGTTCGCAGCAGCTATCTGGTGGGTTAAAATGGATTCAAGTTTGGTCTAACTGATCCTTCTCTGGCTTGCTTTGCCTTTCAGGTGCTGTCAACTGGGCTAGGCAGAATTGTTCCAAATTTGATATCAAGGAAGCACACTAACAGCGCAGCAACTGGTATGACCAATCTTACTTTTATCTTGTTGTGTAAAAGCTAGTCCACCTTTTTCAAAAAAAAAAAAGCTAGTCCAAGGTTAGAGGTCCTATACGTTGGGGAATAATGATCGGATCATTAGAAGAAATGAGTAGTATTAACTGTTCATTATTTGTTCAGTCCCGGAAGCACATGAACTGGTACCCTAGATGTTACATACATACATCTACTCAAATTAAAATTCATTTTCATGTTTTAGATATTTATACTTGAAATTTACTGTTTGTGCATGAATGTGAGTAGATAGAGCTAGTATGAACTGTCACAGTGTTATATAACTGAAGATTTGTGCTTTAACACAGTAAGTTGCTAATTTTTGTTGCATCGAAGTGCCTCTTGATTGGAATTGAGAAGTACAAACCAGACCAATTTCCAGGTTCTTCATTCAAAGTTACTGAATACAGGCCATTCCCTTAATCATGGATATTCATTATAAGAGCCAATTTAAAATTCATCACTGGAAACAAAAAAAATGATACAAAGAAAGCATTGAACTTTAAAGGTCTTCTCATGGTGCATGTACATACTTGTTCTAGCAGAAATACTTTTAATCTCATGATTTTTGAGATATGATGTGCAATCGGAATATCAGTTTAGTTCTGTTCTTCTGTAGCATGTACCAATTCATTCAGTGGTGTCTTATCTCCTCTTTTGGTATTTTGGTGTTTCAGTCCTTTATGCATTCTTCGGGCTACGTCTGCTGTACATTGCCTGGAGATCAGATTCCAAGGCATCGCAGAAAAAGGAAATAGAAGAAGTATGTGTAGTTTCTTACATCAACCCTCCACCCTCTGTCATTTACATTACAAGCAGCATCCATCTGTGCTAGATATAGTTTTAAGAACTTTTGAGCCCATAATCTCTCAGAGTTCCCTAAACATGAACTATTTAGGATCATACTGTGCTTGAAAGTTGAAACTTAATTGCTGAAGTAAAAAGTGAGTAATACAACCACTGCTCATTATCTGGCAAGATGCCATTTTTATGCTCTATAATTGATTTTGCTATTTGGTGCATTCCTACTGTCCGCATTGGTTGCAGTAACCTGTTAGTGTCATGGTCTTTGTTCATCGTATATGTTAACATATACAGGTAGAGGAAAAGCTGGAAGCAGGTCAAGGGAAGTCAACATTTAGACGTGTTTTCTCGAGATTCTGCACTCCTATTTTCTTGGAGGTAGATTTCCCTCCCTTCTCATTTTACACTATTTCATTTCTCAGAAGCTTACATTTGCTGGGCCAGCTGCTCATGACACTGGCATTTTAGAATGGATGGAGAAATCTTGTGCAATCGTTTTCCTTTCTTTGAGAGGATCTATAATCCTTTTTAGCGGTGTGTTTTTTCTTTTAACACTTGATTGTACAATGCTTAAAGGATATGATCACTGAAGCTACACCTGTGTAATGTTCTTAACTGGTTTTATGTATGACTTGTTTTGGTTTCAGTCATTTGTGTTGACCTTCCTAGCAGAGTGGGGCGACCGGAGTCAGATAGCTACTATTGCGGTATGTTCATCCTAAATTCCAAGTTTGTAATCGAGGCCATAAAAAAGAACTGTAACTGAACTTCAAGCATTGACCTCAATGCAGCTGGCAACGCACAAAAACGCGATCGGTGTTGCTACAGGAGCAACCTTGGGGCACACCATCTGCACATCGATCGCGGTGGTGGGTGGCAGCATGCTGGCGTCCAAGATATCTCAGGGCACGGTAGCGACCATCGGAGGCCTCCTCTTCCTCGGGTTCTCTCTTTCGTCGTATTTCTACCCACCATTGTAGTAGCACCCTACCATGTCTTTGTCATCCTTCTAGTTCCTCCTGCTAGCCCCCACCCCACCCCACTCACCCAACACTCTGTGGCATTCTCATCTTGCCCAGCATCCTCATCTGATCCAGTGATCCTTGCCCCGCGGCACTGATCTTTTGCTGTACCAGTGTCCACGGAGGATATGTGTAGGGATACGATCAATGCCAGCTGATTGCCAATTGTAATACTATACAAGTCATGAATTCAAAAGGAAACAGAAGAGGAGGTGTTCTGAATTCCTGATTGCCATCCTCGGGTGAACTTGACAACAGTTCCCAATTTTAGTAAATCTGTGTCTACACATCGTGTCCCTGAT
The DNA here is from genome assembly GCF_016808335.1 of Panicum virgatum. Taxonomy (NCBI): domain Eukaryota; kingdom Viridiplantae; phylum Streptophyta; class Magnoliopsida; order Poales; family Poaceae; genus Panicum; species Panicum virgatum. The sequence continues at coordinate 44,871,689 of NC_053141.1, read as the reverse complement.
ACTTACAGCTCATCATTTCGTTTCGTGGGTGCGGCGTAGGCTCCTGCAACCACGCACGCGACGCCACCGACCTGCCTAATCGACAGCTTGGCGCGGCGACGGGTGCGTGTCACCGGCGGCAATCTGCTAGCTGAGCTAGTAGTTGAACCACCACCGCCACCGGCCGATGATCTTGCCGACGTACTCGTGGCGGTGCGACTTCTTCCGGCACATGGTGGGGAACAGCCCGAGCACGTGCTGGCACTCCCTGAGCACCACGTCCCCGACCAGCTTCTTCTCCCGCACCTGCGGCAAAGCCGGCAGCGCGTCCAGAGGCAAATCCGGCGGCGGCGCAGCCGGAGCCGGAGCCGGAGCCTGGCCTTGCCACGGGCCCGGCGCCGCCCCCGGCCCCAGCGTCTCCGCCGCCACCTTCGCCTTGGGCGCGGGGCCGCCGCCGCCGTGCTTCCCGGTGACGAGGAACATGTGGCCGTCCTGGAAGAGGTAGCGGCAGCCGCCGTTGTCGACGCGGCAGTCGGGCGCCCAGGTGGCGCAGCTGTTGAAGACGACCACGTCCTGGAGGAAGTTGCCCATGTACCCCCACTTGCAGAAGATGACGTAGGGGTCGGCCTGCGGCTGGAAGAAGGCCTGCTGGGGCTTGTAGGGGTCCAGGATGAAGTAGTGGAAGTACTCCCAGTTGCCGGAGAAGGCGGCGCGGCAGCTGAGGATCATCTGGCCCCCCGTCATGGTGCTCAGCATCGACAGCGAGTGGTTCCGCCCCGGCGGCAACGGCCCCGCGCCCTCCCGGGGCTCCGCCGCGTGCGGGGACAGCATGCCCACGATGATCACCACGGACGGGATCGCCACGAACACGAACGGGATCGAGACGATCGTCAGCTTCCGGAGCAAGTCCTTCTTCTTCTCCTCCATTATATTGCCGCTTGCTTTGGCTCTTCCTTTCGTCTCTCTCTGTCTCACGTTGCGGTGCTTATTTTTAGACGAGTGAAATCTATTTAGAGCCTCTATCTGTTCTTAGAAAAACGGCTGGCTCCAACTCGCCATTTCTTTTTTGAGTATTTGAATCTGATGGACGAATTGGCAAATGTTTGATTCATCATATTGAATATACTACGATTGTATGCAGTGAGATAGATGCAAACTGGTAGCATGGATTCAAGAGTATGAGAATGTGATGCGTTACCTTCAAGGACCAGCACAATTTTTGCTGGAATTATTGCACAAGAAACAACTCAAAGCCCACGGAAATCTCGAGAAAGAACCACACATCCAAAATGAGCATGCATCTAAGCTATCGGATCAATCAATCCCCTCGTACGTTAGATAACACGCCCTTCGACGTCACCCTTTCGAGACGAATGCATAGAGCATAGAGAGAGAGAGAGAGAGAGAGAGAGAGAGAGAGAGAGAGAGAGAGAGAGAGAGAGAGAGAGAGAGAGAGAGAGAGAGAGAGAGAGAGAGAGAGAGAGAGAGAGAGAGAGAGAGAGAGAGGGGCAGGGGCCTCGGAGGAATTAATGGAGGAGGCGCATGGGGGGGAAGACGATGGAGGTTGATGTTGCCTTATATAGGCTTGCGCACGCGTTACGTGTGAACCTATTCCGGCGTCGTCTGGCAACACCAAATTTGAGCTGAGGATGTTTGTCACTCGGATTTGCAACCAAATTTGGCATGTCAAGACTTTTCGTACTCATCCTCAGCTCAAATGTGATTTGGTTTTAGGGTAAGCTGCCCGTGAGAGCATCCTGACTCCAGCTAAGATTGCAACCCATTGCTTTTATTTGATGAGAAAAAAATACGCTTTGTTTGTCGTTTCAGTTACCTAGTTTCAACAATTCAAAATCGGTACTCTACCACTCTCCCCAGTGTTAGTGCAATAATGCATAGTAAGTTTATATGCACTCGTCAGCAAAGCTTCTACTGTTGCTCGTCGTGCTTTCTTCCCGATTCCAGTGTGGGGCGCGATTAGGAGTAACCCGTGTTACCCCATGTTGATTAGTCGCAGAAGGGACCGCGGAGGTGGTTTCTGGTTACTAAGGCCGAAATTAAGAAGCTCGGGGCAAACATTAAAATTTTTTAGAACATTTTCTTGAACCTAGAATATGTTTTCTATTTCAGCAACAAAAAAAAAATTGTGATGTTGCCAGTCACACACGTGCTGTGACCGCTAGTATTTGCCTTAAGATTCTACGGAATTTCTAACCTTTTCCACTAGGAAAAGGCCACCGCACCGCTCGGCCCATGTTGCAAATGCGGCTTGGGCCAGATTGGAGAGCCAGGCAGGTCGTGGCCTGAAGGACCCAAGCCTCGTCCTGCATGCATCCTGGCTGAATCTAAAGATAAGGTTAGTACTCGGTAGCACACTCATATTTACTCGATATCCAATCTCGATTGAATTTGGCGTTTGATTTTTGTTTTTATCAAATTTGGAAATAAGTGAACTAGATTTAAGGTAATTCTTGTTTATTCCCTCCATTTTTATTTACAAGTCGTGTATTAGATTTGTCCTAAGTTAAAATTAGCTACCTTTAACCAAATCTACAGAGAAATATAACAACAATTATACTTCTCAACATATGCACTATCAACATATATTTCATAGTAAATTCAATAAAATAAATTTGGTTTTGTAAATATTATTATTTTTCTATAAATTCGGTCAAAGTTGGACAAATTTGACTTAGGACAAACCTAATATGACTTGTAAATAAAAATAGAGGAAGTATGTATAATCCTGCTTTTGAGATGTAAGGACTTCTTTTCAACTTATTGAAAAGCTAAGATTTTCATTTGTACCTGAATCATGAAGAGAAATTGAGCACCTATGTTATATGTTAATCAAGTGATCTTTAGCCGAGGAAAAATAGATAACTTTGACCAAATATATATATATATATATATATATATATATATATATAGAAAAATATAGAAACAATTATACTGCTCAACATATGAACTATCAACATATATTTTATAGTGGATTTAATAAAAATAAATTTAGTAATTTGGTTAAAGTCGGATAAGTTTGACTTAAGACAAACCTAATATGGTATGTAAATAAAACTAGATATGTATTGATATTATTATTAGAAGTATCTCCAGGTTACTTAGGCTAATAATAAGACTGATAAACAAGTGATGCATACCAAAGAATGTAGGGCAATCTTATTACATGTAGTGCCAAAGAATGTGTTTGGTAGTTCTACATATTAATTTATTTACAACCTGTAAATTGAGCCGATACCATTTATTTACATGTATTGTCTTTGTTTTGCCCTCCTTCTAATAAGCATTTTGCTTGAACACATTGTTTTAAAAATCTTGTTTATAAGATTTTACTAAATTGTCGAAACATAAGTGCGTGCCACACATGTGTCTGCTAATTATCAAAAAGGAAAAAAGGAAAAAATTCTCAATTTGCCCAACAAGTTCCACCACACCAGCGCGAAATCGTCTGCTTCTCCGCCGCCATCCGCCTCCTCTCTCTCCAACAAAACCCCCGCGGCCTCGCCGCAGCCCGCTCGATCCCGGATTCCGATACCTCTCGCCGTCTTGTGGTAAGCTCTCCCCGGGCATTTCTCTCTTCCCACCGTTTGTTCTGGCAGCGTCGATGGTTCTGGTTCTTGAATCCGCGGCGCCGTTCTTGATCCTCACCGGAGTTTCGTGCAATTTCCGTGTTTCGCTGGTGGGGTTTTCTTCTCTGCTTCTTCGCCTCTCGGCTATCTTGGTCCCATCCCTATTCCGTGCGGCTCTTGATCCTCGTCAGAATGGTTGCAATCTGGGTGTTCTTCGTGCCACGATGGTTTTGCTTTGGTTCTTGACTTCTTGAATCCGCGGCCCCGTACTTCACCCTCGCCTTTTGGTTTCCAGCTTTGCTGATGGGTTTTTCTTCTCTGATTCTTAGTCTTTCGGTTCCTTGGTCTAATCTCCTAGTCCGTACGGTTCTTGATCCTTGGCAGAATGGTTGCAATTTCAGTTGGCTTTGATTATTTTTTGCCCCTCTGGTTCTCGGCCCTTTTGTATTCCCCTGTTCCTTCCGGCCCATGATCCTGCCGTAGCGTTCGATTTCTCTCCGTCTTCTTGGATTTTCCCCTGTTTCCCCTTCTTTTTGGCTTTATTGGGACATCCGCATTCGTAGGGTTCTTGGTTGCTTCGTGGTTTCGGGTTTAACGGATTCGTCATTCATCCGACTCTTCTTTATTGTGGTTCCGTTGTTCCAGGCGTGATGGGGGACACGAGGCCGAGGGCGTGGGAGGCGGGCGAGAGCTCGCGGGATGCCAAGACTCCGCGGCTGGACTTGCTGGCTTCGGCGGCGTTGGGGCAGAACGATCTGTCGGGCTGGGACGAATGGCCGGAGGTGACCGGCGACAATGATCGGTGCGATCACGTCCCCACTGACAGTGCTCACAAGGAGATTCTGGATTCATCTCTGCTATCCGATGACGCAGGGAAGTGTGCGGATTGCCAGCGCGAGGAGGAGCCTGGTAAATGCCGGCCTGTGAATAGCCGAATCTTGGTGTGCCTGGGATGCGGCCGGCAATCCTGCGGGGATTCAGAGAATTATCTCCCATATGGGCATGCTCAGGATCACGCCAAGCATGAGCAGCATTGGGTTGCTGCGATGTTCGCTGATCCACAAGCTGGATTCTGCTTCAAGTGTGGAACTGAAGTGTCTGTGTATCCAGAGCCGGATGAAATGTCAGGCGAAATTCAGGCAGGTGGTCATGCGTTTGGATTTGATGCGCACTCCGGTCCTGTCAATGGATTACTGAATATCGGGTACACATGGCAAGGCCATGAGTTCGGATCAGCTAATGTGCAAGGCTATGCTATCAGAGGGATACCGAATCGCGGGAGCACCTGCTACGTGAATGCAATAGTGCAGTGCCTCCTTGTGCTTGATAAGCTGCGGGCAAGGATGTTAGGACCGGATGCTCCGCCAGGTCAACTTGGACTAGCACTGATGGAGCTTTTTGTGGAGACATGTGTGGAAGATGCTGTGGTAGGCATGCTGAACCCAGATAAACTCTTGAGAAGGGTACGCTTGCATACTGACAGGTTCGAAGCCTATAGAATGCACGACAGCCATGAACTGCTTGACTCCTTGCGTAGTGCTTTGCATAGCGAGGAAAATGAAATTGAGACTCCTAACAGGCAAAGCGGTGCTGGTACAGTAATTGATTCCATTTTCAGGGGTGAAATCTCTTATACACGGTCCTGCATTTGTTGTGGATCTAGTCTGGTTTTACGCGATCAGTTCTGTGAGCTCTCACTGCCCCTGCCATCAAAGGAGCATCCATCCAGAAGTGCTGCAGCACCACAAACAAGCGAGTCTCTCAAATCTGAACCAAAGAAAGCTGCTGCACAACTAATTCCAGCAAATGAGAAGAGTACCTCGGAAAAAATCCAAGAAGTTGCCAAAAGCGGTGATTCTCATATTCTTGGTTCAGAATTGAAAGATGTCGTCGTGGAGAAAACACCTGAGCCTTTGGAAGTTGGTGAGTTTATGCACTCCTGCAGCACCCATTCAAAAGTCCTGAGTGTTTTTGGGGATGTCCTAGTTTCCTAGACTGCACCATTGTCTCCTACACTGTTTTCGGTTTGGTTTCCTGTCTCTGAAACCAAACTTACCCTGTAACCAACCCTGAAACCAATATTAGTACGTGCTCAGGCACGGTCGCGAAAATTTAGAGGGCCCTTTACCCACATCGACTGAAGAATGAAGAAACCTTCAGGATGTTCAGCAGTATTAACGTTGCTCTAGTGTAGTAGTTAAAACCGCCATAGAATGTACTTGCTTTTTGAAACAACTAACTTCACTAGAAATGGTTGTTTAACTTGTGTGTGGGAACTTCAAAAGAAGGCTGCTTCAAATGTGGAGGATAAAGATCCTAAAAAATATGTAGAGGATGACAACTGTTTGTTGCATGATGCTATTTCCAGTACAATTAAGTATTATATCCTTGGTTATGCAGATTCTTGTGAAGCGCAATGTATCTGGCAAAGCAAGGATGTTCTACAGGATCCTTTGGAGACTGTGGAGGATAAAGTCTCATGTTCTGAACTTTCACGAGGGATCATTGAAGCGCCACCAAAATCTGTTAGTTTTGTTCCGCAGAGCTTGTCTAGTGTCAAAGTTGAGCAAGTGATTGAGATGACAGCAGATTCCCACAGTCCAGAAGATATGGTTCCACTTCCACTTATTGCTCCACTAAGTGAAAACGGTGCACCAATGGCATTAGGCAGTTCTGTAGATCAAAATGGAAATGCTGATCCTGGCGATCTATTGAATCAGCTGGAAGTTAGTATACAAGCCAAGGAGAACACTTACACAGGACAATTAACTGCAGAACACAAAGGAAATGCTCGGAGTAGAGATGCTGTACATGATAAGGTGGTAGGGGTTAGCAATATTGTACCATCAATTGAGGACTGTCTATCACTGTTTTTTAAAGAACAGGTAGTAACACGGAATTGTGATGATTGTCCCAAGGTTATTGAGGAGCCAAGTACCAACCAAAGCGAAAATGGTGGGCAGATGATGGCAAGTACCACTGATAGCACAGCAGTTGATGGGAATCTGACTGAACAGTCAGACAGGTTAACATGCCAAATTGGGCAATCTATTGAGCCTTCGTCAGTAGAATGCAAATCTTCTTCAAGTAGGCAACCAGATGATTCTGATGCAAAGAGTGAAATTATACAAACAGAAGAAGCTGTTACAGAAAGAATAAGTTCTGGGATGAGTTATGGTGATAAAGAAATTGAATGTCATGAAGGTATTCAAGAAGCTGTAAGTAGTTGCCTTCCAGCTGAGAAACAGACCGATCTGTTGAGCTCTGAGCATAGTCAAAATCTTAGCACGCCAAATCAGGACAAGAGTAAGCGAGTCGGGGTGGATCTTAGTGCAAGCCAGTTAGGAGATAGCCAAAACGAACAGAAAGAGAGGAGTGGATGTGCTATTGAAACACCTTGTATTACCAAGCTGCCATCTGTATTAACTCTTCATCTTAAGAGGTACATCAAGTGTGGCAATGCCCATCATAAAAATGAAGCACATGTGAGCTATAAGGAGTACCTTGATGTACAGCGATTCATGGACCCCAGGTACTTATAGTTCTTTCATGGTAATATCTAATACTTCTATGCAGTTCTAACTAGTGCCTGTTTTGCTGACTGAATTACTTTTATTTATCAATTTATTTATAGCCTAGTTTGTTGCTTCTATCTTGAAGAATACACAATATTCTCCAAAATAGCCTTTAGAGCGCATGGAATTGTTGGTTAAAGAGTTATTTAGAGACTCCATATTCAAGTGGTGTTCTCATTTGTGATCATGTGGACATTGATGGATAAGTCTTTGTACTCTGGTCTTTGTGGGGCTGCAGGGACAGCATCTTGGACTGCCTTTGGGAGGCAGGACAATAGTCAGTTAGCATCTAGGACAGTCCTTGTGGACAGTAGCATGGTGATCTTGCTGCCCCATCTAGGACAACAGCAGTTAGCATCTTAGACTAGCTTTTAGACTAGAATCTTAAACTAGCATCCTGGCTGCCCAGCCAGCTATAAATATGTATCCCCAGCCCCTTGGGTTGGTATGGCTTTGAGTTTGTGAATATGAGAAAACCAGAAAATTGCCCCAAGTTCATTGTCATCCTCTCAGCTCAATGAGAGTTAGAATTGAGCTTCTAACATCTGGTATCCGAGCCGTACTTTCCTGTAGGTTAGACATCTCCTGCTCTTCTCCCTCCCAAGCAGCAGTTCAGCCACCAACAGCAGCAACTAGCGCAGCAGCTAGCGCAGCAGCACCTGCTGCACCCTCTGCTCTACCTTCCTCACCCGAGCAGACGAGCAGCAGCTCGTCTGAGGCTGCGTCTTCTCCACGCAGCAGCCCCTTGGAGGCGCGCCATGTCCGACGCACCGTCTCAGCGCTCGGTCGCCTCGAGCGCACGGCGTCAGCGACATGCCGAGCTCGCCGCGGCTGAGGAGCGCAGGCGAGCGACGGCACAAGCCGCTGCAGCCCGCCACACCGGCACCGGCTCTTCTCCACGCAGTGGCGCGGGCGGCCAGGGCAGAGGTGGAAGCAGAGGAGGCGGAGGATGCAGCGCGTGCGGCGGAGGTCGAGGTTGAGACCTTACGCGGCAGCCTCAGCGGCTCCATCGCCGGCGACGCCACCGCCGACGAGGACCTTGAGGAGTTGGAGAGGGAGAGAGCGCGGGAGCGGACCGCGCGGTGGGCAGCAGCCCACCCGGCGGCGGCGGCCTGGATGGCGGCGTGCCCGACGGGGCGCCCGGCAACGGTCCAGGGGCCCGCGCGCCCGGCGGCGGCCTGGACGGCGGCGCGCCCGGCGGCTCGCCCGGCGACGGTCTAGGGGTCCGCGCGCCCGGCGACGGTCCAGGGGGCCGAGCACCCGGCGGCGCGGAGGGCGGAGGCGGCGCCCCTGGCGGCGGCCGCCCCCTTGGCGGCGGCACGCAGGGTGGTGGCGGCGCTCCTGGCTGGGGTGCGCGTGGCGGCGCCCCCGGCTACCACGGCCTCCAGGCGGTGGTCAGGGACGTCGGTCCCGGCGGTGGGTGGCCCCCCCTCACCAAGACCAACTACGTCGAGTGGGCCGCGGTCATGGAGGTGAAGCTCCAGGTGCGGCATATGTGGGAGGCAGTCCGGTACGGCGACATCGACTACGATGAGGATCGACGGGCGCTGGATGCTCTCATCGCAGCAGCCCCGCCCGAGATGCAGTTCACGCTTTCCAAGAAGCGAACTGCCAAGGAGACCTGGGACTCCATCGCTGCGGCACGTATCGGCAGCGACCGCGCCCGCAAGACCACTCTCCAGGCACTTCGCAAGGAGTGGGAGAACCTGGCCTTCAAACCAGGTGAGGATGTTGATAACTTCGCCCTCCGTCTCAACACTCTGCTGCAGAAGGTGGTGCAGTTCGGCGACGACACCTACGACGAGGAGAGAGCCGTCGAGAAGCTCTTCCGCTGTGTCCCCGAGAGGTACAGGCAGACCGCTCGCTCGATCGAGTCTCTGCTGGACCTCTCCACCATGACGATCGAGGAGGCGATAGGTCGCCTCAAGGTCGTCGACAGCGACGAGCCACAGCCTCCCTCGGGAGGCATCTCCATCGGTGGGAAGCTCCACCTCACTCAGGAGCAGTGTGAGGCTCGGCGCGGTGACAGGAGGAGGGGGGAGCCCTCTTCCTCGACTGGTGGCCGCAAGCGCGGCAAGCCGCGAAAGGGGCGCGGAGGTGCCCAACCGAGGCACGAGGGCGCGCCGAGGGTGGCGCCCGCGGAGATGCTCAGGGCGGCGCCGCTGACAGGCCAAGGCGGCACGAGACGCCGCCTGCCACAACTGTGGCAGGCCCGGCCACTGGGCCAGGGACTGCCCGCAGCGGAGGCGTGGGGGCCAAGCCCACGTCGCGGAAGCCCAGCCGGATGACGAGCTGGCTCTGTTCCTACTCCACGGGGACACGGAGCCGCATCCGGCGGCACCGCCTGTCACCGCTCTACTCCACCTCGACGAGCCGCGTGCTCGAGTTCTCCTCGGCAATGGCTCCGACGACGACAGGGTCGATGGCTGGTACCTCGACTCCGGCGCCACGCACCACATGACCGGGCGGCGGGAGTTCTTCTCCGACCTGGACGTCGACATAGGTGGCTCCGTCAGGTTCGGGGACTCCTCCGCCGTGGAGATCAAGGGCGTGGACTCCGTGATCTTCACCGCCAAGTCCGGAGAGCACCGGATGCTCACCGGAGTGTAACACCCCGTGTGTTATTTACCTTAATTAGGATTAATTGGGAGTTTAACTTGATCATTAGTGCTAATCGGGTACAGTTTATGGGTCCAGATATTTCTTTCTGAAGTCTCCCGAACCGGCCAGCATGTTCCGTGTTCAAGTCGTCCACGGCGTCGTCTCCTCCTCGCGCAGACGAGAGCCGAGCAGAGCTACTGCTGTGCCGGCCATCCCCGGTCGCGCCCCCCTCCAGTTCTTTCCGCGGGTGCCTCCCCAACCTCATCCTCCACCTCCACCGCGCAGCAGCAGGTCCGGCCGTGCTCTACCCCGACCGGAATCGGCCATCTGCGGGCCGCTAGAGCTGCTGCTCCGCCCCCAACATCAAGCTCCTTCCTCCGGCCATTCCCCGCCGGATTCGAGGCCTTGGTAAGCACCCCCATACCCTCCTATACCAGCCCCAACTCGCGCCCTTCCTTTTCCCCGCCGGAACAGAGCTCCTCACGAGCTCCCGAGGTGGCAGCAATGGCTGTTTGGGGCTGACCCTATTCCACCCCTTCTCCCGTGCTTGGAGTCACCAAAAAGGAACCCCCTGACTCTCCTCTCTCTCCCCATGCCTTTAGCTTCAAGAATGGAGGCCGGGAGTGCCATCCCCAGGGAGCTCAGTGAGCACGAGCTCACTGTAATGGCGACCAGGGACCTCGTGCAGCAATTAGAGTAAGTCCAGGGGGTTTTCTGCAATGTCATAGACTCATAGGAATAGTATTTTAGGGACCAAATCGCTTGAAACTTTGAAAATCCGTAGAAAATAGTAGGAAAATGCTAAAAATGCAAAACCAATTTTGTTAGATTCATATTTTTATGCTCTATAAGATAGAACCAAGAAATGTGTTGTTTGACAAATTTTTGGGTGCATTTTTAATTATGCTAGATAAATGCTTTTTAGCTTGTTTAATGCATAAATGGAGTTAGGAGCATGAGAAAAATGTAAAACCAGTTGGGTTAGTTTTGTTTTGGCAGGTAGAACTTAGGAAAAATATTTAATCTGCTATTTGTTTAATGTTTTTATGATGTTTTGATTTAATCATGAATAATGCTTGTTTACGCTTGTCTTTTTAATATCTGCAGTTTTGGAAGTCGAAAAATTATGAAATTTATGCAGTAGTGTACTCTTGTCATGCTTAGTTCGCTGTAAAAATTTCATGTCCAAAAGATATGCGCATGTGTGTAAATCTGTTTTTGTTCAGTTGGTCTTGTTTAGGCTAAAATAAATGCTTTATGTTAGCAATAAATGTTGGTAAATTGTTTTTACACTCTTTATCAGTATCTTATCATGCTAATTAATTTGTGCTATCAGATCCTTGCTGCATGTCAAGTTGTCGCCCTTGTTTGGTTCCTAGATATAGTTGTTCTCTTGTGTGTTGCTAAGAGGTGATTTTTCCTACATGTTAATTTCAGTAGATAATTCTTGTTTCCTGGGTAATCATGCTAACCATGCTAGAACCAGTTTGTTGCTTGTTTTTATGTACTTTGCTTGTGTTTGCTGGTTAGTAAATAAAGTCCAGAGCTTACTTCTTTTTGGTCTAGGTTTATGCTTAGTCTTCCTAATCAAGTTAATCACACTTCTTGTAGGAAACACTTCAGGCTAAAATACTTGAATGAACTCTTATGTTGCAGCACCAAATCTTTTGCCTTTTGAGTTTGTTTGTTGTGTTACTCGATAAATGATTGCCCAGTCATGTCTTTCCTTTAATTGCATTGCATTTGCATCGTTGCATATCATATAGGTACGCTAGATGTACGACGCGTGGAGCTAAAGGATAAAGTCGGAGCCGAACCCGAAGATGATGTTTGGTTGACATATCCAGAAGATGGATGGATGGATCCCAATGTGCACGACCGAAGGCAGGTGCTCGTCAAGCGAGTGTCATCTAACCAACACTAACTAATTCAGTGTTAATCCCAGGCAAGCCCCGGAGCATAACCCTTAACTTCAGTATTCAATGTTTATTTATATAATTATGGTGCATTTACGTTCTAGGAGTTGATTGGAACCGTAGATGCATGATCCCTAGGTTTCCTCAGTTACTCCACTAGTGTGCAGGTCGTTAGTATTGCAATGCTTAATTAGAGCTCGGTAGAAGTCGAGTGATTCCTGTCACTCGCGAGCTATAGGTCCTGGTTACTTATGGAAAAGTGGTTTGAGAAGGAATCTGTGAGGAAAGAAAAATGGAGACCGGGCGGAGAGGAATTGGATTATGGATATGGAATGTTTGGAAAGTGGACCTCCGCCTGTGTCGATTGAGGACCGTTCCGTTGTTGGCAGTGCTGATCGAGGATTGAACAGTACTAACCACATACCGGAAGTAGGAGGTAGTCGAAACCGGTAAGCTGTGTACCACCTTACAGCGGTGATTTGAATTCCGCCATGCTACGCTGGGCGTGGGAGTTGGCGGGTGTTGGATAGGATGCCGCCTCCGGGTTCTCCGGGAGTTCACTGCGAGGGGCCCATCACCTGGGTTTTAGCAGGCGTAGTTCAGATGCCGTGGTAATGTGGAAAAAGTTGACGCGCGTGGCCCGACAGGGCTTGCATGTGTCGTGTGAGTTAGGTCCACCTTGCAAGGTTAAATCGGATCGATTCGCCGTGACTCGCGGTTATGAGAGCCTTGATCTCTTTGTCACATCGTAGTAAGAAAATGGAATGAAAGAGGAATGGAAAAGATTGGTTTGTGAGTTACTGAAGAATAATCTGCTCCACCATGTGTGCTCTAGATGTTTAGGCGAATTTAGTTAATACTCGCTGTACTAAATGGAGCTAAAATATTGAAAGTAAGGATTCACTCCTAGCAGCATTTCAGCAAAAGAACTCCAGAGCCAAAAAGCCTGGCATGTCTAGATAATGGGCTAAGTATACCCAACGTCGGGTAAGCCTTGCTGAGTATTAGTATACTCAGGGTTTGTTGTCACCCTGTTTTCAGGTAACTACTGCTGGCTGGAGCTAACCAGGATTCACATCGGTGGGCTCGATGTGACGTCCTCACGTCATCGTAGTAATCGTTGTTTTCCTAAACTATACTTCTATTTATTTTCCGCTGCATTTTGAACTCTGATATTTTGCGTAATCTGGTTTGTAAAACTCCGCTTTGTAAATTAAATTTGAGAACTTTTATCTGCGTGTAATCATCTGTGCTCGTCTTCGTGCGAGACTTCCAGTGTTTTCGATCCTTAACCCAACAGGCTGCCGGATTACACCGTTTTAAGTGCGTGTTTACTTGATTAACACTTAAGATGATAGTTAGCGCACTTAAGCCGGTTTAATTTGGGCGGTTCTGTCACAGCTTGTATCAGAGCCGAAACGCACTGGGGATGATTACTTGTATGCTTAATTAAGTTTAAAACTAACTTTTTGGCTTGTAAATTGTTCGGTTTCGAAAGTTTGACGCTAGTTGCGCTAAGGAATAAGATAGATAGCTCGTATGCCCTATCTAGGTTTTATTAGCTATGGTGGCATCTATATATCTATTTTATTCCAGCACTTCCAGCTCTTTACTTTCTGTTAAAAGTTATTTTCTTGCACAACTGTTATTCTGTAACGACGCACCTACGCTGAGGTAAGCAAGGTGAGTGTTCTGATAGTCCTTAGAATAGCCCACGTGTTTCATACGTGCGCGGGTCCCGTATGTTGAGCATACGAGGAGGTGACAAGGCTCAATTCAAACGAGCCTGTCGCTATCTGCCGCCTGATATGGAGTGCGGATTTCATGCCGTGTGATTGTGATCACGGCCATTTCGTAAGGCAATGTTACGAGATGTAAACCTGTCATGCGATTGGCCATGACCGTGACCCTTGGGACACGTCTACCCTTGGATGTCCCGTAAGGCGAGTGTACGGGAAGTGAATACGTTGTTATGACGTATGCAGCGCTGCCCATTCAGCGTCGAACGTCTGGGTGCCATCTCTATAGTGGATGGTAATGTATGTGTGAATATGTGGAAAACTGCATATGCGTTACCCGTGTGGCGTAGGACACATGGGGGCCGTTCGTGTGTGCTGGCACGAAGGGTCCAGAAATGGATATTTATATCTATCTCTGTGTTCTTTTGCAGGAAACTAACCACGTTAAGCGCGTTATAAAATCATTGATCGTAGGAACGACTAGTCTATATATAGGGAGAGAACGTAATTGTGCCACCGATTGTCCTCGTATACCATATTTTGGTACTTGTTTGGGTGAGAAACGCTAGAACGTGCATGCATCTTGGCATAATCGTGAGTTTGATTGATTGTCATGCTTGTCGCGTCGTTTGCTAAAATATGATGCTTTTACCTTAAGGTTCACCTAGATTTTGTGTTGTTAGTAGTGAGACCTATACAATCTGCTAGTCTGACCCTGGTTGAGAAGATCTTTCTCAGCGGCTTTGGATCATGTGAGAACCTTTCCAGTAGATCTTAGCTTGTCATTCAAGTCAACCTCTTGATTCATGTCTTGGACCAATTCCAACAAAACCACTATTACTTTTCATGGCAAAGCCTTGAATTTGCCAACAAAGTCTTTCAATCCATCGTTCAATGATCGGCCTATCATTGATTTCGTAATCTATATTGTTGGCTATTTTGATTCTAACACCGGAACTTTGTACATTCCATTCTTGCTCAGTAGTTTTGGATAAATTAAAAAAAGTTTATGACAAAATAACTTTTTGAATACAGTCATTGCAACAATCATGCATCACGTCATTGGTCAGTGCATGGTGTTGCATCATCGTCGAGAATCCATAGATTGACTAACGGGAATGCGTTCGAGTGTAACATCGTGGGTTGTCTTGGATTCCCTCTAACCTATCTTGACTCTTCTGGCCTGTTGGGTTGCTACTCTTGTTTTCTCTTGTGGTGGTGTTTAGTTGCATGACCCTGATGCTGCGACGGAACCTAGGGCCTCATGTGTGTTGCAGCCACATGATGGAGCCACTAGGAGCGCGCTGGTGTCTCGGTATATGTGACATACCTCACCTCAATCCATTCTTATGCAACCCTTACTAGTGTCCTAACTTCTAATACTTACTCAAGGGTATGGGGTTAACGCGAGTTTAGTCACGAGGGAACAGTCATAAGACGCGTGTTGCATTGTGTGCATCGCAAACTCACGTGTGTATGCATCATATTTTATGCATCTCATACATGCATACATCAAGAGCATCATCATTTTTGCATCATGGTGTATGCATCATTGGGCCAGCATCATGGCAAATGCATCGTGTCATATGCACCATTTCATCCATCATTTTATTGCACTGGCATTGCAATCATCCATCTCTAGGGTGCATCATTATCATGGCTATCGAGCATTTGCACTCTGAGTTGGAATATATTTTGTCATTATTCCTTGATTGCATCGGCATAAATGGGCATGTTTTGCAACTAGTATCGTGCAACTCATTCAAATAATATAATTCTGAGCAAGGATGTTCCGAAATTTCCATTTAAACCCATCTTCCGTGCTATCCTCACTTGTTCTCCCAAGCCTTGTGCTGAATCTCACCGACATCCGCTTTCCTCATGTGATGATTTTATCATTGTGAAAACTGACCACTTTGTCTCATCTGCATACCTTGTTTGGTTAACTTTTCCTTCGAATCTGAAAACCTGGCATGACTTAATTCTCCATTCTAGTTGAAGAGCCGTGTAAGAATCGAGTTTGGTGCTTTCTTAAAAACGATCATCGTCATCAGGAGGCGTCCTTGGCTGCATGCAAAGAGGAAGTTCCTTTCGCCTTAGTGGCAAAATCCTAGATCTGGAATGCGTTCGTAATCTTTTGAGTTCCATAAATGACCCTGATCAAGTTTGGAGCTAAAAAAATCCTATATTCAGTGCTAGTTACGGTTATTGTGCTGCAAAAATCTAGTATCTATGCATCGTGTAGACCTTTTGTTGACTCGTCAACCCAGTCAAGTTTTCTCAAATACTCGTCTATATCTGTAGTAGACTCATGTGACTGCTGGTCAAATTCTACCAAACAATCATGGTTCAACCTCTCTATCGCTTATTCTAAAGAGGATCGGGTGCAAGATTAATCTCTTTTTATGTCTTGGCCTTAGAATCTTTTCCTCGTAAATCGTGTCTTTACTTTATCAGCTAGGTCTTTGGATGGTATATCAGTTTGTTTTGTACCCTGCTTGTTTCATCCCTAATTTCCTCATATCTGTAAATGTTTATCGGCCTTAATCTCATATTGGTGCTCCATCGGACAGAATCTCATGTTGCTCGTTAATCAAGTAATCTCGTTGATGGACGCAATCTGTATGTGAAGCTTAAACAAGAGTTTTATTTTCCTGCAGTCTGTGGCAACTAATCTTTGTTGTTCTCATGTTATGCCTCCATTTTTTTTATCACTTCTTTGCTACCCCTCATTCTCATAATGCTCATCCATGCATGCTTCATCTGTGCAACAAGGGAATTCTCATCAGTGGTATCCTCAGTAATGGTGTAATGATTAAGGAGTGATGGCGCCGCAATGAAACCAAGAGCCTACTCTGAGAAATTGACACATGCTTGTACTGCTCGACACACGCTGGTGTTGAGATTGCTAATCATGATCCCTTATACAACTATGTTGGTGTGCTATATCCTCGTGGCCATTCCCTGCATCTATCGTTCGTAGTTCTACCTGGAGGTCTCTATATCGGACCGAAGTCTAGTGAGTCTCTCTTCCGAAGTTACGAAGGGGATGATCTTTGAAAGAACTACTACTGGACGAAAATGATAGAAGACTACAAGAAGTGGTAGATAAAGGACCTTGTTTGATCTGCCGAGATGATCAAGCAACAGATGCCATAACTGTTGGAACGAGAGGGCATAAAATCGTGGGAGATATCGTGTTTCTTATGTCTTGCTTCTTAAACTTTTTCTAAGTTCTCAGTCTTTATCTGCAAAGGATCATATCGTCAACATCGGTCTTCTCTGATGTGATTGTTTCCTGCCACTTTAGGTGGTTGATCTGTTCCTTTATCCTTGGAAGTCTTTCGTTCTGAATCTCGGGACGAGATTCTTTTAAGGGGGTAGGGTTGTAACACCCCGTGTGTTATTTACCTTAATTAGGATTAATTGGGAGTTTAACTTGATCATTAGTGCTAATCGGGTACAGTTTATGGGTCCAGATATTTCTTTCCGAAGTCTCCCGAACCGGCCAGCATGTTCCGTGTTCAAGTCGTCCACGGCGTCGTCTCCTCCTCGCGCAGACGAGAGCCGAGCAGAGCTACTGCTGTGCCGGCCATCCCCGGTCGCGCCCCCCTCCAGTTCTTTCCGCGGGTGCCTCCCCAACCTCATCCTCCACCTCCACCGCGCAGCAGCAGGTCCGGCCGTGCTCTACCCCGACCGGAATCGGCCATCTGCGGGCCGCTAGAGCTGCTGCTCCGCCCCCAACATCAAGCTCCTTCCTCCGGCCATTCCCCGCCGGATTCGAGGCCTTGGTAAGCACCCCCATACCCTCCTATACCAGCCCCAACTCGCGCCCTTCCTTTTCCCCGCCGGAACAGAGCTCCTCACGAGCTCCCGAGGTGGCAGCAATGGCTGTTTGGGGCTGACCCTATTCCACCCCTTCTCCCGTGCTTGGAGTCACCAAAAAGGAACCCCCTGACTCTCCTCTCTCTCCCCATGCCTTTAGCTTCAAGAATGGAGGCCGGGAGTGCCATCCCCAGGGAGCTCAGTGAGCACGAGCTCACTGTAATGGCGACCAGGGACCTCGTGCAGCAATTAGAGTAAGTCCAGGGGGTTTTCTGCAATGTCATAGACTCATAGGAATAGTATTTTAGGGACCAAATCGCTTGAAACTTTGAAAATCCGTAGAAAATAGTAGGAAAATGCTAAAAATGCAAAACCAATTTTGTTAGATTCATATTTTTATGCTCTATAAGATAGAACCAAGAAATGTGTTGTTTGACAAATTTTTGGGTGCATTTTTAATTATGCTAGATAAATGCTTTTTAGCTTGTTTAATGCATAAATGGAGTTAGGAGCATGAGAAAAATGTAAAACCAGTTGGGTTAGTTTTGTTTTGGCAGGTAGAACTTAGGAAAAATATTTAATCTGCTATTTGTTTAATGTTTTTATGATGTTTTGATTTAATCATGAATAATGCTTGTTTACGCTTGTCTTTTTAATATCTGCAGTTTTGGAAGTCGAAAAATTATGAAATTTATGCAGTAGTGTACTCTTGTCATGCTTAGTTCGCTGTAAAAATTTCATGTCCAAAAGATATGCGCATGTGTGTAAATCTGTTTTTGTTCAGTTGGTCTTGTTTAGGCTAAAATAAATGCTTTATGTTAGCAATAAATGTTGGTAAATTGTTTTTACACTCTTTATCAGTATCTTATCATGCTAATTAATTTGTGCTATCAGATCCTTGCTGCATGTCAAGTTGTCGCCCTTGTTTGGTTCCTAGATATAGTTGTTCTCTTGTGTGTTGCTAAGAGGTGATTTTTCCTACATGTTAATTTCAGTAGATAATTCTTGTTTCCTGGGTAATCATGCTAACCATGCTAGAACCAGTTTGTTGCTTGTTTTTATGTACTTTGCTTGTGTTTGCTGGTTAGTAAATAAAGTCCAGAGCTTACTTCTTTTTGGTCTAGGTTTATGCTTAGTCTTCCTAATCAAGTTAATCACACTTCTTGTAGGAAACACTTCAGGCTAAAATACTTGAATGAACTCTTATGTTGCAGCACCAAATCTTTTGCCTTTTGAGTTTGTTTGTTGTGTTACTCGATAAATGATTGCCCAGTCATGTCTTTCCTTTAATTGCATTGCATTTGCATCGTTGCATATCATATAGGTACGCTAGATGTACGACGCGTGGAGCTAAAGGATAAAGTCAGAGCCGAACCCGAAGATGATGTTTGGTTGACATATCCAGAAGATGGATGGATGGATCCCGATGTGCACGACCGAAGGCAGGTGCTCGTCAAGCGAGTGTCATCTAACCAACACTAACTAATTCAGTGTTAATCCCAGGCAAGCCCCGGAGCATAACCCTTAACTTCAGTATTCAATGTTTATTTATATAATTATGGTGCATTTACGTTCTAGGAGTTGATTGGAACCGTAGATGCATGATCCCTAGGTTTCCTCAGTTACTCCACTAGTGTGCAGGTCGTTAGTATTGCAATGCTTAATTAGAGCTCGGTAGAAGTCGAGTGATTCCTGTCACTCGCGAGCTATAGGTCCTGGTTACTTATGGAAAAGTGGTTTGAGAAGGAATCTGTGAGGAAAGAAAAATGGAGACCGGGCGGAGAGGAATTGGATTATGGATATGGAATGTTTGGAAAGTGGACCTCCGCCTGTGTCGATTGAGGACCGTTCCGTTGTTGGCAGTGCTGATCGAGGATTGAACAGTACTAACCACATACCGGAAGTAGGAGGTAGTCGAAACCGGTAAGCTGTGTACCACCTTACAGCGGTGATTTGAATTCCGCCATGCTACGCTGGGCGTGGGAGTTGGCGGGTGTTGGATAGGATGCCGCCTCCGGGTTCTCCGGGAGTTCACTGCGAGGGGCCCATCACCTGGGTTTTAGCAGGCGTAGTTCAGATGCCGTGGTAATGTGGAAAAAGTTGACGCGCGTGGCCCGACAGGGCTTGCATGTGTCGTGTGAGTTAGGTCCACCTTGCAAGGTTAAATCGGATCGATTCGCCGTGACTCGCGGTTATGAGAGCCTTGATCTCTTTGTCACATCGTAGTAAGAAAATGGAATGAAAGAGGAATGGAAAAGATTGGTTTGTGAGTTACTGAAGAATAATCTGCTCCACCATGTGTGCTCTAGATGTTTAGGCGAATTTAGTTAATACTCGCTGTACTAAATGGAGCTAAAATATTGAAAGTAAGGATTCACTCCTAGCAGCATTTCAGCAAAAGAACTCCAGAGCCAAAAAGCCTGGCATGTCTAGATAATGGGCTAAGTATACCCAACGTCGGGTAAGCCTTGCTGAGTATTAGTATACTCAGGGTTTGTTGTCACCCTGTTTTCAGGTAACTACTGCTGGCTGGAGCTAACCAGGATTCACATCGGTGGGCTCGATGTGACGTCCTCACGTCATCGTAGTAATCGTTGTTTTCCTAAACTATACTTCTATTTATTTTCCGCTGCATTTTGAACTCTGATATTTTGCGTAATCTGGTTTGTAAAACTCCGCTTTGTAAATTAAATTTGAGAACTTTTATCTGCGTGTAATCATCTGTGCTCGTCTTCGTGCGAGACTTCCAGTGTTTTCGATCCTTAACCCAACAGGCTGCCGGATTACACCGTTTTAAGTGCGTGTTTACTTGATTAACACTTAAGATGATAGTTAGCGCACTTAAGCCGGTTTAATTTGGGCGGTTCTGTCACACGGAGTCTACTACATCCCGGCGCTGCGGAACTCCATCATCAGCCTTGGGCAGCTCGATGAGAGCGGCTCCCGCGTGGTGATCGACAGCGGGGTCCTCCGCATCTGGGACCACCGTCGCCAGCTTCTCGCCAGGGTGGTTCGAGGGAAGAACCGCCTCTACATCCTCCATGTCGGGGTGGCCCAGCCTCTTTGTCTTGCAGCTCGCAGGGACGACGAGGCATGGCAGTGGCACGAGCGCTTTGGGCACCTCCACTTTGAGGCCCTGAAGCGGCTCGGCGCCAAGGAGATGGTGCGAGGCCTCCCGTGCCTCGACCACGTGGAGCAGCTCTGCGACGTCTGCGTGCTGACGAAGCAGAGGCGGCACTCCTTCCCCCAGCAGGCGAGCTTCCGAGCCAAGGAGCGGCTCGAGCTCGTACACGGGGACTTGTGTGGCCCGGTGACACCGGTCACACCAGGAGGACGACGCTACTTCCTGCTACTCGTCGACGACCTCTCCCGCTTCATGTGGGTGATGATCCTCGGCAGCAAGGGAGAGGCTGCGGACGCCATCAGGCGTGCTCAGGCTGCTACGGAGGCGGAGAGCGGCCGCAAGTTGCGCGTGCTGCGCACCGACAACGGCGGCGAGTTCAAGGCGGCCGAGTTCACGGCGTACTGCGCGTTTGAGGGCATCCAGCGCCACTATTCTGCGCCGTACAGCCCGCAGCAGAATGGCGTCGTCGAGCGGCGCAACCAGACGGTGGTGGGGATGGCCCGGGCCCTCCTCAAGCAGAGGGACATGCCGGCCGTCTTCTGGGGAGAGGCGGTGGTGACGGCCGTCTACATCCTCAACCGCTCGCCCACCAAGGCGCTCGACGGCATGACGCCGTATGAGGCTTGGCATGGGCGTAAGCCGGCGGTCTCCCACCTGCGGGTCTTCGGCTGCCTCGCGTTCGCCAAAAAGCTTGGCCACATCGGCAAGCTCGACGACAGGAGCACTCCGGGAATGTTCATCGGCTACGCGGAGGGTTCGAAGGCCTACCGCATTCTCGACCCGGAGACACAGCGTGTGCGCACGGCGCGCGACGTTGTGTTCGACGAAGGGCGAGGATGGGCGTGGGACAAGGCGGTGGACGACGGCTCGGTTCCGACGTACGACGACTTCACCGTCGAGTACGTCCACTTCGAGGGAGCCGGGGGAGTAGGCAGCTCTCTTTCGCCGAGCGTGCCTACCCCGGTCCCCGAACCTCCACCGACTCCGGCGCCCGCCACACCGGCGGCACCACGCTCTTTAGCTACGACTCCGGCTGCGCCGAGTTCCTCGGCTGCACCACCACAGCCGGCGACGCCGCGCACTCCAGCACTGACAGCCACTCCTTCGGGCACGCCTACTACAGCACCTGCTCATACTGAGCACAGCCCAGTGGAGTTCGCTACTCCGCTCTCTCACGATGAGCGCATCGACGCGTACCACGACGGTGAGCCACTGCGGTACCGTACGATGGAGGACCTTCTCGCCGATCAGCCGGTGCCGAGACTGGTGCCTCACGACTTGGAGGCGCAGTTGCACCTCGCGTGCGACGACGGCGAGCCTCGGTCTTTCGCAGAGGCCGAGGGACACGCGGCATGGCGTGCCGCGATGCAGTCGGAGATGGACGCGGTTGAGAAGAACCGCACTTGGGAGCTTGCTGATCTCCCTCGTGGTCACCGCGCGATCACCCTTAAGTGGGTGTTCAAGCTGAAGAGGGATGAGGCCGGCACCGTCTTCAAGCACAAGGCTCGCCTGGTGGCACGAGGTTTCGTGCAGCAGGAGGGAGTCGACTTCGACGATGCCTTCGCTCCCGTGGCACGGATGGAGTCCGTGCGACTTCTCCTTGCGCTGGCTGCCCAGGAGGGCTGGCGCGTCCATCACATGGACGTCAAGTCGGCGTTTCTCAACGGCGACTTGAAGGAGGAGGTCTACGTGCACCAGCCGCCGGGGTTTGCGATCCCCGGCAAGGAGGGTAAGGTGCTACGTCTGCGCAAGGCCCTCTATGGCTTGCGGCAGGCCCCGAGGGCGTGGAACGCCAAGCTGGACTCCACGCTCAAGGGGATGGGCTTCGAGCAAAGCCCGCACGAGGCGGCCATCTACCGGCGGGGCAATGGAGGCAATGCCCTGCTGGTGGGTGTCTACGTCGACGACTTGGTGATCACCGGCACCAAGGATGAGGAGGTGGTGGCATTCAAGGAGGAGATGAAGGCCACCTTTCAGATGAGCGACCTGGGGCCTCTCTCCTTCTACCTAGGGATCGAGGTGCACCAGGACGACTCCGGGATCACACTTCAACAGACCGCCTACGCCAAGCGCGTCGTCGAGCTCGCCGGGCTCACCGACTGCAACCCAGCTCTCACTCCGATGGAGGAGAGGCTAAAGCTGAGCCGTGACAGCACGACAGAGGAGGTGGACGCTACTCAGTACCGGCGCCTTGTGGGGAGCCTCCGCTACCTCACCCACACACGGCCAGACTTGGCGTTCACCGTCGGCTACGTTAGTCGGTTCATGCAGCGACCGACGACGGAGCACCAGCAGGCCGTGAAGAGGATCATCCGCTATGTTGCGGGGACTCTCGACCACGGCCTCCACTACCTGAGGTGCCCTGGAGCGGCACACTTCGTCGGGTACAGCGACAGCGACCACGCCGGCGACATCGACACCAGCAAGAGCACGAGCGGGATCCTCTTCTTCCTCGGCGAGTGCCTCGTTAGCTGGCAGTCGGTCAAGCAGAAGGTGGTGGCCTTGTCCAGCTGCGAGGCCGAGTACATAGCGGCCTCCACCGCGTCGACTCAGGCGCTCTGGCTCGCTCGACTGCTTGGTGATCTACTCGGCAGAGACATTGGAGCAGTGGAGCTCAGGGTGGACAGCAAGTCCGCTCTGGCCTTGGCGAAGAACCCGTTTTCCACGAACGGAGCAAGCACATTCGGGTGAAGTATCACTTCATCCGAGGCTGCTTGGAGGAAGGAAGCATCAAGGCGAGCTACATCAACACCAAGGATCAGCTTGCGGATCTGCTCACCAAGCCCCATGGGAGGATCAAGTTCCTTGAGCTTTGCTCCAGGACTGGGATGGTCCAACCTTCCCACAAGACGACGCACAAGACTTAGGGAGAGAATGATGGATAAGTCTTTGTACTCTGGTCTTTGTGGGGCTCTGTACTTGTGGGGCTGCAGCACCTTTCCTGCTGCATTGTTGTCCCTAGAGGACAGCATCTTGGACTGCCTTTGGGAGGCAAGACAATAGTCAGTTAGCATCTAGGACAGTCCTTGTGGACAGTAGCATGGTGGTCTTGCTGCCCCATCTAGGACAGCAGCAGTTAGCATCTTAGACTAGCTTTTAGACTAGCATCCTGGCTGCCCAGCCAGCTATAAATATGTATCCCCAGCCCCTTGGGTTGGTATGGCTTTGAGTTTGTGAATATGAGAAAACCAGAAAATTGCCCCAAGTTCATTGTCATCCTCTCAGCTCAATGAGAGTTAGAATTGAGCTTCTAACAGACATGCAGTATCCGTATACTGTGTACACACTAGTTTTTGACTTTCCAATTCAACTACTAGAGTTTATAAACAAGCATGTACCCTAGATAATGAAAATGAATGGTATTTAGAGCATGCTCGTTTCCTCAAAACTTGGATAACTTCCCCCTTTTTGAACTGTGTGAATGCAATTGAACAAATGCCACCTGTGACATATCCAGAAAGGAGTATTTGTCCACAAATGCCACCTCTAGAAATGTTGAAAAGCTATGTTATGTTTCATTTGTGGTTAGTGAGAAAGGGAATTAGATGTCGACGCAAATGGTCCTATGTTTCCAACTAATTGCTGGTCCAGCTCGACAAAAAAAAATTTGACTTGTCACTAGAATCCTATGATATCTGCCTGTCATAATCTTGTCTTAGATCAAAAACTGCTTTAGTGAATAAATTGCAATGGAATTTGCATGTACAATAGTACAGGTTATATTCACATATGCATTGAACGGGCAGGTTATCTTCTACAAACCCCATTCATATTAGCAGTGTATCACGTATGTGTTGATATTAAAAATAAATATATGCAAGTTAAAAAATATAATTATCATATCTTAGAGCTCATTATTACTGTGTTAGAGGTTACCTCTTAAATCCATAGCCTAGTAGCCTTTTTATTTGTTGAAACGTTTGATATTTGGTAGAATTCTGGTGATGATATTTCAAAGATCGATGGATATACATAAACCTAGTATTCTTTAATGGGCTTCTTAATATTTGTTTTAGTTGATTATTTTTGTTAAATGTTAGTTACTTGAGAGGGGTCATATGGGTGTTTATTTGTAGTGATTGCTTGTGATCAATTTTCGATTTTTAGGATATATGATCAAGAATGGCATACCGTTGTTGATACTGTTATTAATTTCTTTTCTCTAATATTCAGCTCCGTGGACAAAGATAAATCTTTGTATCAGCTAGCTGGTGTAGTGGAGCACTGTGGACCGTCCATGAATGCCGGACACTATGTTGCTTACGTAAGAGCAAGGAGGCTTGGAAATCATGAACAGCAGAGCACCTGCTCTTCCTCATGGTTTTGTGCGGACGATGGTCACATCAGATATGTCACTCTAGAAGATGTTCTCAAGCGTGAGGCATACATTCTTTTCTATGAGAAGATGGAAGGCTAAGACATGGCTAGCGTAAGATCTGACACACCTCATCAAATAACAGTCGCGAAAACATGCAGATGAATGAGATTAGCTTGCCTGCTTTGATTGGCAATGATTCAGTTAGTCAGTTAGTGTACATGTTAGGCTCTGATCAAGTCCATTTTTGTTGTAGGAGGTCAAACTGACTGAAACTTGTACGCAGTTAGAGTTTTTTGGCTGATCTGGTCAGGCTGATTCATATCCCATTACCGCTGCCTGTTAGTGGGATCAGACTATGAATGGAAAGGAACATATGGCATTGATCTGATTGGTGAATTGATCGTACTGGTCTTGTAAGAGGTTGTGTGGGGTGGTGGTACTGTTACATGATAATGGTTTACAATAATGGAAAGTTTAGGAGTATTCCTTGATGCGTTGAACTTTGCTATAATTCTAGCTTCGTGCATATTATCTGCAGTATGCTTTACATTGCAGAAATTATACTGGCTTTTTGTTGGTGTCACCTAAATACGATGTTAAACGGTCAATTCTCTGTTCCAGCTGTCTCATCGAAAAGTTTGAACAGGTTGATGACGGAAGGCGACATCATTTCTTTCTTTTGTGAAACACGCTCATTGCAATTTCTACTCGCATGTCTGTACTGTAGATGAGAGTAGCTTAGTTTTGAGTGTGCTCTGTGCTAACATTCTGACTAGAGCAAATTCTTGAGACACCGCTCCATTCCGGGGCTTTGCCTGCCGGCAGGCAAGTCTTTCAGATAGCGACATCGCCATGCAGCACCATAGTTTGCAGGGTTTTTTTTTTGAAAGAATGGTAGTTTGCGACAAAGGAAAACTCGTCAGGCAGGCGGTTTGGTCTTTCCCCTGCTCTTCTGCACGGCGTGGTCGTGGCAAGTGACAACCACTGTTGATGTGCTGGCATAGTGGCATCTGACAAGTGCGACACTACGATGTCGCTGTGCAAACCGTTGGCAAAGCGTGGAGGCCCAGCGTCCAGCGAGCGTTCTCCCAGCTGTGCGTCGCTGATGAGCCGAGGAGGGCGGGAGCCAAAGTTTCGGAGGGAGGAAGCGATCGATGGCGACTCGGAACTTTCCTTTTCTCGCCGATGCGACAATGTCGCTGGAGCTACCTCTCCTTTTTTGTGCGCACGCACCTCTCTTTCCTGAGAAGAAGCAGCGAGAACGATGGAACGCGCGAGCAGCCACACGTCTTTCCCGCTCTTGTGTTGCGCGCCGCAGTCGCTGACAGACCGAACAGCGTGGTTGGCTGGTTGCAGGCTTGCAGCGTTTGGAAGGTTCAGCAGCCGCTGCGCTGCGGTGCCACCAGTGATGGATGGGATGGAACAGAGCTGGCACGCGGCCCAGGATCAGCGGCCCAACCAGCGCGGCCGCAGATCTGGCCTCCCCACTCGATTGCTTGCCATCGCGCGAGCAGTCGCCAACCACACCCTCATCAGACGGCCCACCCAGACCCCGCAGACGACCGAGCCGCGCCGCGCAGGAGCACCGGCGCGGTCGGACCGACGGGCACGGCGCGGCTCCCCCTCCCAGGGTTTTAAAATCCGACCGAACCGGCCTAACCGCCGCCCTCCGGTACCGGTTTACCGGACCGGTTAGGCCGGTAACCGGTGGAAACCGGTTGAATTCAAATCTAAATTCAAATAAATTCAAAAACTCCTATGCAACCGGTTCCGACCGGTTTGACCGGTTTACCGGCCGGTTTTACCGGTTTACTGGTCGGTTTGACCGGTTTGAAATTCAAAAGCTCCCGTGCAACCGGTTTACCGGCCGGTTTGACCGGTTTACCGACCGGTTTGACCGGTTTACCGGCCGGTTTGACCAGTTTACCGGCCGGTTTGATCGGTGGGCCTTCATGGGCCGGCCCATTTTTTTTCTTTTTCTTTTTTGATTTAACTTTAAATTCCCACAAACTGTACTAAATGAATGAATTTTTGAGAAAATTTGACACCATTAGATTCATCACACCTTGAAGTATTTTTATGAATTTTTTAGAAATTTTTCATTTTTTGAATTCAAATTTAAAATTTGAATTTGGACCGGTTGGGTACCGGTCGAAACCGGACCCGGACCGGTTCCCACGGTTAGGTTAACCATGCCCCCTCCCCGACAAACGGCATCCCGTTTCGCCTCTCGGCAGATCCGCACTCCCCCGCGCTGCCGCTCCGCTGATACCGCCCGCCCCCCTCCGTCGCCCACGCCCCCGCCCCCGCCAGCCCAGCCTTTATTACTCCCTGCTCTCCGACCTCGGGAGCGCGAGCGCTGCTGCAAACCTTCCAAGCCGCTGGCCGAACCCACCCAAAAGGCGAAGAGCAGCCACCTTCGCCCCCCAGATCGGCGGATCATCACGCGGCGGCGGCTCACAGCTCCGGCCTCGCCCGCGCGAGATCCGAACGAGACACCCGACGCACGCCTCCCCAGGCGCGCCACGCCCTCCCCCACTTTATTAGCCCACCCGAGAGCGTGCCGCTTGGAATAGGCGGCGCTTCGGTTCGGCTCCTTCCTCCCCCTCTCTCTTCTGCCGTGTCCGGGCTTGCCGAGCGGCGGGCGGGTTGGTTGGCGTCGGGAAGGAGGAGGAGTCGTCGAGGATGGAGGGGCGGGTGATGCGGCGCAGCGTCACGCTGGCGGACCAGCTCGCCGCGGTGGGGCCGCCGCCGGCGGTGGGGGCGGCGGGGTCGTGCAACCTCCGCGACCTGCTCAAGCTCCGCGACGAGGACGACCTCGCGGCGGGGCGCCGGGCGGCGGTCACGCTCGCCTCCGCCATGGCCGCCGAGAGGCAGGCCTCGCTGCCGCCGCCCTCGTCGTCGTCCGCCGCCGCCGCAGCGGCCGCGGCGCGCACCCTCCTCGACATCATCCGGGACGACCAGCAGCCTCCAGCCGCCGCGCCGGGGGCCGACGCCGGCGACCCCGTGCTCGTCCGCCGCGCGGTGTCGCTTCCCGCCCCGAGCACGGCGGCCTCCCCGCCGGCGCCGGCGTTCGCGCCCGCCGAGGCCGTCCCTTCTCCCGCCCCGCCTCCGCCTCCCCGGCCGGCGAGCCAGCCGCCCACGGTGGTGGCGGCGCAAGAGGAGGAGGAGGAGCAGGGGGAGAGGGTCTCCCTGATGGCGCTCCTCGAGCAGACGGACAGGCAGTGGAGCGCCGGCGCGGGCGGCGCGGCCCCGCGCGATGAGGAGTTGGCGGAAGCGGCGGCGCTGGAGCTGGTGGAGGACGACGCCGACGCGGAGCCGGAGGCCGCGGGCAAAGGGGTG
The DNA here is from genome assembly GCF_016808335.1 of Panicum virgatum. Classification (NCBI taxonomy): domain Eukaryota; kingdom Viridiplantae; phylum Streptophyta; class Magnoliopsida; order Poales; family Poaceae; genus Panicum; species Panicum virgatum. The sequence goes on along the minus strand of NC_053141.1, from coordinate 44,843,683 downwards.
GTCGCCGGGTGCTGCTGCGTGTGCATGGCGCGCGCCAAGGGCGCGGCCTTCATCCCCTGCGGCCACACCTTCTGCCGCGCCTGCGCCCGCGAGCTCCTCGCCGGCCGCGGCCGCTGCCCGCTCTGCAACGCCGCCATCGTCGACGTCCTCGACATCTTCTGACCCCGGGCCCCCCTCCCCCACACCCTCCCCCGGCTCGTGCGGCGGCGCTGCCGACACCTCGTCCGGCGAAATGCGCTCGCCGACGGCCGACCGCCTCGGATCGGCCAATCCGGCAACTGAAATAGGATCCAGACATAGATAGATCTCTCTCTCAATCAACTCTCCCCTTCCATGCCCTGTTCTTGTGCTGCTGCTGCGATTGTGTTGTGCTGCTGCTGCGATTTGTGAAAAGATTAGAACATGTTGGCGACTTCAATTAAAGCATCACCTGCTGCAAAATTGCGACTTGCTCCTAAAGATCAGCATTTCCCAAATCCAGAAACCATGCTGGATCAAGCACAGGTTGTTGACTACCCAATCAGTCAGAGTGCGCTGCCGTGGCCGGTTTTGACCTGGGATTAGTAACGCTGCAATTACTCCCCCTGCTGCAGTCCAGCTAGCATACGAGTAGCAAGCACGCACTGTTTGAAGATCTCAAGAAGAGTCTACTCAACTAGACTCCGTAGTCGAGATACCCTGCGCGTCGCGTTTTAAATTAAATTTTGTTACTGCTGCACACCACGCCACAGCGTGAGTCCATTTACTGCGGCTTCGAGCTCAGCTCAGCTCGGCCTCGGCTCCCTGCCTCTCAGTGCTTCTTCCCACTCCATGGACGAGCGCCTGCCTGGGCCTTGTCAAAGTCCAACATTTCAAACAAAGCTCCATTTTTTCCTACGCTTCGAGGTGTCAGATTTGAACATTTCAAGGCCCTGATTGGAGCGCGCGACGTCTCGAGGTATAAGAAAATCCACGGGATAAGATGGAGAGATGGGCTCATACGTCGGCGACGCCGACCGATGGAGCGAACGCACGGCACGTATGTCAACTTTGGAAATGATCCGTTCTCTCCCAGAAAATCTCTATCGGCCGCCGGGGCGTCGGGCGTCACCTGCGTAAAGAAAAGCCAGGCACTCGTACACGCAACCGTGGACAGACAGAAGCAGCTGAGCACGGAGCACTAGCACAAAGAGCGCTCGTCTGACGCCGACCCAACCATCAACGCCTCAACGGAACGGGGCCAGTGTTTTCCCGTCCCCAATGGCAATGGGGCACACGGAAGGAAAGGGAAAGAGGGTTGGTCGCGGGCACTTGTCAGTGCGGGTGCCGCGATGGGCGGCGGCGGTGGAGCCTCAAGGCGCGCACAGGCCGGGCCGCGTGTTCTGTCCTCGGCGTCTCGTACGCGGACCCGGGGGTCGTGGTGGTGGCGGCGGCGCGGGCCTGGTGGGTTCCGGTTGGACGAGCGGCTCACCGCTCATCGGCAGTCGCCAACCCCAACTGCTCCGGCGGCGGTACCACGGCCTGGGTTCGGCCGGGTACGAGGTTGGAATGTTCAGGTGGGGAGAATCATCGATCGAATCGGAGATCGTTCGCCGGCGCTGGCGCCGCCTGCCCGCGGCTCACCCGCTCCGCCAAACTACACCGAACCCAGACGCATGCAACGGCCGCCGGCTCGCCAACCGGATGGGCTTCGGTCGCGGCGACGGAGAGAGCGACGGGTTCCGGCACATCCTATGCCAAGTAAAGTAACGACCTGACCTCAGCGGCGGTGCCGGGCAGGCGGAGCCGATCGGCGGCGTCATCCCGGTGGTTAAGCTAACTTGATCATCACACAGCTTCATTATTAGTGGTGTCTTTCAAAAAAAAAAGAATCGTTAATATTGGGCTGATTTGGACACTGGCGGCTGTTTACTGGTCAAAGCGCAATCAGCCAGATGCGCCCGGAATCTGCTGATGCTCTATAAAAGCACTTGTTTTTTCTTCAGTTTATACTATCCGCCGATTCCCTGGGTTTCAATCATGCAGCGCGGGGTTTATCCGTTCTTGGTTTTTGTTGCCTTCGCGGACGCCGACGGACAGCGACAAGGGCGTGCGGGAAAAAGGCGGCCGGAGCGGCAAGAGCCGGAAGCCCGGAACGATCCGGGAGCAGGCAGAAACGGTGGGGGGTTTCGGCCGGGTCTGCGGCCGCATGGCGCTCGCGGATTTGGAGGCTTGCGCACGGACAGGGAACGAGGCTTCGGCGGCTCGGCACCGGCACGCGAGATTCCTGGCGTGCGGGGGCGACCTGCGTGCCATGCGAGCGCGGGGATGGGGGGTTTGGCTTTGTGGGGGAAGAGGCCGAGGAAGCAGAACGTGGGTGGGAGAGATCGATCCGCCGAGAGCTTGACGGCTTCTTGGAACTGAAAGTTTCAGGAACCTGAAAGGGGTGTGGTTAGTGGTGCTTTCAGGATCTGTGCCACTGACCTAACCAGGACTCCAGAAGCAGGGACAGTAGCGAGAGGCAGGCAGCAGCGCTTTTCTCCAGGTCAGAACTCAGAATCGCTAATCAAGCGGCATGTTAGGTTTGAGTACCCATAAGATCAACCTCAAGTTTGGAAATGAAAATTATTGAGACCAGGTTTCGCTAAACGTCCAATCCAACGGCAACCTCACATCACATGCGTGTCCAAGCACGCAGAGCGTAACAGTGACGCCTTCGTGGCATTGAATAACACTGGAATGCTAGTACTAGGTGAAGAACGCGCTCCGCCGCGTCGGGAGAAATCGTGGAAGGAAACTGAAAAGGGAAAAAAATTGAGAGGAAAAGAAAAATTGAGAGGAAAAAAAAAAGAAAATTGAGAAAAAAAAGAAAACACGGCACCACACGGCGGTGGACGCCACCGGCCGTTCCCGCGCACCCGCGCCTCTGCCTGGACGCCACCTCCATTCGTCTCACTGCCGCCGCCGTCCGCGCTGACGCCTCAACACCAGCGACGCCGCCGACGTCGCCGCCTCGACACCAGCGCCCGGATCCGCGGGCCGCTGCACCGCCTCGACGCTGCAACCCGGATCTGGCGGCTGCTGCACCGCCTCGACACCGGCGACCGGATCCGCCACCCGTCGATCCGCCTCGACGCTGCTGGACCGGATCCGCCGCCCACTGCTTCGCCTCGACGCTGCTGGATTGGATCCGCGGTCTGCGCCCTCCACGTCGGGCTGGGGCGGCGCGCTGAGGCGGCATGGGGGAGGGACAGCGGCGGCGGCCGGGAGGAGGCGGGGCGGCGGCGGCAGGGAGACGGGAAAGGGAGGGACGGAAGGCGGCGTCTACCGGGAGGGGGCGGGTTGGAGGCCGGGGAGGGGGGCGCGTTGTGATGGGGAGGGTGAAGAGGGATAGGGGTCTTTTGCAAAATTACAGGGGCGGCTGGTTCTATTTTCAATTTCATCGAGGGTTTTTTTTGCAAAATTACAGTCAATGGCCAGCGTCGGGCGACTTCCACGTGTCAAGCTGGTCTCGCCCGGTGAAGAAGAGGGGCATCTCTCCATGCGGCATAGTATATAGAGTATTTGGAAGTTGACATTTTCAGAGAGAGAGAGAGTACTATTTGGAAGTTGGAACCATGGCGCATTGTATGGCTCTAGCGTTGTTTTTGTTTTCGGGAGAAGGCCTGGGCATGCCTAGTTAAGGACGGTAAAAGTAAAATAACCCAGCAGTACATCACATTATTATGGACCGAAACCACTGTTTAGAATGGCAATTTGTCAAAAGCGTGCGACCGAACCTACTGGGCTATCTAGTCCAACACTCCCATCCTAGGCCCGTGGCCTGGTCGATAAAGCTTGGCGCTTTTTCTTGGAATTCCGCGCCCACGTTCCCTCTGGATCGGACACCGTGATGGAGCACAAACCGACTCGGCCGTGCTGTCTTTGCCTATCATTCTTCAGACTTCACCCCGCGTGCATGGCATGGCATGATGCACACACTCTCTGTCTCTCTCTGTTGGGTGGAGCTCGTGCACGCTGCACAGAGCACGGGCTATTTCTGGGAGGGCTTCCCCCGGTTTCCCTCTCGAGCAACAGTCGGAAGCCGTTCCGGATCGCGGTCGGTGGCGGCGGGCTGAGCAGAGCTGAGCCGAGTGATGGACGGATCACCGACGACGACGAGACGCCCCACGAGTCCGTCTGCTCTTGTTGCTTCTCCTGTGCGGAGAGAAAGCGACCGAGCTGCTGGTTCGATGGAGCATCGACACAAGGGCACCGAACGCCGCATCAGCCCGGTGGTTGAGCGCAGTAATCAGTTGCTCCGGCGGCCTCCGCATGAAGCCACGGATTCCACACCCGGCCCACTTACGCGCCGCCCGGCCGGCCGGACCCCGCCGGACGGCGCCACCGCGCCAGGATCCTCCTCTGGCGGCGTTCGGGGAGGAAGCGAGACGAGACGCGGCGGCGCACAGCGCCGCGGCGGCATCGGATTCCATGCGCCGGCGAGGCGAGCGTGCGCACGCGCCCATCTCGGCTACAATCAATCCTGCGCCCATCCACGCCTGCCGCTCCTCTGCCGCCGGCCGCTGCGCCCATGCCAGCAAGGCAGGCAGGCAGGGGCTGTTGCGTTGCGTGCATCGAGGCGAGCAAGCCGAGAAGAACTCCTCGTGTCAGATCGATGCCCTGTCCGTCGATCGGACTCGGACGGCTCGCTGCCAGCCACTGCTACTGCTACGGCCACAGTACCAGCCGTGACGCCGGTGTAGGCTTCCATCCGCCAACAACAGTCATGCGTCCAAGCAACCCGAACAGCATACGAACAAGACAAAGCCGTAGCGCCTACATGTACATCGGTACGTGCGTGAGTCGTGGAGGCAGATCCCTTGCCTTTAAGCAGCAGCAGCAGCAGCAAGCGGCAGTACCCGCAGTACTCGACGCGCCATGCCGCGGGGATCGAGGCATCGAGCTCGTGCGCTTGCTCGTAAACTCTGGGAATTATGAGAGCCCGTCCTTCGCATCCGAGGACCGTAAAAGGAGAGATCCAAAGCAGAGTCCTTGATCTTGATACAAACTTATGCCAATGCCATGGAAAGTGCAGAGCTTTGTGCATTGTGCTCGTCCAACCTGCCATTGTTTGTTTCTGAAAGTTGGTCGAGAGAGAGACAAACTTGCAGAACTGGACACACTCCATCCAGATCCAGCGTCGAACGCTCCTACTGATGGCCAGATGATTAGAACCCAGCAGAGCATCTGCTCATCATCGTCTTGGCGTTCCGAAGGACCCATGCCATGCCTGGTCCACATGGATTTCAGAAGGAGGCTGGAGGCGGCACGCCGGCACCTCCCCACCGGCCGGAATTGAAGCTCCCAACAAGTACATCGCCCAAAGCATGTCATGTGCCGGCGCCCGGCAGGCAGCAGGGGTCGCTTCCTCCCATCCTTTCCCTCGCTCCGGAGCATAAAAGCCATTCAATGCCTTGCCCCATTGGCAACACAGTTTGTACACCATGTTGCCGTGCCTCATGTTCATGTACGACCGGGAACACAGGACGGTGAGGAACACGAGTTGAAGAAAAAAAGAAGAAGAAACAAATGCAGCAGCTTAATTCTACGCCAATGTAGATGGTTGCATTTGGTGGGCATTTGCTCTGTTGGGTGACTCTGTACAACGGCACTGGCAACAGGGACAGATCCTGTCAGCCGTGACGAGCCAAGGCGTTACAGAGACGTCCGTACGGGTGGCACAACTCCGATGAAGCAGAGGAGCGCGGGGGGATGGCCGCTGGCGTGCCGCGTGCCAACACGTGTCTTTACTATGAGACAAATAGGAGAATTAAACCACTGAGGCAGGCACTGAGCTAAATAGGTGTCCATCGATCTGCACTTTGCCTTTACTCTTGCACCACTGATGAACCAAATAATACCCAAAATCAATATATAGTGCTCATTTTTGCAGTTTCCAGACTGATGAATTGCTGGTTCATCATGTTAGAACTAAACCTATAGGAGCTTTAATGTACACAGCAGCAGTTCTATCGATTAAAATTGTCACGACTGTGTCTGATTGGGGTTTTCACTATCTTCAGTGTGTTTCATTCTGATCTTGAGGAAAGACCATGCTTCCTTGACCCTTGTGAGTAATTTCATGTAACAATGCTTGCTTAACCTTTTACTAATCCTTTGCAGACCTCCGACGTAGCCTCTGGAATTATAGAATGATTTATATGCAAGATATATTAACTGATGGCTCACCAGTCACCATTCCTACACAAGTCATGTTCCAAAACAAATAGTTATTTTCATCTGCTTAATCTTAGCTGCCTGACACTGAATTGTCTTATGTGTTACAGTTTCTTTGTTCAGGATGAACTTGTGGTCCTTCATTACACCTAGGCTGTTCTATTTTGAACGTGTTTGCATCTCTATATATTATCTGTCATAGTCCATAGCTGTAATTGTTCTCATCCAAGGAAGATTGTGCTTTGAAAACTTTGTGTGTAGTAAATTCTCTATTGTACAATCAACTATGATATAAGATTTCAGATATTATTTGGTATTATAGTTTTACTTTACTTTTTGCATATTAATCAGTGCTTTATTATTTGGTCACGATTCAAGCCTGTAGCAACGAACGGGCACAAACTTGGCCGTGTTTGGATGATACCCTGAAATTTTTTTTTCACAAAAAGACGAATGTATGCATGGAGTACTAAACGAAGTTTATTTGCTAAATCTTTTTCACGGATGGATGTAACTTTTCGAGACGAATCTAATGAACCAAGTTTTATCATGATTGGCTAAAGTGGTGCTACAGTAACCACGCTTAATCGTCTTCTAATTGTGCGGTCAAATGCCTCATTAGCTACAGTAACTGCTACAGCATTATAGTTGTGGAGGTGGTTTCATAATTAGATTTTATTTAATACTCCCTAGTTAGTGGTCAAAGCACTGAGGGCGCCATCCAAACACGGCCATGGTGAGAAGAAAAAAAAAACACTCCATGGTTTGTCTTCGTGGTTTTTATTGCTAACATGTGGTTGACCTGACCGTCAAGCCCTGCGAGCCGCGCAAAGGGTCAGCTAGCTCTTGTCAATGACAGTGGGCCCCTAGACATTGACAGCGACCTCCATCTCCGCCTCCGCCCGCAAGGGTCCAAGCCTCCAACAGGCAACAGTGGCATCAACGTTTCGTCCCCAAAAATTTGAAACCAAACGAAGCCAAGCCACACTGCTCGTAATCTGCAACGGCCTCCGGCGAGCCGCCGCCGCACACTGCGCGCATGCACACGCCACGCATCGCGCGCGGCCACCGCGCCCGCGCATCTCGCTACGACGGGCGCAAGCTCCACGGCCCGGTAGGTTTGAACTCGAGTTGTCCATGTATAAATCATACTGAGTTGAGCGAGATCAATACAATTCCTGCGGTCGATCAACTCGATCTCGTTTCTACGGAGACACAGCTCTCCATCTCCCTCCTCCCGTCTTCTCCACCGAGCTGCTCGGCTCCTCCGTCCCCGCCCGACGCGCTTCGTCGGGAACCCCGCCTAGCTACCGCCGGATCTCCGCGGCCGCCGCGTAGTCAATGGCGAACCACTCCCAACTAGCGGCGCTGCTGAAGTACCTCAAGCTCGCCCGCGGCTACTTGCTTGAGGGCCTCAACGAGGCCTCCATCCTCGCCATCGACTGCGCCATCGCCCAGATCTAACATGTGAGCTGAGCTCTCTCCCCCTCGCTAGTCCCCTCTCCCTGAAACTGGTGTCCCGTTTGCCCTCTTATCCTCCGCTTGATTCGATCGCGATTAGGCCGCTACGGCGGCCGCGGTTGGTGTGGATCGCGACGTCTAGCCCGCCGCCTGGGATCTGCGTGTTTGGGATTTTCATTTTGGCGCTGCTGTGCTTGAGGTGATTCGAGGTGGTAGTTTAATTTTTCTCCGGAGGGAGCAATGTGCTACACTGGTGGTGGTTCTGTTGTTAATTAGGTCTATCCCTATTTTCTTTAGATTAATTGTATACAAAACTAGCATCGGTTTGCATCCACCACTCGCAGTCATGTGGCTCCAATTTGGTGAAATTGACCGTTTCTGATGCGAATTTATTAGTGATTTGTCTAGGTTTGATTATTTGAATGGTGGAGAGACGAAAAAGAATCGCATTACTTTTCAGTTTTGTCCTTTAAAGTAATCAACTACATATATGATAAATGGTGGCAATTGTTGAATATAGTAAGTGCATGCGAAGTTATCTAAAAGCCTAAGAAATGTATTTTCCTTCTTGTACCTCATGTTATGAACATGATGGATAAGACTAAACTATATATGCATTTATCTGGCTACTTGGATGATGCTCTGATTCATACAAAATGGTTGAGCTCTAAGAAACTCATGGTTGAAGAAGAAAAAAAAATTGTGAATCAGCTGCATGCTTTATTTAATTGTGCAATTTTTAAAATAGTATGTTGTGTATTTCAGTAGAACATTGAATACCGTACCGTGTCAAAGTCAATATTTACAGACAATATTTTATGAAGCACTATCTTATGGTGAATTGTCAATTTAATAACTAGTAAAGATAATTCACAGCCTACATGAGGTATTTATTATCTTTCTGTGCGTCATGTTACTAAGGTTAATCTCAACTCTTCAGACATCTAATAACTACTCTGGACGATGCTCTGGTTCCGGGAACGCTGTTGCGGGAACACAGTTCCGGGGATAGGAATGGGGAGCATTTTTGTTACCGTGGTGTAAAAATCCATCCCAAGTGTCGTTTCCCGTTCCGCATTATCCCAAGGTCATCAGCAAGAGGTCAATATAGTGCAACAAAATCCTCCCAAGATGGAGCTTGGGCACATGCTGCATCAAGGACTGGAACAACTAGCCATTGCGCAAAGCCTAATGGGAGTAAAGGAAGCTCTGCGATTAGATCATCACTTGCATCTAGCACTGGTGGGAGAAAAGGACAGCCAAGTTCAAGAAAAGCTGATTCAGGGGTAATTTCTGTCAAACAAATGCTCTTTATATTCCTAAAGAATCATGCCGTGTTTCGTTTCGTAATTTACATTTTGGACATTGGCATGGGCAAACAACAAGACTTTAATTGATGAACGAGTTGCTTAAGTTTTCTTTTTAAAATTATATTCATATCAATCTTCATAGTAAAAAAACCATATATATTTACAGAATATATTCACAAGCACTTCTTTATAATCAATCCTCATGCATGTATCCATTGCGGAATATGTCCTACCTTTTAAATTAATGCCTTCTTGGTGTATATAGAATGCAAGTATTAAAAATTCTGTGGGGTAATGCTGAATCAATCACCTATGGACACTTAAACCCCTGCAACATTTGAAAGCCAGATCTTGAAATGGAAGTGTAGAATCATGGGTCTCAACTGGCCATTAAAAATAATCAATTAACATAATTCAGACAAAAAATACATATTGTTAGATGAACTTAACTAGAACAGAATATTCATCATAATCATATATTCCTTCTGTGCCTGTTTATGCATGTCATGTTCAGGGTCTTAGGATTTTATAGTACTGGACACTGTAACAACCAAATCTAATATATCTAAGATAATGATTCAATCAAATCACAACTTAAGCAAACAAACTTATGAGCTCCGGTATCACTGTTAAAGTACTAGCATTTACCATTTGTTTCCTCTGTGCCTGGGTTGTATGCTTATCTCATAGGCATAAAGTATGAGATAACAACCAGAATTGATATTAAGATGGCAAGCCCATCATTATATTCCAAATCAGGATACTGGAACAGACACTTATGCATCATGTACAATGCACTGACTATCCCTTGTCATCATCCTTCTACCAAGGTAGGTAAGTACCAGTTACTTCTAAATTATTAAGGTTTTAAAACCTTCTTTTTTCAATTCTTTTTTACAGAGTAGTGATGCTGAAGAAGGTAAGTCCAAGAAGGGTTAGTACGAAGGTCCAGACAAGGACTTAGCTGCCATGCTTGAAAGGCATGTTCTAGATTCTACTCCAGGCGTAAGATGGGCTGATGTTGCAGGACTTGGTGAGGCCAAACAGGTCCTCGACGAAACAGTTGTGCTTCCTCTCATGATGCCTGAATATTTTCAGGTAACAAATTATAGAGAAATTGGTCTGTAGGACACTGAATTTTGTTATTTTGTCTAAGGAGATTGTGTTTGTCAGCAGGACATTCGTTTGTCCAGCAGATAACTGTCCTGCAAACCAGTTTCCCTAATTTATATTCTGCTATGTTGTCCCTTACTGGTTCAAAGATACACTGTAAAAAATATCTGAAAAATGCTTCTTCATTGTTAACAATTTTACAGGCGTATGGCAATGTTAATGATTTGACATAAAAATTATGTACCTTTATATTTTAGCATGGAAATTATCTAGATTTAAACATTTACCAGTTTTTACACAACTTCAGAAAATGTTTTCCTGAATGATTGTGAACCCAAACCGTACCCTGCCATCAATTTGAAAATTTATGTTTATAGCTTATGGCCAAGGACACAATTTAGCATGAAAATGGTGCTGCCTTTATGTGGTACCATGTAAAGTTTTCGGATATGCTCATGTATTGGTTTTCTTAATTGTGATACCAATTTGTGCCATGTTACTTTTAAATGATTACGTAGGATTATGAACCCAAACCTTACCTGGAGTTTTGAATTTTAATTTGTGGCATGATCTTCTTAGTATTTTCTTCTCTCTTCTAATCTTTTTAAACAATATTCCAATCTATGAATTATACCACTATAGATACTATTCATAGTTGCTAATTATGCCCACCATATTTCTTATCAGGGCATTCGTCGACTTTGGAAAACAGTTCTTATGTTTGGTCCACCAGGTACTGGAAAGACTCTTTTGGCAAAAGCAGTGGCTACGGAATGTGGAACAACATTCTTTAATGTTTCGCCTGCAACATTGGCTTCTAAACGGTGCGACGAGGGTGAGCGTGTGGTGGTCCGTTGTTTATTTAATCTTGCGAGGGCCTATGCTCCAAGTACAATTTTCATTGATGAAATCGACTCCTTGTGTACATCCCGTGGGTATGTATATTAATTTTGCTTTCCGTTTGATTCCTAAGTCAATGAATTTTTTTTGAATACTTAGCGCATAAACAGGAATTGTACTCCAAGCTCTACTGGACAGAATAAACTACTCCTAGATTATCAGTTAATGTATTTTTTCCATTTTCTTTCTAAATATCCAGAGCTTCTGGTGAGCATGAATCATCAAGAAGGGTGAAGTCTGAACTTCTTGTGCAAATTGATGGTATAAACAATAGCTCCACCACTGAAGATGGTCAACCGAAACATGTTGCGATTCTCGCTGCTACCAACACTCCATGGGATATTGACGAAGAACTGAGGTTGGCAAACTCTTTCTATTTATATTCAATTTACTTGAGTTGCTACTGCCTACTGACAAATAGATATTGACAACTGGAAGACGCACTAGATGATCCATATAAATCAGTCATACTTTAGCAGTATAGTATAGCTTGATTGGCTCTGCTAGCTGTGTTAGATACTGCTAAACCCAGAAGCTGTATATTTCATTCCTCAAACTTATAGCAGATTGATTCTTTTTGTCTGATTCACGCTGCATTTTTCATTCCACAGTTAATAGTTGGGTAAGATAATGACCTCCTAGTTCTTTAACGCAGTATGTGGATGATGTAATTTACTGGAGGGGACAATCTGTGTCATGTATAAGCCATATAGCCTAATGCAGTCTGTAAGTAGGAACACTTTTATGAGGATTATTGGTGCCTGTACATTGAAATTTAGGTGGACAAATGACATCATTCATAATTACAACCTTTAGTGCCTTGTCCACCAATGGCCTATGACTGGTAGAGTGGTGTTCCTTGCTTCGTGCAGACGCTCTTTTTTTTACTGGTTCCACTAATCCATGCCCATATCTAGAATAGTGTGCCATTTTACCTGCTTATTCTCATATGCTGTAGATATGTATTTTCCGTGTCAAAAATGTTGGCTTTGTTATTTATTTTTACCTTGCTATTTCTTTCCAAGTCATGTGCTGCATGCATGTTATTAATGTTTGCCATTACCATAGTTGTTGACTCTTTGAACCTTAATTGACACAGGTGGAGGCTGGAGAAGCATATTTATATTCCACTTCCAGATTTTCAAAGTAGAAAGGAACTTATCAAGATTAACCTTAGAAATGTTCAGGTAAGTTGGGCAGATAGACTTCTGGGTCATCCTTGTTATATATCATCTATCATTATGGACATATACTGCTTTAATCAGCCATACAGTGCCTGCAAATTTCTAAATTGTTTTAACTGTGCATGCTCATTCTTTCCTGGCAATTAATTTCCTGGAATCACATGGCACCATAAGCAACATGCCTGCATGATACCCAGTATATACAGTGGCCCAGCCATTTTTCCTCCTTTTGATTCTCTCCGATTTTCCCAAAAATGGTTACATATCTCGGCATTGCACTGCAACTCCTTTTAGAATCACATTGCTCACTACCATGATTCCATGATACATGTCGATGATGAGTTATTGTTTCGTATTTTCAGTTGCTTATTAGGGTACCTTCTTTTATATGAACAGATAGCTGCAGATGTTAAAATAGATGAAGTTGCTTGGAGAACAGATGGTTACAGTGCACATGACCTTACAAATGTTTGCCGTGACGCGTCAATGGAAGGTCTGAGGCGAAAGATAGCCGGCAAGACCCGTGACGAGATCAAGAACATGGCGAAGGACGAGATAGAGAAGGAGCCAGTGACCATGCGTGACTTTGCGGAGGCTCTGGGCAACGTCCAGAAGAGTGTATCACCCGCTGACATAGAAAAGCACAACAAGTGGATGGCTGAGTTTGGATCCGCTTGAGACCTTGGCTCCCCATTCAGAGTTCTGCAGATCTTAAATCTTGACCCTTGTTTTGCGTCTTCTTTGCCTGTTTTTCCTATCGATTGCACTGCCGTCAGCTGTGGCGCTCTTCCAAAAGGTGTACAGTGACCTGCTGTTATCCGTTGGTGGTGTCGTAGCATAGCATAGGACAGAATCAGATTTGTCCATGGAACCATCCTGTGTTATTTACAGTGATGCTAGGAATCAAACTCTCGATTATTTCAGTTCGAAAGAGTTTTCTCTGTCCATGAAATGGATCTCATCCATTATACGTGGCAACCTTCGCCAGATGTGCACGGCGGCATCGGATTCCATGTGCCGGCGAGGCGAGCAAGCAAACCGAACAGCAACGCAACGTGTTTGAGTCGTGGAGGCGGATCCCTTGCCTTTAAGCAGCAGCAGCAGCAGCAGTAGTCGACATGCCGCGGCGATCGAGCTCGTGCCCTGCTCGTAGCGCTGGGAGTTATGAGAGCCATGTTTCCGAAGCATGCCTGTTGTGGGCAGAGTCCTTGATCTTGATACAAACTGATGCCATGGAAAGTGCACGACTTTTGTGCATTGTGCTCGTCCAACCTGCCATTGTTTGTTTCTGAAAGTTGGCCGAGACTCGAGACAAACTTGCAGAACTGGACGCGCTCCATCCAGATCCAGGGTCGAACGCTGCGACTGATGGCCAGATGATTAGAACCCAGCAGAGCATCTGATCATGATCATCATCTTGGCGTTCCGAAGGATGCCATGCCTGGTCCACATGGGATTTCAGAGGAGGCGGCACCTCCCCCACCCGCCGGAATTGAAGCTCCCTCCCAAGTACGTCGCACAAAGCATGTCATGTGCCGGCAGGCAGCACTGCAGCAGAGATCGCTTCCCCCCATCCTTTCCCTCGCTCCACAGAATAAAAGCCATTCAATGCCTTGCCCCATCGGCAACACAGTTTAGTTGTTTACTGCCTGACCCTCCCCAGCTTGTACACCACGCCATGCCTCATGTTCATGTACGACCGGGAACACAGAACGATGAGGAAAAGGGAAAAAATAAAACAGATGCAGCAGCTTCTACACCAATGTACATGGTTCCATTTTATTTCTCCGGGATGAGATTTGGTACATTTGTTCTGATGGGTGACTCTGTACAATGGCACTGGCAATGGGGACAGATCCTGTCAGCCGTGACGCCTCGACACGTTACGATGAAGTCCGTCTGGTTGCACACCCCGTTTCAGTCAGTACTCGACCAAGCAGACGAGAACATCGATAGTGGCTGTTCCGTTCACTTGGAGAGCAGCCCGAAGTAGGGGTTCTCCATGGCCGACGCGATCTCGACTCCGGCGGCGTTGAGGAGCGTCATGTCGATCCTGTCCCTGGGCATCACCAGGTAGCCGCTGGCGCTGAGCCTCTGGAACCCGCACAGCTCCAGGAATTCTGTGCCTCCTTGCAGGTTACCCACCCTGTCCTGCAGAGTGAAGGAGAGAGCATGGAATGTGAACTGAAGATCTTGGAGGGGATCGCAGCATTTTGAAATATGAGCGCGGCATCTTGTGTTTTTACCTTGAAAATAGGGTTGCTGAGCCGAATCCTCCTGAACTTGTCCTCTGCTGGGTTCTTAACAATGTTGGCGATAATCTTCAACAATGTTTGGTATGCTCTTGTGACTCTGGCACTGTCATCCTACAAGTGAAGTGACATAGAACACATGTAATGGTTCCTAGCGTCCAAGCAACACAAACATCTGAACTCTGAAGTCTTAATAGGTCATATTTGCACTTTTTTTGTGCCCGGTAATTGAGAAACATAACGAAAACACGATCAAAACACAAGCTATAAAGGCAAATGCTGAACATGCCTGGAATATCTATTTTGGTGTTTACAGAGCACCATATTCAGAATTGCCTATGCTTCTGCGCCAGTTGAAATGCATAAGAGCACAGTGGATCAAAATTAGTATCTGCAAGGAACCATTTTACCTTGTGATTCTTCTTCAGAGTTCGCAGGCAATCTCTCAGTTGTTCTGAAGTTACAACACGTTCAACAGGTTTTACCTGCTGTTAAGAAGCATGTGAGAAATGTGCTTTGGAGGTTTGCTCTTGACATGTAAAAGTATGGTGGAAATACATTTAGACCTTTGTGGGCGTTATGATCGGAACTGAAGCCCCAGCAGGATTTTCCTGTGGCAAACCAAGCCTTCTCCTTCTTTCTGCCTGCATAGAAAGGATATGACTTACTGACTTAGGCATCGGGGTGTATCACTGGAAAATTTTGGAGAAAGAGCCAGATGAGATGTAATTGCTGAAGTTTAAGGAAATGATGTCACTTTAGTGCAAGCAAGCGCCCTTGAACATAATTCATGATTTGAATAAAGGTAAGGTTGACCATACGCAATGAGAACTATGTGGTTAAGTTACGTCCATGCAGTGGACGAAAAAATATAAAGAAAGGCTGCAGTATTTCATATAGTTATGGAAATATAAAGTGACAAACTTTCAATGTGTAATCAAAGATTATAAAATTTTTAAATAAAATATTTATTGGATGACTTCTGAGCATGCTGCAAAAATTTAACTACAGTAAGGTGTAATTAATGTTTGTACAATTAACAAGGCCATAGAAAAAAAAACAATTAAAAAGGCACACAAACAGAAAATAACTCCTCTAAAATAATGGACTCATTTTTCGTAAATATTAATACAAGATGGATTTAGGCCCAAATTCCAAGTGAGAAATTCTCATCTGGTACCATATCCACATACCACCTATCCAGAGAAGCCTCAGTACCCATTAAACCATTTGAATGGCAAATAATTATGTGTCGTGAGGCGGGGACAAAAAGCAACATACCCTATCATCTGCTATACGCTGTCGTATTCTCTCTCTTGCTCTTTTCTCCTCTTCTTGATCTGCTATACGACTTTCCATCATGCTGCAGTAAACAAAATATCACTTCTGCAATAAGCAATTTGGAATTGGAAATATCATCACGACATGCATATGAAACAAACCGCTTTCTTTGATTTTCCTCAAGAGTTCGTTTTGCTTCCATAAGATCTTTAGAAGCTCGAATCCTCTCCCTCTACAGAAACAATAAAAAACATTCAGTTGGCAAGAAAATGGCCACATGATATACTTTATTATAAGAAAGCACATTTTGTCCTTCTGTAGTGTTAAGATTTTTTACTTCTTAGAAGTATGGAAAAAAAAACACAATACCTGATCATCTTGTAACTGATTTCGTTTTTGCTCTCTTGCTCTTCCTTCCTCATCTCGTTTTTGCTTATATAGTGCTAATATCCTGATAAGTACAGGAGGTTACTACTTACTAGGGTGAATGCATGATAAACAAAATGTAGCAGCTTAATAAATGTATCTATCCAAAGCAAGGTACAAACCTCTTTCTATCTTCTTCCTCCTGTTCATCTGCATTTAATTCTCGTTCCAACTGGGATGTCTCCTAAAAGGGAAGTTCGGGTGTGAGAAAGAGTAATATAAAGAATGAAGCACCAATTCCAGATTATATGAGGCAGAAAGACAAGGTGCTAGCAAATGGCAGCAACACACTAAATTATAATATATTGATAAATCAAAAATCAATGAATGTTGAAAGAGTGATTATATTCCAACTCTTCACAATAGCTTGAGCTTTTGGCTAAATTTGTCGTTGCATGGAACTCAATAAGTCAATATGTTATGAAATTTGATAGGAAACATCTAAGATATCAAAATTAGAAAGTGACCAAGTACATTCTGTCTTCCAGTTTCAGTCCGTTCTTCTCGTTTCTGCTCCTGCACGGGATCCCTGCAAGACAAGCATGTCATACAGTATATACTACTGCAACAAAGTAGCATAGCAAACAAAAGAAATGCTGACGAGAACATGCATTGAGTCACCCGAGTATTTTTTTTTTCAAAAAAACATTTAACTATGACATATGACTTGTTTTATTAGACCTACATTGTGCATTGATGCATACCATACTGATACAAGTAAAGTTGCAAGAACTAACACGATCACCAATTACTTGCTATATTTTCTAGTGCATCGCCCAGAAGTGTAAACTTGTAAAGTGGGCAGGCTGAAGGAAAGGTTTTGCCCCGACGTGGCTGTTTCATTAAAAGGAGAATGACACTTAACAATAAGTCATGTGAAATCCCCAAGAAGAAAGCAGAAGAAAAAAATTTCCTTGAGGTGACAGATTGGAACTTTAGGTAGCATGGCATCCAACACTATGTCACCCATTTGAAATATAATGTAGATTGCAGATTTCCCCAGTAGAGGTCGATATTTAACAGTCTTACTAAGAAATTGATGGTTTTTCCACTGAAATAGTGCTATGGTATTTCTATTGCAAACCATATATGAAATCATTTAAGGAACAAAAAGTTAAAAACTAACCTCATTCCTTGAATGTCATTTCTTACTTCATTTGATGTGTCACCGCATTCAATGGGGATTTCTCGTGGAATCTAGACCATTCAAATTTCAAGGGGACAATCAAAACAAATTGTTTGAACGAAGTGACATTGTGATAGTAATGTTCGCATGACAATGCGACCAGTTCCCATGAAAATAAAAATGTGACGTAAGTTATAGGTTCTATGGTATTATGATGCCAGTTGCTTCAGATTAACAACATTTGGAAAGGTTACAAGCTACAGTCAGACAAATAATTCGTGGTTATGTATATGTACAGAATAGCTTGCTATAAAATTGCATGAAACTTGTTATACTTCCCCAGTTCCCCTCTATTAGAGAATAATATAAAAAACGCATAATAATGCACATGAGGACTTGTGCTAATGAAGAATATTTGCATTGTTAAGAAATAACCTACCAATGGTAGCTGATCAATGTCTGGGTCACTTTCATGTTCCAGAAGCCAGTTTACAGCAGATTCAAGATTGGAATTACCTGATCAAGACATTTGGTTATCTCTCCAATTCACTGAACTACATACTAAAGAAATAATATAATGAATATTTATAAAAAAAATATGTTGCCAGAGCTTCAGTTCAATCACAAAGTTTGCATCTTTTATGATTTTATGGAATAACATATCTATCAACAACAATAATGAAACAGATAGAAGACACAAATAGCCATGGAAGGATGATATCAATACACAAACATAACACTAGCAACCATAGAAATGTCTTCTAGTTATCTATTTGGCCCATTATCAGCCTATCTTCAGTAAAGAAAAGCAGTGTCATACAAGATCTGTTCCTAGTAAGTTCGTTTGAATGGACATACCTGAAAAATGGAGTGCCCTGATTGAACGAGTGGTTGGGAATCCCATGGATTCAAGTTCACTGAGCATTTTCTTATCAACTTGTGGGACAGCCATAGCTATAAGATTGGTGAACAAAAATAAGAGCAGCCCAATTGCTACAAATACAAAACTGGGAATGGATAAGGGGAATACTGGTTCAGTTCAAGTAGATGTTCCCTACAACTAAGAATTAATTAGACAAAATAGTTGTGTAATCACAAATAATTTAAAAAATTACCGCTGACTGCATGTCCCCAATGATCTTATATAATTTAAGCTCTGTTTGATGAGATCTATGTTCAGCTATTTTGTTTTTATGTCTAATATGAAAGTTATAATTTTCTAGAGTTTACATTGGAACTAACATCTGTGTAGCATCTGTGACCTGTGAGTATGTCAGGTCTGTTGGCCTTAATCATTATACATGGAAGAATTGGTACACCAGAAACAGTTAGCCTGAAATTACAAGTCATAATGGAATGACACAAGAACTACAAAACAGAAGCAACGGAAAAGCTTAAGATTGAACAAGTTTGATGAAGAAATTCACGAGATCTCCAGGTTGCACTGAAATTTGGATGACAGAACAAGTTGATGAAATTATGAATAGAAAATTTACCTTTTCAAAGTTCTTTCCTTGCTTTGTATTTCTGGATCCAAGCTGGTGGATGGATCCTCTATAAGTAGAGCAAAGAGCTATGCGTTACTGCAAATGGAAAGGGAAGTAGGAAAATTAGATGTAGAGGATTAGAGCTTTGCTTCTTCTGTACTTCATTCTTGTCTTTTCTTCCCAGATGGGTTTTGTGGTGACCTCAGGAGACTGGGGTGACTTCTTTCCTCTTGCAGTTACTTATACCTTCCTTCCTGCTTAGGTTTCCCCCATGAATCAACAGCCTGCTCATGACTAGATTGATTCCTTTGTTTGAGTTACAACTTACAATCTCAATCAAGTCACTAAGAAACTCAATTACAGAGTAATATTGAGGTTTTACAGTATGACAAGCATTAGATGGTGACAGCCAGTATACAATTGAATTGTTTTGTCAACGTTGCCTTAAGATGTTACATCCTGACTTTTTGTCACCACTGCCTTGCAGAAGCTCATATATCCTTTTTGTTGGAAAGAATACAAGGATTTTTAGTCAAACATCCAAGCACATGAACATGTAAAGCTCATAATAAGAAATATGGAGACAAATGGCAGCTTCAGCATGTAGCAGTAGCACCGCACAGCCGTGCTCTCCAAAGGTAAATATTTTGCAATCACTAGCCGAACGAAAGGTATTAGCATGGTCAATTTCTGTCCTGCATGGTCAATCCACGTGTCTGATAAAAGCGCCCAGTGCCATCACCCATACTCCCATAGTACTGCTGCCTCGTTGGAGATGAATAATATCAAAAGTGCGGTGGCATTGTGTTATCCAATGTTCATGGAGCCCCGTATATCTCAGTAATATAACTAAGCTAGTCAACTCGCTCGCCCCACGATTATGAAGAAGACAAGAAGGGTTTGTTAGAGTATATTTGGTAGTTTAGATATTGTATCCGGACTGCCATACATATCCGGTGGGGTTGCCTTGCACCCTTTGCGTCCCCATCGCCCACCGCCGTCGACTCACGCATCATCGACATCGGCTTCGGCAACACCGACTTCCTCATCTCCTTCGACTGTGTTGCCGGCGTGGCCTGCGGCGTAACCGGAACGCTTGCCTGTGCCGCGCCCCCTCGTCTCCACGTCGACCTACGTCGGCTCGTCTTCGCCACCACCGATCGGGAGGCTCCACCTTCGACATCGCCTTCGCCATCGTTGTCTTCGCCTCGCACGCCGTCGGCCTGATCAACCGATCGCGCGAACCACCCTCCTGAGACGTTTGTCGTCTATCGCGCGATGCTCCCTCAAGCAAGAGGGCTGCCGCTGCGTCGCCTCCTCGGGCAGCAGCGTCGCCGCCTATCGTCGTCCTCGCCGTTGCATCTACATGCTGTCGACTCTATCTGCGCGTCTTTCGCGCATGGTCTTCGTCAAGCTGTACGATTTCGTCGCCGTCTCCTTCGAGCACCGCCGCCGCGTCATCCGGATCACTCGGCCTTGTGCTAGAAAGTCTGGATTCCCCTCATCGCTTCGTCTAGCACAACCACGTCGCCAGCGTCGCCATCTCGTCCCCGACTACTTCGTCTACTCCAGCAACAGCAGGCGTTGGCACCTTCTACCTCACCTTCTTCTGCGCCTGCGACCGCCATGGAGGCCTTTTCTGCTGGTCCCTCGGCGACGGCGTTTGGTTGTGCATCCTCCCTTGCACCTCCGGTATTGGCAACACCGGTGCGTGCCCATCGTCCCCGATGCGTTCCCGAGCCTGGCAAACTCGGGCATGTGTCGCCCGATGGCCTGACTGCATCGACTTTGGCATCGCTCCCTCTATGACTGCCTCGACGCGTCGCCATCTTCATCTCCGGCGTCTTCTCCATTACGCCACCACCATGGCGCCTCCTCGTGCGCCCGCGGCTTCATGTGCGGCTACCTCGTCTTCGGCAACTTCGACAGCTCTACGTCGACCATAGCTACTCTACGCACGGCATCTTCGACCATGGCTCCTTCAGCTCGGCTATCTCGACATCAGCACAAAGGGCTACCATCCGCATGAGTTTCTCGCCGGTTCTCTCCAGTCGCAGCATCCGCATTGCGCCGACGCTACAACTGCGGGGGCATGTCAGTCCGTCGGTTCCTACCTTCGGCTTCTCCTCCAGTCTCACCGTCTGCAGTGCTTCCGCTGTGACTGCGGGGAGATGTTAGAGTATATTTGGTAGTTTAGATATTGTATCCGGACGGCCATACATATCCGGTGGGGTTGCCTTGCACCCCAAGTCTTGTACTCTTATATATACCGGCCGAGGCCTCAAGCTAATACAATCCATCCATTATACGCGTCTCTTCCCTCCTACAGGGTTAAATTTCCTCTTTGACCTGGCAACCTGCATTGATGCTTTAGTTTTTTAAACTGAGAACCAAACAATGAGAAGGATCTAATGAGCCCAAAAGTTGCAGACAGATGTGTTGGAAAACAAATAGACCCTCATGTGTCCTATACTTGATCCGTAAACAAACTAGTTTTCAACTATAAAAGCATAGAATTATAGACATAATATACAGACCAGAAATGAATTTTTTTAAGGCAGAAAAACGCCAGGATTGATGTCTAATAAAAAAATAACATAATGAAGAACTTTCTCAACCCTCCAATTGAAGCCAAGACCACTAGTGCTACCACAAATCACAGTTCGACAAAACTAGGCGCAGAGCCGAAGACAAACTACAACTTTGTGGCCTTATACAAAGGCCACGCAGCAGAACCTCTTTGTAATCGCGATCGATCAATGGAGAACGGCCTGTGATCCACATCTGGTAACTTCAGCACAAAATTGTAACAAAGGGACTAGCTCATAAAATCCCCGCCGATTCATGACGAAGTGGGCGGCGGCAGAGTTGACAGCCTGTAACACCCCGCCTCCGGACAGTCCGCTCTGGAGCGGCGGACGGTCCGCTCAGGTAACACCCAGATATTTATCTAGTTGTGGGCCCCGGTTGTCATATCCTCCTTCCTCCTCATCTCATCGATCAGTGACGAGCTCCGCTCGTCCGCTCGCCCCACCGTCGCCCCTCCCTTTGATCTCCTTCCTCCGGCCCCCGTTCGTCGATTCCTTCCACGAGCACCTTCCTCACCTTGTCCTCAACCTCCCCCGCACCTTCCCAAGCCTCACTCGAGCCTTCCCCGGCCGGAATCGGCCCTCCATCGCCGGCCGCCATGGGAGCACCCCCGGAGCTCCGCCCTTTCGCGTCGATCCGCTTCTACGGTCGTCCTCCGTCCGAACCGACCGCGAGAATAAATTCGTGGTGAGTTACTTGTGCTCCCCGGCCTTTTTCCCCTTCTGTTGAGCGCCGCCGGCGCCGGTGAACGGCCGCCGCCGCCGCCGCACCTGTTGCCGTCTGTCGCGTGGTGTCAAAGAGGCGAACCACGGACGGTCCGCCCAGGGGGGGCGGACAGTCCGCCAGTAAGATTAGGGTGGGTCCAGAGACGTCGTTGGCTCTAGCGGGTCTGCAAAAGTGAACTGCGGATGGTCCGCCAAGGAGGGCCGGACAGTCCGCAAGTTAGGTTAGAGTTTGTCCAGAAACGTTGTGTTTCTGGTGGTCTCGCGTAAATGAACCGCGGACGGTCCGCTAATGGAGAGCGGACAGTCCGCCATAGAGTTTGAATTTCGTCCAGAGACGTTGTAGGTTCTGGCGAGTTGGCAGAGGTGTACTGCGGACAGTCCGCTACTGGATCGCAGACCGTCCGCCGTATAGTTGAAAGTTTATCCAGAGACGTTGGTAGGTCTTGTAGGTCGGCAAGTTTGAGTTGCGGACAGTCCGCTGCTGCATAGCGGACAGTTCACCAACTAGTTCATTTTTGAGTATGATTCTTTTGTAAGTAGGGAGTTTTAGCTGCACTAATTTGTGTCATATGCATGTGCATCAATTGGCATTTCATATATATTCATGCATATGCATTATTGCACCTCATTTAGGTGTGCTAGATGTACACGTGTGGACGTGAAGCACGCGGTGTTGGAGCCGACCCACAAGACGGTGTTCGACGGATATCGCCAGAAGATGGAAGGACCCGCTGAAGCAACCAAAGACCCGGCCTAAGGTCGGAATGGCCCAAGGCCTTAATAGCATTAACACTGACTTAGTGTTACTCTCAGGCAAGCCCCGGTGCATGTTCTACTATTTCAATTTATGAATCACTATATGTGCTTATTAATTGTGCATTACGTTTTAGGAGTTGTTTGAAACCTTAGTTGCATGATCCCTAGGTTTTCCTGGACCTTATACTAGTATGTGTAGGTCGGTAGCACTGCTATGCTTAATAGGTCTCAGTAGAAGTCGAGTGATATCTTGTCACTCGCGAGATATAGGATATTTTAAAGTCGAGTAATTTTCTGTTACTCGCGAGATATAGGATGTCTCTATAAATTGAATATATGGAATATTGGAAGATGCAGGTAAGGAAAGGAATTGGAGACCGGGCGGGGAATGTTTAGCCCCATCTGTGTCGGTTAAGGACCGTATCGTTGTCTGGCCCTACTGATCGAGTTTGATATTATACTAACCGCATGCCGGGAGTAGGAGGTAGTCGAAACCGGTAAGCCTAGTACTGTCTCGCTTCGAAAGTATAGAACTTCATCACCGCCCCTTAGGGCGAGTCGAGTAGTCGCGGAGAAACGGGATGCATAAGTTTACTTTTGGTGGTCTCACGTTGAGCTCGACTGACTATATGTAGGTGGGGCGGTTCTGTAGTTCGAGGCGGGGAGAGAAGGGTTGGTGCATGTGGTCCGACGGTGCCTATATGTGCCGTGTTGGTTAGGTCCACCTTGCAAGGTTAAATCGGATCGATTCTCTGTCAGTCGCTCTCGGATATGAGCACCTTGATCGCAGCACCGCATCGTAGTAATATGATATGAAACATGGTTTATACATTTATGATGATGGTTACATTAAATTATAGCATATTTGCTCTACCATGTGTGATCTAGTTGGTTTAGACAAATATTAGATTATAGTTAATCTATATAGAACCTGAAGCTAAAATATTGAAAATAAGGATCCACTTTTAGCTGCTTTTTCTGCAAAATAAACCACCAGCCAAATGTCTTGCATGTCTAGATATGTGGGCTAAGTATACCCAAGAGTCGGGTAAGTCTTGCTGAGTATTAGTTGCTCAGGGTTTGTTGTTTACCATGTTTCAGGTATAGGAGCTAACTAGGTTTCACATCGATGGGCTCGATGTGGCGCCTTGTCTTCACGTCTCGGTAGTTCTCGACTTGTGTAGTTTGTTTTATTTATTCTTTAGTAAAAAAATGCTCTGTAAGTTATATTCTCTTCCGCCGCTATCTTTTCTTTTGTAAACTTTAAATTTAAAGTTGCTTTGTAAAAGTCTTAATATTATTTACTATTTTTTTGTAAAATTGTAGCATGCTGGTACCATCTGCGCTCGCCTTTGGGCGAGACTTCTGGTGTGTTTCGATCGGCCTGTGGGTTGAAAACAGCTTGTCAAGTTACACTTAATTAAGCTAATGCATCTGATGATAACGGTTACGCTTAATTAAATGTTTTAAGTAGGCGGGTCTCTCGCACCGCCGCCGTTTGAGCGTCAGAATGGGGGTTTGGTGAGAAGGATGGCAACTGCACGCGCAGAAGGGAAAAGTTAGAAAATACCTCCTCTTTGCGAATTGCGATCCTTAGCATATACGCCCCTCGTCGGTCCCGAGGCGAGATTCCGGCCGGCCAACGGCAGCGGTCGTAGGCGGACTGCCGGGCTCTGCGATGGCGAAATGCTATGCTCCTTCCCAAACGGAGCTAGCAATGAAGCGAGCCCACCCAGTGTCAGCAAACAAACGGGAAGCGGCGGTGTCACTTGCTTCCTTGAACATGGCGATCCCATCGAAGAAGATGACCCGGAGCCCGGAACCCCACGCGGTGGCGAAGGTGAAGAGGTGGACCAGCCAAGCCGCCGCCGCCGCAGCCGCAGCGGCACTGTCGCCGAGGTAGCCCTTCTCCAGTGTGCGGTTGGCGACTTGGCGTCACGCTGGCGCGAGCGCGACGGCGGCCAGCGTTGCCGCCCAGCGGCACGGCGAGATCGCGCCGCGGTGGTGTGTGGTCGTGGCCTCGAACGCGAACAGGTGAGGCGCGCCTTGTCCGGCCGGGCGGACGGCGCGCAGGACACGCTCGGCGCCGGCGAGGCGGCGACGGAATCCTGGTAGAGGTGCGAGGCCCAACACGTCCCGGCGCGCCACTAGTCCACTCCAAAGTGCTCCAGTGCTCCTGAACGGCTGAGCTGCGGCGACGATAGGGTTGACACGAGTGCTCTCCGGTGGCATCGCCGGCGGGAGGGCTGCTTCTTCACCGGCGATCGTGGCCCGCGGAGGCGGCGGTCACGGCGAGTTTCGCAGCCTTGGGGCGCGCTGCTTTGACAGTCCCTGCAGGTTTTTTGCGTTTTCACCTCGGCAGTGGAAGAAATGGTCTTAAACCAAACGATTTTTTTTAAATTCAGATTGCATCTTCATAAGAAAATATTGTACATGATTTAAATTTACGCTTGATGCTATTTTCAATATATAGATCAAGAATTTTCAGTGAAAAAAAGGCCCAGGTTAGTGGTCACTGCCTCACCGGTCAGCAAGGAGTGAACACCCGAAAGAAGAAAATGAAAAGGAGCTCAAGAAGCCGCAACTTTCTCCTACGTCTCTGCATGCTCACTGATCTGCTGGAACACAACTCTAGCATAAACCCTGGATCCTGGATGATAAACTGGAAGCAGTCATCCAGAATGCAGGCAGGGTAGATAAACAAGGGCACGTGGGCAGGGCCGGTCCTGTGTTTTTTGGGGCCCGGGGCAAAACCCAAATTGGAGGCCCCCAAATAAGCATAAACATCCAACTAGTTTATATGAGTTGCAAAGTTTATTTCAATGCATCACAAAAAATTCATATGGTGAAAACAGTTGTATATAAGTACATCAAATTATAACTTGCATCCCTAATCCCTATCTCTTGAACAGATGAAGATCCTACTGAAAGCTCTTTAGAACAAAATATGATAAGTTGCAAAGTTTAAAATATGATACTGAATCGGGCGCTAATTAGTTTGGGAATTGGGATCGATCCTTCCTACCTTCCTTCATGCGTTAGGGCCTTAGGGGAAATCAGCCTACTGAGAGCGAGGGAGCAAGGTGATCTGCGATTTGGGTGCGGTTGTGGCGTCGCGCATACTGCAGAGAGGCGGTCACGCGGAGAGCTAAGGAGGAGCCGAGGACCCGAACAAGCATTTCCTAATCATTACTCGGATGATTATTGTTTTGCTCTATCAATCGAATTTTTTTACACAATGTACCTATGTTGATTTGCTTTTAATGGAACCTTTATTTACGCCCGGCCCATCAGCAATTCAGCATGCACATGGCCATCATGGGGATGGAACATGCAAGCTCTCTAGCACCTTCAATGCCGTTGCCGTTGCTGACCGCTGACCAGAGTGGCTTCTCGCCCCCTCCATACATACATGACTGGGGCCCTGCCATATGGGGGCCCAGGGCGGCTGCCCCGCCTGCCAACACTACAGGGCCGGCCCTGCACGTGGGCATCGAGCAATATGCACACACGAGGAAAAATAAAAGCATTAGCTCACAGCTGACTGAGCATAAAACAAAGGGGACTAACAACCCAAAAACCTCCAAAATGTGGTGCCGAGAATTAGGTGATATTCATCGACATAGTCAAACTATGCAGCAGCAGCAAGAGAGAACTAGGTTAATACGATTAAGGGGAACAATCCCAAGGCATCATAAATTGACATCCAATGATCCAAATAATCTGGATAGCAATAGAACCATACATCAACAAGCTGTTAGTTGCCTTAAAACCCTACCAACATCACGGAACTCTCTTTTATACACGCCTCAAGTCTCAATTGATGGGAATCTTGCACGTCAGTGTAGTTAACTCTGCAGGTCGATGATGCCATCGCACATATCCAAGATCAGCAAGTTGCCTAGCTAATACACAAGCCCAGATATCTCTCAACTGGTAGGCAATGATTTTGATGACTTCCTCTTTTTGCGAGCCAATGCTGATAGTATCTTTTTCCTGGGACCCTGAAAACAGGACAAAGCTAATGAATGAATATGAACAAGAAACTTAAGTAGACTGCAAATAAATGAATAATCGGGAAATAGTACAATAATAAGGGTATATATCTAACTTTGGGATCTTTTAATGGTACATATCTAATTTTTCCCAATAATAATAGACACCCCATCATATAACAGACTCGTTGCTACTTTCCGATTGTAGATGACAAAAATGAAAAATCATGGGATGTATATCAAACAGACAATTTTCATTGAAATTCATTAATATAACAATGGTTCAGTGTATGCATGTGGGCTAGCTGAATCACTAAAAAAACTCGACCGGGTGGGGAAAGACCGCCCCACCGGTATTAAGCTAAGAAGAAGCATCGGCTTCCCTGACCGAGAAAATCCTCGAACCCCAGCCCCGCCCTGACACTGGGAACCGTAACCCATGGGAATTGCCTGGGCCATACACGGTCCTCAGGCCGACCTGGGCCAGCTCTAAACCAGTGCTTTGGCACACGGGACCGGCGCGGCGAGAGGATTTTTTTTAACCACAGCCTGAAATTCGCTCCCACAGGGATTCGAACTCAGGACCTGTGGAGTGCCGCTCGAGTGTCTTAACCGCTAGGCTAAGCACCCTTTGGCCTAGCTGAATCACTAACTGAATATATCTTTAGTACATGAGTTTTTACTCTAGAGCATCTGGTTCTTGTGATAAGCACACCGAAATTGCACAGCTCATGGCCTAGTCAGGCCATTTCTATCCAATTTATCCAACCAAAGCGTCCTCTCATAAGACAAAATGGGACTAGAAATATGGATAAACACAGATCTTAATAAATATGTATACGACAAGTGGAAAGCAGATAAAGACAGGTTCCACCATGGTCCATGGATGCAATCATTCAAAATAGTTCGGAAACAAAAGTTAGTCATTAACATAGTTCACAAGTTAGAAACCCAATTGCTACATTTTCCCTTTTGGGATGACTCTGTCAGGAAGTAATAAAATTATCAAGTTCTACCAACTTATATATATATTTGAATTGCTTCAACCAGAAGCTTCTCTTAAAGCAATGGATAAGCATGCCACCCAGTTGGGAAAGAAAAAAGGCAGAAGCCTAGCAATTGAGAATTCTATAAATAGTGATTCAATATCAAAGGTTGTGCAGTACCATTGGAATTCCTAAAGACTTCATATCTTCTTCATTCATGTAAGCCAATGCTTTCATATCAACCTGAAAAAATGAGTATCCATTAAGAATATTTATGGTCACTTGTCACATTCAGAATATGAAATTAAGACATAAACCAAACATGCCTCTTCAGCCTGGAAATTTATCAAATACTTCTCTAGATCAAGAGACTTCAGTAAACTCTGGAGTGAGGCATCAACCTGTACATTTCAAAGAGATACATTATTATCAATGAAAGGTTTAGTGATGAAGAGCAGGTTCCACACAAGAAATTAGACACCACAAAGTGCACATTGATAATGGACTAGGCAAACAAAACTTTGGAATTTGAACACGTTAAAGGGCTAGAAGATTAATCATGCATAAGACTAAACTTAAGGATCACCGGATCAGAATTCATAATAACAGCTGGACAAAGATCAAAGGATTCCAACATGTAATGGTCATTTAGTCCATTATATTCACAGCACAGCACATGCAAAATAAGAAAAGGTAATGGTATGCTATTCCCATAACATAAGAACAAATAGCGGAACTGTAATAATTGATAGGGAAAAAAATCCTCACAGCAAAGAATCCTCAATTATCTCACCTTTTCCTGGGATTGTTGCAGTGCAGGTGGCGCTGGTATGGCTGCAGGTGCACTAACTTTCTTAGTGACAGGAGGGGCAGCAGTTGGAGGGGGGTCTCTCTGCTGAACAGGTCTGTCGTTATTAACGATCTCACTTACAGGCTTTGGGACCTGAACAGTACTGCTAAGTTGCGGGCGCTGGCTGGGGATACCGGATAACTTTTCACGAAGATCTGGAACTGATGATTTCTTCACAACCTCAATCCTCTGCTCCACTTGAGATTTTTTGTTTGATTGAAGATTTCTGGAAGTAGGTCCAGCTGAACCATGGACAGTAGAAACAACATGCTAATAGTAAACCTTCAAAGGCAAGCTGAAATAAAGGCGTGTCCAAAATTATTCGTGCAATGGCTCTTACATGAAGTTTGAGTTCCTCCAGAATCCTTATACAGCTCACGCCTCCACGTCCCATCATCCCGGCGAAACCTGTTAAAATCCCAACATGGATGTTATGAACAGCAGGATTATTTTCCTTCTGGCCTAAGGTTGTTAGCCCAGTTGGTGTGAAGCAACCAGCGGCACTCCACAGGTGGGGGGTTCGAACCCCCACCGGGGCGGATTTACCCCGCCTGTGGGAAAAAAAACCCCCTCGCTGTGCTTCCGTTGAGCTTGGCTGTGCGACACGGCTCTTGGGCGACGGAACCCGGCCCATGTGGTTACGGCCCGGCCCAGTGGGCGACGGAACCCGGCCCATGAAGGTTACGGACCGGCCCAGGGCCAAGGTGGTGCCGCCAGTCCAAGCCCGGAAGCCGGCTTTCAGGGGTTTTCTCGGCCGGGGTCAACTGGCCTCTTCTTAATTGAAAGCCGTGGGGGTGGTCTTCCCCCCCGCCGGCCGAGTTTTTTTTATTATTTTCCTTCTGAATAGATTTGGATATCTGAACCAACTGATCGCATCAGCAATTTGCAATTCTGGGAAGGTGAAACACAACAGGGCATTTTCTCCATTGTATAAGTGGAAAATGGGCGAACCCTTACAGAAAAAAAACATGGAAACCCAGTGTTGAGTGCGCATACTGTGACAATCTATCCACTAGTTCTAAAATGGACTAACAAAAAATTCCAAGCAACAACAGATGACCACATTTGCAGCAGCAGTAATATAGCACAATTCCCTCTGCTTGATGTATCACACAATCAATCACAAGCATTGCATATACTAACTACCGACTGAATCCCATATAGAAAAACACAGCTGACAAAGGTAGTAAGGTTTTGCAACCAAGCAGTAAAGCTACCACCTCCAGCACCACGAAACCACCTGATTCCTAGACCCTAGACAGCATTTCCGCAACCATCTCTGTCCGGCTACCGATCCCACTAGAAGCCGCAAGCATGTAGCGCCAACGAGCACGGGAATGGCGGAACGAGCAACGATTTGAACCGGGCGAGCTCGAGGACCGCACCTTTTCGCGTCGTCAGACCGGGAGCGCGAGCCGCCGCCCGACCCGAGGCGGTCCCTGACGGATCGCTTCCGCCCGGAGCTCCTGTCGGCGTACATCGAGACTGCGGAGGCGAGCGGCGGCGGTGGGGAGGGCTTGGGAGCAGGGTTTCGTCGCCGAGGAGGGAGGGGAGGGGACGGGAGGACGGCGGGGGAGGAGGGGGAGCGGTGGAGAGAGTTGGAACGGCAATATGCGGAGCTCGGAGGTGTTTTTCCAAAAATTTCTGGCTGACGTGGTTGATTTGGGCCTGCACTTGACAAAATCAGCCCAATACTGGTATATTTTGGAACACGTGAGGCCCACTTCTAATATAGGCCCATATAAGGTCTATTTGGGCTCCAAGGTCTATAATGCACATGTCCATGCCCAGCAGGAGGGCAGAAAACGTTTTTTTTTTGAAACGGGAGGGCAGAAAACGTTTAGCACGAAAAATAGCGCTGCCTTTAAAAAGACAAGTGTGTTTTTATTAGCTGATGATGTGGCACCTGTGCGAACGACTTGCCTGAGGTTAAGGCTAGAAAAATAGCTCGAGCTCGCTTCGGCTCGGCTCGGCTCGCGAGCCTCCAACGAGCCGAGCCGAGCCTACTTCTCAGGCTCGTGAAAATGACGAGCCGAGCCGAGCTGGCACGTTGTGGCTCGCGAGCCGGCTCGCGAGTTCAGTCCATGAGGCTCATAATGGTTCATAGGCTATTATGAAAATATTCTAACTCTAACATGTGGTGTGACAATATCAATATTAATCTATATCTATGCTTAATATGATTATTGTTTATTGATTACTTTCATTTCAACACATGTATGCGCTTTATATATTTATATGCACTAGTCAATGTCTTATAATGTGTATACTAAATGCATAGTATATATTTTGTGCCAAGCTCGCGAGCCGGCTCGAGAGCCGGCTTCGAGCCGAGCCGAGCCGAGCCTCCTCAGCGAGCTCGCCAAACTACCGAGCCGAGCCAAGCTCGGCTCGCTCATGCACCGAGCCTCGCCGAGCCTGGCTCGGCGAGGCTCGTTTCCAGCCCTACTTGAGGTGGCGCTGGCGCCCAATGGATTGTAGGAGCAAAGTGCGCGCATCATTGTGCAGACTTTTCCTGTGTTAGTTGGGCAATTGATGGGCGGCGACGTGTGAAAGAAGAGTCCATAGGAGGAGGGCAAACAAGTTTCGCTGTAGAAAAGCAGTTCCCAACTACGCTGCCACGGTGTAATGCACGGCAGCGACGGTGCAACCATCTTGTGCACAGCACAAAATATACCAGAGTCGGCACATGGGAAATCAAACTGCCGTCCTACTTCGTTATTGTACTAGGGAGCAGCTGCAGGTCGTTCGCCAACAAAATTGTTCGTTATCTAAACCAGTATGGCTCCCCTGTCCATGTGATCGAAATGACCGAGCAAAAATCGGCTGTTGTCTAAGTGAGCGTAGTATTTTTTATGAAATATCATAAGAACCGGCTTGCTTCTCTTCTTCTTATCTTATATGAATGAGCAGTGCTCCTGCCATTTTTTTTCTTTAAAAAAAAAAGAATCGGTGGCGACGGGACCCACGTGGACGCAGATCAGCTTTCACGTCTGGGCATTGCCGTGTAGTGTAGGGTAACCAGAAGCGCCTGTCTCGGTCGTTCGCGCTGAACGAACCCTGTACGTGCGTCGGCAGTCGTCGCCGCGTCCGAGGGCGCGGACGCTTTCAACCTCAGGCGACCGAACGACCCACACATTTGTGCCAGCCGAAGCCGCCGCGATCGAGCGGCGAGGAGGAGGCAGAGGCCAGCGCGGCCCCAACCTATCGACGGACGACCTGACCTGCGCGGCGGCCCGGGAGGAACGAGTCGCGTCGGCCGTCGGCTCCGACTCCTCGTCGCGGCCCCGCGTGCCTACGGCCTCGCGCTCCCCTCTCCACCGGAGAGCCCAAGGAGAACGGACGACGCCGACGCGCACGCTCCGAGACAAGGTCGTCCGTCCAGCGCGTCGCGGGCACGCGCGCGAGAGCAGAGCCTGGACAAAGAAGCTGCCTCGACGGCAGCCGGCAGGCGCGGCGCGGCGCTCTGCTCTGCTCTGCTGAGGTGCGTGGACAGAGTGACCCACGAGGAGAACAAAAGGGATCGTTTGATGGGGGCAGCTGCCTGGAACGGAGCATCCGGCGAACGAGCCCTGATCGCTTTGGGCTGTTCGTCGCGCCCAGGCGGAGCGACGGCGACCGGTCAAAGATGGCCGCCGGCGTTTGTTAAGCGTTGATCCGGCGTCGCGGTGGACTGGGGCGCTGCAGCGGCGCCCTTCGTTGAGCTCGTCAACCGTCGCCGTCAACGGTCTCGTTTGATCTCGCCCTTTTCGTTTCAGACCCCGCACAGTCCTCGGGTTTCTGGAATGGGACCGTGTTTTGATCGGGTCTTGTAGGGGAACTCTGGTAAATTTTTTACGATTCTTTGGCACAAATTTGTTGTCTTTTCGTTTTTCACCTGGCAAAAGCAAAACCGCAGAGTATCCGATTGTTTTTGTTCTGTTCCTAAACCTCTATAGCACGGTTTGTCGGCTGGGGCTGGTACATCATTCAGAAATGACAACTCACAAGCGTTTCCCTGAACACTTCCAAGGGACTGGTATGCAAGAGAACACGAGGGGGGCAAAAAAAAAAAGTACTACTAGAAAGGGGGCTCGTGGCACCTTGTATATAAGAATGCAACCGGCCTCTCCCCGTCGGTTTCTTGGAGTTATAGTGTTGCCGGCCGGCCACAAGAGGGTCGATCGGCAAGCAAGCTTGATAGCCAGGGGCCGGTAGGAACAGCCAGGAGCATAAATCCATCCCCTTGTTGCAGAGTTGCAGTTGCAGGCCGGCAGCCGTTCTGATACCGCCGGGCCTGATCTCTCTGTCGCTCGCTCGTCTCGGCGCTGGGAACGCCATGGCTGTAAGTTCCTCTCTTCCTCAGCTCCTTGCATGCTCTTCTTTATGGCGACAAACTCGATGTTTCTTACGGTTCCTTTCGGTTGTAACCCCCAATTTTCGGTTAGGTTTTGAAGCATAGTCTGGTTTTTATCTTGTATTTGCAAGAACAGATTCCCCCCCCAAGAACTGGCAATTCCTTAATTCGCTTGAAAGGATTTCAGTTCACCTTTGTGCAGTAGGTGCGGGTCTCGCACTCTCACCATATTGCTTCCGGGATGAGATATCTGAATCTACTCCACCTGAATTTTCTGAAGGAACAAGATGGTCTCTACGATTACTTACTTCTATCTCGCATCCTGAGCTAGTTGTGACTTTTTCTGTACACACCACACCAAATATATGCGTTCAACAACCTTCTTTGAAGGAGCAATCGAATTGCGCAGGGTAGGTAAAGCAACCGAGTTAGAACCAGAACCCATCTCTTGCCTGAGCTGATCAATCTCTCGTTTTTTTTTCCTGAAACGTGAGAAACATCTTCCGATCACAATGATTAAATGATTAACCTGGTAGCCTTGATCTCACAATTTTCATACATGATGGATGCATAAAGTTAAGAGATGTTGCCAGGTTAACTCACTGGAATAAGACGTCCTGGTTGCATTAGCTTATTTAATTGGTACCAGCCGCTCTTGCCTGCTAAGACATTGTCTAGATTATAGAACTGCTCGTATGCATGAAGATTAATTCAAAGCGATGTATGCACGCCAGAGGCCGTGTTTAGTTCCACACGTAAAAATTTTGTGTTGGAATCTTGTTAATTTGAAGTACTAAATGAAGTCTATTTATAAATTTTTTTGCACAGATTTGTTGTAAATCGCGAGACGAATCTAATGATGTTAATTAATCTATGATTAATCAATAATTAGCGGATTGTTACTGTAGCATGACTGTTGCAAATCATGGATTAAGTAGTCTCATTAGATTCGTCTCGCGATTTACAGCCCATCCATGCAAAAAATTTTGTAAATAGACTTCATTTAGTATTACATGCATGTGTCGAAACATTCGATGTGATGTTTTTTTTGCGTTTACGGGGTTTATGGGGTGTGATCTGCCTAAACATATGAGGCGTCAGCCAGGCAGGCCTTCGCTGTCAGTCTGCCTTCAGAAGTTTCGCAGATTGTCAAACCTGAAGTACCAACTGCGCTGGCGTGTCCTGTTTGGCCTTAATTTGCACAAGTGGCGAGTCATAAGCATGTGATTGATTTCTCCATTAGATAAATCAGATATTCAGTTGATTAGTCCATGCAGTGTGTAAACGGCCGGAAGTCATCATGGCGTGTGATTTCCTCCCGTTTGATTTGTTTACCTTGGTCGATCATGCCCATCTACTGCCACCATGACTTAGTCATGTCAACTTGACCTGTTGTCGATGTTCTACTATTGCAACTGGTCTTACAATTCTGACGGCTGACCTGTATAGAAGAAGCAGAAGAAGCCAAGAAGGATAGCCCAAAAAAAATTGACTTTCAAAACAAATTCCATATTTCAAGTAGCATTAGAATTATGCAGTTATGTGTAATGAACATGTTGCCTCATAAGGTGTTGTGTTATGTCTAGCACTGAGCATTGTCATCCTGCTATTATGAGTAGTTTACATTGCAAATATGGTGGCAATGGCCGATTCTTCTCGGCCTGAATGAATTTTGGTGTGCTCGCAGCAGCAGAAGAACGCGCACGTCCCCAAGTTCGGCAACTGGGACAACGATGGCAACGTGCCGTACACCCTCTTCTTCGAGAACGCGCGCAAGGGCAAGGGCGCCGGCGGCAAGATGATCAACCCCAACGACCCCGCCGAGAACCCGGAGGCCTTCTCCATCGCCGCGCCGTCGCTGAACCGCTCCGACGCCGGGAGGTCGTCGCCGGCTCCTCCGCCGCCCCCGCGGCACGAGCGCCGGCCCAGCGACGCGCCGCCGCCGCGGTCGCCCAACCCCTACGCCGGGTCGCCGTACCACCGCCACGCCGGCGGCGAGCCTCCGAGGAGAGGCGGCGGGTACAGCGTCGACCAGTCGCCGGTGCACCCGTACAGCTCCGAGAGCGGCGGCTACGGCCTCGTCGCCAACTCCGTCGAGCGGTCCAGGGCCAAGGGCGGCCCGCGCGGCAATGAGACGGTGAGGCTCTGCTCTCTGTAAGGTTGCTGCTGCCCGGCATTGACATGAGCTCGGAAGCTGATCGGTTTGCGCGCGCTTGCTGGTGCAGCCGACGAGGGGCTCGGCGGTGCCCAAGTTCGGCGACTGGGACTCGAATCCGGCGTCGGCGGACGGCTACACGCACATCTTCAACAAGGTGAGGGAGGAGAAGCAGACCCAGGTCGGGAAGCCGGCGGGGGCTTTCGACAAGAACGCCGCGCGTGGCAGCGGCGCCAAGCAGCACGACGACGGCTACGTTTCATCGGTGAGTGGCGCGAGAAAACTCACTGGTCTGTGTCCATGTCCTTGCTTGCCCATTGTGCAGTAATCTGATTGAGCTTTGGACCTGGTTTGCTTGCAGAAGTTCTCATGCTTTGGATGGTGCAAATAGAGATGTGCTGATGAATGGTGATGGTTACAAATGTTTGGTTCCTTTGGGGACTCCAAATTTGGAGGAAGGGGAGGCTGTGATTCAGCCTAGACTTCATTCCCGTTTCTGGAAGATTAAACAGTCTCCACAATCTTTTTGTGATAGCTTCACTTTTTTGAAGTGATATATAGAGCTGTTCATGGTTACTGTTATACTAGAGTAAGCATTGCATTGTTGTGTTGGTTCTTCAGTTTTGAATTTGCAGAATGTGTACCACAGGTTTGAACTCACTCTGAAGTGAATTTAAGAAATTGGTGTGCGGGTTTGTTCCTGGTACGCTCAAAAGCTTACTGCTGCATCGTTAGAAAACAAAAAATATATCCTCTAAAAAAAGAATATTACAGTTGCATATTTTGTTTACTGAAATCATAACAGTCTATTAGAGCGGGAAAAAAATCATAACGGTCTAGGCATTAGGCATGGACACAAAATTGAGCTGAGGTGGAGGGGAGGAGGTGTTGCAGACTTGCAGTTATAGACACACTCTGAATCAAACAAGACATCATCAGGTTTCTGATCAGAGTGTTGGACGTTATCATCTTTATGATTTTATCCTCCTGTGGCAAGCTGCACCGTAAGCATGAAATCTAGTCCTCGAATAATACAGATGTGGCTCTGACGGCGTAGGAGAAAAGGCTGGTAGTCTGGCACAGTAGCTCGCGTACTGAATCCTGATCACGGTTCATGAAACCTCAACAGTCATCTGTCGTTTCGGTCAGACAGACAGAGCCAAGAGACCAGCTTACGTCTGTATTTGTCTCTCTGAGGTCTGAAGCTTGAACTCTGAATGAAGAGACGGATTCAAGGAGAGAGAAATGTTCTCGACCCGGGGTTTGGGCCGCAGGCCATTTGGGCCTCTAGGCCACCACTCTCAACCAGAAGAGGCCCAATGCGGGGGAGAGTGTGTCTGATCATGGAAACCTTTTTCGATCATTCAGTCATCAATGAGGCATCTCTGATAGGATTCAGTCCTTGTCGGTGAAGCTGATGAATCTCGCTTTCTTTATTTCCTGGACTCCTTGGCTACTTCTTCAGTCGATTTTCCCCTTTCTTTTTGCGCATTATCTTCTTTTCATCCGGTCGCGCACATGAAAATATGCCTATCTTTATTTCGTTGGGTTGAGAAAGGGCCAAGCTGTCCACTTCGTCCAGAAAAAGCTCAGCAGGGCGGCGGCGTCCGGACCGGACTAGATACCGCGTTGGATTTGGATTCGATTGGGCCTGTCCGGGTCAGGGTTTCATTTACCGACCGGACCGGCCAAACCGCCGGGGTCCGGTACCGGTATACCGGTCCGGTTTGGCCGGAAACCGGTCGATACCGGTCGAATTCAAATTTTAATTAAAAAACTCAGTTTAACCGGTTCGTACCGGTTTACCGGCCGGTTTGACCGGTTTGAATTCAAATCCAAATTTAAAACCGCATGTGTAACCGGTTTAGAACGGTATACCGGCCGGTTTGACCGGTTTACCAAGTGGTATACCGGTCCGGTTTGGCCGGAAACCAGTCGATACCGGTCGAATTCAAATTTGAATTCAAAAAACTCAGTTTAACCGGTTCGTACCAGTATACCGGCCGGTTAGACCGGTTTACCGGCCGGTTTGAATTCAAATTCAAAATTAAAATCGCATGTGTAACCGGTTTGTAACGGTATACCGGCCGGTTTGACCGGTTTACCAAGTGGGCCTTAATGGGCCGTCTTATTTTTTTCTTTTCTTTTTTGGTTTAACTTTAAATGCTCGAAAAGTATGTTAACGAACGAATTTTTGAGAAAATTTGACACCATTAGATTCGTCGCACCTTGAAGTATTTTTAGGAATTTTTCATTTTTTTGAACTCAAATTTGAATTTTGAATTTGGGCCGGTTTGGTACCGGCCCAAACCGGAACCGGACCGGTTTGACCGTTCCCACCGGTTTTGTAAACCTTGGTCCGGGTATTGATAGAGACGCATGTGTGTGGGCGGGGAGGGGCGGGGAGGAAACCAACGAGATCGTGCATGAGCCAACGGAATCATGCAATGTGACTCGTCTTCGGTCATCATGTTCTCCATGAGCCTGACCCTGAAGTTTCCAAAAGACGCCATGAGAGAGAGAGATCACGCGCCTCAAGAACCTTTCTATCAAGTGAGCTAGCAGTAGCAGTGATTCTGTTTGGTTCCCTTCTAGTAACCCAATTTTAAAAGAGAATCTTAATACATGGAGTACTAAATAAAGTATATTTGTAAGACCTTTTTACGGATGGGTGTAACTTTTCGCCATGAATTTAATGACGGTAATTAGTCGATGATTGCTTACAGTGATGTTATATTAACCATCATCTAATCCTGCGGTCAAATGCCTTATTAGATTCGTCAGGGTTACTAGCGCAGGGTTCTAAAGTTGGTTTGCAAACTGTCTTTATTTAATATTCCTAATTAGGGGTCAAAGTTATAAACAGTTCCGCTGCTAGGAAAACCAAACGGGGCCAGCACACCAGCTAGTGGGCCCGGACACCAGCTAGTGGGCCCGGACCATGTGTGAGCGCCATGTGTGAGCCTGCCCACCGGAGCCACAGCCTGCCTAGTGATGTACGGCTAACCTCAC
Organism: Panicum virgatum; assembly: GCF_016808335.1. NCBI lineage: Eukaryota > Viridiplantae > Streptophyta > Magnoliopsida > Poales > Poaceae > Panicum > Panicum virgatum. Next base: position 44,805,562 of record NC_053141.1, on the reverse strand, counting down.
CATCTTCTATCGCTGAAAAGAAGCAAGAAGCAGCTGCCGGAAAGCTTAGATTCTGGAATCTGTAATTGCGATTTAGATGTTGAAGCCTGAAGGATGAGGCAAACCCACACGTATGAAGTGATTCGGTTACAACGACATACAGTGACTTGAGAGCTATGAACCTGTTGATTTTTGGTACAAGGAAGAGATGCAAATGATTGGCACATGAACAATGCATGAGGTTTTGTCAGTTAGTAAAGCTGAAAGGTCAGCTGGATGCTTGATGCATGCATGGAATTGGAAGTTTACATGGAGAGGATAAAGAGGCCACCGACATCCGGTCAAAATGCTGATTTGACATCCAAAATTTTTTGGATGGGGAACTAAACGGGCCCACAGCTGAGTCTCTCTCTCTCATCACAGTGTGCGCGTCGCGTGCATACTGAATTGCTGATGACGTGTTATCGTGCATGAATCTAGAGCTAATTAGACAGGCGTCAACAATGTTGAGGATATTTCGTCGGTATTCAACCAGCGGTGCACACTCCAAATCATGGACAAGTCATTGCGTTGAGCTCCCATTTTCTGCTGGAAGCAGAGTCGTTTTTCTGCCCAGCTGAAAGTCTGGATGCGGACGGCAGAGTTGAGCTCTGAAGATGGAACTTTTTCTGAGGGGAACGAAATCCTGAAACTGACGTGCTCGAACAAAAAATTCAGGCAAGATAGCCTCCCTGACCCCGCTCCCGGGCTGTCTCCCAGCTGTAAGGCCGACGGTTCAGGATCGGCTAGAAAGAATCCAGCCCAATCCACCAACAGGTTGAGACTTTTTCTACTACTGCTCCTGTTGTGAATTCAGGGATCCACGAGCGCATCTACGCCGTTGTCCCCTGGTTACGAAAACCTAGGCAATCTCTCTGCAGGTTTTGGTTGATTTAACTAGCGGTACAACAGGATTCATTGTACTAATATAGGATCAGTCTATACTAATAGCTACAGTAGCTCAGGCAGCTGATCACACTGGACAGTGACGACAAACATCCCGTGCAGTCTCACTTTCTGCCCGGTAAAGCGCGTCACCTCTGAACCCCTTCTGCCAGCTGTCGGAAGAGATACCTTACCCCACTTTACCCTCCACTCAGTTTTACCGCGGCGTACGTATCCTCTACGCTTTGCGCTGGGGTAAATCCAAATCTCCCTGCAAAACTGCCCTTGCATGGCATCAGAGAAACGGGCTCGAAACTCGCCAAAGCTTTGCCATCGTAACGCAAAACCGTCTGCCTGTTTAAAAGAAACGCGAAAGAAAAGGAAAACAACAATGTGACGTCGGGAGGAGCTGGACGGCCGCGGAACGCGCTCGCTCTCCCGGCGGCGGCGGCGGCGGCGGCGGCGACCGCGTGCGTAAGCGACAGCGCCCCGGCCCGCGGCCGCTCGCCGCATTGGCCCCGTGACCGGGCCCAGTGCCGCTGCCGCCGATCCGCCGGGCATGTGAGGCTCTTAAACCCGGCCGGCAGCTGTCGATGACCTGAACCTGTGACTATGCGCCATCGCGAGCATTCATCAGGCACCGACCCGACCCCCATAGATCCATCATCCATCCATGCCAGTGCCGGCCACCACCGCCGACGCCGGAACTGTTCGCCGCCGACGTGCACGCACCTTGTTGGCGGGCGGCCTTGAATGAGTAGCACTGTATGTACGTGTTCTAATGTCAGTCTCAGTGGGAATTTCATGAGCACAAATATTTAGATTGGAAATTAGATAACCGTGTCAGATGAGTTTTATGGTGATAAAACTCTCCTCACGTTTCATAAAACTCAAACCTTCTCTCTCCTTACCACGTTAATAAAATTGATGATATTTAATGTCATAAAATTCTCCATGAAATTTTCACTGGAACTGGACTAAATTTCATTTACGGCCTGCAACGACCGGGCAGTTACTCTAAGCCCCAAGATTCCAACAGGGAGGGTTTCCAGGTGACGCCGGCGAGGCGGAGGCGGCGGCGTTGTGTTGGAATAAGTCCTCCCGGACCCTTCCTCCCCTCGGCGGCGCTCTACTCCGGCACCGGCGACGAGTCCGTGGAGGTGAGTCTTCCCGTGTGGGAGCTCTGTTTAGGAGTTGTCCGGCGGCGTCTCGTCGTTTCTCGACGGGGATGCGCCTGCCGATCTTTTGTTTCAAGGTTGCGGAGGCTGCTGCGGGATTGATGGATGTTTGGAGGGTGGATCTGGCTCGTGTTTCCTGCGGCGGCGGTCGGCGTCGACGGCGAGGGTGGATCCAAGATCGAGGGGACTCGGGGCGCGTCCCCGGCCGACGGGCGACCAGCGACGGCTTCATCTTCTGCCGCTCACTTCAAAGCCTTCGTGCGATGGAGTCCTCTTCGGTCCTTGGGCGTGCGGTGGCCAGATCCGGTGTCTTCCGGTGGCGGGGTTCGTCGGAAGCTCCGGCGAGCATAGGGGTTAGGGATCTGCTTGTAATTTTTCTTTTTCTGATGGCCCTTTGTGCAAGTTGGGTGGGACTGTGGTCATCCGTATCCTTGGTTGACATACTTGTATTTGTACGGGTCCGTGTACGTTTCCCTTAACTTGGAATACAGGTATGTTTTATCAAAAAAAAAGATTCCAACAGGGACCGTGTGTGCATAGACGCATCCGCACTAGTGGATCCGGTGGGCTGGACCGACCCTGGGCCCAGCCTGCCTGGTGGCATCATGCGGTCGAAGGAGCGCCGTCTCTCTCGCCCCCCCCCCCCCCCCCCCGGAACCCCGAGGCACCATTGCCCCTCTGGTGCGTGGGTCCACGCTTCGCTGCGTCCGATCCGGGGCACTGGTCGCGGTCGATCGCGCGCCGCGCCGCCCGCCCGGACATGGCACGGCACACCAGCCGCCGCCGCTGCGTGATTGCTGACCTTTGTCGTCAAAATACTCTAGTTTGGCCTTGTTTGGTTTTGAAGCATGGTAATCAATAAAAAATTTTGACCACTAATTACGGTGTCAAACAAAGCCAGTTTACAAAACCAACTTCAGAACCCCGCACTAGTGACCCTGAAGAATCTAATGAAGCCTTTGATCACGCGATTAGAGGATGGTTACTGTAGCATCAATATAGCTAATTATTAATTAATTACCGTCATTAGATTCGTCGCGAAAAGTTATACTCATTCCTAAAAAGATTTTACAAATAGATTTCATTTAATGCTTCATGCATGCAAGATTTTTTTTTCGGGATGTGTGCGTGCTAGAATTCTAGTATTGCCAAACAAGGCCTTTGAGCAGGGGCGGAGCTGATGCCGACCCCGACTTCTGGAAAAAACCAGTGGTAAATTACTGTAACTAGATGTTAATCCTCCATTAAGACCCATTCTTTACTACGTAAGACTCCGATGCTCTTTTGTTCTGGCTTCACCTCTGGTTTTGAGTAATTAAACCACCAGGCTTTACTAGTAGACGGTACGCGCACAAGATGCAGAAACAGGGCCAGGCCAACCTTGATTGAACCACGCGAGATTGCAACTGCAAGACACGTATGCGCAATCGGATGAGCTGAACTGATGATTATTCCATGGACGTCCTTCACCATTTCTGAAAAAAGAAATGCTAAACTGATACGAGACGAGGATCCGAGACGATTTTCCCTTGATCTTGTTGGCCAAGCATGGGGGCTCGCTTATACTAGTAGTTCCCTTTCCTCCTAGCGATGGGAACCTTCTCGTAGCTAGTGGTATCAAAGTCTGCCGGCTACTACGTGCTACGAGCGCCAGGCCGCACCGTTCCCACAGCTTTTACAAACTGGCGATGAGCTCGGTACTCGGCAAGTACAGCCGTAGCGGCAGCCGCTAGCGGCCCCCATGTTAGTGAAAAGGAGAGAGGTCAATGGGCGAGAGGAAACCAGGGTTTTTTATCCCGACCGGTTAACCCAAACCGCCGGCCACCGGTTCCGGTTTACCGGACCGGTTGGACCGGTAACCGGTGAAAACCGGTTGAATTCAAATCCAAATTCAAATAAATTCAAAAACTCCCGTGCAACCGGTTCCGACCGGTTTACCGGCCGGTTTGACCGGTTTACCGGCCGGTTTGACCGGATTGAATTCGAATCCAAATTCAAAAGCTCCCGTGCAACCGGTTTACCGGCCGGTTTGACCGGTTTACCAGCCGGTTTTACCGGTTTACCGGCCGGTTTGACCGGTTTGCCTGGTGGGCCTTAATGGGCCGGCCCATTTTTTTTCTTTTTCTTTTTTGATTTAACTTCAACTCCCCGCAAACTATACTAAATGAACGAATTTTTGAGAAAATTTGACACCATTAGATTCGTTGCACCTTGAAGTATTTTTAGGAATTTTTTGAGATTTTTCCATTTTTTGGAATTCAAATTTAAAATTTGAATTTGGGCCGGTTTGAAACCGGCCGGAACCGGAACCGGTCCGGGCCGGAACCGGAACCGGTCCGGGCCGGTTAGACCGGTAACCGCGGTAACCGGACCGGTTCCGGCCGGTTTTTTTAACCCTGGAGGAAACTAAGACGACCTTCGGTATGTTATGTTTGGATATCAGTCACATCAAAATTACATAAAAAAACGAATATTTGCATAGAGTACTAAATGAAGTCTATTCACAAAATCTTTCCAGGGATGGGTGTAACTTTTCGCAACAAATCTAGCGACGGTAATTAATCGATGATTCGCTACAGTAACTTATTTAATACTCTAAATTAGTGATCAAAGGTACAAAAGTTTTTGCGAAATTTTTTCATCCCAAACCAAACATGGCCCTTGATTGTAAATCAGTGCTCCCATGTTACGCTTGCAATGCAAGTTAAACTAAACTGATGTCGCCATCCAATTAGGGAGAAAACGCAATGGTCAAATCTCTCTCTCTCCTCCAAAAACAGGAGAACGGCATCCAGCTACGATAGACATAGACCATGGCTAACGAAAAGTCGAAAATCCTCTTTTCCCCCACACACATTACCGCTCAAAAGAGCAGTAAAAACTAAAAAAACAGAGAGACCATGGCTGAGCACCGACATGCCCGCCCAAATCTCACCTCAGTCGACAGGCACACGGCTGACGGCACAGAGACCAAAATGGGGCCCAAAGTCAGACTGCTAGAGAGACTCTGGTCTTGTTTGGTTCACGCTACGCTAAGGGAGAATTTTCTATGCATGAAGTAGTAAATGAAATCAATTTGCAAAATATTTTTAGGGATGTGTGTAAATTTTCGCGACAAATCTAACGACGGTAATTAATAGATAATTGGCCACAGTGATGCTACAGTAACTATTCTCTAATCGCGCGGTCAGAGGTCTTATTAGATTCTTCAGAGTTACTAGTGCGGGGTTCTGAAGTTAGTTTTGTCAACTGATTTTGTTTAATAATGTAACAGCGCAAATCAAACGGGCCTTTTTTTTTCTTAGGCTGACCTCAGCAGACGACGCGGAGGCGTCGCGCGGGCGGAGGTGGCGGGTGGGCGGGCGGAGGTGGCGGGGCCGGGGCCGGGGCCGGCCACGTGTGCGGTGGTCTTGCGTGGCGTCGAGAAGCGTCCCCCGGGCCGTCGTCTGCAGAGTTCAGCCTTAAAAAGAGAGAGAGAGCTGAACTCTGAGGTGAATACTTGGACGGCGTTGATTGGCCGGCAGCTACCTGGCCGAAGCGGACAAAAGGTCACTCATTCCCGCGCACACCCTCGAGCCTTCACGCGGTGAATCCTGCTGGCACACGGACAGTGAGGCCGTCAGTCTCAGACACGATGCCATCCCCAACGCGGTGATCCCTCTCGAGCAGGCACCACCCCACCCTACCACTGCCGCAAGCAACCAAACCCGCGGCCCCGCGCGCCCTCCTCTCCACCTCCGCTATATCTCAGCCCGTCACTCTCACAGCCAGACAACCTCACTCCCCAGATCACTCGCTCGCTCCCCAATTCGCCTCGCCGTACAGCCAAGCTCAGCCTTAGCTCCACCGGCGGGCGCAGCAGCAGAGCAGGAGGGGATGCCGGCCGGAGTGGTAGACGCGGCCGCCAAGGGCGTCAGGCTGGAGCGGCACGCGGCGGGGGCCGCCGTGCTGCTGCGGCGCGCGTCGGGCGCCAAGCAGCTCGTGTCGGCGTCCTCGCACCTGCTCTTCCGCGCCACGGTGCTCGCCACGCTCGCGCTCGTCATCCTCTTCACCGTGCACTACCCGTCCCTGCTCTCCCGCTCCTTGAGCCTCTCCGCCGCGCCCTTGTCCGGCTCGTCGTCGTCGTCGTCCGCGGCGCGGTCGCGGTCGTCGCATCGGAGCCTGCTGGGCTCGAGGGCCTCGTACGGGGGCGCCGCGTGGGAGCGGGAGGTGCGGCGCGGCGCCACGCCGCGGCGCGACGGGGGCCTGTCCGTGCTGGTCACCGGCGCCGCGGGCTTCGTGGGCGCGCACTGCTCCCTGGCGCTCCGCGGGCGCGGCGACGGCGTGCTCGGCCTCGACAATTTCAACTCCTACTACGACCCCGCCCTGAAGCGCGCGCGCCAGCGGCTGCTCGCGTCGCGCGGGGTGGTGGTGCTCGACGCCGACATCAACGACGCCGCGCTGCTCGAGCGGCTCTTCGCCGCGGCGCCGTTCACGCACGTGCTGCACCTCGCCGCGCAGGCCGGGGTGCGGTACGCGATGCGGGCGCCGCAGACGTACGTGGCCTCCAACGTGGCCGGGCTGGTCAGCCTCTTCGAGGTCGCGGCCAAGCACGCCGACCCGCAGCCGGCCATCGTGTGGGCGTCGTCGTCGTCGGTGTACGGGCTCAACACCGAGGCGCCCTTCTCCGAGGAGCACCGCACCGACCGGCCCGCGTCGCTGTACGCCGCGACCAAGAAGGCCGGCGAGGCCATCGCGCACGCGTACAACCACATCTACGGGCTCTCCATCACCGGCCTCCGCTTCTTCACCGTCTACGGGCCGTGGGGCCGCCCCGACATGGCCTACTTCTCCTTCGCCCGTAGCATCGTCGCCGGCGAGCCTATCACGCTCTTCCGCGCCGCCGACGGCGCCGACGCGCGCCGCGACTTCACCTACATCGACGACGTCGTCAAGGGCTGCCTCGGCGCGCTCGACACGGCCGGCAGGAGCACGGGCTCCAAGTCCGGCAAGAAGCTCGGGCCCGCGCCCCTCCGCGTGTACAACCTCGGCAACACCTCTCCGGTGCCCGTCACCCGCATGGTCGCCATCCTCGAGAAGCTCCTCGGCAAGAAGGCGAACAAGCGCGTCGTCACGATGCCGAGCAACGGCGACGTGCCGTTCACGCACGCCAACGTCACCCACGCCGCGCGCGACTTCGGCTACCGCCCCGCCACCTCGCTCGAGGCCGGACTTCGGCATTTCGTCGACTGGTTCGTGCAGTACTACAAGCTCGACATCAAGGGCAGTAATGTCCTCGCCGGCAAGACCACCAAGAGGAAATCAATGGCCATTTCTGCAGCATCATGAGGTGCCGCGCCGCCGCCGCCGCCGCGGCGTGTTCCCCGGTCCGGCCGTCCACCACTAAGTGTGCATTCTCTTGTCCTTGGAGGCTAGCTAGCAGAGTCCTGTAACTTTGTAAGTGCTTATTTGTTTAAGCCTTGCAGCTTTGCGTCTTCATGATACTGCCATGGTAGTGCTTAGTGGCAAGGAAAAGGATCCATAAGCTTGAGAAAAAGTAGGGAAAAAAGGGGAGGGTATGGGATGGATAGACAACAGAGCAAAGCGAAGGACAGTCATGGCTAAGCAAAGATGAGGTCATTGGCTTCCTTTTGGTCCAGATTATTCTGCTCAGATTATTACTATTTTTTGGTCAGATACTAGATTTCACTGACCTATGAATCACGTCAAGAACTCAAAGATGCTGTGCTTGATGTAACTCCAAGCGATTGCAGACTGCCAAAACAGCTTTGTTTAGGTTCTGGCGGTGGACTTGATGCAGCTCCTGCATTTTCCCCATGGCTGTGTTTAGTTCCCTCCAATTCCTCCAAACTTTCCATCACATCGAAATATTAAATATAGCAAATGATCCATGTATGGAGTACTAAATGTAGGTAAATAAAAAAAAACTAATTGCATGGTTTTGATGTACGTGCAAGACGAATCTTTTGAGCATAGTTAGGTCATGGTAGGACAATATTTAACACAAACAAACGAAAAGTGCTACAGTGTTCGATGTGATTTTTTCTACCACCTTTTCAAAGGATCTAAACACACCCCATATATAAACATGTGCAGATTTGTGCTTTGCATTTGCCCTCTTGTTGTGGTTCTCTGCACCAGGGTATCTTACTGCATGTGGAGCGATTGCGCATGCGGTTCTGAATTTTGTTGCAATGCGCGTGAGGTAGGTGGCTGGTGAGAGTAGACAGCAAATGAATTCGTTTGGGCCTTGGTACTGCTCCTTTTCGCATGGTGTATTGGTGTACGCGACGGGGGGGGGGGGGGGGGGGGGGGGTTGTACAGTGGCAATGTTTGGTTTTTTGGCCTCCTGCAACTGTTCAGGTTATTTTATCAAGTTCTTGCAAGATCAGTAGAATAGCAGTGTGAACAGAGAGGCCATTGGTAAGGCAGCATTTGCAGCTGCGGCGTCAATTTTTGCAATGCTTGGCCTATGCGGACACCTGGCTGATCCCCGTTTGGAGCGTCTTTACGCGAACTGGAACTATTTATCTGCATGACTGCATTCCAAACTGAGGCATTGTTGGATTAGCAATACTGATCTGAAAGGATGACGAAATATAGAAGACATTCTAGTATTCTACTGTGAGGACACCTCGGATTCCAAAGGACCGCAGTGCGCGTTCCCACGGCCATTAGCATTTAGCCCCGTTATCCATGTGCCCATCAGATGCAACCATCATCCATGTGTCCGCTCAGCTCCTGCCTTCACACTACGGCACTCGTCTCCCTCCGATTGCAAAGGGGCACATAATCTCTCGATAACTCTACCGTTTTCACGGCACCCTTCAAGTCAGTGAAATGTGAAGAGAGAAACATTGGACATAGTATCGCGCGCGCGCGCATGTTGAGACTGAAACTCCTTTGAGCACCGACAGTCTGAATTGTGGCAACAAGCCCTCTGAACCTTTTGAGCATTGAAATTCTGAACTGTAGTTATGAGTAAGAAAGGCTGAACTGTGGTAATCTTTTTCAGCACATGGAAGACATTTTGAGTCTGATTATGGAATGGGCTCCTTCAGGATTGATGCTGGCAACTGGCAACTGGCATCGCTCTTCAGTTCAGGCCTACCCCTTTATTAGCTGAAGTAAGCAACTGAAGGTGTTCTCACCTGCAGACCTGCTTGATGTCAAAAAGGTCAAATGATTAATGCAGCGTTACTACAATGAACTACTGCATTTATGTTAAAAAAAAACAATGAACTGCTGCATGGAGACTTTACAACTAATCAGTCCTTCTAAGTACTCAATGACAGCATGCTAAATTAGTACAATCTACTGGTACCACTTGAGCTACAATACAACTACACAAAGTCTTAGCCTGGTACTGTACAACTAGGCCTGGCTGGTTTTATTGTCACTATTGTACCAAAAGCTTTGGTCCCCATCACCCCCTGGACATGGTGAGCTGGAGGATTAAGAAGTCTTTGACTTGCATCAGCATGAGGTTAGGGAGTGTTGACCTCATCTAACTCTGGTCCCCTTGCTGCCTCGCAACATGCAAATTCTGACCAGAGTTGTCTCTGCCTTTTCACTTTCACTGACAAAAGTGCCATGGATGCAGTGCATATATGCTTGAATACCCTGAATCCCTGATCACTGAGATTGCAAGCTTGCGCTTGTCTTGTCCATCTAATTGCATCACGGGTGACTGCTAATTGCTCATCCCATGTGTGTTTGTTCATGATACTAAACAGTTTTGCCTGCACATCACTATGTGACCAGCAACCCACCCCCTGACCCATAAACCTAAGAATTGGTTAGTGAATTCAATTTTGCTGGTACGTGTTTATTGTTGCGTCCAACTTCTGAAGGGCATTGAAAGCTGTTTTCCAGGACAAGTCACCTTGACCACAGGGTTCCTGAACAATCCAGGTCTCGTGTAATAATAACTGAATAACTGAAGATGGAGTGCATGTATGCCCCTTTTCTCATCCCATGAGAAATTGAAAGCCAAAAAGGTCAAATATCGCACTTCAGTTGTTAGTGGCAAAAGGTAGATTTAAATTTGGACCAGGTCATCTATACCTGCTATGCCTCTTTTTTTTTCTGTCTCGTCCCTTGTGGTTGAAGCTACGCATGGATCATTGGACGAATGAGCTCGAACTTTCGCTTTTCATCAGCAGATCTTGTCTTACAACGCGATCTCACAATAGGGTTTCGCTGCGTTGCCTGCCCCTAGTGCTCCTCCTTTTTTGCCAACGCCTCCCCCCCCCCCCTTTGTGCTGCACGGTAACGTTTCTGATCTGGCTGGGTGTGAGACCTGCATCCACCGAAGCTTGTCAGGCAATCGAGGACCTCTCTTCGTGCCCATTTCTGCATGCGCGAATGATCCTGACTCCTGATATGAGAAATCGAGAACCAGTCGTGTAGCAGAGAAGGTCAACTTGTCCCTGGAAAGCATCGCAGTCACATGGGATGGACACGGTGCGTCGCACTGAGGTCGGAGCTCTCAACATTCTGCCGGCAAGAATGCGCGTGCCTGCGATGAAGCCGACGAGCGTACGGAGAGCGCTTCCAATCCGTTGACATCGTAAACATGGGCCGGATCCAGTTTAGATCGACAGCTCCTGAGAGAACTAGGCGGCCCAAGAATCATCACGAGCCACACAACTTTACATGGGCCTCAACTGGGGTCTGTACCAGTAGAAGTGTTGAAGCCCATCCGGCAAGCGGCACACGTGGAGCGCGCAGCTGAGTTGAACAAGTCGACGGACGGAATGGCCCCGCGAACCAACACGTAACGGGTGGGCGCAGCCGCAACCCGACACCTGTCGCCGGAGTGGAACCGCGGCCGCCCACGTCTCCGGAGGGAGAGGAGGGAAGCAGAAGCAAACCAACCCAACCGGCCAGCACAGAGCTCCGAGCGCAGCAGAGGAAGCAGACGAGCCAGCCCGGTTCTTCCTCGCGGAGCTCGACCCCACACCGACTGGAACGAGCCTCCCCGATCTGCTCCCGCGGGGACCTGCTGCCGATTTGCTCCGAGCGCCCCGATTTCAGGGGTGGGGAGCAAGGGTCCCGGGTTTGGGTTCCGGCTCCTTGCCGAATCGGGGCCTGTAGCGTCAGTTTGATTCGAGATCGGGAGGGGGGATCTAAGTTATAGTATAGAATACGGCAGCGTCAGTTTATCTAAAATATTAGAGTTCAAAAAGCAGCGGAAATTAAATAGAAGTTTGATTCAAAAATCACGATACTGCGAAGACGTGAGGATGTCACATCGAGCCCACCAATGTGAACCCTGGTTAGCTCCAACCAGCAGCAGCTACCTGAAAAAATAGGGTAACAACAAACCCTGAGTATACTAATACTCAGCAAGACTTACCCGACATGGGTATACTTAGTCCACTATCTAGACATGAAAAGTTTTTTGGCTCTAGAGTTTGTTTTGCTGAAAAAGCTACTAATACTACTAGATCCTTACTTTCAATATTTTAACTCAATTTAAGTTTATCAAGTACCAACTAGATTTGCCTAAACATCTAGAGCACGCATGGTTGATCACATTATCTTTTCAGAGTACCATATCCAACATTCTCAGTTCAATCTCATTCCACTTCTTTACTACGATGTGACGAAGTGACCAAGGTTCTCTTAACCGAGAGAGACGGCGAATCGATCCGATTTAACCTTGCAAAGTGGACCTAACTCACACGACACGTGAAAACCCCGTCGGGCCACACACGTCAACTGTTCCCATCATCACCCCGACGTCTGAATCACGCCTGCCAAAACCTGGGTGAAGGGTCTCTCACGGCGAACTCCCGGAGAACCCGGATGCGACATACATTCCAACACCCGCCATCATCTCACTCCCAGAATAGCAGGTCGCGATTCAAAGTATCGTTGCAATTCAGATAATTAGCTTACCGGTTTCGACTACCTCCTACTTCCGGCATGTGGTTAGTACTATTCAAACTTGGTCAGCACGGCCAACAACGGTACGGTCCTCAATCGACACAGGCGGAGGCTTACTTTCCATTCCTTTCATATCCAGATCCAATTCCTCTCCGCCCGGTCTCCATTTTTCTTTCCTCACAGATTCATTCTGCGAGCCACTTTTCCATAAGTAACAAAAACCTATAGCTCGCGAGTGACAGCAATCACTCGACTTCTACCGGATCCTAGTTAAGCATGGAAATACTAACGACACATGTACACTAGTAGAGTAACTGAGGAAACATAGAGATTATGCATCTACGGTTCCAATCAACTCCTAGAAACGTAAATGCACAATAATTAAATAATAACGTTGAATACTGAAAATAGAGGTTATGCTTTGGAGCTTGCCTGGGATTAATACTAAGTCAGTGCTAGTTAGATGATACTCGCTTGGCGAGCATCTTCCTTTGGTCATGCATATCGGGTTCCATCCATCCGTCTTCGGGATATGTCCACCAACATCGTCTTCGGGTTCGGCTCCAGTAGCACGTCCTTCATACGGTTCATCTATCGTACCTAAATGAGATGTGACAATACATATGTATGAATGCATGGAAGTGCAACACGCAAGGCATTCATAAAAGTACAACATACTAGTATAAGCACCTAGAGCTATTTAACTTAACCAACACTCAAGCATCTCATATGAGATGGCAAGCACATCAAACATGCCACACAAATTAACTTAAATTAAACAACTGCAAGCATCCAACATTCAGGAATTAGCCAAATCTTCTGGCCAACAAAAGTTAACATGATTCACCCAAAAAAATGACATACTTGATGTATTGAACCATGCAGGAAAGAATCGCTTAGCAAAATTTTTGAAAAGTGAAAGATATAGCTAGAACTAAACAAATGCAAAAACTTAACTTGAGGACATGATCTAGCAACCAAAATTTGCCAGCATGATGAGCTATTGCTAAAGCATGCAACAATATTTTTCCAATATTTATTGACAACAGAAAATATTTAATTTAACCATAGCAAGACAAACAGAACAAAAATAGATTTACAAATATGCACATAGCTCCAGGTTCTGAAATTTTTACAGTGAATGAAGCATGCCAAAAGCACACTACTGCATAAATTTCATAATTTTTCGACTTCCAAAACAGCAGATATTAAAAAAAACAAGCTAAAACAAGTATTATTCCCGATTAAATCAAAACATCACAGAAACATTAAACAACCAGCATGTTAAATATTTTTCCTAAGTTATACATGTTAAAAAAAAACTAACCCAACTGGTTTTACATTTTTACCATTTTTCTATTATTTACTATGTATTTTCAAAGCTTGCAACCACTTAAATTAACATTTAAACTAGAGAAAAAACTATTTAGAAACTGAAGATAAACCTGTAAGGAAAGTTTTAGATCATAGAACAAGGAATCCAACAAATTTTAGTTTGCATTTTTCTGATTTTTCTATGATTTACTACGATTTTTCAAACTTTCAGCCAATGTATTACAAAAGAACCCTTCGCAGCACTATTCATATGAGTCATAGACTTCGCAGAAAACCCCCTGGACTTGTTCCAATTCTTGTGTGGAGCCCCTGGTCGCGATTTTTGGAACAGAGAGGCTCGGGAGCTTGGTACCAGCGAGAGGAGGCCATCCCGGCGGCCGGGGAGGGGTGGGGGAGCATGAGGGACACGAGAGATACCTCTGGGTGGTCTCGGTTGATGCCGAGGTGGTCGGAGGAGGGCCGGCGGCGATGGTGTTCCCCGGCGACGGCGCTCCTGCGAGGGAGGGCGAGCGGGGTTAGGCCGGGAAGCTTCAGCGCGATGAGAGGAACCCGTTCAGGGGCTCGGCTCGAGCGGAGGTGGTCTGGAGGGGAGGGGTCGACGGGGAGCAGGAGCTCCGGGCGGCTCCAATGGTGGTGGGTGGTGACTGAGCCGATTCCGGCCGATTCGGCCGGGGAGAAGCTTGACCGCGGGCTGGGGAAGGTGGAGGGGATGGTGAGGGGGATCGGGGCGCGACCAATCGGAAGGGAAGCGGCGGGGGGTGGCCGGCGCGGCGGGGCAGGCTCGAGCTGCGGCGGCGCCGCTCGGCTCAACCCGAGAAGGAAGAGGAAAAAAATGAAAACGAGAGCCGGGCGCCGTGAATGGATAAGAACGTGCTCATTTGGAGGCCAAGGATCGCCGGACGGTCGACGCGTGGACGCGCGGCATGAGCGCCGGGAGCCGTGAACAGAGAGAAAATTTGAAATTTCCTCCAACTTTTGTTTTATGCGAAACCTCATTTGAAAATCAAATCATGGTTTAAAATTTGAAATTTTGAAACCAAAGCATTAATGTCCTATTCAAAGCAAAACTAAAAGTTTTCTTCAAATTTTTGTACTGAAACTTGAAAAACCATAAACACGAAAGTTTTTCACCATTCCAAACTCTACAACTTTGTTTTTAGGCAAAAGTTTATTTGAGCAAGAATTTAAAAGTTATTTTTAAAGCATATTTCATTGGATTTGAAAAATAGTCATCATTTCATGTGTTAACAAGCTAGCAAAAATGTAATTAAAAAAATTTTATGCATGCACGGTTAGTGTTAATGACGATACCAAACACATGATTAACCTTAACTACGGATGATTATCACCTGGGGTGTTACAACCCTGCACCGGAGACGAAGGAGATCCGACTTTGAAGACAAAGGAGCCGCCCGCCGCAGCCGGTTCTGGTTCGTCTGTGGCGACGAGGGAGCTCCGATGCTGAAGAAAAAGGAGCCGCCGCCATGCCACCCCACGAGTTCTAGCTCTTCGACGGCGGCGCGGGAGTTCGGACGACGAGTGGACTGGCCACGGATGCGCCAGCATAGGGAGAGCAGCGGCACTGCCAGCCTGCACCACCATAGGAGGAAAGGCAGCCACCATACACCACTCGATATCCTGAACAATGTCAAATAATATTTAGGCAGGGAGACAAGCTAGTTCAAAATTCAGAGTAGCAACTAGCAACTGGTAATATGAAATAACATAAGCAGTCGGGTGATTTTTCAATAGCAGTACTTGAGGATAAAAAAATGTAATCTTGTACTAAAACAATATGACGTCAAATACAAAATGACAGAGCAAGATTACAATACTCACACATTAGAATCAGGATGCACTGAGTTAGCCTCTTTCCTATTAGCCTCTTCATCCATCTCAATAAAACATATTACGATTGCAGCGTGCTGTTTGTTTAATGAAAAAAAAGATAAAATTTGATCAAGCTCAATGCAACTGAAAAATGTACAAGTGATTATTGCAAAAGTCAGCAGGTTCAAGCATTTTTGAAGATGAAAAACTAACAGGGTGGAATCTGCAGCATGTTCGATGGAAAAGAGAAAGCTTGAGCCATCCATGCAAAGAGGCTAGGAAATTATCTTATTATTGGAGTTACTTACAGCAAGATTGAAGAGCAGAGCTAGCAGCACGCGCAGCACTGCCCCTCCGTCGTCGCCCAAGAGGAGAGGGTCCCCGGCGATCGAGCCTTTCCCGCCCGTTTACGCTGTCTCCCGCTTTTTTGTTTTTCTCCCGCCGTTTTCCCTCTCTGTATGCATCAGACGCTTCATTAGATTGGGCCGTGTGGGCCGTCAGGAAAGCTCTTCTTCATACTGCTTTTGTTTCTTGCCGTCAGATGTCCCCACAACGTCTCAGATCATTTAGATGTCCCGCTGCCATAGATGCTACAACGTCAGCCGATCTGGGGGGGGCTGCCGCGGAAGACTCCGGCTCCCTGCTACGTTCTGGAAGCGTCCGCGGTGTGCGGCGGCTCCAGGCGGCTGGGGTTGTGCTGCGGCTCCGCGTTGATGCGCTGCGTCTCCGGCGCCGCCCTGCGGTCGGCGGGGTCGGAGTCTACGGCGAGGCTGGTGGTTCCGGTTGGGGCGCGGGGCCGGGGAAGTCGTTCCGCCTGCTGTGGCTGTGGGTGGGGATCGGCGGCGGGGAGTGAGCGGGTGGAAGAGGGCTGCACTTACTGCTCTTGACTGGTTGCACGTGGACCTCGTACCACAGAACTTGCTAGGGATTTGGATTTTGGACTCGATTCGGGAGTCGGGTGATTGGATCGCTGCACCTTTCGATTGTGCTTCAATTAACCTGGAAGTGCAAGAGTTGGATGTGCAGACCTTTTGTCTTTAAAAACCAAATCATTTGGAATAAGTTTTCCACGTGATCTGCTTGAGCAGATTTTGGTTTGAATCTTAAATTCTGATTCAGATGTATTTCAAGATATCTGAAGTAGTATATACATTCTGATTAGGATACCTACCTGCAATATGATGATACTCATCTCTAAAACACAATGAGGATTACCAATAGTTTCTTAGTATGTACCGAAGAGCTAGGAAGAATGATCAGTATTGAATACATGCCACTTTTTTCAGGAAAAGCACAAGGAGAAGAAGCACAGAAAGGAAAAAGACAGGGGAAAAGGGGAAAGAAAGGAAAAGTATAGAGATCATAGGAAACATAAGCACAAGAAGAAGCACAAAAGAGAGAAGTGTAGAGACAGGAGAAATAATGAGGACAGAGATAAAGACAAAAAAACAAGTCTTGGGACAGAACACTCAGAAGAATTATAAACATGGCAACAGAAAACCAGAAGAAAAAGGGCAGAATGAAGCATTCAAAGATATTAAACCAACAGATGAGTTGATTACCCGAACTTTTGGTCAAGAAGGTAATGCTATCCATAAATGTGACAATAATATATCTTTGCTTCCTAGGAGCACTGATAGCATTAGTGTTACAGGTTCTAAAGAGAAAGAAAGGAATTCGGTTGGTAGAATGGTTAAGAAATCTGAAGAAGCAACACAGGGAAATCATGGGATGGTACAAAAGAGTGATAGTATTGTGCGTGCTAATAAAAAGGGAATGAGGGGTGTTGATTCTAAAACTAAAATAAAGAATGGGAAAAGCCTTCAAGTTGGATCAGCTGAAATGCATTCCAGAAGAAAGCACAGCTGTAATGTGGTGGACATACGGCAGGATAATTACAGTTGTAATGGAGTGGATGTACAGGTACAGCAGGATAATTCTAATGCACAACGAAGCTCTGAAGAAGCAAATGGAAGAATTACACTAAGCCCAAATAGATTGCAGAGGGCAGAAGAAATGGAACCTGATCCAGAGATTTCTGTCCATTCTACAAAAGGGAAAAATGATAGAAGTAACACCAAAGGTGGTATGATGGGAAAGGAAAATCGAAGTGCTAACAATTTCCGTGGCAAGATGAATCAGCAATCCGTACAAAATAAAGGAGGAGAAGTTGAAGGGAAGGGAAAAACAAATTATTGTAAGGATGTTAAAGGCAAAGATAGAGATAGGGTTGTAAAGAAAAGAAAGGCTGAATACAAAAATAAACAGAAAGAAATGGAGAAAAATGGTACTGTAAATGAGCATAAACATGAAGATCCTGGTGCAAGAGAGGATCAGGTAGATAATCTTATGCGCTCTGGTTTTCTTAATGGGCAAAAGTTCATGTCTGACAATATAAAGAAACGGAAAGACTTCGACGCTAATTCTTCTCCAGATGGCGAGTTCCTTTTCTCTCCCTCTTTCTTTCTGTTTTAGTTTCTTTTTAATAGAGTGGCCAGTGAGCTTTTCTCCTGCCTCCTCCCAACCCCCTCGCCCCCCTGCTGTGTGAGCGCTGAGCATTTAGTCCTTCATAGCCTAAGCATACAATGAAGTAGTACTGTACTACTTTAGTAGTGTATCAACTTTATTAATCTTTGAGTCTCATTTGCAATAAATTGACAGAACACAGTATTACAATGACTAAGATGCCGAAGGTGTCTCCTACCTAGGATGAAGAAATATGCCGGCATTCTCAGCGGATCACACCTTGTAGTTCTACAGAACTACTTGACACAAACACTCACCAGATAGGCTGGCGTAAGTCTCAGGATGGCTACAACAGTGCCATCACTGCATCTCGTTGTTCGGAGGAAGACATAGCTTCAGTTTCTTCATCTGGTTACAGGAGTAACAAAGGTTATCGGGAGCAGCCTCACCCTGATACCAAATATCTGAGCCAATTGTACTCCACACCTCCAGCTCAGGACTTTTCTGGTTTCATCGATCAGGACTGGCTGTTTTCCCAGGATTGTGAGGGACGGAAAACTGCGGCGTTTGAGGCTGCAGAATCTGACCAAGTCTGGTCTGATGCACATATAACTTATGCTGCTGGTGTAATTGCTTTGCCTTACGTTGTTCCATTGTGATGACACTCACAGCGATACACGCGGTGAGTTGGCTTTTTTTAAACTGGGACTTGGGTTATGAAAAAAAAAACTCTACCCGGGAAGGAAACGGCCCCACCGTTTTTTCATTAAGTGGAAGCCACACCGGCTTATCCGGGTAGAGAAAACCCCCGAACCCTCGCGGCGAGCACAGCGAGGGTTTTTTTTTACCCCAACAGCCAGAAATTCACTTCTGATGAGAATCGAACTCAGAACCTGTTGGGGCGCGACGCTACCGGACCGGGCTAGCCAACTGGCCGCCCGGCCTTTCGCGACTTGGGTTATGGTATGAAGGCGCAGAATATGGATTCGACTGAATAGTTTTCTGCCGGATGTACTGTACATCAGATTGTTTAGCTAGCTCACTCTCAAGCATCTCTTCGACTGAATAACTATTCGACTGAATAGTTGGCTGGTTGGCTGTTTTGTTGTTTGCTGTATCCTGTGGTTCCTACTATTCGAACAAAAGCTGTACCGCACGATTCAGTTCTGCAGGAAACGGGGAAAAACTGAGAGGTCCTGCGCAATTGAATTCTGCTGCAATTTGGTGGTTAGTATCGAAACGTGCAAACCCACGACTAATCTACTGACCTAGCAGGATAAAGAGGAACCTACTCAAAAATTTGATGTAGGTTGTGACAGCCAGCGAGGGCGACAGTGGAAGAGGTATGGTTGACAATGATAGCACACGTGCCCATTCTATCCCTGTACCTTCAACTAAACAAAAATTGGAACTTGTTCCATCCGTTCGATCGAGCATAAACTCCATCCAACTACCCGATCCCAAACGCACGCTAACAATCACCGTATGTGTCGCGTTTTATTTTTCATTTTCTTTTTTTTTTCTGCTGCAAGTACACTAATTATGTTCTGGGTTATCCAACCCACTCCCTAAAAACTCTCCTCCTCCTCTCTATATAAATAGTCAGTCAGTCACGGCTCCCTCCCACCTGATCGAATAACAAACTAACAAACACCAGCAACAATGGCGGCCGCCACCGTGGCACCGTCATCGCCCCACCGTGCCGTCGCCGTCCTCCTCCTCGCCGCCGCCCTCGCGTGCCATCCCAATGTCGTCGCCGCCGTCAACCCCGAGTGCCGTTGCCCTGGTAATCACGTCTCCCCTGCCGGCCGCCTCGCCATCCTCACGTCGAGTTTATTACTGCTGATCATCTAGTTTGTGGTGTACTATGGTTTCTGTTGTTCACTGACGAATCCTGTGCTCGTGCCGCGTTGCGTGCATGCAGGAGGGAAGTGCCGCGGCCTCGGCGTCAACTACGGCACGGTGGCCGACGATCTCCCCTCGGCGGCGCGCTCCGTGCAGCTCCTCCGCGCGGCGGGCGCGGGCGCCGTGAAGATCTACGACGCCAACTCGGGCATCCTGCGCGCGCTGGCCGGCACGGGGCTGCCGGTCGCCATCATGGTGCCGAACGCGGCCATCCCGTCGCTGGCCTCCTCCCGCGCCGCCGCGGAGGACTGGGTGGCCGCCAACCTCGCGCCGCACAGCCCGGCCACGCGGGTGATGTACCTGCTCGTCGGCAACGAGGTGCTTTCCGACCGCGCCATCGCGGGCTCCACGTGGCGGGCCATCGTTCCGGCGATGGCCAACCTCCACCGCGCCCTCCGCGCGCACGGGATCCGCAAGGTCAAGCTCGGCACGACGCTCGCCATGGGCGCGCTGTCGGCCTCCTACCCGCCCTCCGCCGGCGCGTTCCGCGACGACGTCGCCGAGGACGTCGTCCGGCCGCTGCTCCGGTTCCTGAACGCCACGCGCTCCTTCTACTTCGTCGACGCGTACCCGTACTTCGCGTGGGCGGCCAACCGAGACGCCATCTCCCTCGACTACGCGCTCTTCCAGGGCGCGGCGAGCTCCCACTACGTCGACCCGGGCACGGGGCTCACGTACACCAACCTGCTCGATCAAATGCTCGACGCGGTCGTCGCCGCCATGGGCAAGCTCGGGTACGGGGACGTGAAGCTGGCCGTCTCGGAGACCGGGTGGCCGAGCGCCGGCGACGCGGGCGAGGCCGGCGCCAACGTGCGCAACGCCGCCACCTACAACCGCAACCTCGCCGCGCGGATGTCCAGGAACCCCGGCACGCCGGCGCGGCCGGGGGCCAAGATGCCGGTGTTCCTCTTCTCGCTCTACAACGAGGACCAGAAGCCCGGGGCCGGCACCGAGCGCCACTGGGGGCTTTACTACCCGAACCAGACCAAGGTCTACGAGATCGACCTCACCGGCCAGCGGCCGTCGCGGTCGTACCCGCCGCTGCCGCCCGCGGACGACACCGACAGCTCGCCGGCGTGGTGCGTGCTGGCCGGCGGCGGCAAGGCGGCGGACGAGAAGGCGGTGCAGGCCGCGCTGGATTACGCGTGCCAGCAGGGGAGCGGGACGTGCACCGCCATCCAGCCCGGCGGCGCGTGCTACGAGCCGGACACGCTGGACGCGCACGCCAGCTACGCGTTCAACTCCTACTGGCAGCAGTTCAGGAACTCTGGGGGCACCTGCTTCTTCAATGGACTTGCAGAGACCACCACCAAGGATCCAAGTGAGTTCATCCAGCTAGCGAAGCACCCTTCAATGGTGTGCTCGATCTTGTTTCTTGTACATTTCAGTCGCATTGATCTGTTATGTGTTTTCTTTGTTTTGCAGGCCATGGATCATGCAAGTTCCTCAGCTCTGAGGACTAGATGCGCAGCAGGAACGGAGAGCACAGCCACATTCGATTAGCTAGTGAGGAAGGCCATCGCCATGGATGCCCTTAGAACTATTACCATTTTCCATTTCTCTTTAATTAGGAACTAGCGAGCAAAGCATCACTGTAATTCAACTCAGTGTTACACTGCTCTCAGTTTAGTTACTTTGCAGGCAGCTCTCCTGCCTACCAGTACTTCTTATCCAGGAAACAAAACTACTTTGAATTGTTCTCCGAGCCCACCGGCGGCGAATTCTCGAAGCTTTGATTTTTTTTTTGTTTAAACTGTTCCGAGTTCGCTGGCGGCGAATTCTTTGTTCGTTTAAATTGTTCGCCGAGTTTGCAGCGGCGGATTTCCGATCTGCCGCGTCAGCCATGATTGGTGCGTACGAGGTGGCGGAGAGATCGGTAGCGCGGCGGCGGCGGGCACCGGGTGAGGTTGACCTCCGGCGAGGCGAACGGCGGGCGGGGCCAGCGGTTTCATCGTTGTTGGGTCGCGGTCCCGCGGAGAGGAGGCGGCGGAGAAGCCAGGGCATCTTGGGCCGAAAGCCCAAGGAAATGGTGTAGATCCGCGTAGATGGGGCTTGAATCTAAAAGAGAAGCCCAACGAAACGTGGGGCCTGCTGTCGTCTTCTTTTCAATCAAGATATAAAAAATGAGACGCAATAAGTGGACAACGTAATTAGGCCTAGATCAGCCAAAGTGAAAGTGCCTGCCTAACCACGCTGACTTTTTTATGTGGTCTCGGAGAAGACTCGGGATAGGTAACGTTCATCTTTAGACTTTCGGCTGAGTTTTCCTCTCTTTTTTTTGTCAAAAAAAGGTTTTCCTCATTTTAGCTAATTTCCCATATAACTGCATTATAAAAATATTATTGGTTTCTTTTTATGACGTGGCAATTTAAAACAAACCAATTACTCATATGGCTCGTAAAAAAACTTAGTAAAGTGGACATAACGACCCAAGATGATTGGTCCCCAGAATTTTGTTTTGATAAGTGGCTCCCAGAATTTTGTTCCCGTTACACACCCAGGAGATGCGGTGGATATCGCCGGGAGTCGGGGACCATTCCCCCGCTCCGTAGTCCTGGGCCCTCACTACAGCCTATACTTGCTCGTCCTCGCGGTGTCCCCAACTGGCACATGCCGCCATGTACCGCCGGGCAAATGCTTGGCGCCCCCCTCCCTGATCGACCGCCGTGCCCGTGCCCGTGCCCGTGCCGTGACCTTGATTGAGTTGGCAGCTCGCGGCTGCCAAAAAAAAAAACAAAAAAAAACATGGGAGGTAGCAGAGTACACCGCTGGCCGCCGCTGCATCGCCTCGGAGCGACGCGGTAAAATGTGAAAAAGGGGTCAGGTGAAGTGAACGGGCGAGCGGCCCGGCCCAAAAGCTGCCGCGCGGGTTGCCCACCCGGCGGAGCAAAGGATCCACGCGCTGCGGGCCTCGCCCGCCGGCATCTCGACGGGCTGTCGCCGCCTCTCCCCCTCCGTCGATGCCGCCGCCGACGGCCGGGATGCGTTCCCCCGAAGAGACGAGGCGATCGCGGCTCGCCCCCGGCCGCAACCGCACGAGAGGAGAGCGACCAACCCTTGTCTCTTGCCCGCGGCCGCCGGGTAATGTTCGACGACGCCCACGGTAACGCGCCGCTGACGTGCGGGCCAGGGGTCCCGTGGACCCCACGCCGTTATCCCTCGGCGTGAGGGCGCCTCCCCCCTGTCTCTCTCTGCTTTCGTCTTCCCCGCACTCCACTCACTGAGAGCGCAGCGAAGCGAAGAGAGCGCAACCAACCACTCGCCTCCCTTCTCTGCCGCCTTGCCGTTGCTGCCGGGGGCTGGACCGCGACATGGAGAGCGGCCACAAGAGCGGAGGCGGAAGCGCGGCCGGTGAGCCCCCGTTGCCGCTTCGCCGGCCGCATTGCGAAGATTTGTTTCCTTTTTTTTTCCTGTGCCGTGTTCGTGAGATGTGACGGCGGGGTGGTTTCGTTTCGCGCGCAGGAGGGGGAGCCGGAGGGGACGGGGTTCTGTGCCACGCCTGCGGGTACCAGTACCCGAACGGCCACCCCAGCGCCAAGCAGCGGCGCGCGCACCGCAAGCACTGCGGCAAGCCGTCGTCCGCCGCCGCCGGTGGCGGCGCGGAGGAGGAGGGCGCCGGGGAGCACGAAGGCAGCGAGCCGCTTCCAGGTACTGTGGATTCCGTGCCTCCGTCGTCGTAACTCGCTGCGCCCGGGTTGAGCTCTTGGCCTGATGCGTGTGCTCTCGTGGCTGCGTCTCCTAGGGGAGGGTCGCGGTGGAGTAGCAGAGGGAATTGGAGCGGGCGCGGCGGAATGCGGCGGCAGTTTGCCTGGATCTGCGTCGGAGGCTGCCAGCGCAGTGGAGGGAGGGGACAATGCAGGTTCGCTCTGAATCTTCGTTTCTTCTCGTTCTTCGTTTGTTTTTTGTTCGTTTCTGAAGTGGAAATGTCTTGGTTAAGATTTGGTAGGTGGAAAGTTATTGCATTGCCTTTTTCTTCTTTCCCTATTTCCTCTTTTGTACTATTCCGGCTTTTCGAGAACCTCTTGTTCTGTGAAATTGTACTGATGTGGAGTCTGGAAAAAGCATGTCCTTATCCTTTTGATTAGCATAATGTGGGCATTTTATTTCATCTTTAATAAATATAAATTGCTTTGGTTAGCAATGTTTCAGAACTGCTTAGCTGGTAATGCAACCTCCAAACTGTACACCTCAGGTTTGGTTTAATAATCGTGTTCAATAAATTAGTGAGGCTGTCCACATGTGCCACTGGATACCACCATCTCGCCCATGCTTTGCTGCTAGCGCAACTTCACTGGCAGTCTCCGGCGCTATTTAATTATATTCACTGTGCTATATATGTTCACTCTTTTCGACGCATATTTTGGTCATTGTTAATCGTTTTACAATGCATCTTACGAGTCCACGCATATGTCTGAATGCATGATTGCCTGTGGCTGTCTTTTTTTTTAGAGCATTCTTCTGGAAATGGTACTGGCCATCAAGTCATCAGCTCTGAAGATCGCCTCATCAGCCGCAGTAATATTCCTTCTGAAATCACTTCTGAGGCCAGCAAGACTAATGATGATACTCTAACTACAGTGGCTACACAGTACTCTGGAAAAGGATCACCTATTGAGGATGGGGATTCATCTGATCCAACAGTTGGTTCTGTGCAGTTGGAGGACGTCCCCGTTTCTGTTCCTTCACCAGAACTTGAAGATGGTGCAAAATCCACTTCAGAAATCTCTGAACATGAAATAAAGAACTCAACTGTTGTGCCTCTGGAATCAAATGCAACTGGAGGTGGAACTTCTGAACAGATGGATGTAGTCAGTCAAGAGGATGGGATTGCTGTGGCTGAGGAAGATGATATGATCAACACCATTAGCAAAAAGAAATCTAGTGAGGACAAATCTGTTGAAGGGGATGAGATTGATCTCTCCTGTCAAGATAATCTACAAACTGAGGTTGGTGAGGGGCACAGTAGCACTGCCGTGGAGAGAGATTCATCTGACAAGAATCCTAATGTGATTCACAATGAAGAAATCCTGAGTGATAAAACTGAATCAAATCAGCAAAGCAAGCATGTGTTAACTGACTCATCTGAAAAAATTCGTAACATTGAGGTGCCTGTTGAGGCTTCTGCTGAGAAATCTGTTAGTTCAGATGACGACTTGCTTAGACTTGGTACTGGTGGTTCCCACTCAGAGATACGCAATGATGTCAAACCTCAGCAGCAACCTGACTCTACCTCTGAAACGGCATGTCATCTGGCAATCTCTGAACAGGCAGATAATGTTCATGAACAGCACTATCCTATTCCAGGTGAGGGTTTCTGGATGTTATTGTGTACTGTATTTCACATCACTCTTCATTTTATTTAATGTCAAAATAAAGCCCCTTTAACGTTTAGTAAGAAGCAGAAAATGGGCAATGCACTCCAATTTCAGGTAGTTGAGCTATCAAGTAACCTGTCCATTACACTTGCGTTCTGATATTGTCTGGCCAATTGTGAAAAGGGCCAGTGGTAGCGCATGATTAGCTGATTTTTCTTTGCTCATATCAAGTTTATTAAGATCATAAGTATCAATTAATCTTCTACCTCATGCGCAATTATGGTTACCTGTTCCAAAGTGCAATTTTCACAACCAGTGCATTATTTCACAGGTGCAATCTGTAGTTGACAAGTATAGTCAGACACATTATTTGCCTGAAAACGTTTTAATCAATACCTATTCTGTGCATAGTATAGTCATTGTTTATGAACTGAAATTTGATGAGCATTCTGCAGAGGGAAGCATCCCAGTGATATCAAGTTCGTCTGGACCTGCTGTTGGCGGCATAACTAACATTACAGAGAATGTTTGTTCATCTGGCACGACAATTGATGACAGCATGCAGAAAAATGTGATTGGTGGTACTGTAGTGGCATCTCAAGTTGATCTAGTGGAGCTTAGTGCTTCCGCCATGGCACATGAAATCAACACGGTCATTAGCACAAATGATGTTGATGAAAAGTGGCAGAATGAAAAAGGTGGTTCAGACTTTACTTCATATGGAGGTAATGAGATGCATGTTGCAGAAAACTTTGAAGAAAAGCATCAGAACAAAGAGGTCATTGTAGATTCCATTCCTCATGAAACCCATACAGTTTCCAGTACTGATAATGATGGGGAAAATGAGCAGAACGAAGAAATTACTGCAGACACCAGTTTTTGCGAGATAAATGTGGTACAAAGCATGACTAGTGCTGAAGAAAACGAACACATTGAAGAGTTCATTACAAGTCTTGCTTCTGAAGAAAGCAGTGTGCCATGTAACAGAGATGTCGTTGAAGAAAAACAGAGTGAGATTGATGTAAAAACAAGTGGTGAGATAGACAGTGCATGCAGCACAGAAACTGCTGCAGAAAACAATGCTACTACCTGTGAGAGCAATGCAGGAACCACCACAGATGATGTTGAAGACATATTGCAGGATGAAGAAATCACTGCAAGCCCCATCTCTCATGATATCAACACTATATGCAGCAGTAATGAGGAAAAGATGCATAAGGCAGACGTAAGTGAGGCCATTGGTTGTCATGAGAATATTGTGGTACACAGCGTAGATAATGTTGAAGAGGAGGCAGTTGAGGAGGCTACGGCAGATGCTACCCCTCGCAAGTTTAGTTTGGTTACCTCTACTGACAGTGTTGAAGAGAAGAAGGATGAACAAACAAGTGCAGGCCCTACTTTGCATGAGAGGAGTGTGGTGCACAGCACATATAATATTGATGAAAAGAAGAATGAGCAGCCTATTTTGGACCCTATTACTGCTTCAGCCACCGTTAGCAGTATAGGTGACGTTGAACAAAAGATGCATAGTGAAGAAACTACAGTAGATCCTAGTACTGGTGAGAGCAGCATGCTGCCAGGAACGGACGATGCAGAAAACAAGAAGCAAAATGGAGACATGGCCGCCGCGGACCCTATTACTGCTTCAGCCACCATAAGCAGTATAGGTGACGTTGAAGAAAATAAGCAGAGTGAAGAAACTACAGTAGATCCTAGTTCTGGTGAGAGCAGCATGCTGCCAGGAACGGGCGATGCAGAAAACAAGAAGCAAAATGGAGACATGGCCACGGCGGGCCCTGCTTCAGACAAGACAGAAGTGGCAGAGACCACAAATGCTGTTGAAGAAATAGGAAAAATTGAAGAGACAGCCTCAAAGGAGATCAGCACAATAGAAAGCACGGATGACCTGAAGGGAGTTGCTGATCAGAACGAAGAGATTGCCGACAAGGAAATGGTCATCGACTCAGACAAGAACCATGTCTCGTTGAAGGTCCTCCTTGCCGACAAGAACATGGAGACCAAAGAGGAGAATAAGCCGAGCACCAAGGACAGAGTATTATCATTTAGGCGCCGACCGAAAGACAGCGTATCACCGGTGAAGCCGGGTTCGCCCAAGGCCACCGGCTCAGGGCAGCAAGACTGGAACTCTCCTGCTAGGTTGCCTGTCGAGAAGAAGCCCAAGGGAAGGAAACAGCAGTGGGTGCCATTTATTTGCTGCTCATCGGTACAGTGATTGTACTCCAATTTGTTTGCTGATCGTCATCAGCGGACCAGGGCATTCACCAAACTCGGTACATTGCTGACCGTCCGTACGCTGATAGTACTCGATTTAATAGCCACCCCAGGACCTTCGCTACAAGACATGTTTGGACCTTGCTACTTGGATTGCGAACTCGGTTTGCTGTTTGTATGTCATAATCTATGTATGTTGCTGTAAATTAATTAGACATGTCCAGAATAGTCCTTCAGTTTGACCTGCCACTGTCGTGCAAATTCGGAGGTGTTCAGACGAGCTTTTCCTCTCAAACAGTGCGATTGTGCTTATACTGCCTGTTGACTGTTGTAGTGCTCATTTACATGCAACTCTGCGTACGTGAAAAAATGGGAGCTTCGTATTTTAATTTTGCGGAGTTTTGTATGTATTTATATCTTTATTCAGTCGGTTTGGAGCATCTTCCCAGGAGAAACGCATTGGCGCAAGAGATCAGATTAAGGAGTATCAAATTCTTCAGATCCCAACAAGAATCAGTAAACAGATTCATAGCCAATAATGGTCCTCGAAGTAAATGTTCCTCATCTCTGTTCTAACAGATGCAATCATCCGTGCGCTCTAGTAGATTACACAGTAGGCCAGAAAGCGAAATGTTAAACTAGGGGCGAAGTCCTTGGGCATCAGGATTTGATCCTCTGCTTCATTACATTCCCCCACGCAAAAGCATTCTGCTATTAACGACAAACCAGTCGGTTAGACACAATCTATCAGATGCAAATCGGAAGCAGAATGTAGTGGTGGTGATTGATACTCACACTGTCTTCAGCCAGTTACTTTGTCATCTTAGCGAACATGTTGCTGTAGAATTTGGCATCCTTCTTGTTGTACTCCTTGATCTTCTCCTTCAGGGTCTTGTATTCCAACTTTACATCCCTGAGATCAGCAGCAACAATGCCATCAGATTTAGTTGTTCCATCAAATTGAACACTCCACAGGATCAATTTCCCTGAGATACTAAATGTTTTAAAAAACCATACCTGTTGTCAGGATCAATTTCCAACGCCTTCTTGATATCGGCCTCGGCTAGTTCTAGGTCAGCAAGTTGGATGTAGGCTTGTACCCTCCTGTACAGAGCCTTGACATTTTGGCTGTCTAGCTCCAACACCTAGAAAGAAATTGCATGATCAGCTTGGTTGACTGCAAGATATACTATCACTAATCGGCAAATGCTGGCCGAGATGATATGTACCTTGGTGCAAAGCTTCTCAGCTTGCTTGTAGTCCTTCAGCTTCAGTTTGCACGCAGCATTGTTCAAGTTGCAGCTGATCTTCAGTTGCTTGGATTGCTTCTTCTCCTCTTCACTGAATGAACTGTCATACTCGATGTACTTTGCAGCCTGACAATAGCACAAATGCCTCAGTCAGTCAATCAGGCAAAGCAAACCATAGAGATCTCACAAGTTGCAACTTTATGGTATTTTCAGTATGAAACAGAATGCAAAATTATGCACCTTCTCATAACGCTTTGAAGCTCTAGCAAATTTGCCCAACTTGAACAGTGCATTCCCTTCTTCTTTCTTCTTGCCAGCAGCCTCAATCTTCTCTTCGTTGTTCAAGTCCCATGACTCCTTATCCTGGGTAACAAGATGAAGTCACTAAATTTTGCAAACATATAATTAATTCCAATCATGTGCGTACCTTCACAAATGAAACAAGCTCGACTTCATAGATCACTGTGCTGTTAGGCGGAACTACAGCAATGTCCTGTTTTGACTCAGTTGAACCAAATGCATATGCAGGTGGAATTGTCACAAGAGCAACCTCGCCCTTCTTCATGTTCAGTACAGCACGGTCAAGACCATCAATAACTTCCTCTGAAAGTAGATTACAAACAAAAAAAAGTTATTATAATCAAAACACTGGGTTGATATGACTGCCTGATTTATTTTAACTGAAAGGTGGAGGCAAGTCTAACCTTCATCCGTCTTGAATTCAAAGGGCTCTTCATCATGCCCCTTCTTTGTAAACACTGTGCCGTCCTGAAGCTTTCCCGTAATTTTGACTGTCCAACAATAAACGGAATTAGGAAGCGCAAGACAAACTAATCAATTGAACAGAGTTGCAAAACACAGCTACTAGCATGATCAAACTCGAGCATACCTTTAACAACTGCCCCCTCATTGGGACGCTCATAGCCTTCTCCTTCCTTGAGAACTTTCTTAAGGATTTTCTTATCATCCCCAATTTCCGTGACAGTCTTCCATGAAACCAATTCAAGGTCAATGAGCAGAGTGGCATTTGGTGGCACAGCACCTTCCTCACCAGCTGCTGGTCTACCCTTCTCACCAAATCCATCTGCATTTGGCAAGTTAGAGGTTCAAACAATGTCATAATTTAGAGGAACTACTATGAAACTTGCCGAAAAGGGTTTGAACTCTGAAACAGGAACTCACATTGTGGTTTTACTGTAAGGAGCACCTTCTCTGCCTTTTTCATGGTTTTGACAGCTTTGGCCAGTGCAGGACAGAAGTAACCTGGCAATACACTTATTAGGAAACAATATATATACCTAAACAGCTTTCAACAGGCCATGTAAAGATAGGACTGAAGAAAAGAGGGCTACCTTCTTTAACAGTAAACTCAACTCCCTCAGACTTGGAAACAATAGTACCATCTTCCAGACGGGCCTCATATTTCACTACAGAAAGAAAGACTGTAAGCTACACGAACAAAAAATACAACTCCTTTGTGAAAAATGTCTCAGTAAGCAAAACTTACCAAGTACTTCATCAGGATCCTTTGGGTTCTCCCATTTCTCTCCCTCCTTAAGTATCTTCTTGAATATGCCGCCATCTTTGCAAATATCCTTGACACTGGTCCATGAAAGCAGCTCAACATCAAACTGCAAGGTTGCATTGGGTGGAATCTTTGGAGGCGAACCAGATTCTCCATAAGCCAATTCTGGAGGAATGGTAAAAATAGCATTTTCTCCTTTCTTCATGGTCTTGATGCCTTGGTCCCAGCCCTTTATTACTTGACCTGAATATAAGTTGACAAAATAGCCACTGAGCGTCTATTTCCCAACTTGACATGTTTGTTTACTCAACATTAGAATGTTTTTTTTCAAACTATCAAGGCAAAGCACTACTTGCATCTATGTGATAAGCAAAAACACACACAGCGAGAAGATGATCTGCTTAAGTGAGGAAAGTCAGTAATCAGGTACTCTGCCAGCATAAACACTAATATCATTGCCACACTAAGATTCATTTCCTAATTTTTGGCAATACATGGTATTGGAGGGTACAAAAATCAGGGAGCAAAACTACTACAGGGAAGAACTATATATTATTGATGTGACGAGAAAGATTTCTCTAATTGACAAAACATCAGTAGGCAAAACTGTTCTTACAGTTACATTGTTAATGGTAATTCCACAATCCACATCAAAATTTAAAACATGAGACACAGAAATCTTAAGCACAAAGAAATGTACCTTGTCCCAGCTTAAACTTGAAGGGATCTCCACGATCACGGCTTGAATCGAACTTTGTTCCATCAAGGAGTGTACCCGTGTAATGCACTGAAACATCAACAATAGCACATCAGCACAAGCACACCCAATATATTTCTCCAACAACAAGATGAGAAAACAATGCATAGATCACCCAAAATCACCAATTAACAATGCATTGCCCCCAACACCCTATCATGCACAGTCACATATGAAGCATACAAATCTATGGCTCAGAACACTAGCTATGTTCAGAGGAATAGCCCAAACAGAAAATGCTACAGCAAAACCCTGCTTCGCGTATAGCCTTATGTGCACTAGAAGCATAGAGTAGCCTAAAGTCCTGCAAACGATTCCAGCTTAACAGATGTCGGCATAGAAATTATGCGAGACGGACGAAACCCCACTCCCCCATTAATTCTGCGCCCCAATTGCCAAGCCAATTAGCCAATCCCCCACTCAGGTCATCCGATCAAACGAACAAAAGTCAAAGTACACTCCAGTACTCCACTGACTGGAGAGCAAGAGCTGAGCTGCGGCGAGCGCGGATACCTTCGACCTCGTCGCCGACCTCGGGCGTCTCCCAGCCCTCGCCCTCCTTGAGCAGCTTCTTCTTGAGCCCCTGTTTCCCGATCTCCTTCTCCTCGCCCACCTTCATGACCGGGCCCTCGTCGCCGCCGAAGTCGCCCATCCCGTCGTCGCCCATCATCTCGTCGGCGCCGGCCGGGGGCATCTCGAAGTCCTCGTCCATGGCGCGGATGGGTGGGAGCCGAGCCGAGATCCGCGCGCTGCTAGGGTTCCGAACTCGCTAGGGTTCGGGCGCTTTGGAAGGTTCGAGAGAGCGCACGAGGGAGGAAATGATGGGGATGCGCCAGGGTAGAGCTGGGGTTTAAATGGGACCGGGTGGGGTTCTAGAGTGTTCCGAGCGAGGATTAACAACTGGAAAAGCCAACGGCTCGGATGCTTCTAGGCCGTGTTTGGATGGGCTGAGAAATTTTCATGAAAATTTTCCGTCACTTTGACCACTAATTAGAGATATTAAATCAAGTCTAAGCTAAAAAGTCCTCCATAACTATGGTACTGTAGCATGTACTGTAGCTAATGATGCCTTTGACCGCATGATTAGAAAATGATTAGAGAAAGATTACTGTAACATTATTGTTGCAAATCATGAATTAATTAGACTCATTAGATTCGTCGCGCTAAACTGCATTCATCTATAAATTTTTTTTACAAATAGTCTTCATTTAGTGCCCCATGCATTGAAGTTCCCGGGTTGAAAAATTTCTCACCTACCAACACACGGTGCTAGGCGTGGGCTGGATCGGAGCTTGGCGTGCTGTTGGCGTCGAGGAACACGGGAATGGGATGAATTTCCACATTTGATAACGTGCTATGAATTTGATTTTTTTTTTAAAAGAACCATGTGCTTTGAAATTGAATCCGAAAAATGTCAAGTGTGTAGCTCTTGAACTTTCCCATGGTTGGTGGTTTTTACTTTGAAATTGATTCCTGATGAAGCATATTGTCTTTATTCCTTTTTTGGGTGCCAGATATATTTGGACAGCGGTACTAGTGAACACTAAACAAATGTCACAAGCTTATACAGTTGACATAGCCTTCCAAACGTGCTTGGTATGGTAATCAGAATGAATACCGGTATTAGATAGGACAATGCAACATGAACAATGAATTATAATATGCTTTAGTCATGCCTTACAAATATTTGCATATATCAGGATCAAGAAATCATTTTCTAGCTATGGGTATATTTGGAACCTGATGACTTCACATCTGAACATAGGAAAAAAAATAATTCTCACAAAAAATCTGGATAGCTAGCTTTCCATTCGAGAAGATTAACCGTCAAGGGGTGAAAGGTTAACGAGTAAAACTGCAATAAGCAGCTTGGCTTCAAAGAAAAAAAATAACCGCAACAAGCGGTTTTATAAAAAGATTAACCGCTGATATTTTTTTAAAAAATATCAATTGTCCTAAAATTTTTACCAACCGCAACAAGCAGCTTGGCTTCAAAGAAAAAAAACCGTAATAAGCAGCTCTCTTTATTTCATATCATTTCTTCTTTTTGCGATGAAGCTTTTTTTTTTCATGAACGCCGTCCATGTTCCAAGCCACCTCACAGGAGGCAGGTAATCCACCAGTTTTTCTTTTCCATCGTATGCCCATCTCTCTGATCAAAAGAAAAACAATGGTTTTTTCAAGCTTCTTGTGGACACTTGAAAGGTTGAAAGCCATATTGGACGGACACAGTACGACACGAAGAAATCTACATGGAAATCGAGCAGCAATGCTACGTGTCCTGCACAAGAAAATCACAAATTCCCATTCCGGGACCCCGAGTCCCCAACGGCCCAACCCACCGTGCCGTGACGCCGAGTCGCTGACGAGTGTGACGAAGCGATTCGCCCCTCCCATCCGCTCCCGCCTCCCGCCGATTCGATCCCCACTAGAAACACTGACGCGGCCTTGCCGCGTCCTCTTGGAGTGGGCCAGTCTATTGAATATTGATATCACTGTCTGAATTAATGAAAAGAGTAATAGTAGATAGAAGATGCCAATAAAAATAGCAATTCAGAATAATGATGAAAAGAGCAATAATGATAGGGAAGAAATAATTTTTACAATTAAAATAAAATGAGGTAGGACAGTAAGAGTAGAAGCATTGCTAAGTTGGCAGCTGTGATCTCAAAATCCCGGTCTAGGGAGCCGAGGCAGAGCAGCAGCTACCTAGCCTCCCCTTAGGCTTATGCTGTATCTCTTAAGCTGGCTTTGCAGGCAGTAATTTCTTGTAGAATGAGAGAATTAGATGCTAATATGGGGGCACTTTGTCAGCAGAGAAATTTCACATTTTCTTACTTGGTTTCCTTTATATATTCCTCTATGATATGCCATGCAAACAAAAGATGATACGCATAAATCTTTCTCGAATAATTGAATAAAAGTTGCATGGCATTTCTGTATGAATGTAACAACATTATTCGTGTCTCATAAACTGCATATACAAAGGTAATCAGGTACATCCTTCTTCCTGAGGAACTTAATCCAAAGAGCTTGCTTCTCTGAAGATACTAAGAAACTCTATCCTTTGGAATTACCCAACCCCTACAAAAGGAAAGAAAATGCACTCTGAATGAGTTCAAACATGTAGCCGTAAGGGTCTTGTGCAAAGGAAATAGCATTAAAATTCTTCCTTGGCAGCGCCAGACTTTGTATAACATAGTTAATTGATATAATTCATTGGACGATGCAGATCTCAATTTTTTTGCGATATAGTGAATGTGTAACTTTGTTCAAACCACAAGAGTTAAATTTCAACTTACACATGGTCCTTATAACTATAAAGGCTTGGGGGTTTCTCTTGTGGTAACCATACCTTTGATGATTAGCACTGATGTGTTGATCTTCTTTAATCTTTAATAAATTATCTTAAGAATAGTGTAGGATATGACCAGAGATGGTGTAGTATACTTTTTGTCTAGTTTCATCTACAGGCCAATGATATTGTTTCTGTTCTACAGTTCTATGTATAGTGAATGTTCGAAATAATATTGTTTCAAATTTGGCAGGAAGTTGCTGCTGTGTCTTTATGCTTTTATTCAGATAACATATCTTCTGAAGCAACATATAATGATAGATGGACAGCTTCGTTCAGTACTATTGGCATAGATAAAATTCCAGTATCCAGCAATAGGTTGGTTATTAAAGACGATTTGCACCAGAGAATATACTTATTAAGATAAGAATTAGTAGAAGAATAATCTCACAAATATAACTTGCTAAAATTCACCGAGCATGTTGAGGATGTCCAGAGACATACCTTTGTTGTTGTAAGCGTCGTCCAGCATGATTGCATGAAGCTCTGTAGAGGTGTAGTCGGTCTGCTAGAGACCTCAAATGCGAGCAGCTTCGCATCGCAGATTTGTAGTTCATGCAGACTTTAGTTCATGCATATAATAATTATCGTATATTTTGGGCCTAGAAAATAAGGGTTGTACCACTTGGCTTTATTCAGCAGGATGATCCCTTCATTGAAAAGATTAGATTATGAGGTATGCAAAATTAGCCTTGAAGTGATAATAACATACACATATACTGCTGAGAAGGTTGATGTTATCTTTTGTATAATTGAACATCATTCAATGTATATTTATTTTTATCTAATAAAAAAATGTAGATGTATCATACCTGGAGTACATCTAAAAATAGCTTTTGGAATCTCACCATACCGAACTTAAACAAATTAGTCCAGATTGAGCGAACATTTCATTTCGGAACAACTAATAATTCAAAGAATATTGAATGATCTTAGTATCACTGTGGTCAAGTCCACTAATATCTCCTGCTTATGGTGGCAACCTAAGCATTGAAAAACAAACACAAAGGGTCAAGTGAGGAAAGGGTCAAAGCAGCTAGATAATTGAATTACTGAATATGTGTATTAACTCAATTCTATTTGATAATGACCCATTCTATTTGATAATGGTAATCAGCTGCTAACAAAAAATGAAAAAAATATATAACTGCAAAAACCCAACAATAATTCAAAGAGCTATCTCAATTTGACACAAGCAATTCTTTAGAAACTTTGACAGTAGCTACGGTTCACAAAATCAATGCACTATGAGCTTCTGGATCGGCGGGGTAGAAGTGGCCGAACACCACTTCCGGCTCACCTGCAATTAGGTTTAGAAGCAACCTGAGTACAAAAGTACTCGCAAGACTTACACGATTAAATAAACAAGGATCATGCAAAGACTCAAGTAAAAGCATTAAGGTTAAGTCATTATTGCATAAGTATGAGCTGTCCAGACTATTACCTAGCAAACTTAATTAATTTTGCCCAACCCCCAGAATATTTTAGTTGATTAAGAGAGTAACATAATAAACATAACGTCATTACTATGACATGAATCCAAAGCCAACAACACCGAAACTCTCTATGAAGAATTCGACGAACCAAGAGCTTGCTCATATCCGAGAGTGCGGAAATTTGAATTGATTAATACCTTGCAAGGGTGTATTACTTTACCCACACGACGCGAGGACCATGCGACTCACCCAACCGATCACGTCGGGCAAGGGGGTACTCACGTCAACCGTTCCCAACTAGGCTCAACCGTTGAGGGTACGCCCAGCTTGCGCGTGGAGACTTAGTTCCACCGGAGACATCTCTAAATTTTCCTACACATAGTTCCACCCGGGGACACACTAAGCCTCCCTGCATAGCCCTTGGCCACGTATCTGGGACCGGCCCCAATGATCAAGTCAAAGAAGATAATTGGCTCATCCGTACCATTATTTTGGATATGTGGTAGCACGGAAAGGTGCTCAAGGCCGATGACATCCACTCGGTCTTTAATCGATCCAA
The DNA here is from genome assembly GCF_016808335.1 of Panicum virgatum. Classification (NCBI taxonomy): domain Eukaryota; kingdom Viridiplantae; phylum Streptophyta; class Magnoliopsida; order Poales; family Poaceae; genus Panicum; species Panicum virgatum. The sequence continues at coordinate 44,769,622 of NC_053141.1, read as the reverse complement.
GCGGAGTATGCCCATGTGACTTCATTCTCTAGGCCCTACCATTCCGCTCGAATCTCGGTACTACCACTTCACTAACAACCAAACCAAACCAGTGCGATCAAGGGTAGCCGATAAATGTGACACTCCAGCTGTTCTTTCTAGTAAGCAAGATGAGTATTCGAAGCAGAGCTAAGCATCTAGTCAGGTTAAGTAATTAACTAACTAACTAGTGACAAGGACATGGATAAACCATCAAGGAAGGACAATGCATTAAAGTGGGTACAAGAATGCAATACGTACATAATTTATATACCCAACATTACCCAATGAGATAACTAAACTAATCAAATTAAATAGGTGCAAGGAGTTATGCTTAGCTGTTTGCCTTGATTAGCTTCGGGCTCGACCGCGAACTGGACTCCAGGCTCGGGCTCGACGGACTCGGTGGGCTCCCCGGGTTCGTTCACCGACGATTCGGTCACTATAATGCATGAGTGCGATGCTAAACTTATGCATAAAATAAAATGCATGAGATGTTATGCGCGAAAAGATATACATGAAATAGCATTTTGGATATGCAACCCTGACAAAACCGGAGGTTCCGGCCTGACAAAACCGGAAGTTCCGGTTGTAAAACCGAATGTTCCGGTTTGACAAAACCAGAGGTTCCGGTTTCTAAAACCGGCAGTTCCGAGTTCAGCCGGATTTTGCCAAGGCGTGCGCAGCGCGGCGTGGACACGGCCACGGCGCGCGTGCGCGCACGGCGACGGTGGCGCGAGGCGGCACGACGAGGCAGGGCTGGAGAGGGGCAGGGGGCGCGCGCACGGCGTGTCCCAGGCGGCGGCGAGTCTCACCGGCGGCAGCACGAGCGGAGAGGAGCAACGGTGGGGCGGCGCGACGACGAACGGCGGCGGCGGGCGGAGGCGCTTGCTGGCGGGCCTGCACGGCCAGAGAGAGGGCCGGATGAGGAGGGGAACGGGTCGAGGAGAGGGAAGAGATGCTCCCCAAGCGAGGAATCGATCCGCGGCTCACCGGAGAAGGCGAATCGCGGCCGGTAGCGAAACTCCAAGCGGCGGCAATGGAGGGCTAGGGTTTGGGGGAGAAGAAGGAGGCCGCGGACGATAATTGCGGGGCTGGGTCGTGGAGGATAAGGGCGAGCGGCAGGACGCGTGCGGCACGAGGATCAGCGGCGGCGGCGGCGACGTGCGCCGCGCCGCGATTCGTGTTCTTCCCATAGGAGCAGAGTTAAAACCGGAAGTTCCGGTTTTTGAACCCGGAGCTTCCGGAATTTACTCGGGATGTTACAATCTACCCCCTTAAAGAAATCTCGTCTCGAGATCTAGATAGATAGAGATGAAAGGGTAAAACTCCAAGCTAGACGAGATAAAGATCTAGGAGATGATTTACTAAGGCATGTATGTGGTAGAGATAGAACTTACTCATTAGAGAAGAATTCAGGGTATTCTTGACGTATCTGATCTTCACGCTCCCACGTGGCTTCATTTTCGGAATGATTGCTCCATTGAACCTTTATAAACTTCACCATGTTACGCTTCACTTTTCTTTCATCTCGGTCAAGAATGGCAACTGGGTGTTCTTCGTAGGTAAGACCCGGTTGAAGGTCAAGTGACTCAAGGTCGATGGCGTCAGTTGGAACACGATGACACTGCTTCAATTGAGAGATATGAAAGACATTGTGTACTGCGGAGAGTGATTGAGGAAGTTCCAGTTGATAGGCCATTGCTCCCACTTTCTTGATGATCCGAAAAGGTCCCACATAGCGTGGCGCTAGCTTTCCTCTTACTTGAAAACGGCGAGTGCCCTTAAATGGAGAAATCATGAGATAGACATAATCACCAATCTTGAGAAGTAGTTCTCTGCGACGACGATCAGCATAAATCTTTTGACGAGATTGAGCAATGCGAAGATTCTCACGGATAATTCTGACTTGTTCTTCGGCATCTTTTACCAAGTCAGGGCCAAAGAACGGTCTTTCTCCAGATTCGGACCAATTGATAGGAGTCCTGCACCGTCTTCCATAAAAGGCTTCAAAAGGAGACATTTTGATACTTGCTTGATAACTATTGTTGTAGGAGAATTCTGCGAATGGCAAGCAAGTAACCCATTTCTTCTCATATATAAGAGCACAAGCTCGTAGCATGTCTTCTAAGATTTGATTGACCCTCTCAGCTTGACCGTCGGTTTGAGGATGATAAGCAGTACTATAAGTGAGATCGGTTCCCATAGCTTCATGCAGACTTCTCCAAAAGTGAGCAACGAATTGAGGACCGCGATCAGAGATAATTTTCTTAGGAACACCATGAAGACAGACAATGCGAGTGAGATACAACTCCGCATATTGCTTGCCATGATAAGTAGTCTTAACCAGAAGGAAATGAGCTGATTTTGTCAAATGATCCACAATTACCCATATAGAATCATATCCTTGAGAAGACCTAGGTAATCCGGTGATAAAATCCATTCCAATTTCTTCCCACTTCCATGATGGAATAGGTAAAGGCTGAAGGGTACCGGCAGGTTTGAGATGCTCAGCTTTAACCCTTTGACAAATATCACACTCAGAGACGTACCGAGCAATTTCTCGCTTCATGCGAGTCCACCAAAACTGTTGCTTGAGATCTTGATACATTTTAGTACTACCCGGATGAATGGAGAATTGAGAACTATGGGCTTCATCCAGGATAATTCGCCTGAGGTTATGATCCTTAGGCACCACAATACGCTTCCCAAAGAATAGAACTCCTTCATTATCCGTAGAGAAGCATCGAGCTTTGCCCTCCTTCATTAATTCCCGAATTCGGGCCATACCCTTATTCTTCTTTTAGACTTTCTTAATTTGATCATAAAGGTCAAATTTGACCGTGAGAGTAGCAAGATAGCCTTCTTTGACTATGGAAATTCCAAGTTTCCGGAGATCGTCACAAAAAGTATGCACAGGAGGAGCTATGGCCAAGCAGTTGCATTGAGCCTTACGGCTTAGCGCATATAGAATCATATCCTTGAGAAGACCTAGGTAATCCGGTGATAAAATCCATTCCAATTTCTTCCCACTTCCATGATGGAATAGGTAAAGGCTGAAGGGTACCGGCAGGTTTGAGATGCTCAGCTTTAACCCTTTGACAAATATCACACTCAGAGACGTACCGAGCAATTTCTCGCTTCATGCGAGTCCACCAAAACTGTTGCTTGAGATCTTGATACATTTTAGTACTACCCGGATGAATGGAGAATTGAGAACTATGGGCTTCATCCAGGATAATTCGCCTGAGGTTATGATCCTTAGGCACCACAATACGCTTCCCAAAGAATAGAACTCCTTCATTATCCGTAGAGAAGCATCGAGCTTTGCCCTCCTTCATTAATTCCCGAATTCGGGCCATACCCTTATTCTTCTTTTAGACTTTCTTAATTTGTTCATAAAGGTCAAATTTGACCGTGAGAGTAGCAAGATAGCCTTCTTTGACTATGGAAATTCCAAGTTTCCGGAGATCGTCACAAAAAGTATGCACAGGAGGAGCTATGGCCAAGCAGTTGCATTGAGCCTTACGGCTTAGCGCATCGGCGACGACATTCGCCTTATCGGTATGATAGTGCACTTCAATGTCATAATCCTTGATCAGTTCAAGCCATCGACGTTGCCTCATATTAAGATCAGATTGAGTGAAAATGTACTTAAGGCTCTTGTGATTGGTGTAGATATTGCAATGATTGCCAAGCAGATAGTGACGCCATATCTTTAGAGCATGGACAACAACTGCAAGCTCTAAATCATGGGTAGGATAATTTTCTTCATGTCGCTTGAGTTGACGAGAAGCATAGGCCACTACTCGGCCTTCTTGCATAAGAACACAGCCAAGACCGATGTGAGAAGCATCGCAATAAACATCAAAACTCTTGGAAATATTTGGCTGAGCAAGAACAGGAGCGGTAGTAAGACGATCCTTAAGAGTTTGGAAAGATTCTTCACAAGCTTGAGTCCACTCAAACTTAACTCCATTTTTCAATAACTCAGTCATTGGCTTCGCAATTTTTGAAAAGCTCTCAATGAACCGGCGGTAATATTGTAACACCCGGTTTATAAAAGAACATAAACCGAGCAATCATATACGTGCCAGGATCAAGTCACACGTATATACAACAGAATGAACAGTATATCATAGCACATATCACGTAAAAAGATATAATAAAGCGAATACGAATGTTATTTATTACAATAATGACAAAAATGTCTGATACAGCGGAAGCGAAGTACAAAATACGATAAAAGCTCTCCGAAAGCTGAAGCAGGGCGCCACAGGGACGTCGACTGGGAGACGAACACCTAGAAGTCCTCGTGGTCCTGGTAGCGCAGTACGAGAAAGGCAAGTATAACATGAACAACCTATCATCTTTAATTACAATTTCATACTGCATTTTAATACTGTATGCCTATAAGGACTTCCTAGCCACTTTATATTCTTTATATATACCTTTGGGTTGCATTTTGGTTAGTTGTGCTAGGTTGCTGCGCCATAACATACTCTGGTCCTTTTTAATTAATTTGATTAATGGTTTACTTGAACTTAATTCTGAGAGTGGCCCTCTGTGCTTCGTGCTTGAGTGGCTCACGTCTCGTTAAAAGATGTTTTTGTAGAAACATGGTTTAGGGGGCCAGCACGGTGCTTAGTGCTTGGTTGGCAACTCTCCATAAGGACCGGTTCATAGAGCGACAACCTGGGACAACAGCGCTACCACAAGGCTAGAATGGGATAGACTTGGCGTAATAATTAGATCTTTTTGGTTTGGAGTAACTTACCTGCGGGGCAGGGGCGGTAAGCTTCTATGGCCCTCGTGCTGAGTGGCCTCGTCTGTGCTTCGTGTCTTGACGCCCACTAGACCTGCTCCATAGTCGCTGATCCACCCTCGCGGTTACTCCCTACCAACGAGTTTCTTTGTAAAGGCCTCGTAGTGAGTCGCTAGTCATCTCACCTAAGGAAGTGTGATGAACAACTGGCGTAGCTCACGACTTGTGGGTAAAGATGTGCAACCTCTGCAGAGTGTAAAACTGGTATACTAGCCGTGCTCACGGTTATGAGCGGCCCAGATCCTCCTTTTGATTAGTGAAGTTATCTCCTTCCGACGAGGGAGGTGCTTCTCGGGGTTACCTTGGTGGCTTGGTTTTGGTTTGGTTTTTCAGTAGATACATGATTAAACTTGATTAATTACTATGTAACTGGGTTAATGGTAATTCATCAACTTGTAGTAAATAGTTTTAATAAAATTTTGCCAACACTTAAAAGCTAATGCAGTTGAGTCAGCCAGCCTAGAGCCTCATAGTTTGTGTTATACTTGTTGAGTACAAGTTGTGTACTCACTCTTGCCTCTTCTCTACTTTTTCCTCTTGGCTACGCTACTGCTGCTCAGTTCCTGCCGACACGAGGGAGTTCGTCCAGCGCTACCAGGACCACGAGGACTTCTAGGTGTTCGTCTCCCAGTCGACGTCCCTGTGGCGCCCTGCTTCAGCTTTCGGAGAGCTTTTATCGTATTTTGTAATTCGCTTCCGCTGTATCAGACATTTTTGTCATTATTGTAATAAATAACATTCGTATTCGCTTTATTATATCTTTTTACGTGATATGTGCTATGATATACTGTTCATTCTGTTGTATATATGTGTGACTTGATCCTGGCACGTATATGATTGCTCGGTTTATGTTCTTTTATAAACCGGGTGTTACAAATATCCCGCAAGTTCAAGAAAACTCCGAATCTCAAAGATATTCTGAGGTTGCTTCCAATTAAGAACATCTTGCACCTTGCTAGGATCCACAACAATACCATCCTTAGAAAGAATATGACCAAGAAAGGAAATTTTTTCAAGCCAAAATTCACATTTGCTGAACTTGGCATAAAGACAATACTCTCTAAGCTTTTGGAGGACGATATGAATATGACGAGCATGATCTGTGGGTCTTGGAATAAATAAGAATGCCATCAATGAAGATGATCACAAAGACATCAAGTTCTTCCATGAAGATGCTATTCATCAGATACATGAAATAAGCCGGAGCATTGGTGAGGCCGAAGGACATGACCGTGAATTCATAGAGGCCATATCTAGTACAAAAAACCGTTTTTGGAATGTCCTCCATTCGAATCTTGATTTGATGATAACCTAGCCTTAAATCAATCTTAGAAAAATAACGAGCTCCTGAAAGTTGATCAAACAAGATGTCAATTCGAGGAAGAGGATATTTGTTCTTGATGGTGACCTCATTCAATGGACGATAATCAACGCACATTCGCAGACTACCATCTTTCTTTTTCACAAAGAGGGCCGGGCATCCCCAAGGAGAGGAGCTCGGACGAATAAAACCCTTGTCCAATAAAGTCTTGAGTTGTTTCTTCAATTCCTTCAACTCATTGGGAGGCATTCAGTAAGGCTGTTTAGAGATAGGAGCAGTCCCGGGCATGAGCTCTATGACGAACTCCACCTCACGATCAGGAGGCATACCCGGTAATTCTTCCGGAAAGACATCTGGATACTCACACACCACAGGAATATCCTCCAACACAGTGACTTTGGTACTCGACAAAGCATATAAGCCAGATTCCATCTTGTCAAGAGAGAGTTAAACTCTATTCCCGGAGGAATGCAAAAGGTCGATGGTACAGGGCCCACATTTAATAACTCCATCATGCTTACCCAACCAATTCATTCCAAGAATCACATCTAAACCCATCTGAACTAGGACGAGAAGATTAGCTTGAAAAGTAGCTCCCTCAATGAGAATTGGAACCCGATCCACAAAGTTTCTAGAAATGATCTCTCCATCCGATGATTCTATATGGTACGACACTTGTAGGTTTTGCATCTCAAGCTTACTATGCAGCATAAATTTCTTACTGATGAATGAAAAAGTTGCTCCAGAATCAAAAAGAACCATCGCAGGGTGAGAATTGATTAGGAGCGTACCCATGAGAACTTCGGCATTCTCCGGAATTTCTTCGGCGGTGGTGTAGTTGAGGCGGCCACGCTTAGGAGCTTGTTGTGGCTTGGCTTCTTGGCGCTGTGCTTGAGGCAGAGGGTTATTGGGCCTGGGTGCATTGAAGGCACCACCACGCCTCGGAGAGGGGCAATCCCTGGAGAAACGGCCTGTGCCACCACAATTGTAATACGGGCCCTTTGCGGCAACACTTGGGTTGCTCCAATAGGCATTGACTGGCCTAGGAGCTTGTCCTTGAGGAGGTTAAGGATTATGCTCAATCCACATAGGACGGGGAGGTTGAGCTCCCGGCGCCCGAGGTGGAAGAGGAGAAGGCCCCAGACGTGGACGTGAGGAGCTACCGCCCGCAGAGGTAGGAGCGGGACGCTTGTTCTTGGTCTCAAGATTCTTCATCTTATACTCAGCTCTGATGGCGCTATTCACCAAGTCATTGAAGTATTCAAACTTGGTAGTGGAGAGCTTGTCTTGCAATTCTTCAGAAAGCCCATCATACAGGCGTTCTTACTTTTTAGCATCGGTGGCCACTTCTTCAGATGCATATTGGGAAAGAGTGTTTAAGGCATTGACATAGGCCATCACATCACGACTTTTTTGGGTGAGATTCAGAAATTCCTTCTTCTTGATGTCCATGACACCCTTGGGAATATGGAAAGAGCGAAAAGCTGTGCGGAACTCCTCCCAAGTGAAGCGGTGATTGGCAGGGTGAGATGCCTTGAAGTTCCGCCACCAAGCCCCAGGGGCGTCATGCAGTTGATGAGCAGCAAATAAAACCTTTTCATATGGCTCACACTCAATAAGACCAAGCTTCTCTTCAATGATATTGAGCCAGAAATCCGCATCAAGAGGATCTTTGGAGCCACAAAAGATGGGAGGATTGGTACGGAAGAAATCCCCGAACCTGTTCACTTGAAGCTCAGCTCTTGGGCCATGATTGTCGGCATTGTCCATTTGATTGACTATGGCCGCCATAAGTTCAGTTTGCCGGGCCAGGACGTCCGTGAGGTTTGGGTGAATGGGAGGATTTGGAAGGGAAACCTCGTTGTTGCGGTTGTTATTGCCACTCGAACCATTAGCACCATCCCTCTCGGTTCCCGAACGCAACACCATCCTGTTAATAAACAAAACGGTTAGCGGTCAGGAATGAAAGATAGAGAATGATAATCAAAGGCAGGGTGGAAAGACAATGTGTAGATAAAAATCTAACACATAACCAATACTAGGATAACATATCTAAGAAAAATGGTAGATTTGGCACACTAAGATTAACAAGAACTGACTAAGCAAGATTTTGATAGTAGCACACTAGATTAACTGAGTATAGATTTGGAGACCAGAAAAGAGAGTATGCATGCATGCGAGATATGAATGCAACATGACGTCTCCTCACATCGTGAGCACGCCTTAACGTTCTAGCGCTCACTTACGACCCGAAGCAACTGCATTGCCCAGCAGCGCTACAACCCTCCTACTAGCGCTCAGGACAATGGGTGATTTCCACCTTCTCAACTCCGGTAAAAAGCTCAAAAGGTTTCCAACAGGTAAGAGTTTTCCTACGCTCCCGCTACTCATGAAGAGAGGAGGGGTTAAGCATATCTTAATTAAGCAAGTGAAGCAATAAGAGAGAATTAGCTCTAAGACAAAAGAAGAAAGGTAGCATCTTACCTTAAGTTCAACTTTTTAACAAAAATAAATCTTAGTGTAAGTGATCAAATTTTATTTTACTCTCAACCCGCTAAGCCAATTTTAGGTTCACTTTATGGAAACCTCAGCTCTGATACCCGCTGTGAGAACCGCCCAATTTAATACTATTTTAAGCGAACCGCAAGTCATTATCTTTCAGATGAGAGTTAACACGTGCTTACCAGAGAGCGTGCCACGAGTTACCCCACATCTAGAGACACGAATAACCAACACGTCATTCGCCTAAAATAATATCAAATCCGGTAGTCCCGGTATGTGCTCCAACATATGCCCAGAATCAGCATATACACATACCGTTTACAATCGAGTACCTCGCCAATGAACCACAAAGAGCAGTTTTACACTACCAGAGTTCAAAACTTAATATTACAAGTTTAACATAGGAATGTTCAAACTAATCTCCATTACAAGCCTTGGGCTCACAGAAGCCATATTATACAGAAACATAAAGATTATTATATTTACATGCTCTCACGGAGCTCGACTACGATAAAGACATACTAAGTTAATGATGCCTTGCTCAAGGACATCATCACAACCACAACGACCTACTCCTTCCCCGCATCTGGATCGGCGGGGTAGAAGTGGCCGAACACCACTTCCGGCTCACCTGCAACTAGGTTTAGAAGCAACCTGAGTACAAAGGTACTCGCAAGACTTACGCGATTAAATAAACAAGGATCATGCAAAGGCTCAAGTAAAAGCATTAAGGTTAAGTCATTATTGCATAAGTCTGAGCTGTCTAGACTATCACCTAGCAAACTTAATTAATCTTGCCCAACCCCTAGAATATTTTAGTTGATTAAGAGAGTAACATAATAAACATAAGGTCATTACTATGACATGAATCCAAAGCCAACAACTCCGAAATTCTCTATGAAGAATTCGACGAACCAAGAGCTTGCTCATATCCGAGAGTGCGGAAATTTGAATTGATTAATACCTTGCAAGGGTGTATTACTTTACCCACACGACGCGAGGACCATGCGACTCACCCAACCGATCACGTCGGGCAAGGGGGTACTCACGTCAACCGTTCCCAACTAGGCTCAACCGTTGAGGGTACGCCCAGCTTGCGCGTGGAGACTTAGTTCCACCGGGGACATCTCTAAATTTTCCTACACATTGTTCCACCCGGGGACACACTAAGCCTCCCTGCATAGCCCTTGGCCACGTATCTGGGACCGGCCCCAATGATCAAGTCAAAGAAGATAATTGGCTCATCCGTACCATTATTTTGGATATGTGGTAGCACGGAAAGGTGCTCAAGGCCGATGACATCCACTCGGTCCTTAATCGATCCAATCGGAGTATGCCCATGTGACTTCATTCTCTAGGCCCTACCATTCCGCTCGAATCTCGGTACTACCACTTCACTAACAACCAAACCAAACCAGTGCGATCAAGGGTAGCCGATAAATGTGACACTCCAGCTGTTCTTTCTAGTAAGCAAGATGAGTATTCGAAGCAGAGCTAAGCATCTAGTCAGGTTAAGTAATTAACTAACTAACTAGTGACAAGGACATGGATAAACCAATCAAGGAAGGACAATGCATTAAAGTGGGTACAAGAATGCAATACATACATAATTTATATACCCAACATTACCCAATGAGATAACTAAACTAATCAAATTAAATAGGTGCAAAGAGTTATGCTTAGATGCTTGCCTTGATTAGCTTCGGGCTCGACCGCGAACTGGACTCCAGGCTCGGGCTCGACGGACTCGGTGGGCTCCCCGGGTTCATTCTCCGACGATTCGGTCACTATAATGCATGAGTGCGATGCATGCATTAGTGCGATGCTAAGCTTATGCATAAAATAAAATGCATGAGATGTTATGCGCGAAAAGATATATATGAAATAGCATTTTGGATATGCAACCCTGACAAAACCGGAGGTTCCGGCCTGATAAAACCGGAAGTTCCGGTTGTAAAACCGGATGTTCCGGTTTGACAAAACCGGAGGTTCCGGTTTCTAAAACTGGCAGTTCCGGGTTCAGCCGGATTTTGCCAAGGCGTGCGCGGCGGGCGTGGACGCGGCCACGGCGCGTGTGGCGCGGCGCGCGCACGTCGCGCACGGCGACGGTGGCGCGAGGCGGCGCGACGAGGCAGGGCTGGAGAGGGGCAGGGAGCGTGCGCACGGCGTGTCCCAGGCGGCGGCGAGTCTCACCGGCGGCAGCACGAGCGGAGAGGAGCAACGGCAGGGCGGCGGGACGACGAACGGCGGCGTCGGGCGGAGGCGCTTGCCGGCGGGCCTGCACGGCCAGAGAGAGGGCCGGATGAGGAGGGGAACGGGTCGAGGAGAGGGAAGAGATGCTCCCCAAGCGAGGAATCGAGCCGCGGCTCACCGGAGAAGGCGAATCGCGGCCGGCAGCGAAGCTCCAGGCGGCGGCAATGGAGGGCTAGGGTTTGGGGGAGAAGAAGGAGGTCGCGGAGGATAAGACCGGGGCTGGGTCGTGGAGGATAAGGACGAGAGCAGAGTTAAAACCGGAAGTTCCGTTTTTTTTTACCCGGACCTTCCGGAATTTATTCGGGATGTTACACGCACAGCTGGATTAGGGATGAAAACGGTCGGGAACGGTCGGTAAAACCCCTCAACCGTTCCCGCAACTGTATTTTTTTGGTCGGGAACGGGAAAATCGGACGGGAAAACGAAATCGGTATTACGGGATATCAGGAACGGAATCAATCAGTCGGGAGCATGCCGATTACAATCGGGAATCGATAACTCAAAACGGGAAAATACATACAACCACTTCAAACATTTAACTCAATAAAATAATTACAACTATACATAAATAACATGGAAACAAGACTCGTATAACTAAGAAACACAGGTAAAGTGAATCACGAATTCACAATTCACGTTGGAACACATACAGATAACAATTCACGTTTCCAACACAGGTAACACAGCCGACTATGACAAATACGGGAATTCCCGCGGGAATTTTCCCGGCTGAAAACGGGAACCGTGAAAACGGTCGGGAAAACACCCCAACCGTTCCCGTTCCTGCCCGTTTTTCCGTTTTGTTTTCTCATTTTCCTATTTTTTCGCGGAAACGGTTTACGGTCGGTTTAAACGGTAAGCAGAGCCGGTCGGGATGGGATTTTCCCGTCACATTTTCAACCCTAAGCTGGATGATGCTTCCCGAGTGCCACGGCCTTCACCCCGGCCACCCCGCCGTGCACGGGTACATCCGCTTCCTCAACCCCGACACGGGGACCATGATCCGCGCCCAGATCCCGCTCTTCAGCGACCACTGTGCCATCGATTCGTTCGACGGCCTCATCCTCCTGCTGCGGGAGGAGGACAGCACTGTCCGCCTCCTCCACCCTTTCACCGGCGACGTCGCCGAGCTCCCACCACTAGCGAACCTGCTCCCGCTGCTCGCCCCGCTGTTTTATAACTGCCCCGTGCCACAGAGGATCAGAAGGCTTGCAGGGATCGTCTCTGCTTCTGCTTCCTTCAGCTCCGAAGCCATCACCGTGACACCGTCATGCTTGCACTTCATGAGGTACAAGCCTTTGCTACCACCCTGGATCAGCAATGGACTCTGTCAAGCTGGGAGTACCAGATAGGATCTCGTCCACCTGTGTCATCCCAACGGCAAACTGTGAGGAGGGGTGGGGTGGACTCAGGTTTTGTGCTACACCCGCCAAAGTGGATTGCCACAGTTCCTGAAGGAAACCTCATTACACCTACCTATATGGTAGAGTGTGACTCAGAGATCCTACTGCTTGGCCACAAAGATTTCTACATGTCGCAAATTGTAGTTTACAAGCTCTCTGATCTTGTCCTCCAAAGATGTGTCCCGACAAAAAGTATTGGAGGCAATACCTTGTTTATCTCAGGAAGGAGCTTGAGTGTTGCCTCTAAAGCACTGTCTACCCCTATGGGCGACAATGTCATCTGCTTTGAACCAGCAGAACACAGTCTTGTGCAGTACCACCTCATTAGTGGCACCTGGTCGCCGGCAACCGATAACTGCAACATTTATGGTCCTGCACAGGGTCCTTGTAGCCTCATCAGCGTTATCTACAGTTGTTGCGTTCGTAATCGATGGTATTTACCCTTTTTTCCCTACACTGTTTCCTGTAATTTCAGTTTCCTTTGGGCTAGCTAATCAATTTTGCATTATGGGCTTGCAGGAATAGTGGGCTAGTATTCGGAAGGAATATAGAAGGCTGGTTCGGTGATGTTTGAAGAGCAAGAGGTTAGTCCTACTCTCCTACTCCATCATCCCTTGTTTTCACTTTTCAGGACCAACACATAGCGAGCTAGGTTGGGCTTGTTAATCCTGCAAACAACTGTCACCTATTGTTCTACTAACTCAATCCTTCAGAGTACAATGCCCTCCATCACTCCCAACCAACAAAATGTGCCCAGATCTGCAGAGAGTCCAGGATTTCCATTATGTTAGTTCCTGTGTCATTTAGAATCGCTGGTTTCCTACACTAATCCAGTTTTCACACTTTTTTATTCACACCCAATCCATCAAAGATTGATATACTTCTATAATTCAGTGCCTTTTCTTTCTTGATGCAGTTAAACTATCTTATTTTCATCTGTTATTAGTTGTGTTTGTTTGAGAAAAAAGTTGTCATTGTACATGTAACATTGTTTGATCATACTTAGGGTCTTGTTTGGTAACCAGTGATTGGGATCCAAGTCCATAAGTTTTAGTTCAGATTAGAGTAAGTCTTACCCTCCCCCCGCGCGTCTCAAAACCCGTGTAGCTGATATTTGGTGGCAAGTGTTATCCAATATGCAATGCACTCTTGTAAAACTCTAGCTTTTGTTTTCCAAATCCTACTGAAAATCATGTACGGCAACTCAATCCCCACCCCCTGCGGGTCAGCCGGTGACCATAAGAAAACAATGTGGACATGTTAATTTTTGGCTTTATGTGCTTTCTGGTTAGCAGGGATATAAATTTGATATATTTCCCTCATTACCTACTGGTATAATATCTTCTTGTTTCATTGCCTGTGATAATGTGTGCAAAGTCCTGCTAGTCTGGACAATGGACATGATTCTTCCAGCACAACATGAATTCGACTTGGGCACCCATGTATTCCACACTTGGGGCGCAGATCCACTCGCACATACCATGCCTTGAACCCTGTGTCCTGTCTGTCCCTAACTCCCTATGCTATGCATGCAGTATGGCAATGGCCCTTCTCCTGAAGCTCTCTTTGCCTTGCACAAATCCTACTTCCTAACACGAATACTGTCACTATTGCACATTAACAGTCATTTGTTGTACTTGGAATTTGAAGTTTAATCCAATACCATTTAGCTTTTTTTTTTCCTGGTCTATGATGCCTTCCTTTTATCGGTGTTGTGCTGCTGTTTTTTTCCTTTCTTTTCTTTTGTTTTCTATTGGATCTATTCATATGACATTCGCTTACTTTGTTGTCAAGTTATTTAATCTTCACATGGGAAGATAAATCTTTTATTATGAGGATTGACAAGATAATTCAGAATGTCATATGATGTGAGGGGAAAAATACTGTTTCTTCGAAGATCCACTAACACCAGACTGGCACCCTGTGCACAGCATGTACCTGTAGGCGACAGGATGAGCAAGACACTATGCCTGATTCCATCCCTATTGGCACACTAATTGCTCAATGTTCACATGGTGCTTTGTAGAAGTTGTACATGATAGATGTTCTTTTTCCAGAAATAATAAATAAGTTAAATGATGATGATGCTAGTGTGTCTTCTGGGTGAAAATTATTGCAGATTTAGAAGTGCCAAATTCTTTGTGTACATAGTATGTGTCAATGCGTGCTTTATGTCTGATTATATTTTGTATGATAATCCATCTGACACTTCCAATACACAATAATCTCTGTTGCAGGCATAGGGTAAAGAAGAAGGAAAGGGAAACACCAGAAGAAACCAATGAGTTGTTGCTTACTTGGACCATTGTGGAAATCGAAAGAGTCAAGCATGACTGGCTGGCAAGATGCAGAATCCGTCAATAGACATCCGAGAAGCCATGTCAAATTTGTAAATCCTACCAAATAGGATGAATCCATGTGGAATGTGAAACAAACAGACTCATTCCAGATCTTTATGATGTGTTGTTTGCTTTCTCTAACTACTTTGGGGATAAGCAAAACTAACTTTTGGGAAACCCAATATTTTTGGTTTTATAAAAAAGATTACTTGTCATTTTTCACAAAACGGGTTTACATCATGTTGGTTCCCATTGGCCTCCGCCAGGTGCTCGCTGTGAACCAAGATGCGGCTCTGGTATGGGGTGACCGTGGCCTGCACAATTGCTCTGGCCAGATTTTTTTAAAATCTCACCAAAAAAGATGAAAACATGATACTGCACATGCAGGGATTTAGATCATGAGTGTTAATTTGGGTCTAAATAGAACTATAGCTGTGATGATATTGCATTGTAGCTCAGAAATTCATTGCACGAATTGAGCAAATAACAAATGCATGGTAGTAGCTCAAAAAAACATGAACAAGGCAGACATATGTAACATAATTACACAAACCGTTGAGATCATCTTAACCAAGGGTAGTTTTATGGAGAAAGGGGCTTTGGTCCGGTCACTCTGTTCGGCTAGCTGTGGCTGGTGCTGATTTGTTGTGAGAGAAAAGCACTGCTGGCTGGCTGGTAGCTGGTGGCGGGTGCTGGTTTGGTGTGGAGAAAAACACTGTTGACTGATTGAAGCAAACAGAGAGTGAAGGTCAACTGTAGTATGCAGAGATCCCAAACTCAAAATCGGGCTCTGTGGATGTATTCTTGAACAAGGTCGGATATGAACTCTACACTGAATGGGAGATTTTTTTTTCTTTTTCTTTTGGAAAGTTAAGAATGGGAGAAAATAGCAGAACAAAGAATGGCTGGAAGAAGTTCATAAGAAGCCCAACATGAACAACAGAAGATTAATGGGTCAACAAAGACAGATATATAGTAAGATACATATCCAATCCCACCAAATTTTACAGTTCAATAGAGAGTTATGAGGCTAATCATCATGCAGTTTATATACTGTGCAAGTCCAGTGCATATAGCCCTGATTTTCCATCCATCCACATCTGAAGAAGAAAACAATGGATTGGACGCTGGATCAAGACAGAAGTTAGTGGTGATTGGTGGGGGTGGGGCCCAAATGCCCAACAACCTGTTAGCATATATGCATACATGGTTGTTTCACGCATGCAAATGGAAGTCAGCATTAGCACATTCATTCGATGATGGGTGGTATAGATAGTAAACATTACACTAGAAATGGCTGCTCATTGATTTTCTGTGCATTGATCCATAATGTATATGGGTTTTATTTCCTTTTTGGCAGAATTTCGTTCCATGGCACGTAACCTGAAATTGTGTGCTACAACTCAAGGAGCTAGAGACACATCGAGGTGGGTCCGGGCCCCACGCGGCAGAGGCGAAAGATGTTTTGCTTGCACCTTTGAGCACTAATGATCTTATATTCTTATGTATTCCTATATTTATATGATGATGATGTTTTTTTCCTTTTTTAAGATAATAGAAGTGATTCATACTTAA
This sequence comes from Panicum virgatum, assembly GCF_016808335.1. Taxonomy (NCBI): domain Eukaryota; kingdom Viridiplantae; phylum Streptophyta; class Magnoliopsida; order Poales; family Poaceae; genus Panicum; species Panicum virgatum. Next base: position 44,753,386 of record NC_053141.1, on the reverse strand, counting down.
TTTATTTTTCTCATGTGAGTGATCCTCTTCTCTTTCACCAATCTGCCGCTCAATTTATTTTTAGATCTACATAATTTCCCTATTTATCTTTTTTTTACAGATAAACTACTAATGAGTTCCCTATGTAAGCCACTTAAACCTTTTCTTTTGCAAGGGCACTTGAACTGAATATACATGCACAGGCAGACAAAAGAAGCTAGGAGAGATTATTATATATTATTCCACCCGTCTATTTAGTATCTGTCTATATAATTTTTTCAGACAAAGGAAACAAATATCACACCACTCGCAAAGAAAAAAACAAAAAAAATTGTCACACTATACCTGTACATCTCTATAAATTTTGAGACGAAGCAGTTGAGCGGGATCTCGGAGAACCTCAGAGCGCGCTGTAACCAACACCTATGACCTGTGTTGTGGACTTGTGGTGCAAATTTGGAGTCAGCATCATCTGGTGGATTGGAGGGGCTACAAGTTTTAGGCTGCATGTACAGCACGAGAATTGAGATCCTTTCAAACTGCAGGGTTTTGTGGGGGGCTTTAATTTGGTCCACTAAGAGTGAAGAAGGTTAGTTGTAGAGATCCTCTGAAACAAAGGCCTGGCTTTTTGAAGGTGTTCTGGCGCAAGGTTAGATATGGACTCTACAATTGATGAGTGGTGGGAGGAAAAAACTAAAGCAGAACGAGAACAGAGACAACTGCAGAAGATTAACGCTAACGGGGTGAATAATGAAGACAGGAACTAAGAGATACATGTCCAATTGCTGCCGAGAAGGCAGACTTGCTGAATACTTACATGCAACCCGTTAGAAAAATATCCATAAATTGTACGCCAAGCACCAAATTTCAGAATTTAACTCAGAGACATGAGGCTAATATCATCAAGCAGTGGGAATCCTGTGATTTCCTATCGGTTCGGATCTGAAGGAAAGAAAACGATGGATGGAGTGATGGATCAAGAACAGAAGTTAGTGAAATCTGGTGTTTGGTGTGGGCAGGGGAGGACAACCTGTTAACAAATACAGACATGGTTGCTTCATGCAAGCAAATGCAATTCGAGTTTAGCATGTGCGCCACATCCGCTCATTGGTCGAGTTTAGCTTGGGCTCGTCAGGCATGTTAGTTTTGTTTCCCTTTTAGCGGAGCATCATTCCATTACGCTAAAGCATGTACCCAAAACTGTGTCACAACGGACGATGCCATGAAGATAAGGAGGAGATATATAGGTTTCTTTTTTCTTTTGAAAAAAAAAACAGAGAAAGCAAGGAGATACAAACATGTAAACATACAGAAAAACACGCATTATTGCTGGGGGGGGTGGATCACTGGATCTGCTGAGGAGGCTTGCACTGGTGCAGCTAGCAACCTGGCCTTCTACTGGTAGCTACCCAGCTGCCACTCTCTCTATATATACTGGGTATAAGCTCGCTCGAGCAGACCACCAGCAGCGCATTACCTAGCAGACGACTGACAGACACTAAACCAAGTGAGTGACGATGTCCCTGGTGGGCCTGATGGCCATTCTGGCGGCCGTGCTTCTCGCGTCCTCCGTCATCGCCGGCGGCGATGTGTAAGTCACCAGGATCTTTCTGCACGCTGGTCACTAAAATGCTCTGAGATATCTATTGCCTCTGCATTTTTCATTTTTCTTTTCTGAGCGGAAGAACGGCCATCAAATTTCAGTTAGTTTATAAACAATGACACGCCTTACGGAGTAGTACTAACTTCTCTGCGCTTGCCTCCCGCAGGCCAATCCTCTTCCAGGACACCTTGGACGTGGATGGCGCTGGAGGCGTGGACTACGACTCCTTCTGGCCGTGTTGCACCATCCCCGTCGCCGGTGATGTTAAGTACCACCCATTCCGTTCTGCATCATCCTTTCGTCAGCGTTCTCTAATATGTCCTACTAAGAATGTTGATCTCGTCCACTGTGATCAATGCAGATTTAATAAGCATGGGGCACATGCCCCCCTCTCGTCCGGCTGATGCCGCCCGCGCCGCAAATACTTTGGCCCCATTTGGTTTTGTAGCACGTTAGTGAATAGTGACACTTTGACCGATTATTACGGTGTCAAACAAAGTCAGTTTACAAAACCAACTCCAGAACCCCCGCGCTAGTGACCCTGAAGAATCTAATGAGACCTTTGACGCGCGATTAGAGGATGGTACTGTAGCATCACTGTAGCAAATCATCGATTAATTATCGTCATTAGATTCGTCGCGAAAAGTTACACTCATCCCTAAAAATTTTTTGCAAATAGACTTCATTCAGTCCTTCATGCGGGAAAGATTCTCTTCTAGCATCCAAACAAGGCCTTTATCAATATGCTTGAGCTAAAAACAATAAGAAACACAATCACTCCAAAGTAAAAAGATATAAAAAACAATATATCACAAGAATACCCTTACTCTAGAGAATAAACTAGTGGTGAAATGGGCTGAGATCTCTTGCACGCTTCTAGCTTGAGACCACTACGGTCGAACCGAGCAAACTTGGAGCAAGAATAAGGAGGCAAAGAAATCAGGCGCAACCCTTTCTGTTAATTAGGGATAGAAATTTAGGGGTAGGGAATGTTTCCCCCTATGTTTCCATTGATTCCGTTAATTAGGGTTAGGAACCGAGCAAACTTGGAGCAAGAACAAGGAGGCAAGGGAATCAAGACCACTACGGCCGAACCGAGCCAAACCGAGGCAAGGAAATTAGACGAAGCCCTTTCCGTTAATTAGGGGTAGAAAATTAGGGGTAGGAAACCCTTTCCGTTAATTAGGGGTAGGAAATGTTTCTGTTAATTAAGGGTAGGAACCACGAACCAAGAGATCCATTGATTCCGTTAATTAGAATTAGGAACCGAGCAAACTTGGAGCAAGAACAAGGACTACGGCCGAACCGAGGCAAGGAAATTAGACGAAGCCCTTTCCGTTAATTAGGGGTAGAAAATTAGGGGTAGGAAATGTTTCCCCCTTTCTGTTAATTAGGGGTAGGAAATGTTTCCGTTAATTAGGGGTAGGAACCACGAAACAAGAGCGGGGTAGGCAATGTTTCCGTTAATTAGGGGTAGGAACCACGAAACAAGAACAAGGAGGCAAGGGAATCAGGCGCAACCCTTTCCGTTAATTAGGGGTAGAAAATTAGGGGTAAATGTTTCCATTGATTAGGGTTAGGAAATGTTTGGTAGAAAATATTTCCATTGATTTGTGCTGATGAATAAAATAAAAGATTCCGAAAGTACGATTAATTCAAATTATGCTTGTGTGCACAATGCATTTTTTTAGAATCACAATTCATTATAATTGGGACCAAGGGAGTTGCATGATTGCATCTCCTGCATCCTATAGCTAAGGCAATGCTCGATAACAGAATCTGCTTAAATTAAAACTCATCAAGGCTTCACAGATATCTCTACCACAACCACAATAGTATAGTCTGCGCTAGCTACCAGAGAACGAAAATTAACGACCGATTCACCAGAAATTAACGACTTGAGAGCACAGGTTTCCCATACCGTGCTTGACAACAAAACATGACAGGTTCAAATACTTCAGACCATTCAAAACTGTATGTCATATGATGAGCTCACTGAATTACAGGGCGTCCATACACCAGTGTAACATTAAAATTATGCATTCAAACAGAGATGCTTCCTACAAACAAATTAACCAGAGCAGCAATCATCATAGCATACTACTCGTCCTCCTGGCTGCGAAGCCTGGCAAGCTTGTTTGTGACCACAATGTCAAGCTGTGCAGCCCGCTCCACAATCTCCTTGCGCTTACGGGTTGAGACGTTGTGGGCAATTTCAGCACAGTATGTCCTGTTCACAAGAAATGAAGATTCAAGAATTGGAATGAAACATGAGCACTGTTGGAAACACATTAAAGTGGAAAACACATTACCTGTTGTGCATCATAAGCAACTCCAGATCAGAGACATTGTGGACTACAAACTTCTTGAACTTGTTCGGCAGGTAGTGCCTGGTCTTCTTGTCAGAACCATAACCAATGTTGGGCATCAAGGTGCATCCCTTGAACTTCCTCCTAACACGGGAGTCAATACCCTTTGGCCTGCGCCAGCTTGGCTACAATGTCGACAAGCAAAAACCAGTTATTTAAGCATGAATCAGCGTAACAGGGGAAAAAATTAGATGACATTGAAATACAATGCTAAAAGTAAGCAGGCTTGCTTTCTGTTTAAACCTGTGACAAACTGTGCAATGCAAAGGACGCTGGTGTTGGGGGGGAAAACTAGTTTGGACAAAACAGGGAACTAGGCAGGTATATTGAACAATAACAGTTAAATGGAATATTCAATCATGGAAACAAAGATAGTAATCATATATTGCAGTAATAAATGGAAGTGTCAGCAAGAATTAACCAACCACACAGAAAACTGGATTGAATCCCTGGAAAGTTACATTTTTACAATGAATGTGGAATCTAGTGCCACAAAGTTTATAGTAACAAAAATGCAACCACAACAAAGTTACTTCTGATAGAAAAACAACTTGTTTGTTGTTTCCCTGAAAGGATCAGCCATATTGATGTTATCACTAGAAAACAAGGCTTTCTTAAGTGAGCATTGGGTTAAAATGTCGGGAGAAGTCTAGGCAAGCATTCATGCTTTGAATGAAGCCCACGCCTTTTAATCCAACCCAATTCATGAAACCATGAATCAATTGATGTAGAAGAGGTTGCAAGAGCCACATTGCTATACTTATGCAAGGGCTAGGGCCCTCTTCCTTTATCCCGATGTTCACTTAAGAAACATGTTTTCTAACTCAGACCTTTTACTAAGCCATCACATCCTTTCTTTCAGAAACAACAATGACAGAAAAACATGGTTAACTCAATAGAATTTTGCAGCTAAATTTTAACACCTTTTAAAGTGAAAAGTGTGGACTGTGGTAAGTGAACTTGAGTACTTGACTACACATGCAGTGTTCGGTTCTCTTTATATCCCTTAATGTATACATACATGGGTACATAGCTAGAACTGCTACAGTATAATCAAAAGAGCATTGTCATAGCAATAATATAGGAGTGAACCACTAGGATCATTGCTTTCGACCAGTGCCTGCATCATGATAGAAAATTGAGAAGATAACCATAACGTTTGCCCTCATAAGGATCACACAGTTCCTACATTTCATACCCTAAAACTACTCATCGAAGCAAAAGCCGGACTAAGGTACTTGAGCGGCACAAGACAATAGCAATGAAGAATTCAAGATTCGTAGATACGGTCTGCAACGAAGGCTACGGGGTTTCATTTCAACATTGACAAAAAAAAAATGCGAGTGTTACCTTGAGGCACTTGTAGCGGTCGAGATGGGGTCTCTTGAACTGCTTGACCCGCTTCTTCACAATCTTCTGCGTCAGCAAGGGCACTGCCATCTCGGAAAATCGCAAACCCTAAGCCTACAACAAAGCCGATGAGAGGAACAAGAACGGCGCGACGGCGGCCGGGACAGCAATCTGAAGCCCCCTTTATACCCTCCCGAAACCCTAGACCGTGGGTTCTTATGGGCCACGCGGATGTAGCTTTAGGCCCATAGAAAAGGCAGGCCGCCTCGTCGCTCCTATTTTGGCCCATCTAAATGGAATGCAGTTAGGCGCAGTCCAACCGAAATGCCTCCCCGCATCATTCCCCTTCGCACTGGTGCCGCAGAGGCGAGCCATGTCGGCGTCCGCCGCCGCCGCCGTCGTGAGCCGGCTCGGGATCAGATTCCGCCGGCTCTCCACGCTCCCGGAGTTCCCGCCGGCCGCGGCGCACCCGACCTCGAAGGACGCCTACTTCGCGGCGGTGCACCACCTCTCCACCATCGTGCGGCGCGACTTCTACCTGGAGCGCACGCTGAACCGCCTCCGCCTCCCGTCCCCGTTCCCTCCCGACCTCGCGCTCCGCGTCATCCGCGCCGCCGCCCCCGCCGCGCCGCTCCACGCCGCTCCACGCCTCGCGCTTCCTTGCCTGGCTCCGAGCCAAACCGTCCTTCGCCGCCTCCGCCGAGCACTTCGACGCGCTGCTCCTCCCGCTCGCGCGCGCTCGACTCTTCCCCCACCTATGGTCCCTCGCCTCCGACATGCGCGGCCTCGGCATCCCCCTCTCGCCGACCACCTTCTCCGCCGTCATCTCCTCGTACGGCCACTCCCGCCTCCCCGACCAGGCCGTCGAGGTGTTCAACCGCCTCCCTCGATTTGGCTGCCCCCAGACCACCGAGGTCTACAACGCCCTCCTCGACGCGCTCTGCGCCAACGGCAACTTCGCCGGCGCCTACAAGCTGCTCCGTAGGATGGCGCGCAAGGGCGTGGCGCCTGACCGCGTCACGTTCAGCACCCTCGTCGACTCCTGGTGCGCGGCGGGGAAGCTCCAGGAGGCGCAGGCGTTCCTCGACGACATGGCGAGCCGCGGGTTCCGCCCACCAGTGCGCGGCCGTGACCTCCTCGTCGACGGGCTCGTCCGTGCTGGCCGCCTGGAGGAGGCCAAGGCGTTCGCCCTCCGCATGACCAAGGAGGGCGTCCTCCCCGATGTTGCAACATTCAACTCCCTTGCTGAGGCGCTTTGCAATGCTGGAGATGTGGACTTCGCCGTGGCTCTTCTTGCTGATGCTTCCAGTCGAGGGCTGTGTCCAGACATCTCAACGTACAAGGTGATGCTGCCAGCTGTGGCCAAGGTTGGCCGAATTGAGGAGGCATTCCGGTTGTTCTATGCGGCTGTCGAGGATGGTCATCGGCCATTCCCAAGCCTTTATGCAGCGATCGTTAAGGCGCTTTGTAAGGCAGGGCGCTTCGCAGATGCTTTTGCCTTCTTTGGTGATATGAAGATGAAAGGGCACCCACCAAATCGGCCTGTGTATGTTATGCTTGTCAAAATGTGTGTGAGGGGTGGTCGGTTCGTGGAGGCTGCAAATTATCTCGTTGAGATGAGTGAGGCTGGGTTCACACCCAGGGCACCGACCTTTAATGTTGTAGTTGATGGGCTTCGGCATTGTGGGAAGCACGATCTTGCCCGGAGATTGGAGCAGCTTGAGATGTCCCTGAAGGGAAATTAGATGGATCATGGGTGCGGAACTAGATGCAGTTCTCTCTTCCAGTTGGGGCCTTACAGTTGTGTGCTTTTGCTGCTAGATTTTCAGGTATAAACGGTACTTATATTTCTCCATATAAATTTATATCTTTCCCTAAGCTAGCAATCTACTGTTTTATTATGTTTAATGATGCTTTATAACTTTTCAAGGGTCCACGATAAGCTTTATGGATTGGTTTCTTTTTAATTATAAAGGGAACACCTGATCAACGGTATAAATAGTGTTTAGTTTAAAGTTGTGCGCTGGAACTTATCAGGATTAACAGATGTATATACAGTAAGTTCGATCAGTGATTGTGCTAAGTGGATTTATGTATTGTTGATAATCCCTGTTGATGCTCAATAATGTGGAATGAATGCTAATAATATATGATCAAATACCAACTTTAAAAGGCAAGTTGCCTTTCTTGTGTAATTTAATAGATCAATGTTTCTGTTTAAATCCCTGATGCATTTTTACCTATAAGCTATTCTGATGCTCGAGTGCTCGACAATAGGTCTCGAATAAAGTAAGATGTTTTGTCATCTACAATTTTGTTTCTCCTGGAAATCTTCAAGACCAATGATGATACCATTTCCAATATTGGAATCATATTATACACTAAAATAAGAGAAGACGAACTGAAAATGAGTTGACAATTCTTAATTCTTTCTTAGTAGCAGTTAGATGTTTAGGTGGATTAGATTTAAATCGACTTTTTTTTACTACCAAGACTTCAAAGCAAATCATTTATCTAAATTAGGTACCAGCTAAGTTCCTTCAGAGGTTTTGAAGGGCAAACTTGTCTATATTAAAATACAATGTACAGTCTGTACCTATGGCATATCTAGGTTTCTTTCGATAGTATCAGTTTTGTTATATCTAAAAGATAAAAAAATGGTAATTAATTATGACTTATTTTATCCTATGGTAAACATTCCCAAAGTGAGAGCAGAAACTAGCACCTGAAACTTGGAAGTATTCAGGAAAAAATACTATAAAAAGTTATGGTTGATGATATTTGTTCATATTAATTTAGTTTTTTAATATAGACTACACTATACTAGTACTAGAAAAATGGTGTAACATTTGTATTCCTCTACTGAGTTGTAATAAGGTTTGTAGTAATATATCTACAAATGAAGGTTTATCAATACGTTTATCTTATGAGTCTTGTGTCACAGCACTACACTTTTCATTGGAACTGAACATGTTTAGGTTGTGCTGCTTGTGATTTCGCAAAGCTCCCACTTGTTACTTCTATGATTGTTTACCTTGTTGGCAGTGTTTCAGATTGGCCTCGGCGAGGAACTCAAACTCAGACACTCAGTTATCATTTTTTTTTCTATCTACTTGGCAGTGTTTCAGTCTTTCAATTTGGTCTAGGTGAGGATTTAAGGCTCAAATTACCTGCATTTGGTGGAAAATCGAACTGCAAGTCTTCAACAGCATTGCATGTCCTGATTGCCGTTGGTGGGTGTATTCGCGGCAATGGTAGGTTTTTGCGGACAAACATTGACATGACAATTGTGATATTAAAGCATTGTGATCAAGCTTTGCAGCTAATATCAGAAATGAAAGTCAAGATAGACCTGGGGAGCTCAACGGTTACATAAAACCAGTGCTCTGCTACAGAGTGGACATGGAAGATTGAGCCCATACACAATATCAAAAAAAAAAAACATGGGGACCAATGCGAGCTAGGGATCGGACAGTAGTGCTGAAGCCTTACACATTATCTGTTATTTTTGTTCTTGTTATCATTATGTTGGTAGATTATCCAATGTGTTTTTCTTGTGAATTAAAACATATCTGAAGGTCATTCATATTACCAACATCAAGTTTCAGAGTTTTTGCAGCGGAAAGTTCTACGTCGCCCTCATTCCATACATAGTACAAAATAGAAGGCTAACACTATATGCCGATAGTGCCCTTCTCATAGCCACCGGCCATCTACTTCTCACCCGCACCTCTGTCCGCGGGGTAGAAGTACCCAAAGACGGCCTCCGACTGCGGATCACCTGCAACAATTTTAATGATAGCACCATGAGTACAAAAGGTACTCGCAGGGCTTATTCAATATGGGTATATACTATCCTGACTTCAAGGAGAATGCATTTGGTTAGTAGCAAGGATAGGGTATGGTATTTATCTTTTGTATAAAAGCATCTAACTTTGATCAAGTTATAATATCTATGATCTCTAAAGCATGCATCAAACAATTACATAAGTAAAGTGTTCATAAATCATAAGCTCAATCTTTCATGAACTTCCTCGGTAACTCTACATTAAAGTCAAAGTACAAGAGCGTGCTCAATGTCCGAGAGCACGGCTATTGCAATAGATCAAAAATCCTGCAGGGGTGTACAACTTTTCCCACACGAGAACAAGACCAACGACCATACCCACGGCCAAGGATAAGTGTTGATTCATGCCTCAACCTTTCACACAAACACAACCAGTGTCAGTGTCCTGACCCGGGGGTCCGGATCCCAACTAGTAAATGCTGCGTGTTTCCTCGTCCCAAATGTTGATGCAAGAGGCAACACAGTAACGCACGGGTTTATCCTGGTTCCGGCCACGGGGCCGTACGTCCAGCAAAGGGGTGTGCGAGGGCACTGTATTATCTTGCACCCGGAGTGTTTGTAGTAGGGGGTACAAGCGAGGCGAGAGAGGGAGGGAAGCTCCCAAGTCCCTGCTAGAAGAGGGGTTGAGCGTGGCGAATAGCGATGTTGGAGCTAGAAGCGTGTGTGTGTGCTTTGAGTGCGGTGTAATGCCTAGAGAGCCGACCGACCCCTTTAAGGGATGCCCGTCTCCTCCTTTTATAGACACAAGGAGGGACGGGTACATGCACAGGGGGTCGCGGAGGTTGTCGTTTCTCCCCGAGTTGCGGGGATACAATAATCGAGTACTGTGGGAAGTACACTGTGAGGTATGGCATCGGGTGTGGCGGTCGTCCTGGATGTCGTCCGTGGTCTTGCGGAGATCGCGCCAGCGTCCTGCCAACCCCAGCAGGCGGCGTGGTCGTCGCTGTAGGATGTTCAGTCCTCCCGATGTGGCGTTCCATGGGTCCTGCGGGGCACGCGGCGGTCCCGGACCCCTCGAGGGGGGAGTCCGGGTCTCCGGCTGCGTGTGCTGTGCGTCCCTCTTGGAGGGGCACGTGGCGTCGCCGGACCCCTTCCCAAGCAGGAGGGGGGTCCGGGGCCATGCGTGTGATGAGGTGGAGTCCGGACGGTCAGAGTTGGCAGAATAGTGCGGGGAGCAATGCCGAGCACGCTGCGTCCCGCGTCGTAGGTCCCACAGTGCTGCCACAGCGTCCGGAATGGTGGAGCAGTGACCGGAGTTGGCGGATGGGACTCGGGTCACAGCCACTGTGGGGAATGGCGGCCTGACGCCGTCTGTCCTGAGCACTGGGGAGGAGTGGTTGGCATTCAATGCCTCCGTACGGCGGGCAGTTGAGCGGTGGGGCCGCTTGTCCCTTACGCCGAGGGGTGGCCTCGAGCGAGGCAGAGATGAGTTACCTGCTCGAGGGAGGTTCGCTGCCCTCGAGCGAGGCGGAGATGATTTGCCCGCTCGAGGGTAGATTCGCTACCCTCGAGCGAGGCGGAGATGCAGGGCGCAGTCGAGGGTCCCGATGGGAGCCCTCGAGCGAGGCGGAGATCGTCCCGCGGGCCCGAGAGGGGTGCGAATGGGCCGCATGTTGGGCTTCTTTGAGTCCTTTCCTTTCTTCCATATTGGAAGGAGGTCGTGGGCTTCCGTGGGCCCAGTTGCCTTAACACGTATTTGCGTTTTTCAGAGTAATTTTAGTACCCCGATTAGGGTGTCCCTAATTGTGGTACCCAACAACCGGCTATGACGAACGGTCGAGAAGGACAAGTGCACCGGACCCGCCGATCACACTCCATCACAACTCGCACCGAATCCGATCAAGGCAAGGTGTGACTCATGCTAATTGGCTTACCGTCCCATTATAAAGTATGTGGTTTGTACGGAAAGGTGCTCAAGTATCAAAGCGATTACGCATCGGTCCTTAATCAACTCAAGCCAGACTAACCATGTGAGCTCCATCCCAACATGGCCCTATCATACTTGCCCAAGTCCAAATCATCTTTCATATTTGCTCAACTTTTATCCATTCTTGACTAATCATGTAAATTAATCAAACATCCTATAGCTCGCGAGTGGTGGTGACCTTGCCACCTCTCGTCTTGTACCGTAGCTAAGCATGGCTAAGCATATAGTTCGTGACACCTATTCAAGCATACTCATCTAAGGATGATATCCTAATCAAGGTTGATAATGCATCAAATAGGTTCTACGCAATCAATGATATATATATAGTAACTCATGCGCAAACAAGACACATATACTTAATTGATCCAAAATAGGGTGTAAGAAATGCTTAGGGGTCTGCCTTGAGTCTCGACGGGAGTAGAGTCTCCAACGATCTCCGGTTCAAGCTTCTCTTGCTCCGGCGTCACGGTCTCTACACGAGTGCAATGATGCATGATAAATAAATATGACATGAATGATTGACATGGTATGCAAATGGTATGAGAAGGTATGATTTAATTTTGCAAAACTATGATAAAAGTGGCTAGACATGTAGTACATATGTGGATTAATCATAGCTAAGTGTAAGGGTAAAGAACAACTAAATGCGGACCGTCCGGCTTGGGAGAAGCGGACCGTCCGGCTCTAAACGGCGGACCATTTGGCGGACCATCCGCCGGTCAGGTGCGGACCGTGTTGGGTGAAAACATGCTCTCTGACTAAATCGCGGACCGTCCGCCTCTCAATTTGTGAAAGGCTAAGAATCATGCAGAGTCTCTGTGGTTTTTTGTCAGGAGCTGGCGGACCGTCCGGCCTTGTCGGGCGGACCGTCCGCGACACGGCCGAGGCTCACCGGCGAGTTCGCCGCCGGTGATTCCGGCCACGGTTCGAGGTGGGGTTTGTTCCTAGATGTTCCTGAGAGTTTAGGGAGTTCATTTTGGCAACTAAACTTCACATGCATTAGGGTTTCGAAGCTCTAGGTCAACAATGGTGATTGTGCTCTAAGTGAGATCCAACAAATAAGGAGCTTGAATATTAATAATTCAATATATTTTTGAATTCATGCTAATTATGTTTTATAAATCACGTATGTGTCGCACGTGCATCTATGCTAGTACAAATAACATACCGTATATTTAAAAATAACTTGTACACGGCCAAAAATGGAGGACTGAGATCCTCTGCAGTCTCGGAGGCTGTGACTTTGCCACTGACACGTGGGTCTAATAGCGCCGACCTCCCCGCTCTAGCATCATACCGTGAAGTTCGGAACGGAATGCCCGTTGCGCAGGGATGGCGGCTAGGGCCGGGAGCCGTGGCGACGGCGTGATGCTAGCGCCCACCTCCCCGCGGTGCTGCAGGCTGCAGCACGACGCCATCGATCGGATACTAGCGACAAGAAGCTGAAATACGGATGCGATTTGAGTTTTCATCAAGGGTATGCTGCTTGTGAACTAACGGAGATGAAATCAAAAGGACACGATATAGTATACAGGTAGCAAATTACGACTTTCTTTGTTACACGGCTTAAAAAAACCTTATTCCTCTCCCTTGATAGATAGATATACATACTCCTACGCAACAAGACCCATGAACTATCCAGCCCCACAACGGAAGCTTTTGTGGCTTTGTGCAACCACTGCCAAGTTAACAGTCTTACAGACACCTTGTCATCATTTTCATTTCTAAGATAACTATATCGACGCATTACGCATCATCAACATCATCCATTCCAGCCAGCCTGCCTGCCTGCCCGCCCGTAGGCCAGACTCAAGGAGGGCCCCCTCAAAGATGTAGATTCATTCTGGTCAAGCCATGCCACCTTTCTGCTTGGCAAATGCACTTGAGAGGAGGAAAAAAAGCATACCTTTCCTGCCTGTCTATTTGAACTATTGACCCCACATACGGATTTGCACACATTGCAGCAAAAAAAATAAAAATAAAACGGGGTATAAGTTCTGATTTGGTGTTTCCAGCATCGAAATATATACAGCACACAGCATATGCTCTTATGACCCTAGCTTCTTAAACTCTTTCCCATGGACCACATGTGCCGAGATCTCTATCCAATTCGCCTTCAGTTGCTTTGCTTGTCTCGGCGCATCTTTCGCATACTATAAAACAGAAGGAACCTGATAATCAAGCGACAAAGCAAACAATCAGCTTTTAACTTGTTTGTGAACCAACCACGTAGAGCAGCTGCTTTCAATAACCACACAACACGTAGGTAATGTGGAACAACAACTCATAATGTTTTCCTGACAAGAACCAGCTGAATAACACAGCAGCATGCATACCTGGTAATTTCAAAAGGCTGGGCCAAAGCTCAGGTTCATGGTGTTCAATTAAATCCCAATAAAAACTCATGTTCCAGACTATGTGCCGGGCAACCAGTTACTTTCACAAGTCCACAAAAGCCCCATGTACGAACATGTCAAGTCAAAATTGCATCTGCCATGAGACAAATCACATTCTGAAGGCTCTGTTATAAATATCATTTGAACCCAGCATGTGCAAGTTGTTCGCTTCACTTGGATATAGCATCCTTGACAAGTCTGACAAAGGGGCGTTACTCCCTTGTCTCAAATCACTCCATCCATCCCATTGACCATTTATAAGCTGTGAGTTTCCAGATTGTTGTGGTCTCTGCGAGTAAGGGGATACGGCACCATGATTCTGTGCTAAAAATCTGGAAGCCAGGTGATTATCATTCATAGGGTTGAAGGCATCCTGTGTATGGTCTGTGAATCTCATGTTCTGATGAGACGGCACATTCGGTTGCATGCATAACTGAAACATAAGGTCATTATTCGATGTTTGCAACGGTGCTGGGAAAGTAGGGGTATTATTCATCTCCATCCCTGAATCCCCAATTCCAGGCAATCGCCCTTTGCCCACAGCCAATATAGCAGGATCATTAAATTCAACATCACTTGTGTGTCTACGAAACGGAGCTTGATAATGATTACTGTTGCTGCCCAAAACATTATCCTGGAGAAGAGTTTCTGCCAAGCACCACAAAAATTATGATAAAACAAACTTGTTTTAGGAGGAGAAGCCAAAAGAAAACTGAGACAGTAAACAAACCTGAGTATTTTGAGCCATACACCTGATTAGACAGACCCTGTGATGCAAATCCAGAAGAAAATGCAGAAGGGAATCTAGAAGGAGAGTTAGGCCCATCCTGAGATGGAAACCCCGAAGAAAATGGAGAAGCCAATCTAGGTGGGGGCTTAGACACTTCCTGAGACGAAATTCCAGAACGGAATCTAGGAGGGGGGATAGACCCATCATGAGATGAAATTCCAGAAGAAAACCCGGGAGGTGGATTAATACCATCTTGGGATGGAAATCCAGAAGAAAATCCAGGAGGGGGGACTCTTGCCGCTGCTGAAAATCCTGGAGGTGCAGATATTTTAGACCATGATGCATCTGAAAAGCAAATACTTCATAAGCAAAAAGCTTAACAGTGAAAACATCAAAATCACAGAATTACCGCCACTATAAACAATCAATTTGCATGAGTCAGATTTTTTTTACCAATGCTCAATGAAAAAAGCGCAACACACAAAACAAGATCATTCACTTACAGGCAACATTTAGCTCCGTCTATCAGCCGACCTGGCTTTCGAATTTACGTCAACTATCAAGGAATTCCTAAGGTTTTGGACGGAATAGGAAATTGCTATTTTCCTACCTCTCAAGGTATAATGGCAGATCGATTTTGTTCTCGAATACGCAGGAGAGCTGGGTATCATTGCATTAAGAAAGAATTGGGGGAGAAGTCTTATGTTATATATATGGTAATGGTCCCACCTATAGTAATAGTACCCGAATTCTATCTCGGACTTCCTATTTTGAAAATAAAAATAAGAGAAAAAATATGACAGAAAACAAAATAAGAGAGAGAAAAAAACAACAGAAGCAAAAGTCACTTTTGAAGGTTTAGTTACAGAAGCACTACCCAACAGAATGCGAAAAGGTGGTACTCACCAGTAGTTGCCATTTCTGACACAGCAAGAGAATTGCTACTGGAAAAATCATTCTCTACGGATTGGAATGCAAGACCATTCTGGTATGCATTTCCTTGGGAAATCTGGGGTAGCAAACCAAAATTCTGCTCATTACCAGAGTTTCTGAGAGATGATTCCAAGAAGTTTCCTTGGTTATCCTGTCTAGCAAACGAAAACCTTGACTCTTTGCTGCCAGATCCTGATCTCCATGAAGGCATTGTGAAAGGAACATCATTATTTTCAGATTCGCTAAGCATCCTAACAAAATTGTTAGCAGTTGAATATGAATCATCCCACGGATTAAACTCAGATGACAACATATCAGAAATTATCCTGCTCTCATCTTTATTTACACTTACAGTCCTGTCAAAAATTCCTACACTATCAGTTCTTACTGAACCCATTGCTCCAGGTTGATGACTTCCCATTCCAGGATGTCCACTTAACATGGAATAAGTGTTATTGATTGAAGAAAATCCAGTCTGCATCTGTGAAGAATTTCTAGTGCCAATCGTCAATGCAGGGTTAGTTTCTGTATCCTTCCACAATGAAGTATCTAATGTATTAGGAAAACGGGCAAATGACGAATATGATGGTTGGGCTGACCCATCCATCAACCTACTATTAAGTGTCTCAGTGATGATTGAAGAATTTACTATATCATTTAAAGGAGTCACAGTACAGCTTTGCGGCTCTGAACTCCAATTAAGATGACTGTCCGCATTATATCGACAAGAAAGAACAGTGTCCTTATTTTCTGAAGGTAGAGACCCATCAAGCTTCAGATGAGATTGGTCTTTGTCAAAATTCTGACCCATGGGAACCACAGACGGGCATAGCATTGCATCTGGTTCATGATTTCCTACCACACTATGAATCTCATGTTTGCCATCTAATGTTACTGAAGACATCTGAACAGATAGATTCTCAATGCCAGCATCCCGGGTTCTATTATCCTCCAGTATTTTGTCACCGACTGCATGACTAGGTAGATTCTCAATGCCAGCATCCCGGGTTCTATTATCCTCCAGTATTTTGTCACCGACTGCATGACTAGGTAGATTCTCAATGCCAGCATCCCGGGTTCTATTATCCTCCAGTATTTTCTCACGGCCTGCATGACTAAATTGGCAGTTAACAGCAGAAGCAGGGCTTTTAGGAGCAATATTGGTAATTGAGCAGTCACTGTCACAAGTCTTTACATCTGATTTCGATATTGCTAGACTTGATATGCTCACTGTCATGTCTTTCTTAGGTGATATTGACGAGTTAGACACTGGATGAGTTAACTTTCCATTTTCATTTGCAACTTGATCCTCATTTCCCTTTGTCATCCCATCTGACACTGCAATGTCATCGTCGTTCCAAGCTGAAGGTATTGTAGAGAAGTCTATGTCCACTGATGACTCCAATGATGATAAAGCTTGTGTTTCCTTTGCAATACCAGGCTTATATGGCTGTAAGGTTTTTGATGTGCTATCTTGTTCCAACAACTGCCATCCTTCAGACACTGTTGGTGCTGTACTTGTATCGTCATTCCATGAAGAAGGTATTCTTGTACTCGAAACTGTTGAAGAACTTGAAAATGAATTACTTTGTGGCTCTGACTTTGTTTTTGTATGAGACTCTGGTAATGTCACCCGAACAGCTGTTGTCCTGGCATTCAAATCACGATGCCCCCTGTGCATAGAGAAGGGGAAAAATCAGTAACACAGTTCTCATTTTCAACATATATCACAAGTTCGAGGAACAGTCTAGAAGTACCATACCATGAGGCAGCTGGCGGAAGCGTGGACCTCCCAGAACTACTGTTTGGAGGTGAAAGCCTTGGCTGGTTGGTGGTATTCTGCACACAATAAGGCCAGTTAATGCAGTATCAGTATGTAAGCCAACAAATAAGGAGATGGCAACAGTTTAACCTATACTAAAAAGCAGCATGAAAGTTAACAAAACCACAAGTCTTCCAATGAATTTTGAATTTTCAGCATAAAGAACATACATGTATTCCATTCTTGATTGTATGCTTGGCTGATACCACCGCACTGTAAGAGAAATCATCAGTTGGGGGAGGCAACACAGTGCCTGCACATCTTTGCGAAACACCAGATGCCATCTGGGGGACCCTAGTCCTGATAGGAACATAGAACAGTTAATGGAAAGTATCAATTAAAATATCAAATTGTTTAGCGCACAGGCATAAGAGTTTATCAAAGCAGCACTTAATATATTAAACATCCACATTAAAGAGGACATCATGTTTTTTCCAAATCAACTATACATAATACCAAAACAGCTTATACATAGTAAGATTTTGCTTCTATTGATCCAAGGGACTAACTCCTATATCCAAAAGTGGAAACATAAATGGTGGTTTTAATTTTTAAAAAGCAACCACAATGCCAAACAAAGCCACAATACGCACACAAGTAGTGTACGCAGAGAAGTAAAGCAGTAGCCAGGACTCAAAGAGCGGCTTAGGGTTAAAAGAATGAAGGAACATCTGTTAAAATTGCTCAGTACTACCTCGTATATGCTGAGATGATCTCATCTTTAGTAAAACTATCCTCCTGACTGCCTATGTCATGCAAATAGAGGCAATCTGGGTTCCCACATGTCTGAGAAAAGCCAAGAAATATTAAGGATGAGATAATTAGGGTACAGTACTAGTAGATGAAGCTAATAGAATGAAGCAACAATTGTACCATGTTCCGCAGCCATGCATGGCAATACTTTGTAGTACCAAAGCATGCTCTGTAACAGAAAACAGCCATTTGAGTAACTACGTTGTGTAAAACTTCTGGGTGAGAACATAGTATAGAACCTCACCTTAACACTTTTCCTTCCAAGACAAAATTGTGTACAGATTGAATACACCGGATGGCCTCTTCTTCTTTGGCATAAGTTATATATCTGTATACATTTGACAGCACACAGTTTATTGTTTAAGCAAGAGCATAACTTCTGCATTAAATTCTTATACAAACATAAAAAACTCCCGAGAGTCACAAATAGATGTTTTGGGCATCCCTGAAGTGACCAATACCTTTGACTAATAACATCTATCGTAATATTTTTACAAAGTATTCAAGATGGGATGTAAATATGCTCATATCGTTTTCAAATATTCAATTTAACTAAGTCAAGAGGTATCAATGATAAAATTTAGATACTTTGATTGAACGCAACAAAAATGGTCACATATTTGTGACTGGGGGGACCGGGGGATTTATTTGTTGCAACTACATGAAAGAAAATAATACCAATGGTTATTAAACATTTTAGGACCATGATTATCTAGACCATAAACAAATAAGAGGGTAAACAAATCTGTAATCTTCAGGAAAAAGATAACTAGTTTATGTAGCTGCATGCATGCATAAGAATAGCTCAACCAAAGAGCCAAAGTAACGTGTCAACAAGGGAAGAACTATGCAAAGGAAAATTGACGAAAAACAGTGCACATTCTAGACTTCTAGCATAGCCATGTTCTTTCAGAAGAGACCACTCAAATACAGTCCAAGTTAGACTAGACTAGTTCCCAGCATGCAAAGTTCAATTATACACACAGTAATTTCTACAGTAACAATGGAAGGGCACACTAACGGCTAACACCATTCTGATTAATGATATGAGCCCTAAACAAATTCTGATTAATAATAAACAAGGAGCTAGTACCACTGGATGATGCAGAAATCAAGCGATGACTGAAAAGACACCTTGCATCTACCCAAAACCCCCAGAATCTCACAGCAATAAAGATATACATCCCCTTGAGTAGACAATGAGGATAACAATGTTTCTTTCAAGAATGGTTATGTAAATCAAGTGGCCACAGGTAAATCACACTGCTAAGTAGCTCAAATTAACCTTAAAATGACTGCACTGATTCGAAGAGTATGGACATATTGTCATCTTTTTCACCAAATTTGGTGTAAAACCACCTCACACAATTGAAGTCTCAATTAACTTGCTTATAATACCAATTCTAAAACTAGTACTACAAATAAAAAAATTTGAATCATGCAATTGCATAAAAATGGAGTATAAGCATTTAATATTTCAAATTGGTTGATCAGTACCAGAATAAAACATAATTAATGTCCCTGCTTATGAGCCATGTACAGCATGAGGTTCAAGAGACATACACACTAATATTGTTGTTTGCTGAAGCCTGCTTGGAAGGAGGCCCAGTCAGGCGGGAAACTGAAACCTTCAAAACTTTCCCATATTGACCAAAGTATTCCCTACGCTCAAGTACCTAAAACAACAAATAATAGTAGTGTTGGTATGAGAATTAAAATTTAAAAATAGAAACATCTAGTTGCAAACAATGATATGGTGCTCACACTCTCATTGCACAAATGTACAGGTAGGCCAATTATGTACACCAAATTCCTCTGGATAACCCTGACACTAGCCAGATGCTTCTTAGCTTCTACGGTAGATGTTGTTGCTGCTGCTGCTGCTATAGGTGCTGCTGCCTTTGGCTTAGCCTTCTGGGTCTTGTGCTTCTTCTCTGCATTTTTCTCCGGTGCCATCCTGTTTCTATGAAAACAAGCATAAGTTGGAGCTTGTTATTATAAAATACACCATTCACAATGGGTCAGGTCAATTGAACTCAACTAAAAGCTGAAAGGATTTATTTTTATGTGCTTCCCGTGATAAAAGTGTGATCCCAGATGTTGTACTGTGTCGAAGTAAAACACAAATTGATGCTAAGAGCAGAGGCATTAGGAGGGTGAAAGAAAGCATGATTGCTGAAAGTTTGTGACGGACCGCTCACAAGTGGCAGTCATCTTGACAATCCTGTCCTTGTCGTAGCGAGTGCGGCATGCAGGGCAGCGGCCCTCTGTCTCCTCCTTTTCAGCCATGTCTATGATGTGGTGCCAGCACCAGACGCAGATCTGCAGAGTTGCGCACGTAGACAATTAATTGAGTAAATGGCAGTTTGTTGCTTGAGGTCGTAGATAATTAGTGGTGGTGGCTGGCGCTGAGGCAATGGACAATAAATAAGTACAGACTGATTGATAGGATAATGAGATTATTGATACACGTACATCATAGCCGCATTTGCATGGCTTGAGCTGCTGGTCAGTGATGTCCATCTCCTCAGCACAGAGCGGGCAGGTATGGTCTCCATCGTCGCTCATGGTAGTCCTAATGGATGAGAAGACACCCGGACCAGAACAGATAAGACTCGTATTGCACACAATCATTAAGCTATCATATCAGAAACCCCAAATATTTGACCGCACGAGAAATACATCAGAGATTGAAGTGTCCTTGAACATTGCCCAATTTCTAATAAATCAGTCATCAAACCTAAATATATCGACTGACACTAGAAACACATCGGGAGTCGGGAGAGGGGTAAAAAATCCAATCCTAGCACTGAATTTCTCTCCTTCTACCATTCTGCCAATCAGCCCCTCATGGACCCGTTTTGACTCTTGAACCGATCGATCTGGCACGTCTTCTTCAACCTCTCGTTCTCCTCCTCTTTGCGCAACGCGCCCCTCCTGCGGGCATGCTGCTCCACACATGGCAACCTGCCGCGCTACTCGGCCCCTCCCGCCATTAATCAGAACTCGAGTTCAGCACTCGACGAGGCGGCGCAAAAGATAAATCACTCTTCAGAACGAGAAGTGCCACCCTATTCGAGATCCGCTCTTCAATCCAACAGCGAAAACGAGAATTTGCCACAGAAGAGAGAAAGGATTGCATGCCTGCGTTGATTTTGCATGTGGTGATCCATCTACCAATCTGATTCCGACTCCAATCGAGGCCGGCAGCGAGGCAGCGAAAGGGGAGGTCGTCAGGGGAGAGCGCAGCGGGCAGGGTGGCGATGAGGAAAGAAGGGTGGTGTTGAGGCCAGTCAAAACGGCCTCCCTCGCTCGGAACTGGATCGGCTGCAGTTACCTCCCCTGCAGCTCCCTGGAGTTGGGTCACTGCCACGTGGGCCCCACTCGTGCAGGCCCCACACGCAGTGACTCAACTGCACGGCGGCCAACTGCAGCGGAGCCTCGTCCCCCTCGGGAAGAGCGGTGCGGGGCAAGGACGGAAACAAACACACCGCTAAATCTGAAATCAAAATACTGATGCAGGATAAAACCGGTCTTTTCAATTTCGCCTAATTATTAGGAGTACTCCTATATAGCAAGTCAGAATCAGAAATACTAGGTGACACCCCGCGTTGCTGCGGGATTTTTTAAATAAAATTTTAACGTAAAATTTAAAAGTAGAAAAATTAAGATGATTGCATGACAACATTCACAAAAAAATCGATGGAAAACATAAATAGATGGCCCTAGTGGACGTTGATGTGACATTTGATATAATGGGTTCATATATGATCCGGATAACTTGCATGTTAAGAGAAATAGAGTTAATGATTTTAGTGGGTGTCATCTATATAGGCTATATAGGTGATATGAATTTTACTTGCATGTTATTTTTTATCAGGATCCGGTAGAAATCGATAAACTAACAGAAATAACATCAATAGAATATTTGATCACATTATAAAAGAATATGTGCTCAAAGAAATAGTTGACATGAACATTTTTTGTAATTAATAAGGTAGTTGAAAGTTAGTGGGACACTTAGTAAAGTATTGTATATGATTTTACTTTTAATTTTTTGTAATTAATAAGGTAGTTGAAAGTTAGTGGGACACTTAGTAAAGTATTGTATATTAATAAGTATATGATTTTACTTTATCTATAAAAGTATTGTAGAGATGACATGAACATTTTTTGTAATTAATAAGGTAGTTGAAAGTTAGTGGGACATTTAGTGGAGAATGATGTGGACACTTTGCATGAAGAGATAAATAGTTAGTGGGTGCTATCTATATAAGATATATATATTTAATGATTCTTTGCAAAAAAATTGATCCCAAAGAAATAGTATAATCTCTGTCTCTATCTCTACTTCTATCTCTATTTAGTACTAAAGCAAACAATATTTACTTATCCATGAGCTGGGATCCTAATCGGAGCCAGACGAATTAATCATATCTTAATCTTAACTAAAAGCTTGACAAATTATTATTAATTAATTTGTCTGTGTTTCAATTAGAATTCTAATATGATTGATTTGTTCGGTTATGATTAGTATATTCTAATAATTCACGGATATTGCTTGCTTTAAAAATACTGTAGTAGAGCTTTAAAAATAAATAAAGTAGTAGAGATAGAGATAAAATCCTTACGACAAACCGTCCGATGAGAGAATAAATCTAATCGGACGTCTAGTAGACCCGAAGTGACGTGATCCCTACTTCCCTATCATACCAGCCCTTCTACCCCTCTACCACTCTCGGATTTTCCTTGTACCCGAGGATTTGACGTCGTGGAAGAGAGGAGCTCCTGAAACGTCAACCCTAGTCGTCGAGCCCCTTGATCGATATCTAGCGGTGCACCGCTGCATAGCATCTCGCCTAGCATCTGCCTGCGCGGCTGCGCCTCCGCTCCTCTTCTTCGTCCACCAGCGCACCGCCCACACCATCTTCCCTGTTGCCCAGCCTGCCCAGCGCACCCACCCACCGCACGCAAGGAAGTCGGAAGCTCGGGAGCCCATTCATCCGACCTCGACCCATCTCCCTCCACTCGCCGGATTCGTCGACTCGAGTCGAAATCCGATCCCGCCGTCTCTTGCCCCGGCGAGGCGTTCCGTCCGCCAGAGGCCCCGCGCCATCGCTTCGCGAGCCGTTTTGACTGGCCCGAACACCGGCGAGGCGAGGCGGCGATCCCTCTCTGCCCTCATCGCCCACCCCCCCCCCCCCTCCCCCCCCTGCGCTCCCCGTCCCGGAGCCGTCGCCGCCGGCCTCGATCGGAGTTAGAAGTCGGATAGGAAGATGGATCGCCACCTGCAACATCAACTCAGGCACGCAATCCTCTCCCCATCTTCTGTTGCGGTTTCTCGTATTGCCTTTGGTGTTGGATTGGATTGGAGAGCTGGACTTGAGCTGGAGGGGCGCGGCAGCGGAGGGGAGGGACGCGTCGTAGCTCAGAGCGGAGAGCGAGAGGTTGAGGAAGACATGTTAGATCGATCGGTTATGGAGTCAAAACGGGTTCGCGATGGGCTTTTTGACGGGGAGAAATCCAGTGCTCAATCTGAAATCGCAAAGGAATTAGTGGTGCGAGGGCAAAACATCGATTCGAAAATCCACATAGCAGCCAGATGAAATCAGCTTTGAAGCATTGGGCCTTTTTCCCTCCTGATATATATATTTCTAGTTGTGGATTTAGGTTTGATGACTGATTTTTAGAATTAGGCGAAGTTTGATGACTGATATATTTGTATTGATTATAGTAGTTCTCTTATCTGTTTCGGTCTGGGGTGTCTTCTTCCTCCTCATTTAGATTCTAACAGCTATTCCTTCTGACTTCTCATCAATCAGTACTACCATGAGCGATGATGGAGACCATACCTGCCCGCTCTGTGCCGAGGAGATGGACATCACTGACCAGCAGCTCAAGCCATGCAAATGCGGATATGATGTATGTATATCGATAATCCTCCTATCCGATCAATCAGACTGTATGCCTTTGCTGTTGCACAGCCACAACCACTATGACCTCAAGCAGCTAACTGCCGTTTACTCTTTTTTTTTTCTTGTTTATGTACCAACTCTTCAGATTTGTGTCTGGTGCTGGCACCATATCATAGACATGGCTGAGAAGGAGGAGACAGAGGGCCGTTGCCCTGCATGTCGCACTCCCTACGACAAGGAGAGGATTGTCAAAATGGCTGCCACGTGTGAGAGGTTCGTCAAAAACTTTCAGCAGCCATGCTTTCTTTCACCCTCCTAATGCTTCTGTTTGTATCAATCAATTTGTGTTTTTCTTTTACAGACTACAGAATTTGGGATTACCCTTTTATCATGCGAATATAAATCCTTTCAGCTTTTGTTCCGTTCAGTTAATATTACCCACATGTGATTGTAATAGCAAGTTTCAGCTTACGTTCATTTATGGAAACAGGACGGTGGCAGAGAAAAATGCAGAGAAGAAGCACAGGACCCAAAAGGTTAAACCAAAGGCGGCGGCGACAGCATCAACATCTACTGTAGAAGCTAAGAAGCATCTGGCTGGTGTTAGGGTTATCCAGAGAAATCTGGTGTACATAATTGGGCTACCCACACATTTATGCAATGAGAGTGTGAGCACCGTATCATTATTCACAACTAGATACATCCAAGTTATGCGACATGTTTAAATTTTTGTTCTCATACCAACACTACTATTTTTTTGTTTTAGGTTCTTGAGCGTAGGGAATACTTTGGTCAATATGGGAAAGTTTTGAAGATTTCAGTTTCCCGTCCTACTGGGCCTCCTTCCCAGCAGGCATCAGCAAACAACTATATTAGTGTGTATGCTTCTTTGAACCTCATGTTATGCATGCATGATCTGTTCTTCCCTGATATGCAGAAATATTATTTAGGTTTTGTTAACCAGTTTGATATATCAAATAGTATCGTCCACTTTATGCACTTGGCATGTTTCAAGTTTGTTTGCTTCCTCGTGATGCTAGAACATTATTAGTATTTATTATAAGAAAAGTAAATTGAGACTTCAACTGTATTGGCGGTTTAATACGGAACTTTGTGATAAAGATGACAATTATATCCATATGCTTTTCAAGGTCTGATTGACTTAGTAAGTTGGTAGTGTGACTTGCCTGTGGCCACCTGATTTATGTAGCCATACTTTGAAAGCGACATTGGTTTCCTCATGGCCAACATAAGGAGAAATATCTTTTTATTGCTGTGATTTCTGGTAGTTTCAGATAGATGCAAAGTGTCGTTTCAGTCAGTGCTTGATTTCTCATCAACACTTTCTTTGCATAATTTCTTCTTGTACATGTATGCAGTTACATAAGCCAATTATTTCTCTGAAGATTTCAGCTTATATTGCCCACTTATTTGTTCCAGATCTAGATAATCACAATTCAAAATTGTTTAAGAACCTTTGGTATTATTTTTTGCATGTTGTTGCTACAAATTACTGACATTCACATAAGTGATTTTTTATGTTGCATTCAGCGAAAGAATGTAAACTTTGACCACCAATACCTCTTGGTATAGTTATAATGTTAGATCGAATTGAATATTGAAAATGATATGAGTATGTTTGTCTTCAATGTAGTTTGTAAATATGTTACAATAGAAACATGCAGTCAAGAGTTACATATTAGTGACTGTGAATGTTTAAAACATCACTTATTGGTGATAGCAGGAAGTGATTTGTTTGTTTTAAGAGTTCGATTCAGAAGTTCCGCTTTTGTTTAAAGTTTAAACAATGACTGATTACTGTCAAATGTGTACAGATATATTACTTATGCCAAAGAAGAAGAGGCTATCCGTTGTATTCAAGCTGTACACAATTTTGTCTTGGAAGGAAAAGTTTTAAGGCGAGCTTCTATATTTTATTCTCGTTTAAAAATTTTATTACACCATGTGGTAACTCAAATGGTTGTTGACTGTTGCAGAGCATGCTTTGGTACTACGAAGTATTGCCATGCATGGCTGCGGAACATGGTACAATTATTGCTTCATTCTGATAGCTTTATTTTCTAGTACTCTACCTAATCCTCTCATCCTGAATGTTTCTTGACTTTTCAGACATGTGGGAATCCAGATTGTCTCTATTTGCATGAAGTAGGTGGTCAGGAGGATAGTTTCACTAAAGATGAGGTCATCTCAGCATATACGAGGTAGTACTGAGCTTTCTGGAACTTCAGTTACTTTTCCTGCTTCCTTTATTCAGTGTAGCCCTAACCCACTGTCCGAGTCCTGGCTATTGCTTTCCTTCTCTGCCTACACTACTTGTACGCGTATTGTGGCTCCATTTGCCATTTGGCATTGCGGTTGCTTTTATAAAACCACCGTTTATGTTTCCGCTTTTGGATATAGTAGTTAGTCTCTTGGAACAATAAAAGCAAAATCTTACTATGTACTACCTCTGCTTTTTTTAAGTGTCATATTTGGTTTTGGCCTTTTGGGAGAAAGTCGCAAGTGTCGTATTTTGGCCTGCATGCCTCGGTTCCTTCCAAACAATTAAGTCCGCATGCATGTATCCAATTAGTAGTGTGGCCAGTGAATTAGTAACGCAGGAAGCGGGGAGTGGCTTGCATGTAGCCATGCATGGAGAGGGAGGGAGGCTGCACTGGACCAAATGCGACACTTAAAAAAAACAGAGGGAGTATAAGTATGTCTGCTTCTGGGGCCACTCGCGTCGACGCGAACTGTCCGCAGCGAACGCAGGCCCTCCTTCCTTATCTTCTTCTTCCTTTCCCGCTTCTTTTCTTCTAACTTTGATGCTTCGCCGATCTGACCCGTCACTGCCCGCCTCCACCACTATCGACGGCCGGTGGCAACTCGCAGCCATGCTGCTTCGCCACCCTACCCTGCCCTTCCTAACCTGTTGTCCTCCTCACCCCCGCCGCTGGCAGTGCCCTCGCCGCCTACCCTCCTCCTAGCGACAATCACCACCGCCTGTCCAGCTAGCCCCAACCACCCCCTTTAAATCCCATCGGCATTGATTTCCCCCAAATCCCCCAACTCTAACCCAATCCTGAACCCTAAGCAGTTCGTTCGTCGCTATTGACCAGCGGCGCACGTTTGTCCTATAAGAATTTTGGTCTGCTTCACTGTGGATGTTTAATATAATAAGTACTTCTTTGATAACTACCTTTGTGCTAAATCAATTTTCATAGCATCAATTGATACTTTCTCTTCTAAATTCCTATCAGGACCAGGGTCCCCCAGATGGCATCTAGTGTTTCGCAAAGACGTGCAGGCACTGTACTGCCGCCTCCAGCTGATGATTTCTCTTACAGTGCAGTGGTATCAGCCAAGCATACAATCAAGAATGGAACTCTTGTATGTTCTTTATGCTGAATATTCAAAATTCACCTGAAGACATGTTTTGTTAATTTTCATGCTGCTTTCCACTCAAAGTTAATCTGTTGTATTTCCTTATGTGTTGGCTTACATACTGCATTAACTGTCCTTGTGTACAGAATACCAACAACCACCCTAGACTTTCACCTCCAAACAGTAGTTCTGGGAGGTCCACACTTCCACCAGCTTCCTCGTGGTATGGTACCTCTAGGAGTGTTCCAGTATCTTTCACACTATATATTGAAAATGAGAACTGTGTTATTGATTCCCCCCTTTTCTATATGCAGGGGGCATCGTGACTTGAATGCCAGGACAACAGCTAGTGGGGTGACATCATCACAATCTCAAATGAAATCAAAATCAGAACCACAAATTAATTCATTTTCCAGTTCATCTACTATTTCAAGTACAATAATACCTTCTTCGTGGAATGACGATACAAGTACAACGCCAAAAATGTCTGAAGGACGGCAAGTGTCAAAACAAGAAAGTACATCTAAGACCATAGAGCCGTATAAGCCTGGTATTATGAAGGAAATTCATTCTCTATCATCACTGGACATAGACTTCTCCACAATACCTTCAGCTTGGAATGACGATGACAATGTAGTGTCAGATGGGATGTCAAAAGGAACTGAGGAAGTTCAAGCTGCTAAAGAAAATGGAAAGCTAACCCATCTAGTGTATAAGTCACCAATATCACCTAAAATAGACGTGACAGTGAGCATTACCAGCAAAAGTCCTTCAGATTTTGTATCAGGTGTATCAATATCGAAATCAGATATAAAGGCTGGTGATGGTGATAGCTCAGTTACCAACATTGCTCCTAAAAGCCCTTCTTCAGATGTTGTAAACTGCCAATCTTGTCTTGCTACCGATGAGAAAATACTAGAGGATATTAAACCCAGGGAGACTGACATTGAGAAACTATCTGTTCAGATATCTTCAATAACATTAGATGGCAATGATGAGGCTCATAGTATGGCAGGAGGAAATCCTCATTCAGATGCAATGCCATGCACGTTTGTTACCATGCCCATAGGTCAGAATTTTGGCAGAGGCCAATCTCATATGAAGCTTGATGAGCTCCTACCTTCAGAAAATAAGGATACAGTTCTCTCTTTTCAATATGGTTCTGATAAGAATCTTGATTGGACTTCAGAGCAGCAAAGTTGTAGCGCGACTCCATTAAATGATATAGTAAATTCTACAGCGATCACTGACAAACTTCATAGTAGGCTGATGGATGGTTCAGACCAACCATCATATTCGTCATTTGCCAGGTTTCCTAATACATTAGGCACTTCACTGTGGAATGATACAGAAAGTAACCCTACATTGATGATTGGTACTAGAACTTCACAGATGCAGAGTGGGTTTTCTTCAATCGATAAGGCTTGTGACTTGTTAAATGGAGGTCAAGATGGGCTAGGGACTGTATCTACACCTGGTAATGATTCTGGACATCCTGGAATGGGAAGGCATCAGCCTGGTGCAATGGGTTCAGTAAGATCTGGTAGTTTAGGAAATTTTGACAACAACATAAGTGTAAATAAGGATGAGAGCAGAATAATTTCTGATATGTTGTCATCAGAATTTAATCTGTGGGATGATTCATTTTCGCCTGCTAACAATTTTCTTAGGATGCTTAGAGAATCTGAAAATAATGATGTCCCTTTCACCATGCCTTCTTGGAAATCTGGATCTGGTAGCAGAGAGTCCAGATTTTCGTTTGCTAGACAGGATAGCCAAGGGAACTTGGATTCATCTCTCAGGAACTGTGCTAGTGATCAAAATTTCAGTTTGCTACCCCAGATTTCTCGAGGAAATTTTTACCAGAATGGTCGCGCGTTCCAATCTCTAGACAATGATGCTTCCAGTAGCAACTCCCTTGCTGTGTCAGATATTGCAACTACTGGTGAGTACTACAACCTTTTCACTTCTGTACCTGACTGAGCAAAATGATGAGTACTGTAATTTAATGATCTTATTTTGTTATACTTTTTGATTCAACATTGGTGAAAATATTCCGACTCTGAGCAATTGGATAGTTGATCTATCTTTCTATCCTGTAATCTTTGACAACAAACAAGTCCCTCTTTAATTATAACCATTTGATGACCTTAGCCGAAACAATGTTTGTTGAGCTAGAGAGAGACCTCACGGGTGCAAAACCTGGCTAGTCTACACTCCACACACAAAAACATGCTGTTGTAATCGTCAAAATTGCAATTAACTCTTTGATGAGTCTTAGCGGTTCGGATTTTAAGAAATTTAAACTGCATGCAAACATAAACTACACCTTTGGCCAAATGCCTCTGACTTGTTACTGTTCTAGTGTCATGAATATCTAAATTTCAATGCACCTGTAACTACATGCATGCACACATACGAAACTCCATAATTGCCTGAATCTTGCACTTTAGCAATGAGTACACACCCTGCGCATCAATACTCACTGACGCCCTGGCTTTATCAACTCCATGCTCTGGTTCTCAACCAACAAGCCCCGGTGTCTGGTGAGTGAGTGGACATTAACACTTTCTAAGAACTGAATCCATCGTTGGTTGGAGAAGTGCATATTAAGTGTTGTTTGCCGTTTGGTTTCAAAACACTTGCAGGATAGCTTTTGCTCTTTCACGGAATTTGGAGCATAGGCGGATAGGCCAGATGTATGCTGTACCCCTCAAGTTTTTGTGCTAAACTGTATTTCAACATTTGAAGCATAGTTCTAAAGGCGTAGCCTAGGCGGGGCATACGCAGCTCGCCTTGGGTTGCCTTGTCGCCTTTAAAACACTGATTTGCAGTGACACATATGGTGTATTTACAAAGCTCATTTGTTTATAGGACTCTAGAATAGCGCTCAATTAATAAAGTATAACAAAAAAATCATCAGAAAAATATTTTTGGTAGACTAGGTCAATGGATGTTGTGACTTGTGAGATTAATGTTCATCAACAGAAGGTTGCTTCATGTTATGTATAAAACTGTAACAAGTCGGGGCTAATATTTTATAGAGCTTTCAAGTTTGAGGGGTGGGTGGATCGTTCATGTATTGGTGGTGATTCTGTGATTTTGATGTTTGACCAGTGATAAGTTTGTGTGCTTATGAAGTATTTGCTTTCTCAGGTTCATCAAGATCTAAAATATCTGCACCCCCAGGATTTTCAGCACCAGCGAGAGTCCCGCCTCCTGGATTTCCTTCCCAGGATGGTCTGAATCCCAATCCTGGGTTTTCTTCTGGAATTGTATCTCAGGAAGTGTATAAGACCCCACCGAGGTTGCCTTCTCCATTTTCTTCTGGATTATCATCCCAGGATGGGCCTAATCCTCCTCCTAGATCCTTTTCTGCATTTTCTTCTGGACTTCCGTTACAGGATGGGCCCAACCACCCTTCTAGATTCCCTTCTGCATTTAGCTCTGGATTTTCATCACAGGATGGATCTAATCAGGTGTATGGCTCAATGTACCCAGGTTTGTTTACTTTCTCAATATTTCTCTTTGTGTTTTCTCTAAGCAAGTTTGACTTCTCATACCTTTTTGCGGTACTTGACAGAAACTCCTCTCCGGGATAATGTTTTGGGCAGCAACAGTAATCATTATCAAGTTCCGTTTGGTAGGCACACAAATGACATAGAATTTAATGATCCTGCCATACTGGCAGTGGGAAAAGGGCGGATGCCTGGAATTGGTGATTCAGGGCTGGAGATGAAAAATACCCATGCTTTTCCAGCCCACTTGCAAACATCAAATAATGATCCAAGGTTTCAGTTACAGATGCAACCGAATGTGCAGTCTCATCAAAACTTGAGATTCACGGACCATACTCAAGATGCCTTCAATCCTATGAATGATAATTATCTCCAATCTAGATTTTTACAGCAGAGCCATGGTCATGTATCTCCGTATGCACAGATGCCCCAACGACCCAGAAACTCACAGCATACAAATGGTCGCTTGGATGGGTGGAGTGATTTGAGACAAGGGAACAACACCCTTATGCCGGACATGTCGAGGATGCTATATCCAAGTGAAGCGAACAACTTGCACATGCTGGGTTCAAATGATATCTATACCAGAGCCTTCGGAATGTGATTGTCTCATGGTACATGTGTGACTTTGAGCTGACATGCTCCAACTTGGAGCATTTGTTGAGCTGTGAAAGTATCTGGTTGCGCGCAGCACATAGTTTACCCCAGTGTGGATAGTCGGGTTGTGCTCATGAGCTTCCATGTGTGGGTTTACTGTTATTGAAGTTGACCGACATGAACCTTCCAGATCATTGATTAGTTTTTGCTAGGAAAAAAAATACTTAGGAAAACAGGTGCTCTATGTATTGGTGGTGTTCATGGTGTCTTGTCGTGATCTGTGGCCTGGAAGTATGGCCATCCATCCGCTCGCCGCCTGCAACAACCTCTAGCCCTCCCAGATACTAACAGATTGACACAGGCCGTCAAAAACCGGCCGCTCCACACGCGGGCCTCGTGGCCGTAGCCTTTGGTCCATTGGACCTCGCCGCGGCGGCGAAAGCCTCTCCGTCGCTTCACGGCAGCTCCAACCATTAAGGCTCCATGGCGTCTCTATTGCCGGCGTTGCGAGGTCGACAAAGGCCGGAGGCGTTGAGCCGTTGAGCGTTCGTCACCTAGCCTTGTGCGTGCAGGTCGCTTCTGATTTCTGAAGGTTAGATTAAACGGCCCGGGCTCGTTCAATGCCGGGCTTGCCGATTTCCTCCCCTCCGATCACAGCCACTGTTCCATGGGATGCGCAAGCGTTTTCTGGCCATGCCGTGCACGCATGCCCGACGTTGTAGTTGTAGCAGCTGCACGGGATGGCTCGCGATTCAGTGCGCCTGCCGCTGGCATGCGGTCCAGGCAGGCCTCCAGGGACCGTGGCGTCGTCGTCGATGGGGGCGCCTGTGGCCTACTGGGTGCTAACGCACGGTCATGCGCGTACCGGCTGAACGTTGCAGAATCATGGGGGGTCTGGGGTGGTTAAAGACCAATGGTGATTTACATTCACTACTGCACGGGTACAAGTCGAAGAACATGACTACATGAGCAGGCGCGAGCCATAGGCAGTTATATATCCCTCGGGGTCAATGCGATCATCTCTGCTCGCTTTCTTGCCGTTCGACCTTGACGTAGGTGCCGATGGCGTCGAGGTGGCGGCCGGAGCGCGCGTGGAAGCCGAGGATCCTGCCGCCGGCCGCGGGCAGCGCGAACGGGACGCCGTCCGGGCCCGGGCGCCCGTACGGCCCGTAGGCGCGGCGGTTGCTGACGAGCGTGAGCGCGCGCACCACGAAGCCGCCCTCGAACTCGCCGCAGTGGCCTTCCACGCTCGTCAGGTGCTCGCCGGGGCGCAGGCAGATCTCGGCGAGCTCCCCGCCGGGGCCGCCCCAGAGGTCGGTCCACTCCTGGCGCCCGCCGCGCTCGTACAGCACGGACACGGCGTGGACGGCCTCCCCGTGGCGGACGGCCACCTTGGCGACGCGGTCCACGCCGCGCGTGTCCACGTCCCGGGCGGCCCCGCCGCCGCCGCCGCAGGGCCCCATCCGCACCACGGACCCCTGCACAGCGCGTCCCAGTCTCGTCAGAAAAAATGTGGAGAGAAAAAGGTGAGGATGATGCACGCCGCACGCGCCACCGCTGGCACTCACGCGCGCACGTACCATCGCCATCGCTGGAGGAGACCCGAGACCGCGCAGCGCAGGTGCAGGCTTTGAGCTTCGGAGTCCGGGCAGGCAACGGGTTCGTTGTGCTTGTGAATCTGCGATGGGAAGTACGGGACGGAGGCTTGGATTTGTGGCGCGTGCCGCGAAGTCAACCACGGCGCGCGGGTACGTCGTGGTACGTGCTCGGCACTACCATTGGGCGTTCTACGTTGGCGCCATGGAATGCCATCTGCCGGACAGGCTGCGCGATGGATTTTACGGAGTATATTTTCCAGCAGATTTGAGGCATCCACGTCGATGCCAACGCTCGCGGATCCTTGCCGGCTTGCCGGTGTCCGGAGCTCGGGAGACACCAGACGTGCGCCGCCGGCTGGTGCTGCTGGCTGGCAACAGCCCATGCCTATCTAGCTCGCTGCCACTCCTTTGCACGGACCACCGCCCATCCGCTGCCAGTGATGCTGGAGCATGTTCTCGACCCTGCACGGTCCGATTCCGACCCGCAGAATTTTTTTTTTATTTTAATAATATGATTCCGACCCACAGAATCGCAATTCGCAACTGCACATCCAACCCATGCGGCCGCGCAAGTGCCCAGTGCGTCTCAATCAGGTTCGACTTCGTCAACCAAGGCCTTAAATCGGCAGCGAAACCTCTCCGCTCTCCACAGATGCTGCTGAATCTCTGTCACTGCTCTTTGAGTTTCTTTCTAGTGGGCAAAAGAGAGCCAAGAAAATTTCAGATAAAAAGAGAGCCAATGATGGAGCTCCAAAATCCTTCTCCAAAAATCTCTTTACAAAACCCGGCAAATTGACCTGCACGACTCTTCCAGTAAACAGCGCGACGCAGTTCGCGCGCCAGTAACAGCTGCTATTCCCACCCCCACTTGGTAGTACTCAGGCGTAACAAGAACAATCCAACAGTCGATGCAGTTGCAAGCAATATCAAAAAGCCAAAAAAAAAAAAACTCCCATATCATATCATATCTCAATGAAACCCAATCCAATATCCCAACAATGTACTCTTCTAACTCCACCTAGCAGCACCCGAACCGGCTCATCTGCTTCTGATCGTCCTTCGAGTCCCCGTCGATACTCACCCTGTTCAGGGAGAGCTCGGCCT
Organism: Panicum virgatum; assembly: GCF_016808335.1. Classification (NCBI taxonomy): domain Eukaryota; kingdom Viridiplantae; phylum Streptophyta; class Magnoliopsida; order Poales; family Poaceae; genus Panicum; species Panicum virgatum. The sequence goes on along the minus strand of NC_053141.1, from coordinate 44,719,561 downwards.
TGTAAGAGTCTGAGTTCAGGATCTTCCGGCTCACGTTGCTGTATATCTCCTTGATGACGATCTCGAAGGCCGTCTTCACGTTGGTGGCGTCCAGAGCCGAGGTCTCCATGAAGAACAGGCCTTCGGCTTCCGCGAGCGTCTTGCCTTCTTCGACGGGCACTTCACGGATGTTATCCAGATCGCATTTGTTGCCGACCAGCATCTTGGCAACGGTTGTGTCAGAATGTGCTGCATAGATTGCAAAGACATGTTAATTACTCTAGCAAAATCTAGAAAATAAAATGTTCAACCTACATGATCCTTGGGGAACATCGAGACAAGTTTTCAGTACACAAGCGCACAACATGATACTAGCGGTGAAGAGGAGGCAACCCAGAAGAACAGAATCTATATGATGGAATGCGCTCCTAAGGAAAAAGTATTGCAGACCAGGGTTCGTTGCTTCGGAATGAATGGACTGTGATTGCAGTCTCAAACAAGTTTCATTTAACCTTTTCTGTTAGTGCAGTGTAATTAAAAAATCAAGGAGGCCATTAATAATAGGAATGGTATAAGGAACTACCAAGAGCATCATCATTCATGCATGATCTTTATTAAAGAGAAGTGTGGTACTGATGCAACTCCAGCCAAATAGATCCCAGCCATGCAATCTGATTATCTTCAACATCCAAAGGTAGCACAAAAGGGCACTACATGCTTTAGAGAATGAAACAAAGTGTTCTTAAACTGTACCTACACTACATCATCTATGATTCAGTATACATGATGCATGTTCTGTGCTATATGGGCTAGAGGCCGAATACCGATGCATTTTAGAAATGCTATGAAAATTTTCACTATCAAAAGATAATATGCTACTTAGTATCTTAAATGCTGTTGTTTTGCCTTACAAACAAACTGCATAGCTACCACAGACTGCTCTTACACCAGCCTCGCCTTCTCATGCGCACAAAAGAAATGTGAACCTATGTAGTGCATTTGTCCGATCGTTCTAACAGTCAAAGGCTCAAATCTTGTCTCCACAAAAGTGGACTTAAGAGTACTACAGTGATTAAATCATGTTAATTGTATCATAATCCTCATGGCAAGGAATAGCACCCATGCAGTTGCAGGCTTGCAGCAATCATGTTATTGGGGATCTGTAGCAGGCACATGAATGTACCTACTGGTTGCAAGCAAATAAAGCCCATGAAAGAAGCCCAGGAACTGCTTTCATCACACATCTTTCCTTTCTTGCCCTGATTATGTCCTCCACCCTCCTAGCAGCAGCACAGTGGGCACTATTTCACTGCCTCACCCACACCATGGCAATTGGCAACCTCGCCTGCTGTCACCTCCCACCACCGCTGCTCCACCTCTCCCTTGCCTAACTACGGTTGACCCCCACCGTGCAGCCGGTGACACTCACGCAGCCCTCTGCCAAACCACCACCTGTGCTGACAGCCACCAGTGACCATCCATCCCTCTGTGCCCCCACCCTTCTCTGATTCCAGCACTGCCCACAACCCAAACCTCAAACGTAATCCCTCCACCTGGTCTAACTGTAGGGCACCAACCTCTTACAGCGTCATGACAAGCGCACGCATTGCAAACGGTTGTCACCCGCAACCCAAGCCCAACTCTGATCCCACCTTCCCTCCTAGCCCAGCCAGCGAGGCATCCGCCCCAAAGGGCGTCACGACAAGTGTGTGTTGCAAGCAGTTGCGCATAGCAATCTTAACATGTTAGTGAAGCATAATCAGAATAATGTAAGCATTATGCTCACTCATCACGGCCTCCCTAGAGACCCCAGCTGAAAAAAGGCCACACAGAATTTTGGGCAATGATAGTACTATAAACATCTTCACTGTAACAGCTTCCAACATCCTAAAAATCTGTAACCCGAAACGGTTGCCACAAAACCTTTCCCAAATTCGAAGTATAGACTAACAAAATGGGGGGTACTCTGTACTCCTAAAGATCAAGGAGGGTTAGGAATCTTAGACCTTGACCTACAGAATAGATGTTTACTCAGTAAATGGGTGTTTCGGCTTATTAATGAGGATGGAATTTGGCAAAGGCTCTTAAGAAATAAATATTTGAGACACAAAACCATCACACAAGTAGAATACATGCCGGGTGATTCTCATTTCTGGTCTAGCTTGATGAAAGTCAAGAATGATTTTTTGAGAATGGGCAAATTCATGGTGGGAGATGGGTCTCAAACTCGTTTTTGGGAGGATGCCTGGCTGGAGACCACTCCTTTTAAACTTCAATATCCAGATTTGTATAACATTGTACGGAAGAAGAGTGCAACAGTGTCAACAGTCCTTAGGTCGAATCCTTTAAATGTAGCCTTCAGAAGATCTTTAGTTGGGAATAACTTACAAGCCTGGCTTCACCTAGTAGCTAAAGTTGTGAATGTTCAGTTAACAGATCAGAAGGATACCTTTTTATGGACGTTAAAACAAAATAGTCAGTTTACAGTTCGATCTATGTATAGGGCTTTGGTGGCACCTTTGGCTGTTCCGTACAATAATATCATCTGGAAGTTGAAACTACCATTAAAAATTAAAGTTTTCATGTGGTATTTACAAAAAGGAGTAGTTCTAACCAAAGATAATCTGGCACGTCGACAATAGAAGGGAAGTATAAAGTGTTGTTTCTGCAATTTCGATGAAACTATTCAACATCTTTTCTTCGATTGTCAATTGGCTAGAATTATTTGGAGGATTGTACATGTTTCTTTTAATATTACACCACCCATGAATATTCTCCATATGTTTAATGGATGGTTAATTGGGCTTAATAAGAAGCTTATGTACAAAATTTTGGTTGGAGCTTCGGCTGTCTGTTGGGCAATTTGGTTAAGTAGAAATGACATGGTTTTTAACAACTCCAGAGCTGTTACTCCTTTGCAGGTAATATTCCGAGGGACACATTGGATCCGCTATTGGGCTTTGCTGCAGAAGGAGAACGAGCGACCTCAAGTTACTCTAGGGTGCCGTGTGCTTGAAACTACAGCTATGGAGTTTTTCGCTTCCAATGGATGGTCTTTTAGTTATAGAATTTCCAATGGATAATTTTGTGCTTGTTTCTCAAACTGAGTCGTCTTTTTTGGTGTTCGGAATAACTTTGAGTGTAATAATGAACAGCTATATGCATAGTTTCATGCAGCGGCTGGAATATTAATATATTCCCGTTTCTAAAAAAAATTCGAAGCCAGTAGCTTTCACAAAATCTTTCCAACAAGAGTAATTCTGATCCAAGTGGTCCACCCAAGTCCACATTAATTCCTGAAACATTCACCAACAAGTCAGGCGCCAGGATTCAGATCCAGATTCAGACCAGGCCGCCCAATCCATCCGGCGTAGCAGATGCTGTGCCCTCTTTGTTACTATCTAAAGAATTAGCACCTGATCCAATCATCAGCAATGCATCTAGCTACAAAGCTACACATGAGCCAAAACGGGTAGCCCTTTTCCCAAATTTCTCGCTGGATTCTGCAGCCAGGTACGCTTCAGCAAAAACACAGGTCCCTTTTCGCACGAAAACCCACCCCAGATCTACGCGATCCTAGCGTATCACTCAAATCCAAAGCCATTGTAAGCAAATGGTGGCATCAAGCAAGCAAGCGATCGAGCTAGCTAGGCAGAAGAAGAGAGCGAAGCGGCCGTGGGTGTGCACGTACTATTGAGCTCCTGGAGCCAGCGGCCGACGTTGTCGAAGGTGGATCGCCGCGAGATGTCGTAGACGAGGAGCGCGCCGAAGGCGCCCCGGTAGTAAGCGGAGGTGACGGCGCGGAAGCGCTCCTGCCCGGCGGTGTCCCAGATCTGGGCCTTGACCTCCTTGCCGTCGATGTCCATGCTCTGCGTCTGGAACTCGACCCCGATGGTGGCCTTGGAGTGGAGGTTGAACTCGTTGCGCGCGTAGCGCGAGAGCAGGTTGCTCTTCCCCACCGCGCTGTCCCCGATGATGACCACCTTGAAGAGGTACTCCTCCGCCTCGCCCTCCGACTCGTCCCCCATGGGCGGCCCGGCCGCTCGCTCGCTCCCTCCGGGGTGGGTGGGGCCGCTGCGGGCTCTAGCTACCGCCGCCGCCGCGTCGTCGTCGGCACGGGCGCTGGAGGGGGCGGGCGGGCGGCCTTGGGAATGCGCGAGATTTGTAGCGGCTTTTCGGCGGTGGGTTTTGACCGAACGCGCAGGTCCCAGGTCGGCGGCGCGGCGCGACGCGGGGGCGCCTCCACTGGCGGCGGTGGGGTGGTGAGGGGAGCGAGACAAGACGAGACGAGGCGAGTGGGGGAGAGGCTAGTGAGTGGTGCGCACGGCGGTGGAGGCCGCCGCGACGCGAGTCCAAGGCGCACGCGCGTAGTGGGAGACTCATCCCGCGCGGGTGGTGCCTGGGCGGCTGGCGGGTGGGGCCGGTGGGGGCTCGGCAGAGGCGGCCGGTGAGGAGGCGGAGTGGTGGAGTGCCTGTCACGCCGCACCCCCCCCCCCTCTGGGCCCTGTGGCTGCCGTAACTTGCGGTGGGTTGGGTGAGTTGGCGCCCCGCTGTCCGACGTGGTGATTCTGGACTGTGGGACCCGGGCCAGGCTGGTCTCGCGAGCCGTGTCCGTTTCTCGGGAGCCTTTTCCATTTCCGGGAGTGCTCTTGCGAATCAGACACGCCAGTAGCCCAGTAGACATGGTATGTATAAAATTTGGACTTCATCACCTGTAAACTTTTATTAAAAAATCACCTGTAAACGAGAACGATAGTAGCGTCGCTGTAAACAAACCTGCTCGGGTGTTGTCATTTGGTTGTGCTCGGCCATGTTTGGTTACAACAGTAAAAAGTCTTCATTGGCTACAGTATTACTACAGTACCATGGTTGTGAAGGTGCTTTTATAATTAGACTTAATTTAATATCTCTAATTAGTGGTCAAACTTACAAAAAATTTCCATCAAAACTAACCAAACAAGGCCGTGGTGGGAAAAAATTTCATGGAAATTTTTCCATGTGTTTGGTAACAACAGTTGAAAAAATGGGCCCAAGGGGTGGGGTCATATGCGGGACTCAAGGTGTGTGCAATCGTGCATGTAATAATTATTAACTTTGCAATCAAACATTTGCAAAAGCTTGCATAAAATTTTTTTCACCTCCAAACTAAACAAGGCCCAAATTAACAGACGTCCATTAGTATTCTATTAGTATTGTTCTTATTTTTTTCGAGAAACATATTATTCTTATTCATGGCACGGACGGTAGTTCTTTGAATAATACTCTCTCCGTCCCAAAATGTCTGCATGAATCGTACCCCCAAAGAATGTTGAAGGACATCAACCTGACACTGTCCAATTTGTTCCTAGTCAAGGATTTCTTGCACCTCTATCTTCGGAACAATCTCCTCATCGTCGGCTGAGGATAGGTGATCTCCATCTTCTTCATCCGAATCAGGGATGAATTCGAACTCATCGCCGACTCCATCTTGCGTATCTTCGATGAAATCCTTGTCTTAAACTGCGATGACCTCGACGACGCCGATCACTGCCGTGGTCACGGATGCCGCCGCCTTGAACTCCAACCCTCAGCATCCATGTGTTGCGGCGGACACCACCCATTGTTGGGGCTTACTTCGAAGGAAACGGCGTGAGAGGGAGGATGGAAAACCATGGATAACTGTAGTTGGAAGGGAAAGGGGTGCGACATAAATCACGAGGTTATGTAGATGGATTTTGTATCGTTTGTGGACCCATAGGATTGTCCAAAAGGTAGGGTGATTTGTTTTGTGAGATAAATTTTGAATATGCCATGGTGTCTTTTTTCGGATGGAGGGAGTACATGCGCAACACAAAGCCTCTAGATTTTTTTTATGAAACAGGAGGGGTAAAGTTAAAACAAAGAACCGTACCAATACAAAACAATTAAGAAACCCAGAAGGAAACAAAAAAAATTAAAAAAATTACACAAGAGCTTCTAGCCATGAAGTCATCTGAGATTTATATCTAGCTTTTGCTCTAAGAATAACTAAGACAAATTCAGACTTGAAGTGTCAGAGGCAGGAGGCTTGGGATGGTTGAATTCCTCTGAAAGCCTCTAGATTTTTTTTCAAGAACTTGGCTAGACAAACATTTCATTAAAAGAGAGAGAGAGTTAAAACAACGACCTTACAATAAGAAACAGAAGATAGAGAGACCTACAGCGAAAGAAAGAAAGAAAAAGAAAAGACGACCTACTACAACACGAAGACAGAAACCAGCAAAAAATAAAAGAAAAGAAAAGAAGACAGAATAAGCAGCCATGAGTACATTACACAGCATCTCGAGGACCTAGAGATGGCAGATGCACTTGTAGTGGTAGGCGCTGTTGATGGGGTCGCTGGCGTCGATGGGCACCTCCTGGACGCTGCACCTGTGGCTGCAGCCCCGGCACTCGTTGTACGTGCACGTCGGAGCCCTCGACCCGATCAGCATCCTCGATCTCCTCCCGCCGGCACCGCCCGGCGGCGAACCATCACCGGTGCCCGGCGCTCCATGGTCGTCCGACGATCCGCGTAACCCGCCCTGATGAACATGATACAGAACATGAATGAATTCATAACGCAAATTAGCTAGATGCGGCATGCAACTCGTTCAAGGGTTGTCCAGCGCGCACGCGGGCAGCATGGACGCCGCCGGCGCGGCCGGCATTACCTGCAGCCGCTGTTCTGTCCGGAGAAGAAAGACTACTCGAGCCGCCGCCGCCGGCGAGCATTCTCCAGCGCCGCCTACGATGGCACCTGTTCGATCGGATTCGCATGCGTGGCAGATGGGTGAGGAATGCCGCTTAAGATCATCAGACGACGCGTCCATGCAGATGTAGGGTCTAGGAGAAGAATGGATTGATTAGGCTTTAGATCGATGAAGTCGTCGTCGTACGTACCAGTCAGGAGAGCAGCCAGGAGGAGGAGGAGCAGGAGACGGCACAACGGCACGTAGCGCGGCAGCTGCCGGTGCAGCGGCTTGTTCGTCCTAGCTACTGCGGCCATCGATCCTACCAGCTTTTAACTTGGTTCAGGTCGTACGTGTTCTATATGCCCTGGCCTGGAAGTCCGTAAGGCCCGGTCAATATATAACCGCCGCTCCATCAGTTTTAAATTATAATTTATTTGACTTTTTTTTTCAAACCAATCTCTTTCTGCAAACTATGAAAACTTCAATCTGAGTCATTGAATCAACATCCAAGAGGTACGAGGGATTGGGTAATTTTATAATCTGGACCCGCTCTTGGATTGAATATCACACTTTTGCAAATTTCCCCTCCCACCTCTCTGCGTCACTCTCCTTGGATGTTGATTTGATGGCCCAGATTGAAATTTACATAGTTTGTACGGAGAGATTGATTTGTACCTGATATGTTCTCTATTTAATATATATATACACACACACAAACATAGTCAAGTTTAGATTGTTCTTGACAATTTATATTAATAAAGCAAGTCATTATAAAAAAATATTATTCTGCATAAATTTTTAAATAAAATAAATGATCAAACTTAGAGCCGAAAAACAAATAAATTATAATTTGGAACGAGGGGTAGCTGCTGGCTAGACTGGAGGAACCATCGGTGACTAGGCGGCCGTGTCGTTCCAGGAAGAAGACGGATGGGACGGTGAGGGTGAGGAGAAGAAAAGTAAGGCCACGGCGGCGGGCACTACGTGCAGCGTGGCGCCGCAGGCGTGCCGGGCCAGGGCATAGTGCACGATTTGTGCGTGCTGGTGTAGTATGGTTCCAGCGCCTTCCCGAAGATTACCGAATTGCCCACCGTTGCATATGCAAGCGTTAATAATGTTTTTTTTTATTATAATACTTGTAATGGCAACAAGCGCCCGGGGATTACATTATATATTACCGCTATGGAAACTGGCTAGGGTCACCGATCGACAAACCACGCGCGTACAGGGGCGTCGTCACAGCAAAGTTCTAAATAGCGGGTTAAGGAGTTTAGCGGTTAGACTCTGAAAACAGCTAATAGCGGACTAAATGAGGCTATAGCGGGCTATAGCGGCTAAATTACACATAAGTTCAAATAGCGGTACCATACCTAAATAGCTATAGCGGATTATAGCAGAAGCTATAACGGGATATTTAAAACTTTGCGTCACAGTGGCCTGTAGCTAGTAGGGCGCGGCGACTGTTGATCAACAGCACGGTAAAAGGTTTTCACTGTGTTTCTAGTACCGTTGCTCACTTGCTTGGGCGCATGAAACAAAAGGATGCCTATTATACCGCCAATAAGCCAATGACCGTCGCGTGATCTGATCAAGTGTCAGCAGCATACAGAGAAAGGAAATCACTTGTCTCGCCACAGCTAGAGGCTCGCTGTACGTTGCAGCTCAAGAGGTTTCTTTACCGTGTCTTCTGGGCGATCAAATCAACGGTAGTAAATTAAAAGGGACATGCAAAGTCCGACAGCAAAAGGTTTGGGACAGTAGGATCCGTCTCAATCTGACAATGTCTCACGTACATACAAAAGGATCCTCTGCACGCAATTCATGAAACACAGCCGATCCGGAGAGGTCATCAGTGACGTCACAGTATATAGATCGTGCTAGCTTGACAAGATCATCAGGGACGTAGAGACCGCTGGATCGAGACCGTCGATAAGAGCGATACGTGCATGTCTCATGTTTCCAAACGTTGCAATACAGCTCTTAATTCCCCGGATTTCATTCTATAAAATTAATTTTCCTTCACTCTCTATTAAACGTTGTAAACCTCTATTTTTTTTTTACGGCAGAAAGGGAAGCGGCGATCCCGAACGCCGAATGGGTCACATGTCCTTGCAGTTGCAGGCAGGGGCCTCGAGAACGTACTCCCCCCCGCGGCTTGGCTGGCAATGGCAGGCGTGCAACAACAAGAAAGCTCCAAATCCGCGGGGAGCAGTCGAGCAGAGCAATGGCGCCCGAGCAGTCGTGCGACTGTGCGCCGCAGCGGCCGGGATCGGTCGGTCCCAAGTCCACCGCTCGCTGACCGCGCTTTGCCCGTCCGGCCGGCATGGCCGCCGGGATCCCCCCTCCAGATCGGCCGCGGGGCCTCTCGGCGGCAGAGCAGAGGCCCGAAGCGGCAGAGGGGGACCCCGTCCCATCCCCTGCACCGCCACACGCGCATTCATCGGGCTACAGATTTAGTCTACAGGAAGGGGCAGGGTAGCGTCCAGACTCCAGATCGTGAGCGGTGATGGCAGCGAAGAACAGTGCGCGGCAGGCAGCAAGTGTGCCGTGACGACTGACGAGCGCCCAGCGAGGGCCGAGGGCGTCGGCAGAGGCGCCCTCGCCGCTCGCTCGTGTCATCGGCTCGAGCTGTCTTAACTGACGAACCCGACTGAAGAAGTGAAGAAGAAGAAACGGAGAAAGGAAACAACATGAAAAAGGAGAGGACAGTCCCAGCACACGGCGGCTTGGGTTCTGAGGAATCAAAGAGTCTAACACAAATCACCATGCATCGGATGATAATAATTGGCGGTGATCACCTGATCCTTATAGCAGGCTCTCATACTGACAACACAAGTATGCTACTGGTATTTGCCATTGTCTGAACGTCCGCTGCAGAATGTTTAGCAACAGAAATGTACCCCTTTTTTTCTTATAATCAGCGAGCTCACTCTTGTTTCCAAATTCATCCAAGGGAGGGAACGCAACTGCCGCCAGATACTGCATCAGTCATCATAAGTATCAGGAGCTTGGTTGAATGCTCCCAGCTCTCTTTGTTTCTACTCCTGCATCGTATCGTCAGTACCATGCGCGCCGCAGATCACAACCTCAGCGGTGCTTGTGGACGACAATGGAGTCCTGGGAGGACGAGGCTTGGGGTGGTTGTGCTCGCCGCTGTACACGATTTCAGCAACCTGGCCGTCTATTGTCGTCTCCACCTTCCTCTTCGCAGGGCAGCTTGGATGCGTGCACTTGTAGTAGCTCCGTGGGAACTCGCTCACTTTCACCTTCTTTTGCCCATATTTCCTCCAGTTGTAGCCATCAAATGACAAGCGACGGCCTGTAGGCTTCTTGACCGTGGGGCATGTTGTTAGATGGCCGCAGCAGTTGGCCTGCTCTGTATCTACCTTCATTTCCTCACACGTGGAATCTGAGCCAGCGTCCTGAAAGTTGAAGTTAGCACATAGTTGAAACAATCACATGATGATACCTTCTATATGCTCATTAATCTAATGGATGGCACAGATCTTTGAATTTGAAGTATCAGCATGCAAAATTTTGATGTTGTCAGAAAACATGTCTTTCTAAAAAAAGGCAGAAAAAATAAGAACTAAATTCCAGAGCGAGACTTACTATGGTTGCAGTCATTTTTGTCGGAAGTTCACTTTGCAGCGATGGGAACCGAGTGGCCTTCGGCTTAACTAGAACTGTCTCCTCCAAGACGGTGATGGGTGGGGAACCAGTGCTAGTGAAGTCTTGAAGGGGCTTTGGAAAGGACCTGAAGCTGGAGAAAGGCCTGGATGCCACAGGCTTCAGAGCATCAATCTTCTCATGACGTTGCATCTTCCCTGATCAAAACGCAGGGGACATGTTATGGACTCGTTTGCTGGCAGAACATACTGGTGGAAGGGAATTCCAATCGCCGCAGTAACTTGTTTGCTTATTTTTAGGAAAAAGATAGGGGAAAAACACAGGCTGATGCAAAAGGGAATCAGGAAACATAGAGAATTAATAGACCATATACTTCACACAGCAATCAAACATTTCGTGGTGACCATTCAAAAAAAAACATTTCGTTGTGAAAATTGCAAACTTCAGCAATAAATTAATCAATTTGCAGAACAGAGTCACGTGGGCAAAAAATTAAGCAAGGAAATAAAGTAGTGGAAAAACAAGAGAGTTGCATAGGTGGTACCTTAGTCCTGTGCTCTGTTGCAGCTGTAGACTGGCGGAAGCAAATGCAATGCAATGCAAGTGTGACAAGTTAAGGGAATTGATCAGAGGAGAAAGAGGTAGGTAGTTAGGGCGCATGCATGTAAGACTGTTAGGTATGGACATAAAGCAGAAGAGTAAGATATACGCAGACCTGCCTTTTTTAGGGGAATATACCAGATCTGCCTTAGCATGGATTTGGGTTATCTACCATCATACTGTACTTTGTAATCCAAATATTGAAAAACAACAGTACATGCCAACTCAGGTACCATAGTACTCATTATATTATAGCAAAATATTACAGCACATTTATTTTCCCTGATATAAACCATACCAACAGATCAGTGGTGCTAGAACTGCTTAGATAAAAATAACAGGAAAGCACAACTAAAGCTGAACATAACAGATTCCAGATAGAAAAGGATTGAGTTTAATCGACAGCAGGTATGTCCTGGATGATAGAATATATACATCATAGGTGCATGTTTTGCAACATAATATGCATATTCAGTGTAAAATTTGAGTAACAGACATGAAAGCACATACCGTGTAGCTCTCAAATTCTGAAGTTCTAGTGAATACAAGTTTCAGGAAACCATACTTCAATTGTTCAAACAATCAAACTGTTCTCCCTATCCAACCAACTCCCGAGTATCATCCATACACATGCACCTGCACTCAGTCAGCATCCAAAGGCACGGAACATAAACACATCTTAGATAATGCGGCTGCATTGGTCAGTCATCGAGCATAAGTCATAAACTCCAACCCAATCCGTCCATACTCAACTAACTTGCAAGCATAAGCAATGTAAGATTGTGGTATCTTGATCCATGATCATTGGCAATATTTGTCGATTTGTAACAGGCATTTGCTAAAACTTTACTCACAAAAGGGACAAATGTGATTTTCCAAAACTTTGCTTACACAAGTGTGTATGCTCTGCTTGCTCTTCCTTTTCGCAAAGAAGCCGATCCAGCAAGAAACCCCTTGACTAAGATCAAAAAGAGCAACCAAACTTGAGAAACCAGTGTACTATCAGGTACGCTACTGCCTGTCGTTCCAATCGATCTTACAGAGACACAACAATGATCCTCAATCAGTGTTGCCCGTCTTGTTGCCCTCGGATATTGAACTGGCATTGGCCTTGTCTTGGATGAGGGTGGTGATTAGTTGCAGCAGCTCGCCCCTCATGGCCTTGACACTGTCGGCGTCCACCTCCCTCCTCACCGCCTCGAACCAATCCCCACCCCGGTGGCCGCCATGGCCACTCTTCCACCAGCCACAGATGGCCCTGGAGATGGCCATGACGTAGACGCCGCAGTCGTAGCCGTTGGGCTGCCTCGGGGTGGGCCCCTCCACGACCGGCACAGCGCCCCTCCTCCTCGAATCGCTCTGGAGGAGCAGGGGGCGGAGCGCGTCGGCGAGGCGGCTGGCGATGGGGAGGTTGGGCTCGCCGCGGATGCTGTCGTGGTGGACGAAGCGGGGGCCGGATGGGCTGGTGGTGTTGTCGAGGACGAGGAGGGTCCAGTGGGAACCGCCCTCGGGGACGGAGGCGTCGGGGTTGTCGTTGACGGGGAGCAGCACGAGGCGGCGGGAGGCGAGGCGGAGCGGCTCCGCTACGGCGGCGACGGAGGCCGGGTCGGGGAGGTTGGAGAGAAGGTAGGGGATGGAGGGTGGGAGCAGGAGGAGGTCGTCGCCGAGGCCGGCGGAGAGGTGGGCGAAGTAGAAGGCGATGATGCGGTCGTTGATGAAGCGAGGCCCGCGGAGAATGGCGAGGTCGGAGCGGATGAGCACGACGTCGCCGTGGCTCAGCACCCGCTCCTCCCCCTTCTTCTCGCCGCCGGTGGAGGTGGAGGCGGGGCGGGAGCCCTTGCCCATCGCCGCCGCGGAGGATTGCTTGCGCGCGGCGCCTTCTCTCGATGAAACAACGCGACCGGATCCAAGTAGGAAGCCCACTCCGTCGGGTTCCCAGGCACACGGGCCGGCGTGTATCTTTGCATATTAGTCCTTGAGAAAAAGAGAAAACGAGTGAATCTCTGTGAGGGTGGTGCATGTAATTTAGAAAACGTTCGGGCCGTGAAAAGGAAAGAGGATTTTGATTAGGGGTCCACATGTCGGTGCGCGATTTGGGTCCGGCGACTTTGGGCTACTTTTCATTTTCAGCAATGTCAAGTAACTGCTAATGCTAAAAGAATGACAAGCTGCGGCGGTGTCGCGGATTTTGTCCTCCGGGGCTCTTTCCCGTCTAGTCGGCGTTCTGCTCCAGCACCGGTGGCGAGCCTTGGGAAGGGTGTTCAGGAGTTCGTGGCGGGCGGCTCGTCGGCATGTGAGCCCGCTGGCCTTTTGCTTGGTGGAGACAGAGCAAGCTTGGGCTTTGTGGATGATGGGTGGCCGGATCTGGCTCGGCTTCCCCTCGGCGGCGGTGGTCGTCGATGGCGAGCGCAGTTCCGGGAGCTACAGAGGTCGGGCGTGTCCCCAGTCGATGGGCAACAGTCGACGGCAACTTCTACTGTGACTCCTTCAAAAGCCAGGGTGCGATGGGGGCCTAGGCAGCTCACGGAGAAGCTCGGTTTCTTCCTCGACGGTGATAGCTGGCGACGACGAGGTCGGCTGCAGGGGATTCACGGAGGTTCCAGGGGCTTCTTTGCAATTTCTTCTTTGGTTATGGTCCTTTGTGAAATTTGGCTGTATCAGCTTCCTCCGTATCCTTTACGTACGTCTCTGTATGCGTACGAGTACTTGTATGTTTTCCTTATCTAAGAATACAGATACATACTATAAAAAAAAGAATGACAAGCTAGATCTTCTGCGGCTCTGCAATTCTGGTATAAAAACTATGGCTACGACCCAGGAGCTCTCTTGGTTATAACGTCGCTGCCACATATTCTATAGGCTTATGAGGCAGATGTGCTCGAATTTGTACAAAACTTAATTTTCTTTCCTCATGTTAGATATTTCCTTAACATACAGTTGATTTCGACTATAGAAATCCGAGAGAGTTGAGACCGAGAAGTTCTGACTAATCAAGTAGGAGTTTACCCACGAGAGTCAGAGGCTGCCTCATCAAAAGGGTATAGAAATAATTCAAAAGCACTATGGCCTGAAGCGAAGGGTAGGAACGAATGGAATCAATGTGTTCCAATTTATTTGGAGTAAGGACAGCAGCTGAGAAGGGGCAAAAAAAAAATAGCGTAGAAAAAAAGGTAGGACCAGATCATGCGAAGACCTCTTCGCCCTATTGATTAGGAATCTCGATCAGAAACCACCAGGCCATGTCTCCCGATAAAAGATGATCCCCACAATGGATGTCGCCTTGGCTTCATAAAATCATATTGGATCCGCACTAGAGGATAAGAATACAGATAGGCTGACTAAGAAGATCTGTTGATGGGAAGCTTGTGATGACCTTTTCCCTCCCTCGGCGATCATCACCGGCGATCATCACCGACCGCCGTTAACATGCCACTCATCGTCCTGCCCACCAACATCTCTCTATCGAAGATTCGAGGGTCATGAAAGATGGCAACTGCCAAGGATCAAGCTCCTCTACCCTAATTGCAGGGCCAAACGGGTCGTTAACTGCATGCCCTCTGCAAGAGAGCCACGCCAATTAATTGCAATATACTCTCTCCGTCCAAAACAAATATCCTAAAAATTAACGAGCCTCTTCGGTGGTGTGAAAATCAGGAGGCTGCGCTAGATGGTCCAAGTCTAGCCAAACAGCTGATGAATCAAAGTCCTTTCGTCCCCTTACCCTAAACCCTAATCAAACTCCTTTCGTCCCCCTACCGCACTCCCAAATCCTCTGCTAGGGTTAGGATTGGGGCCGCCGCACTTGTCACTGCCACCCGGGCCACCTTGAGCCGCCATCCCTTTCCTCGCCAGCCCTGAGCCGCCGCCCCGCCCCGAGCCGGCCCCTCGACCCACCACACCCGTCGCCGCCTCGAACCACCGCCCCTTCCCTTGCCGCCGGTAGCCGCTGAACCTCATGATGGAGGAAAGGTGATGTGGTGAACAAAGTTCAATATATCAATTGAAGATTGGAATGTCTAGGATCTTTGTTGTTTGGTTAGTTAATTATTGAAGTCCACAGTTTGAAACCATTTTGCATATTTTCGTAATTTGTTACTATTTATAATTGGCCAATATGTATTATAGTGGTATGTTGTATTCTTTTGTTGTAAGGCTCAGTGAATGAACTTTGTTATTATGGTATTGTGATGTGAACTACAAGAATTGGCTTGTGGTTTGGGGCCATGTATGGATTTGCTGTTGCAGGGATATTTTTTAAATTTGAAAAATGTTGATCAACCCATTTGTAATGGCCGAGGCTGGCTGGCTGTTCCAGCAGCGGCTCTAGCCCAGCCAGTTCTGCCGAGCCGAACATACTGGAGGACAAATTAACAAGAAGGTAAAATAATTATATTTGCCTCTATTTATTATCCATATTTAGCACTAATTGATTCTTGCATGCAAATGCACTCTCTAAATAGAGTAAAATGACTTATTTTTTTTGACAAATATTAAAACTTGTTTTTGGAATAGGAAGAGTATGTCAATACGCGGCTCATTAAAACTTAGAAATAAATGTTACTTCCTTGATCCAAAAATGTAAAGCATTTTGGTTTCTTCTGAGTCAAAGTGTTCTAAGTTTGATCAAATTTATAGAAAATTATAAAATATATTTTCATAATTTACTTATTTGATGTGTTAGATGCTTAACATTTTTCTCTATAAAATTGATTAAACTTAGACTATTTTGATTTAGGATAAAGCAAAATGCTTTATATTTCAGGATAGAAGGAGTATGTAACAATACTATCAATAGCTAACTGCTAACGTGACGCTCTGTTCTGCTGGCAACCATCAGTAGTGTTTTTCTCTCATACCAAATCAACACCAGTCACTAGCAACCAGCTAGGCAGCAGTACTTTTCTCTCAAAGCAAATCAGCATCGGCCACCCGCTGCAGCCAACAGAACAAAGCGAATGAAGTCATATATAGCTGCATATAATACGTCAAATCTTGAAAGGGGGTCAATTTTATAAATATATCGTCCTAACACGGTATTAGGAAGCTTATTTCCTTTTCTTTTCTTGCATATAATTGGTTGCTCATAGTAGATACCACAGGATCAATATCTAACGGTGCACCGCTGCATGGCAGGCACCTTTGCCAGCATCTGCCTGCGAGGCTGCGCCTCCTCACCTCTCCTTCCTCCACCAGCGCGCACCGGCACGCGCACCACCGCACACATCTCCCCTGTTCCCTGCTGCCTAGCCTGCACTCATTTATTTCGTCCGACCTCGACCCCCCTCCATCCACTCGCCGGATTCGTCGACTGGAGTTGAAATCCAATCCCGCCGTCGCGCCCCGACCGCCGCCTCTTGCCCCGTCGAGGCGTCCCGTCATCCAGGCCCTGCACCCACCGCTTGGCGAGCCGTTTTGACTGGCCTGAACACCGGCGAGGCGGCGATCCCTCTCTATCCTCATCGCCCCCCCTGCCCCTGCGCTCCCCATCGCCGTCGCCGCCGCCGCCGCCGCCGCCGCCGCCGGCCTCGATTGGAGTTAGAAGTCAGATAGGAGGATGGATCGCCACCTGCAACATCAACTCAGGCACGCAATCCTCTCCCTCTCTTCTCTTGTGGTTTCTCCTTTTTGGTGTTGGATTGGATTGGACTGCTGGACGTGAGCTCCGATTCGTGGCGGGCGGGGCTGAGTAGCGCGGTAGGGTGCAGGGTGCGGAGCAGCAGGTCCACAGGATGTGGGGGGACGGGGGGCGCAGCGCGCCAGCGGAGGGGAGGGACGCGTCGTAGCACAGAGAAGAGAGCGAGATGTTGAAGAAGTCGTGTCAGATCGATCGGTTCGGGAGTCGAAACGGGTTCACGATGGGCTTTTTGACGGGGAGAAATCCTGTGCTAAATCTGTAATCGCAAAGGAATTAGAGGTGCGAGGGCAAAACGTCGGTGCCAAAATCCAAATAGCAGCCAGATGAAATCAGCTTTGAAGCATTGGGTATTTTTCCCCTCCTGATATATTTCTAGCTGTAGATTTAGGTTTTATGACTGATTGTTAACATTGGGCAAAGTTCGATGACCTCTGTTTCCTGGACGCTTTAATGTCTGATTTATTTCTTTTGTGCTTAAATATTTGGGATCTCAAGCTGCTGATACAATAGCTTCACGATTGGTTACTTTTCTGTTTTGGTCTGTGGTGTCTTCTTCTTTTTCATCGGGATTCTAACAGCTCTTCCTTCTGACTTCTCATCAATCAGTACTACCATGAGCGATGATGGAGACCATACCTGCCCACTCTGTGCCGAGGAGATGGACATCACTGACCAGCAGCTCAAGCCATGCAAATGTGGATATGATGTATGTATATCAATAATCTTCCTATCCGATCAATCGGACTGTATGCCTTTGCTGTTGCACAGCCACAACCACCATGAGCTCAAGCGGCTAACTGCCATTTACTCATTTTTTTCTTGTTTATGTACCAACTCTTCAGATTTGTGTCTGGTGCTGGCACCATATCATAGACATGGCTGAGAAGGAGACAGAGGGCCGCTGCCCTGCATGTCGCACTCCCTATGACAAGGACAGGATTGCCAAAAT
The DNA here is from genome assembly GCF_016808335.1 of Panicum virgatum. Taxonomy (NCBI): domain Eukaryota; kingdom Viridiplantae; phylum Streptophyta; class Magnoliopsida; order Poales; family Poaceae; genus Panicum; species Panicum virgatum. Next base: position 44,702,076 of record NC_053141.1, on the reverse strand, counting down.
GGCTGCCACTTGTGAGAGGTTCGTCACAAACTTTCAGCAGCCATGCTTTCTTTCACCCTCCTAATGCTTCTGCCCTTATCAATCAATTTGTGTTTTACTTCTACAGACTATAGCATTTGGGATTACCCTTTTATCATGCGAAACATGTGAATATAAATCCTTTCAGCTTTTATTTCAGTTCAGTTAACATTACCCACGTGTGAAAGGTGTATTGTAATAGCAAGTTCCAGCTTATGTTCATTTTCATGGAAACAGGACGGTGGCAGAGAAAAATTTAGAGAAGAAGCACAAGACCCAAAAGGTTAAGCCAAAGGTGGTGGCGGCGGCAGCAGCAGCAACATCTACCGTAGAAGCTAAGAAGCATCTGGCTGGTGTCAGGGTTATCCAGAGGAATCTGGTGTACATAATTGGACTACCTGCACATTTGTGCAATGAGAGTGTGAGTACCATATCATTATTCAGAATTAGATCCATCCAAGTTATGCTACATTGTATGTTTAAATTTTAGTTCTCATACCAACACTACAATTATTTTTTGTTTTAGGTTCTTGAGCGTAGGGAATACTTTGGACAATATGGGAAAGTTTTGAAGGTTTCAGTTTCCCGTCCTACTGGACCTCCTTCCCAGCAGGCATCAGCAAACAACAATATTAGTGTGTATGCCTCTTTGAACCTCATGTTGTACATGCATGCTCTGTTCTTGCTTCATATACAGAGACATTATTTAGGTTTTGTTAACTAGTTTGATATATCAAATAGTTATCCTCCACATTATGCAATTTCATTCTTCAAGTTTGAATCCTTCCTTGTCACATTAATATTATAAGAAAGCAAATTGAGACTAAAATTGTATTTGGCAGTTTTCTACTGAACTTGGTGAAAAAGATGACAATTATATCCGTATTCATTCTAAGGTCCTACCTACTTAATAGTGTGACTTGCCTTTGGCCATCTGAAAGTAACATTGGTTTCCTCATTGCCAACATAATGAGAAATATCTCTTTATTGATGTGATTTCTGAGAGTTTCAGATAGATGCAAATCGTCTTTTCAGCCAGTGCTTGATTTTTGCATCATCGATGACAGACCTACTTGATTCTTCTGGATGGTACAATCCACTGGATCAGGGCTAAGCTGAAACCTGATCCTACATGTGTATAGATATAGAATAGAAGAATTTCTTTAAATGAGATGGCAGTTTTTTTATTTGGTTTGAGAGCATTGTTGGTTTCCTGGCAATGTAAGATTTCTTCTTTGGTTTCTGACCGGTTTCAAAGAGAATTGCTGGATATATTCTGAAGAAGTGTTATGCCAGCAATATGAATTGTAGAATAACTTGAAGAATAAAATTGAGGCATCTGGAATATGTCATTATGTGTACTCAGCAATATAGTAGCTCACCGTTTGGGCTTCAGCAGTGTAGAAGTTACTTTGTATGTTGAAGTTCGTATGCTTGCAACATGTCTAACACACTGTTTCTCATCAACACTTTCTTTAGATAATTTCCCTCCCATGCGTTGGTATGTTGCTGAGACTTCTTGTTTTAGCTATGCTTATACATGGCATGCAGTTACATAAACCAATTAGTTTTCCCTGAAGGCTGCATCTTATATTGCCCACTTATTTGTTTCAGATATAGATAATCATGGTCCTAAATTGTTTAAGAACCTTGGGTATTATCTTTTTCCGTGTTGTTGCTACAAATTACTAACATTCAGATAAGTTGTGTTGCGTTCAGTGGAAGGATCTAAACTTTGACCACCAATACCTCTTGATATAGTTAGATCGAATATTGAAAATGATATATGCATATTTGTCTTGAATGTAGTTTGTAAATATGTTACAATAGAGACATGCAGTTAAAAGGTACACATTGGTGACAGTGTGGAAGTTTAAAAGATCATTTATTTGTAATGGTAGGCAGTGATTTGTTTGTATAATAGTTCGATTCATAAGTTCTGCTCATGTTTAAACAATGACTGATTACTGTCAAATGTGTACAGATATATTACTTATGCCAAAGAAGCGGAGGCCATTCGTTGTATTCAAGCTGTACACAATTTTGTTTTGGAAGGCAAAGTTTTAAGGTGAGCTTCTATACTTTGTTCTCTTCCAGAAATTTTACACGATGTGGTAACTCTAATGGTTATTGACTGCTGCAGAGCATGCTTTGGTACTACGAAATATTGCCATGCATGGCTGCGGAACTTGGTACGACTGTTGCTTCACTCTGATAGTTTTATTTTCTAGTACGCTACCTAATCCTCTCATCCTGAATGTTTCTTGACTTTCCAGACATGTGGGAATCCAGATTGTCTCTATTTGCATGAAGTAGGTGGTCAGGAGGATAGTTTCACTAAAGATGAGGTTATCTCAGCATATACGAGGTAGCACTGAGCTATTTTAACTGGTGTTCTGGAACTTCAGTTTCTTGTTCTGCTTTTTTCACTCACTGTAGCCCTAAGCTACTGTACAAGTCCTGGCTAATGCTTTTGCTAAAAAAAAAAAGTCCTGGCTAATGCTTTCCTTCTCTGCGTACACAACTTGTGCAAATTGTGGCTCCGTTTGGCATTGCGGTTGCTTTTTAAAACTACCATTCATTTTTCCACTTTTGTTTATAGTAGTTACTCCTAGTCCCTTGGAACAATACAAGCAAAATCTTACTATGCATAAGCTGTTGGTATTCTGTGTAAAATGGTATGCCTGCTTCAATGTGGATGTTTAATATATTAAGTACTGTTTTGATAACTCCCTGTGTGCTAGTATCAATTGATACTTTCCATTCACTCTTCTACATTCCTATCAGGACTAGGGTCCCCCAGATGGCGTCCAGTGTTTCGCAAAGACGTGCAGGCACTGTACTGCCTCCTCCAGTTGACGATTTCTCTTACAGTGCGGTGGTATCAGCCAAGCATACAATCAAGAATGGAACACTTGTATGTTTTTTATGCTGAAATTCTAAATTCATTTGAAGACATGTCTTTTTTTTTTCTAAGTTTCATGCTGCTTTCCAGTCTAGGTTAATCTGTTGTATTTTCTCATGTGTTGGCTTATATACTGCATTCAATTGCCTTTTTGTCTGCAGAATACCAACAACCAGCCCAGACTTTCACCTCCAAATAGTAGTTCTGGGAGGTCCACACTTCCACCAGCTTCCTCGTGGTATGATACCTCTAGGAGTGCTCCGCTATCTTTCACTATATATTGAAAATGAGAACTGTGTTACTGATTTTCCCCCCCTTTTCTATGTGCAGGGGGCATCGTGATTTTAATGCAAGGACAACAGCTAATGGGGTGACATCAACACAGTCTCAAACAAAATCAAAATCAGAGCCACAAATTAATTCTTTTTCTAGTTCTTCAACTATTGCAAGTACAGTAATACCTTCTTCTTGGAATGATGATACAAGTACAGCGCCAGAAATGCCTGAAGGATGGCAAGTATCAGAACAAGATAGTGCATCCAAAACCATAGAGCCGTATAAGCCTGGTATTGTGAAGGAAACACATTCTCTATCATCACTGGACATAGACTTCTCCACAATACCATCAGCTTGGAATGACGATGACATTGTAGTGTCAGACGGCATGTCAAAAGGAAGCGAGGAAATTCAAGCTGCGAAAGAAAATGGAAAGCTGACCCATCTAGCGTCCAAGTCGCCTATATCACCTAAGAAAGACTTGACAATGAACATTACCAGCAAACATCCTTCAGATTTTGTATCAGATCTAGCAATTTCGAAATCAGATGTAAAGACTGGTGATGGTGATAGGTCAGTTACCAAGATTACTCCTAAAAGCCCTACTTCAGCTGATGTAAACTGTCAATCTTGTGTTGCTGCTAGTGAGAAAATACTAGAGGATATTGGACTCAGGGAGACTGACATTGAGAAGCTATCTGTTCAGATATCTTTAGTAAAGTTAAATGGAAATGATGAGGTTCATAGTATGGCAGTAAATCATCAACCAGATGCAATGCCATGCACATCTGTTACATTGCCCATAGGTCAGAATTTCGACAGAGGCCAACCTCATATGAAGCATGATGAGCTCCTACATTCAGAAAATATGGATACGGTTCTCTCTAGTCAATATGGTTCTGATAACCATCTTGATTGGACTTCAAAGCAGCAAAGTTGTAGTGTTACTTCATTAAATGATATAGTAAATTCCACAGCGATCACTGATAAACTTCATAGTAGGCTGATGGATGGTTCAGGCCAACCATCATATTCGTCATTTGCTGGGTTTCCTAATACATTAGGCACTTCACTGTGGAATGATACGGAAAGTAACCCTACATCGATGATTGGTACTACTACTTCCCAGATGCAGAGTGGGTTTTCTTCAATCGATAAGGCTCGTGCCTTGTTAAATGGAGATCAAGATGGGCGAGGGACTGTACATACACCTGGTAATGTTTCTGGACATCCTGTAATGGGAAGTCATCAGCCTGGTGCAATGGGTTCAGTAAGATCTGATAATGTAGGAAGTTTTGACAAGACCATAAGTGTAAATAAGGATGAGAGCAGAATAATTTCTGATATGTTGTCATCAGAGTTTAATCTGTGGGATGATTCATTTTTGCCTGCTAACAATTTTCTTAGGATGCTTAGAGAATCTGAAAATAATGATGTCCCTTTCACCGTGCCTTCATGGAAATCAGGATCTGGCAGCAGAGAGTCAAGATTTTCGTTTGCTAGACAGGATAGCCAAGGAAACTTAGATTCATCTCTCAGAAACTGTGCTAGTGATCAAAATTTTAGTTTGCTACCCCAGATTTCTCAGGGAAATTTTTACCAGAATGGCTCTGCATTCCAATCCCTGGAGAATGATCCTTCCAATAACAACTCTCTTGCTATGTCAGATATGGCAACTACTGGTGAGTACTACCTTTTCACTTCTGTACCTGATTGGCAAAATGACGAGTACTGTAATTGAATGTTCTCATTCTGTGGTTTCACTTTTTCATTCAACATTGGTGAGAATATTCTTACTCATGCAAATGGATGTTGATCTATCTTTCAAGAATCTTGACAACAAAAAGGCCCTCTTTAATTAGAATCATTTGATTCCTTAGCCAAAACAGTGTTTGTTAAGCTAGAGAGACCTGAAGGTGCAAAACCTGCCTTGTCCACACTCTACATAAGAAACATGCATGTGGATGCTGTTGTAACCGTCAAAATTGCAACTTACTTTGGATTTTAGGAAATTTAAACTGCATGCAAACATAAACAACCACACCTTTTGGCTGTTAGATAAGTCTCGCATTTGTGTCCCCGGCCCCCCACCGCGTGCGCGCGATCTCGGCCTGTCGATGGGATCCCACGGTGGATTTTCTGGCCTCCTGTGGCCACCTAGGTAGAACTAAATAAAGAGGTGACTTGGCTTCTATATATATGTAAAACTGCCCTTTGGGCCTAAAATTAATGAAACTGAGATCCATTTGGGCCAACATTGCCAAATGTCTGACTTGTTACAGTTCTGATGAATATCTAAATTCCAATGCACCTGTAACTGCATGTCAGCAAGGCACATGCAAAACTCCATAATTGCCTGAATCTTGCACTTTTTCAATGAGTACACACCCTGTGCAAGATATATGTTGTACCCCTAAAGTTTTTGTTCTAAACTGCTATTTCAATATTTGAAGCGACACATATGGTGTATTTACAAAGTTCATATGTTTATAGAACTCTGGGATATTGTTGCTCAATTGATAAAGGATAACAAAAAAAGTCATCTACAAAATATTTTCGGTAGATTTTTGCACATCACGGTATGACTAGGTCAACAGATGTCGTGAGATTAATGTTCAGGAACAGAATGTTGCTTCATGTTCATGTACAAAACTGTAACAAGTTGGGGCTAATATTTTATAGAGCTTATTCAAGTTGAGGGGCGTCAATGTGCCTGAACCTTGAACTTATTTCTTTCGGGTTTCATCTCTAGCCTACCCCAACTTGCTTGGGAAAAAAGGCTATGTTGCTGTTGTTGTTGTTGTATTCAAGTTGAGGGGCGGGTGGATTGTTGATGTATTGGTGGTAATTCTGTAATTTTGATGCTTTCACCAGTGATAAGTTTGGGTGCTTATGAAGTATTTGCTCTCTCAGGTTCATCAAGATCCAAAATATCTGCACCCCCAGGATTTTCAGCACCAGCAAGAGTCCCACCTCCTGGATTTTCTTCTGGATTTCCTTCCCAGGATGGTCTGAATCCCCCTCCTGGGTTTTCTTCTGGAATTTCATCTCAGGAAATGTCTAAGACCCCACCGAGATTGCCTTCTCCATTTTCTTCTGGATTATCATCTCAGGATGGGCCTAATCCTCCTTCTAGATCTTTTTCTGCATTTTCTTCTGGACTTTCATTACAGGATGGGCCCAACCACCCTTCTAGATTCCCTTCTGCTTTTACCTCTGGATTTTCATCACGGGATGGGTCTAATCAGGTGTATGGCTCAATGTACCCAGGTTTGTTTACTTTCTCAATATCCCTGTCTGCCTTCTCTCAAAACAAGTTCGACTTCTTATACCTTTTTGTGGTTCTTGACAGAAACTCTTCTCTGGGATAATGCTTTAGGCCGCAACAGTAGTCATTATCAAGTTCCGTTTGGTAGGCACACAAATGACATAGAATTTAATGATCCTGCCATACTGGCCGTGGGAAAAGGGCGGATGCCTGGAATTGGTGATTCAGGGCTGGAGATGAAAAATACCCATGTTTTTCCAGCCCACTTGCAAACATCAAATAATGATCCAAGGTTTCAGTTACAGATGCAACCAAATGTGCAGTCTCATCAAAACTTGAGATTCACAGACCATATGCATGATGCTTTCAATCCTATGAATGATAATTATCTGGCATCCAGATTTTTACAGCAGAGCCATGGTCCTGTATCCCCTTATGCGCAGATGCCGCAACAACCCAGAAACTCACAGCTTACAAATGGTCACTTGGATGGGTGGAGCAATTTGAGACAAGGGAATAACAACCTTATGTCGGACATGTCGAGGATGCTATATCCAAGTGAAGTAAACAACTTGCACATGCTGGGTTCAAATGATATCTATACCAGAGCCTTTGGAATGTGATTGTCTTGTGGTAGATGTGTGACTTTGAGCTTACATGTTCTAACTTGGGGCTTTTGTTTAGCTGTGAAACTATCTGGTCGCACAGCACATAGTTTACCTGAGGGTGGATAGTGGTGCTGTGCTCATGTGCTTGCATGTGTGTTTATTGGTGTCGAAGTTGACCAGCATGAACCTTCCAGACCTTTGAAACTACCAGGTATGCATGCCATTGATTAATTTTTTTTAGGAAAAGCCCTGAGGAAAGCAGCTCCTCTATGTATTGATGCACAAACATGTTGCTGATTTCCCTTTGGTTTATTGGTTGATGATCAGGTTCTTTCTCTTTTATGATATATGATGAAGCGAGTGAAAAGAAAGATGCATCAAGAAGAGCAAAGCAGCTGAAGCTGAAGTAGATTAAGAAGCTACTGTGGCTTGGCTTGATTTGGTTATACATTGTGTTTTCTTCGTACATGATGATATCCATATGTGTTCCTACCTCGTTTCCTTTTCTGTTGGTGCACAAAAGCCTGGCCGCAGCCGAGCTGAGGTTTGTTTGGTCAGTGTCTGGCTGGCTAGTAGATGCGTGTTGTGCAGTCGTGTAGACTTTTGGTTTGCTGTTGTTACACCCTGAATTGAGTGTGGGAGGGTACTGGAGTGCGTACTGCGCGGCGCTGTTTACAGGAAGAGTCGTGCAGCTCGATTTGTCAGGTCTTGTAAAGAGTTTTTTGGTACTCAGTTCTTCGCTCTCTTTTGGGCAGTAGAAAGAAATGTAACACAGATCAAAGACGAAGAGCATCTATGGCGAACTATAAGCCTATAACAGAGCACAATTGATGTGATGAATTGTGGATTTGTGTTTGAGAGCGGGGTGGTTTTTCTGCCTATTTGTGCCATGGCTGAGAATCGGCCGGTTGACGAAGTCGAACCTCGAATCTTGCCCTTGACTCTGGGGAGCAGCGGCCCCGGCGCCGCATGGTGTTGTGCAGTTCAGCAGTTGTGCGTGGCGCGGCCTGTTTCGATTCTGGAGGCCGGAGTCGAACTGCGCGGCGCGGGGGCAGAGAACCAACCCGCTGCGGCAGTGGAAAGGATGGGTGGCGGGCCGTGCAACGGAGTAGTTGCAAGAGGACGGTGACTCGGGCATGGCCATGGGCTGTTTGTTGCCAACAGCACCAAACAGCCTGAGCCCCCAGGGCGCAGGCGGCGCACGTCTGTTTGCTGTCCCCGTCCGGAGCTCCGGGCACCGGCAAGGACCTGCGTGCGTTCGCATCGACGTGGATGCAATGCCTCGAATCCGCTGGAGAATGTAGGCTCACAGCCTGTCCGGCACATGGAAGGCATTTCCTCCCGCCTCCCAGAATTCCAAAGAGTACATACAGCTACCCCACGGCGCGCGCGAACGTTGAACGCGCGGTGGTAGCGCCGAGCACGCACGTAGCCACGTACCACGGCAAAGCCAACCATACACGGGCCCGTGGTTGTTGACTTCGCGGCACGCGCCACGAATCGAGCAACCGTCGAACCCCGTTGCCTGCCAAGACTCCAAAGGCCGCACTCCTCCGATCCTGCAGCGATCGAGGGTGCGTGCGTGCCGCCGGTGGCAGCGTGCATCATCCTCGCCCTCCTTTTTTTTCTCCACGTTTTTTTTCTGATGACGGGACGCGCTGCGCTGTGCAGGGGTCCGTACGTGGTGTGGCTGGGGCCCTGTGGCGGCGCCGGCGGGGGCGCCCGGGACGTGGACACGCGCGGCGTCGGCCGAGTCGCCAGGGTGGCCGACTGGCCGTCCGCCACGGGGACGCCGTCCACGCCGTGTCCGCGCAGCTGTACGACCGCGGCGGCCGCCAGGAGTGGACCAACCAGGCCTCTGAGGCGGCCCCCTCGGGGGAGCTCGCCGAGATCTGCCTGCGCCCCGGCGAGCACCTCACCGGCGTGGAAGGCCACTGCGGCGAGTTCGAGGGCGGTTTCGTTCTGTGCGCGCTCACGCTCGTCAGCGACCGGCCGGCGGCAGGATCCTCGGCTTCCACGCGCGCTCCGGCCGCCACCTCGACGCCATCGGCACCAGGATCGAACGGCAAGAAAACAGAGCAGTGATGGCCGCTCGCTCATGTAGTCATTCCGCATCACTCGGCCTGCACGCCTGACAGCGTGACCAGCCATGACCAGCCTGACAGGGCTAACGGGGGAGAGAGCGCGAGGCCAGCCACATGCGCCGCATCGACGACGACGACGCCACGGTCCCTGGAGGCCTTCCGGGCCGCATGCCGGCGGCGGGCGGGCGCACCGGATCGCCAGCCATGACGCGCCACCGCTACGAGCTACTACCACGTTGGGCAAGCGTGCACGGCATGGCCGAAAACGCTCGCGCGTAGCCGTAGGCCTGGGCCGGCACCGGACCGCCCTTGTTGCCGCGGCGGACCGCGCTGGCGAGCTACAACTGGGTCGGAACGAAACGCAATGGAGCAGCCTTCAGCTGTTACCACCAGATCGAAGAGGACCTGTCTATCCGCTTCAGCCCTTTGCCCTGGCACCAAGTTGCTGCTCGACACGCCTGAATGTTTGTAGAACTGGTCTTGGTGTGAGCACTGTGACTCCAACCGATGATGCCCAGCAAGCTTTAGCAAAGTTGCAGAGTAAAAAGAGGTGATCGAGCTGCAGTTCCAGGTCTTCTTTTTTTAGAACGACAGTTTCAGGTCTTTGGAGAATGCCGAGATCAAAAGTGTAGGATTCCACCAGTTTTGGGACTGGCAGTCTTTGGAGAACTCAGATACCAACTGCAGGAGTCGTAGACTGGTAGGTTTCCTTGACGTCTCGCGGGGAGGTGGCGTCACTCGTGAGGCTGCCAATCCGGGGTCATTAGTTGGCGAGCGTGCGCCGCGGTAGCATTGCAGCGAATGACCGTTGCAAGCAGGAAGCAGCGCATGTACACTAGTAGTTTGAAGTAGTGAATATACACTTGACTTCTATTCTACCTTCTACTCTATTTTTTTTATTTTTCGGGACAACGGATGTGTGGGTGAGTGAATGGGCGGGGCCTGGATTTCACATACATATACATGTAGAACTAAGATTTGGTAAAAAAAAGATGCGGACAATTCTTTAGTGTCTTAAGTTTAGTTATACAGATTTCACATACATATGCATGTAGAACTAGTAAGACTAAGGTTTGGTAAAAAGAAGATGCAGAAGCAATTATGAGTTCTATCAATGAAGATGCAATTATGGTTAAAAAAAGATAACGATGTTGGATGAAAAACATGAATGGGCCATCAGTTTTTTTTTGTTTATTCCATGTTGCAGAACGACAGCCAATCAAATCTTTATTTTACCCTCCTGTATGGCTAAACATTGTGCTAGCACATTAATAACTTTGTAATTCTAAAAAACTTTCAAATATAAAAAATTATGAAACTTTTTACTAGCATATTAATAACTTTGTAGGTCCAAAAAATTTTAAAATTTGAACTATGAACTTTGTAGTAGCACACTAATAAGCTTTGTAGTCCCAAAAATTTTGAAATCTGTATATATAAACTTAGTAGTAGTACAGTAATTAAAATTTTTTAGTTCCCCAAAAACTTTGAAATCTGAAACTATGAACTTTGAACTAGGAAACAAAGAAACTTTTTAGTCCCAAAAACTTCGAAGTATGAAACTATGTTCTTTAAATATGGGGTTGTCCCAAAAATTATTAGCTCCAAAAATCTTCTATTAACCCATTTTAAATTATGTACTCCCAGATCCAAAACTTTAATTCAAACCTTACACTCTAAATTCAGAAACTTTCTACTAATATATTTTCAAACTTTCTACACGAGACTCTACAACTTTGTAATTTCAAAACTTTGTACACTAAATTTCAAAACTTTCTACAATTAAATTTAAAAATCTATACTACTAGATACAAAACTTTATACATGGATATTTGAAACCTTTTAAAAATAGATATAGAACATTTTAGATAAAAAACTTTCTGCTAAAATAAAAAATTAACACTAAATTTAATAACTTTGGGCTTGTAAATTTTTTTAGTAAAATAAACTCTAAACTTTGCATCTCAAAATTAGAAAACTTTCTACTAACATGTTATAAACTTTGTATTCTCATCAATACAACTTTACTCTTCAAAAAATATGAAACTTTGTGACAAAACATTTAAAACTTTATCCTTTTACATCTAATACTTCATAACTAAAAGCCTTTGCATTTCCATATTGGGAACTTTGTTCTAGCCTCTCAGAAACTTTGTATCTCTTGGTTCTAGAACTTTATCTTAAAAACGTTACAACCCTAAACATTAGAACACATGAACTTTACAAATATAACATTACTGACTTTGTACTCCAAACTCTAAAATTTTGTAATTACAACAAATTTAGCATTCAAATTTAGAGATTTCATACCAGTGTATTTTGAAACACATATGTATAGAATTTTTTCATAGCAACCAATGTGCCTTGATCTCACCTGAATGCTTAAGTGTTGTGGTCCAAATCTTGTTTGAGAGCTATCAATGAGCCTTTGCCTGACCTGCGCAAAATGAGAGTTTAGTAAGCTTCTTATTAATGTGGACACATCATCATCACAGAACTCACAAAAAAAACTAAGATTCAACTAATGGGGAGAAAAATAATATACCTGCATGATTGGAGAAAAAGACAGTGTGTTTAGTAAAAACGAAAGATCACCTAAGTCTGTGTTTAGTATAAACCTTTTATTCTAATCTTTACATTCTATATTCAGGGAATTGCAGCTTGCACACTTCAAAAATATTGTTCTTATGAAAAAAAACATTGTAATTTCAAACTTTACACTATGAATATATGGAACTATGTACTGCCAAATTGTAAACTATGCACTCCATGCTACAAAAATTTACATATATTTGAAGTTCTACATATGACGCTTTATAGTAGAATCTTGAAAGTTTTTGCCTCTTATATGAAAAACTTTTATAGAATACCTAGCTTTGAATGCACATATTTGAAAATTTAATACTCGTATTTGTGAAAAAACTATGAAGCATATAAAACATCACATGTCTAAACTTATATAGTTCCATGCTAAAACTCTAAACTGACTACTTGAAAACTTTGAATGAATATTGAGAACTTTCAGATCATGTTTATAAAAACTTTGGATAAATGATTACAAACGTAATGAATATATCAAGGCATGAAATAAAATTTTTGAACCCCTCAATTCACAGCACTAACTAACTTGTATGCCTAACAAAAAAGAGTTTCATGTCATAATGTGAAGTTTTTTTTGGAAAGAGGCACAACTTTGGGCCGATATATTAAAAACTTTGTACCTAGAGGTGTAAAACTTTGAAATTAGTGTACAATAGCTTCCATCAAATATATATTTTGACATAAACTAATTTGTTTTAGGACCCTCATCACAAACCGGAGATTAGATACCCTCTCACTTGCTCTGGAACTTTTGAAAATGAAGTAGACGGTGGAATCCGAAGCAGCATTGAAGCGGAATTTGGAAAACGATAGTCTCTTATAAGGACGCATGTCCCGTTCGCTGCCTAACGGTCCTGGCGCACGCGCGCTCTATAACAATTTCGCTGCCAATCGCTTGCGCGCCCGCTACTGCAACATGGGCCTCCGCCTCTCCAGCAGACAGGCCTAACGGTACACCCTACCGCTGCGTTCAGTGTCCCTTGCTGCTTGGTCCAGTGCCTCCTTTAATTCTAGAGGGGAATTTAAGGCCGAAAGCTTAGTGCCGGTTAACTACACATTAATTGGAAAAAAGAACTCCAGCCTTCTTCTTCTTCTTCGAATTGTGCCTCTGAATAGTCTACAAACCGCCCGCTGTTGGTTAGTCCTTCAGCATGAAAAATCTTGGTGCAGCTCTCATGTGATGTGATGCCACAAGAACAGCCGTGCATGCTGAAAACTCTGTGCATGGTGTACGATGCTGTGTTTAGATGCAAAAAGTTTGCGAAAAGTGAAATTGAAAAGCACTGTAGTACTTTTCGTTTGTATGTGGTAAATATTGTTCTACCATGGGCTAACTAGGCTCAAAAGATTCATCTCGCAATGTACATCCAAACTGTGCAATAAATTATTTTATTTACCCACATTTAGTGTTCTATGCATGCGTCATTTGCTACCCGACGGAAAGTTTGGAAATTTTGGAGGAACTAAACACAGCCTGAGGAGAGGAGTTGGGCACAGGCAATTCAAAAGTTCAGGCATTGTCATGGATAGTCCGGCCAAGGAGTTCCTACCCGTCTTGTCAGATTCGACACTTTCTGAAATACACCAATCACCAAGCAGACACCGCCCGTTTCTGCCTCTTCTTGGGACCAAGAATCAGTCCACGCTTTGAACCACGTTGTGTTTTAGGCTTGTAGTGGCAATTAGCGTGCTAAGTGAAGGTCACCTCCGTTCATACTTGCATTGGACAGGCCACACATCACGACGAGTCGACGACGACCAAGGCAGCACGAACAAAAGTGTAGGTGTTGGCCGACTAGGACGCAGAGCCGCGGGGGAAGCTAGCGGACACACAGAACTGAACCCAAAACGACACTCCTCCGGCCATGACAGCTCCCTGCAGGCTCAGGCAATGATGCCAAGCCATGGCTCCTGAAAGCTGAATGATTCCCATGATAACACCCGGATCATGGACCAGATGAAACTCCTCGTCCCCTCCTCCTCAATCCAAGCGATCCTGATCCACCTGACACCAGGGTTCACCTTACCGACGGTAAAGCGATTTTCGCCAACTAGCGGTATCGGTAAACCGGCGGTAAATCGCCGGAAACCGCTAGAAACCGCTCGAAGTGACAATTCAAATTCAAAAAACCGGTAACCGTTGTTTACCGACCGGTAATCGATGTTTACCGACCGGTAACCGTCGTTTTTAACCGGTAAACACCGTATGACTTTGGAAAATTAAAAATTTTGGCAGCATTTCACCGTAATTTTGTAAATATCATTACTGATGGTATATATCAAACAATTATATAACATTTACACATACATAGAATAGAAGTTCATATCCATAAAAATAGAAATTCACATCCATAGTCCATATAGATCATCACAACAATAGTCCATGCAAATCATCACAACCATAGTCCTCACAAACCATCATCGTCAATATATATAATACATAGTAATGGTATCTGGTCCAAATGAACAAATGAACAAATGAAAATATATGTACATATTTGAAATATGAACACACATATATACATATAGCTAAAATGAACAAATTAACATCCAACTACCATGAACAAATGGATCCATATAGCTAATATGAACACATGTTTTTGAATATAGCTACACAACAAACATCTTAAAATCAATGTAAAATCAAGAAATACTCACAATGCAGTGGTTTCCGGTCCAAACGCGCCGATTTCCGCTCGGAAAACGCCGAATACCGCTCGGGATTAGAGGATACCGCTCGGGATTACCGGTCCGAAAGTTTTTTTGTTTTTTTGAGTGCCCAAACAGTCAAATATTTGAACATGTTCTATATTAGAATGATGTATGTCATCTCTACTTTCTTACCATATTTTTTCTTTTTTATTTCAAATATTTTTGAAAATTTTAAATTTGGGCGAAATTTTTCGAAATTTACCGCTGGTATGGGTTGCCGTCTAGTAGCGGTATCGGTAAAAATCGGCGGTAACCGATCGGTAAGGAAAACACTGCCTGACACCAACGCAGGCCGCGGAATCAGGTCCTCCATAACTCAACGGCAATCCCCTCCCATGGCAGGCACCCGTTCATGCACGCACCTCCCAAATCCCAATCCCAATCCCCGTGGGTTTACGCACACGGCGTGGCCGGTCCATGGTGCCCCCCGTTGCGCCGCACCTGGTGCGGCCGGCCGTGAGGCCACAGCCCGGCCGGCTGGCTGCTGCTCTTGGGGGCCATGGTTGTTCAAGGAAGAACTAGTTGGCGCCGTCCCCACAGACCCCGGGTCGGGCTGATAACGCTTGTGCTTCCAGTAGATTGCAAGCTAGTAGCTCGCTCGCATCCCCACACCTTAACAACTCTTTACATGCGCATCAATGCTTTCGTGGACCATACCACAAGTAGTGCTGCTGCTGCTCTTTCCTTCTTTTTTTTTTCTTTCGCAACACCCCCCACTCCATCCACAGCTACATTATCGTCGCGAACAGTCACTGACACGTAGGCTCGTTCGGAAACCGGCTGGCCGGGCCCACACATCAGTGACCGTTCGCGACGATTTCGTCGCAACCGCAGCACGGAGGACCAGGACCAGGAGGCAGGAGCACCCCCCCTCTCCCAAATGGGAATTAGCTGTGGCATCTCAGGACTCCACCGGGCGGGGTGTCTTACTTTGCCGGGGAGAGGAGGAGGAGTTGGATCGGATACACGGCACGCTGTCCCGAATCGGCCCGACGGCGACGGCGCACCTAACAGCTGAATTGCGTCCGGGATGATCATTGCGAGGTGTTCATCATTGCTTTTGCTTTGCTCCCTCGATCCATCCATCCATCCATCTATCCATCCGCTGCTCTTTTTTTCCTCCTGCTTTCGCGTGGGTCGACGCGTCAGGGGAGGATGGCCGGAAGGCAGGCACGAGCCCGATGGGGATGCTGCCGCCGCCGCCGCCCTGATGATCGCTTGCATTGAAGCCGCTGCTCCATCACCCGGGACCAGACGGATTATCCACTCCGATCCTTAGCTTCTTTGCGTCTTCAGACTTTCAGAGACCTGCAGCCAGATGCCCAGATTTGTGGGGCCTGGAGTAGACTGTAGGTAGCTAGCTCATCCGCTGCTGATGAAAACAAAACTTTTAGAGAATGCTCGATCTGGACTGAACAGTGGCGATCGACCCTATTGCGTTCGTTGTGTATTTAATTTGGTTTTGTATATGATTCTGTCACGGAATGGATAGTTTATAATTCTCTCGTGCCATGATGAGATCGATGGAGCAGTGGTCGGTTCGATTCAATTCGTTTCATCTCGGCTCTTGAATTGGATCTTCACGCATGGCCGATTGCTATCACGCCACCATCACCTCGCCGATCGGATCTGGCCATACCGTCAGATCTAGCTCGACCACGCCGGCGTTCTCCACCGTACGTGCCGTCTCGCCCTCGCCGTCGACTGTGGCCGCACCGCACGCACGTCTCGGCGCGTACGGACCCGTCCACGCACGCGCCGATCGTATTCGTATCGCCATCTGTGTACGCGTACCCTCCGGCCCAGGGGCGGAGACAGGGGCGGGCAGGGGCCTGGCCCCCTATGATTTCCAAATTTACACTACAAATTTAAATTTTGATTAAATTTTTATATAAATTTATATGGTTGGCTCCCCCTAACAATGAAAAAATCATCATCCTGGCTCCGCTCCTGCTCCGGCCGATCGCCGTCGCTCCAACCTTTCCACAACGGGCCGCGCCGCTGCCGTACGGCCCGGCGGTGCCGGGATTCCCGACGGCGCCGGCGATCCCTCCCATGATTCCGGGCTCGCGTCGTGCGCTGGTCGCCGCCGTGCCACCGGGGTTGACTGAACCGAGAGGGCTTGGGCTTCCGTCCGCTCCCCCTGACATGTCGCGGCCGGACGGGACGCTGCCGCTTGACCGGCCGGAGGGGATCGGAGGGAGAGGGGGGGGGGGGGGGGGGGGGGGGGAGGAGCACGTGAGGATTGTGCCGGAGCCGGAGCCCCGAACGTGTGGCGGCGCGCGCGCCGCGGCGCCGCGCGGCCGCGAGTCAGCCGGCGACGTTCGCGTGGCGCGGTCGCCGGGAAAGTAGGGGGGCCCCCGGGAAGCAAGCCGTGGGTCGCGGCAGGACCGGTAGGGATGGCGGAGGGCGACGTGGCCTTGGTCACCGGATGACAAGGGTGCTATTGCTGGGGCTGACAGGGCGCTACGCTGCTGCGAGCGAGGGATTCTGTTCTGCAGCAATCTGCTCGTACTCATGCGTGTTCCAAACATTTTTCTTCGAGCTGAGCTTACCTGTTCCAAGCATTTCTCTTTTTTTTTAGAACTTGACATTTCTTTTTCGGGCTTACTACTACATGTTCAAAACATGTCAACCAAGTTCGTTGGGCATTGTTTCTTTTCTTTTCTGAACAAACCGTGGACAGTGCACGAGACAGCTGGCCCGTTTAGTTTCAAAAAAAATTTCACGGTATCCGTCACATCAAATCTTTGGATATATGCATGGAACATTAAATGTAATTAAAAAAATAATTAATTACACAGTCCAACAGATTAGCACGAGATGAATTTTTTAAATTTAATTAGTTTATAATTATACATTAATTGTCAAATAACAACAAAAGTACTACGGTGTCAAAACTCAAAAATTTTGGCGAGGCTTCAGAAGGATGCGAAAGCGAAACATTTAAATCTTCAGTTGCGCGAGCGGACAGCACGGCGCCAAGGTCAGAAGGACGGACCGACCCAAAGCCCGCGGAGCCTTGGAGAAGCAGGGCACGGCGGCGACGTCTCGCGCGGCGCGGTTCGTCCTCTGTAGTGTGCAGCCGGGGCACGCGAGTTATTGCGGGCATCCCCATGGGCGCGCGATCGGAGGGGGAGGGAAGAAATGGGCAGGCACGGCATTGAACGCCCGCTCCCGCGCGCCCGCGCTGTGCGCGACAAGAGGTTCGGCGCCCCCGCGGCGACGTGGACGGCTAACCTTCGGGGTGTCGACGGCGGAGCGCGGACAGCGACGCCGCCGCGCCCCCGAGTCCCCCGCCGCGGTTCCCTGTGTGCGCGCGCACGGTCCCGGACACGGACGCCTCCGGGCTCCGGCCTGGCGGGCTTCGTCAACCTCGCGACGCCGGCCGGCAGAGTCGCCGTGGAGCCTTAATGGACGTAGCTGACGCAGAGAGGTTTTCGCTGCCGCGGCGAGGTCGATCCGTGGACCATGGCCGGCTACGGCCACGAGGCGCGCGTGTAGAGAGAGAGAGAGAGAGAGAGAGAGAGAGCGGTGGGTGCAGGCGGCGTGCGGATGGACGGATGGCGTTTTCCGGGGCGGGGAGCGGCCGGCGAGAGCGACGGCGAGCCTAACCGCGGGATTGGTAGGGGAGCACGCCCGCTTTTGGGGACGGTCCCTGTAGGCGCACGCGCGTACACGAACACGAACCGGAGCCCGGGACGGAGGAAGACAACAAAGACCGGACCTGACAGCGTACTGTTCTACCCTCTAGGGTGGATCACCATCTGGCCATCTGGGGCTTGTCCGGGGAAAACACGCAGACCATGGGGTTATTCTCTCAGTGAATCTAGAAGCATGAGAGCATCTATCCTGTATTTTCAAAGTTTATAAAAAAATATTGAAGCATTTGCGTTCTTACCCTTACTTTAAAAAATAATTGTAGTTACTTTTATTTTTTAAACTTTATGATTTTACCCTTTACTGTTCCAATTCAGTATGATTTTACCGCTAGTCAACAGTCAAAACAGGAGCAAATACACAAAGATTAGCGGCGAAATCACAATGCAGGGGTGATAACACTGAAAACCCAAAAATATATATTGGTGACCAAAGTTTTTTTTAAAAGAAAGAGGTTGATTTGTGGCAGTTTAGAACTACACATGTAAAAACGCTAAAACAACATATATATATATATATATATATATATATCTCGAACCAAAGCACGCGTTTGCTCAGCGCCATGTTTTGGATCCTTGACATCACTTGAATCCAGTCACTCTCTTAACATGTAGCACGACAGAGCAACTAAACTGTTCAGGGACGCTAGCTACTGCTAGTAGCTACCAACGGGAGCAGAGCGCTCGTAGTCGTAGTACGCAACGGAGCAGCGCGGTCAGGCCCCGAGGGCGTCCAGCGGGGAGCGAGCCTGGCCCGAGAGCGAGAGCGCTCCTCGTAGAAAAGCGACGCGTAACCTACCGCGCCATGCACCCGTAGAGGTCGAGCACATCACCGTCGGCGACGAGGATAGGCGAGCCCACGGACAGCGTCCGCGCCGACGAGCTCGCTCCCCCTGGCGGCGGCGTTCCGAGCTTGACGGGGGGCAGCCCAGCCAGCAGCGGCGACGCAGCTTGCTCGGGGTTAGACTGGATTGGATCCCCGCCGTAGCCACGAAGCATCATGCCAGGCGCCGCGAGATATTCAGGGAAAGCGTGGGATAGCTCGCAATGGCACAGCTAAACTGATGGGAAAACGATGGGACATCGGCAGCTTTGATTTGTGACAGGACAGGACCCCAGTGCTTCGTGCTTTCATCCAGCAAACCCTTCCAGCTCATTCAGACTAGGAACCTGGCGCCAGTAAGCAATAGTATTCCGCACCATATTCTTAATTTCTTATACACATAGTAACTATCCGGTGATTGCTGTTACTGCTAATCAATCTTCTTGGAGACATTAATCGCTGGGGAAAATATCGAAAAAAAGAAAAAAAGAATCGCATCGCCCTAATACAGGCAGGATCATGACAAACGAATTCGTCGCCAAGGGCCTGCGTACAGACTGTCTGTTAGCTAGTAGCTTCAGAGTTCAGAGCTCGGAGCTTCACTCAGCCGCCGCCACTGATGCTGTAGTACTCTCTTCAGAGTTCTTTCCTGCTATGTACAGATCGCTCCCTCGGGTTGGTTGGTCGGTGGTGATAGTCTACGACGGCTGACTAGAACTCCATCTTCATGTGCCCCGCTTGTAATTGACCTGTTTTTGGACGGTAATTCGGGCAGGTCAGTGAGATGTCTGAACCGAAGCAAGTAGGATTCAGTAAAACATTTGTCAATTTTTACTGACCGTGGAAGCTCCCGTTCTCCTCCTGGCTCTGCCCGTTGTCGATGTGGAAAACGCTCTGGAGATCGTCCTCCCAGAAGTTCCTTTGCTGAGAGGAATGCAACCCAGCTACGTTAGGATAAGGTTCCTAAGAACGCCGGTTGATTCAGTTTAGTATCTTCAGGATCAAATTACCTGCAGGTTTGTGCTCGGCGTCCCATCCTGAAACGCGTACTGCGCGTTGGTGGCCTGGGACAGAGCCAGGTCCAGCGGGTTCAGGCCGCACTGGTTCTCCAGGCCGTTCTGAACAAACGACTGGAAGACGTCTCCTTGATCGCTGAAGGGAAACCCCGAGCTGGAGCTTTCCAGCGAGAAGACTGAACTTGCTGAAGGGCCACAGGCTTGAAACATCTGAATTTTTACAGCGGCGTATGTGAGGAGCTAGTCGTTTGGTGGACCATCACAAGACATGTTCAGAAGGGGAAAGTTTACACTTACATCCTTCTGCAGGAGGGTAGGCAGGTTACTGAAGTCAAGTGGATTCACAGTTGCAAGCTTCATGGAGAGGAACTGAAGCCACAAGACAGTGAAATTGATCAGAATTCTGAAACTGCATCGACGATGGCATCAGTCGATTTGAACAGGACTGCTGCTTACCTCGACTTGTCGTTGCAGTGACTGCACGTAGTTTATGATTTCATCAAGCATGAGTGCCTTGCCAATCACCTACACAAAACAACATTTAACCACAAGAATTCAATAACCTTGTGGCTCTAGGATCAACTACTACCAGCGCTCCTTTTCGAAGCTGCTCATTCCACGTACCTTGGTGCATCCTGGCACCAGGTCCTGGAGAACCTTCATCCTTTGGCTGATCCTCTCCCTCCTCACCTATTGAACACACGAGATGAAGTCAACACGGCGTGATGGAAATGGAATTCGACGAGCTGGAAGGGAGCATGGCAGGCAAATGATGGGAAATTGTAGTACCCTCTCTGCGAGGCTGTGGCTGTCAGTGGCCTGCCCTCTCCTGGCCCGGACATGGACGTAGTCCTTGGGGGGCTCAACCGGCTTGGCATTCTTCCCCTTCCCCGCCGGCTTCTGCCCGCCGTCCTCGACGGAGCTGTCGCTCCCGGCCTGTTCCGACTTGGGCTTCACGGGGCTCTCCTCCTTCCCCTCGGCGCCCTTCGTCTTCAACCTCTTGGCATCCGGATCCTTCTGGTCCCCAGCCTGAGCACAAAGAATTTCGACGCGGATTTCAGCGTCAGTGGCGCGAAACGCGGGGCAGGAGCGAGGCGGGGCAGCAATTCGAGCAGAGCGAAGCTCACCTGAGCAGAGGGCTCCTTGCCCTTGCCTTTGGACGCGGCGGGCGCCTTCCTCTTCTTGGCATTGGCGTCCTTCATCGCGGACGCCGGGTCGGACACCGACGACGCCTCCCGGGAGCAGGCGAACTCGCCGTTGCTCGCGGCGGGCGCCGGCGGCGGCAGCCCGAAGAGGCCGGCCGCGGCGCCGGCGCCAGCGAAGCGCTGCCCACTGAAGTTGGACAGCCGCGCCGCGCGCTCCGCGAACCCGGGGTCGCCGCAGAACCTCTCAAGGCAGTCCTCCCCGCCATCGCCGCCCGCCACCGCGGCGCCGTCCAGCATCGCCGCCGGCTCGGAGCCGAGCACGCCGAAGTCGAGCCTCGGCGCCGAGCTCAGCAGGCTGGCAATGTAGTCCCCGCCGCCGGCCCTGCCCTCCATCGCGGCCGCAAGCGAGCTGGCTAGAGTAGACTGGCCGGAACGGGAACGCCGTCCGAGGAGCGGGTCAGTCCTCCCTTTCGCGGTGGTGGATTTGGGGAAAGGCGTCTCCTTTAGGTGGCGAATCGGAGGCAGAGGAGATTTATAGGGAGTTGGGAGCTGGGGGATGGATGCTTTGGGGATTGGGCAATGGGCTGGAGGTCAAAGCGTGGTGGTAAACTGGTGATGCCCCGCTGCAGCTGGAAGTGGAAGCTTTTCGGTTTGGGGTGGGGAGAGGCTGCCTTTTCAGGCTGCGCCACTGCCCTGACCCACTTTAAGCAGCTCTGCCGCCGGCGCCGTAACAGGTAATACTAGGAAGTAAAAGCTAAAAAATAAGAGTAAAATATATTGACAGTCCTAAAACTTTACTCGAATTCTAGGTCTCTAATCTTTCAAAATGTAATTTTAGATCCTAAAAACTTCTCCGCTCGGATCCCAGAACTCTAAAAATATATTTTTGGATTTTCAAACTTATCTCAATGTGTCATTTCAGTACCTAAACTCTCAAAGTAAATTTTCATATACCTAAAATTGCTAATAATTAATTGTATTTAGAATGGATTGTTTATTAAATTATTTTCCGGTCGATTCATTTAGAAATCTTATCACTAACACTTTTTTAATTCTGAATTAGCTACTTATTAATCATACATCATGAGTTAATCTATATCATTTGATATTAACTGTGGATATTATAATTTTCTCATTTAACATGGAGATATTAATGCTAATCCTGAATATTTCCTACTGTCACTTGGACACCAAATAATGTTTATCTTTAGACTTGCATACTCACCTTCTTGTTGAAATCTTTTGCTGGTTTTCTTGACATGCAATCTTATCAGTTCACCGTTGCACGATACACAACGATACGATCATACTAATCCAAACGTAGGCATTATAATTGACAGTGTCATCATGAATTTTCAGGGATTAAGAAATTTGACTTTTTTTAGCCACTACATCTTGCAACAGTTATACGATTTGAATTGGTATCTTTGGAGCGCGACTTTCATTGACGCCAATGATACTAGGAATTTTTCATTTGCGGCGGGATAGCCACCAGTGCTTCTCATAGGATACCGATGGATGATGAGGTGATAATTGTGACCAAGAGAGCAGGTGAAAAAAGAGGAAGTTTTGTAGTGTGAAGCTGACAAGACAATTCACCAAATCTCAATTTTGATTGATACATGGAGCCCATTTGTCGAATTCTTGTGGGTTCCATCCGTGCTTTGCTAGCCCTAGGGAGGCTTGCTTGCACCTTATCCTACTTAGGTCAAGCTCATTCATATGTGGCTTTGTGCTGTACTAGGTGAAAAGGATGCCCCCATCTATTATCTTATTATTTAGCCAACAAACGGAGCCTTCACGTTCGCTCTTAAAGCCTAGAAATTTCCACATTAATCGGAGAAAAATAGAGAAATAAAAATTACCCACCACTGACATTACAATAAAAATTAGCCTAAAATACCTCTGTGCCTGATTAAAAATCACCCACCAATGCCATTATAAAAAATTAAATGTAAAATACCATTTAGCTATGTATCAGTTACAAATATATACTATTAATAAAAACTAAAGCTAACAACAATCAATCAAAATAAAATAAAAATAAGAATAATTATCCGTATAATATTATTAAAGCTCAACAAATCAAATTGTTATTATAGGTAGATCATAGTTGAATTTTTTTTAATCAACAATAAGACATAATTTATGATAATGAACATGATGATGTATGGTAAAAAAATAGTATAACCTTTAAGTAAGGATACAACGACATGTACATTTTTGAATTTTTAATACTAGCCGCGCAAATGCGCGGGCTATACGTCTAGTTTTAAGTAATTCGAGTTCTTTAACAAATGCCCTGTGCCCTTACATGCCTCTTATGCACATTCACAAAAGGAGTGCCCATTGAAAACCCTTGTGCCTAAATCCATAGCTCTAACCAAACCTCTTCTTTCCTTTTGCTTTATGACTCGCCGTTCCAAATTTTCAAATGAAAGTAGCAATCATACGCAAGATTATGTGGACGCATACCGGTAGGCAATAGGGCAACAAGCATTGATGCGCGCTACTCGGAGACCCTAGGCAAATACTAGTCCCTTCTCAAGGATAAGGATTGTTCACTTGAGAAATTGGATGAGCTCTTGGATGCCTAGTGCCTAATTGCTTACCCAAAAACGGCAATGGCGATTACTTCTTCGCGGAGCTGGGCGCGTGGGCCCACGTCCTCTAGAAGATTATCCTCGTGGGATAATCCGAGCTGCCTAACACTTCATCGCCATTTCTGGCTGCTCCTTCTTGCAGAAGAGATCGACGCTCCTGTACTTGCATGGTGTTCAGATTCAGAGAGCCGGCGAGATCACTTCCACAACTGGAACGAGGCAAAGCCGGGGGCCCATGCTTGCTCGGTCGATGCCACTGCTGCCACCACTTCCTTGAGCTCGCAAGCTGAATTCATCCATGGAGCTTCAATGCAAGCTAGCCGGATTTGCAGAGACAGGATGCTGCATTACCAACTTGCCATGAATGCACTTCATCGCTGAAAATGGTGACAGTGTTCCTTCGGCTTCAAAGGTAACTCGTATGAATTGTAATTGACAGACCTGCAAAATATTGTAGATTTGAAGTGAGGTCGTTTGGGATCTTCCTTTTTAAAATTGGCAGAACTGCGCGTTCAAACCAAGTTTAGCTGTAGGTATTTCATACGCGAAACTAGCAGGAATTTGACAACTCACAAGTGGCGTGCATTTGAATATTTGTCCCTCGAGGCATCACATACACATTCCCTTCTTCGTCAACGGGCGCAATGAAGAGGAGCCGGAATAAACATATGGTCTGACAAGTAGAATAATCTGGCTGCCAAGCCAATCAACGGTTTTCTCCAATCAGACCTCGCATTATTCTAGCTAATCCCTGGCCGTATCCCTAAACAATCTCCCCGTTATCTATTCTAATCGTCTCGGGATCGCTGCGACGCTCACATGCACCACGCCGTTAAACAACTCTCGACTCTAGCAGTGTTCTCATCTGCCGCTAGTATTCCGTCAGAAATTCACAAAATGTTTGTGACCGTCAGCATCAAAGAAAAAAAAAACAGGAATGGTCGGCGTCGAACTAGAATTTTTCAGTTTTTTTCAAGGAAAACCCAAAACTCACTACTAATCGATTCTGCAAGATCAGCAATCAATTATGCTAGGCCATTCAGATCTTGAACCTGAAATATTTTTGTAATGCCATCGGCAGATTCATGGAAGCATTATGGCCGGTCCGTGTTTGTACACAACCGTGTGTGGCAAAATTTATACCACCAGCTCATCAGCTTGCAGCAGCCTTGCACCGCCAGCTACTGCACTGCCAAGACCAGAGACTACTTGTGCCTGGCTGCCGACTGCCTTCGCAGCAACTACCCGTCGAAAAAGCTGGACGAGTAGGTGATGAAGTGAATTAGCCTGAATGCGCACACGGTTCTTGACCATAACTCTGGCTCAACGGAGGGGACTTGATGATCTCGCTCATCGTAATCGCCTCTCCGGGACAGTATATTAACCACCATCAAGGCGTACGAATGGACAGATCTTCTAGGAATATAGGGCAATAAAAGAGTAGATTAGGTGGTGGCGACAGTACTCCTACGACATCTAATAAGGGTTACTTTATTACAAGCCGGAAGTACTTGTTTATTCAAGGAGCTATGGGGAGAAACTAAAGGTTGGCCCCTTAGGGGTTTTAAAACTCGTCTTCTTCGTCAGGCTCAATCATTTGGGAAGGAAAGGGGAATCCATGGGCGTCCATCCAAGAAGTGTCTCCGAATTCATTTTTTTTTACAAGCGAGCTACGCAACCCAGCAATGGCGACACAGCATGGTTCCTTCCTACGTGGCAGGCGACGTGTAGACCTTGTCAGTGACTGGAGGGAGGGCCACGCTGGCGCCACGTCGGATGAGCCTGCTTGGGTGTCTCCAGGGGCCGGGTTGCTTTAGGAAGGGTGATTGTTTTGTATAGTTGTTGGATCTGAACTTACAGCATAAGTTTGGTGGATCTGAGCGTATAGAATACAATCAAGGGCTTGTTGCCTCTGCTGCCTCGTAGAGATATTCCCTCGGCTTCCTGGGGTCAATCATTGCTGCTATTTCTAACCTTCCCCGGCGCTTACTTTCCGGTTCTTCTGTCGGGCTCATGAACTGGCCATCATTTCTGCACACACACTGTACACCGTGCTGTTAATTAATCTCGACACATTCCTGTCATCTTCACTCATAACAATCGTCTAAAAATTCTCTACTCGCATAACAAACGCTTCCGGACACCAGTTCTCTCCCAACCCATTTACTCCGTGACACCAATTCTTTCCATGAAAACTTTTTTTTCCTTGAAAACTTCTTGTTGTTGGACCTTGACGCCTCTGCCTTCCAACCACACCTTGCACAGTGATGCTAACTGCGTGCTCTCGCTGTCACAAACCTATTGGTCAATTGTACACAGAATCGGAAGCAAGCACCAGCATCGATCGATCACGAGGCAACACACTTGAACGACGCTACGCTCTGCTCCAGCAGTTAAGCTGCTGCCTTGCCTTGTTCGTCCCCGGCACGACGGCGTGAATGCGCGCGTGCCAGTGCGACGACGACCGGCGGCGATTTTAGGGCGGCGGCTAGGACTAGGAGAAGGAGAAGATGCCGTGGCACGGGGCCGGGGACCCGGCGGTTAGATTCTGATCGATGGCCGGGCTTGACTTTGGCCGCCGAGTCCGTGCGCCGGCCGCGCGCGGATCGTCAGATTCAGATCACCGCCGAGCCGAGACGAATGGCGAGAAGGATTCGTCGCCGCAGACGTCCACTTCGTTCCGGGTCCGGGAAAAGCTCGAGGACGGCCGGCTGGCCCGGCCGGCGTGGGGTAAAGCCGAGGAGCAAAGTTCCCCTGCCTACGTGCTAGAAAGTTACTGCTAGGGAGAAATCGTGCCTCGCCATTCCTTTTCTTTTGGAGGCACACGGGAAGTTACATGTGCGCTGTGACACGACAGGTAAATGCAGCTTTGTTTTTTTTTCTCTCCCTACAACTGCTTAACCGGTTAGCCAAAAGCTGCAAGCTTACGAAAAAGTTAAGGAGAGACGATCAGTTCATTAATACTCTTAATCAGACCACGAGAGCAAGGTTGCCAAGAAAATGTAGCTCTAGCTACTTGCACTGTGAAGGAAAAAAAAAAAGGAGCGAAGGTACTGGTAAATTCAGGTACTAAACGGCAGTGTATTTTTAGCTGGGATGATCGAGCAGTGCTCTGCTACACTTTAAATAACAACTTTACAGGTGAATTCTGCACTTGGTCTCTGTGCAGAATCACAAGTGTGGTTGAGGTGCTCCATGCATGGCCGGACCGAGCTTTGAAGGCGAGAAGCCGGGCCCCAGGAACAGTGCGGAGACTTTGTCGGGGGGATCACAAAGTTAAAGCGGCGGCGATCGAACAAAGGGGGGGAGAGGTAGCTTCGAGTGCTGATCGGGCAGGCACTGTGCGAGACGGGAGCAAAGGATCGGCCGCTTTGTACGAGCGGCGCTGTAGTGTGCGTGGCGGCTTTACAAGTGTACGCTGCGGCGGCCGCGGAAGGCGTCCGATTGGTGGGGGGTGGGGGAAAGGCTCGCCGACCTAACCTGCAACCGACGAGGGGGTCCTTGCCGCGGAACAGTAGCCGGCTGGCGGCGGCCCGGCCGGCGATGTGAGACCCCGGAGGGCGTGGCGGTGTCAGGCCTAGGCCGGTGGGCGGGACACGGAGAGAGAGGGGGGGGGGGGGTGGCGGTGGAGAAGAAGGACGCGGAAGTGTGGAAGCCCATTCCACCCACGCACACCCAGCCCCCGGCACCGGGGAAGAAGGGTCGTGGCCTCGTCATGGCTCATGGCAACCATGGCACGCCGGCGGCGACTCCATCCATCCGAGATCGGCGACTAATCCAAGAGGCCCAGTATGCCGGCCCATAAAACTCAGCTGAGCTTTCAAAAAAAAAACTCAGCTCATGCTTGCAAGTGCTGGGCCGTGAAAAGCACAAACAAAAGTGGCCGGTGATAAAATGACGGAAAGGTAACATATTAGAAATGTTTGTCATTTTTTTTCCTGTAATGGGGCGCTGCTGGGCTCACCCGTGTGACCCCAGTAGACTTGTCACACTAAACCCCCTTCACTCCAGATTTTATGTTTTGGGCATAAATTAGTCAAGCAAATTGGCTTACATGTGTAATCCAGTCCAATTTATTTTGAAATAATTTTTTTTTGTTCCACAAAAACTGTGTATGATGCTCTTACGAAAGAAAGTAATGGTGAGAGTTTCAAACACATATGGAAGGCGAGGATTCCCTATAAAATTAAGATATTCCTGTGGCTAGTAGAGAATAATGCCGTCCTAACGAAGGATAATCTCATCAGAAAACATTGGCTGGGGTCTCCCTCATGCTATTTCTGTCATGTGGATGAATCAATAGATTATCTCTTTTTCCAGTGCCCCATAGCCAAATCAATTTGGGGGATTGTTGGGTTGTGCCTTGGTGCAAGGGACATACCTAGAAATATTAGACAATATAGAAGCTGGATCTCGAAATGGCTCCCAGGAGGGAATGCTTTCTATACCTGTGGCTGTGCAGCTATATGCTGGGCCATTTGGAAGAGCCGGAATAAAGCATGCTTTGACAAGAAAGTAATCAAGAGTCCGGTTGACATCATAATGCATATTGGCTCTTTTTTGAAATATTGGGCAGGGGAGGATCCTTGAGGGGGTGCAAGCACTGCTGGCCTGCGCTCACAAAGTGATGGCACGTCAACCACCAACCTCGACGACCATCAGGATGCTTCCCGCAGCAGAAGACACAACTCCGGAGGATGACGAGTGAAAAAGCTGAAGCAATGGTTCGACAAAGGCGCTAGTGGCGCCTCTGGGGACTTTGAAGAAGGAGATGACCGTTTAGTTTCCTTGTTAGCGCTCGAACGCTTGGGAGGTTATTTCTGTATGCCTGGGAACCCTGGATTAACTACTGTAAGGCTAACCTGAATCAGGCTAGCTGTTACTCTTTTCCCTTCCACTTTCCCTCCTTTCTCCCCTACTCATACTTCTTTGTTCGTCGGTTCTTTTGCCGTTCGGAACTTCTGTATTTCCGTTTGGTTGAATGGAAATGGGGGAATCCTCGTATCGAATTTTTTTTTTAATTGTTCCTTGAATACAAAAATTTATTTCGGAACAAAAAATTATTTCGAAACAAAAGATAGTTATTGGACCTTGTGTGATGATTTGACTTCCAGTCACACGTGCGACTCTTAATATTTGCGTTGTAATGGCCCCATGTGATGGCCCCCTGATTTCCAAATCTGAGCTGTTATGTTAATCTATTTTTTTACTGTGTTCTTCTATTTGAGATGAGATATATTCTTAATTTTGCACTCATAAATCTCTTGAACTGATGCTGGGCAGGTTATTCTTTTCTAATATTAGTTATCATGGATGCCAGGTAGTCTTAGCCCCTGGTTTTTGTCTAATCAATTCAATGAAGTATAAAATATTCACAATTTTCTAGCAGAATGGAGCAAATTAAGCACTCCAGCAGGCAGCACTAGGATGAAAGGGTGCCTTGGTAGGATATGTATGATCCAAATTACGAAGGTAGCAATGAAAACTGCTTGCTGAAACAACTTTCCTTGCCTTAAAACAGGAACATATCCGAATTAGGGGTTAGCTTTAAATAATATTTACTTATTACCCCCTAATTTGGATTGCAATTAATAATTGTGATCCGAAAATTTATATGAAACCCCCTGTTAGGATCTGAAATTTGCCAAAATAGTTCACTGCACCTGGCATCGTCCCCGCTCTCTTCCCCCGTCCGGCGACGTCAAGGGCTGTCTCGCCATCGTGGATAGGCTTGTCCTCTTCCTTGTGGTGAGAAGCAGTGCGGCACAACGCACACGGGAGACGAAGGAGTCATTCCGGAAGATGGCAGTGAGCAGCCTGGCTGGAGGAGGCGCTTACGGTTACGGGTTACTGCGGCTCTAGTATAGTATGCCTCGCCTTCTCGCCACCACCTTTGCCAACATCTGAACTGTACCTCTCAACCTGTCGCATGCCTTGGAACTGTCATAACAATGACATTGTGCTGTCATAAGTAGAGCTGTCTATGCTAGCCGCTTTCTTTACTTGCATATTTTGGAGCATACTGCATACAGATCATATTTTCCGAATTCATGTTATCAAACCTGTCGCTATGTTTCCATGGAAAGCTGGTTCCACTGCAAAAATGTAACCAAACGAGCTCATATTCCTCACGTAAACTGTCATAAGTCAGGATCTTGATAACAGATAGTGCATCGACAGAAACTGCATGCGAAAGACAGGTTTGCAACAACATGCAAATAATTCAGATAGGCATACGGTAACAGCAGAATTTGACAGATTAGAGTCGCTATTGATAGCAAAAAGGTCGGCATAGCAGGTATCCTCGGTAGCAACACGACACGAAACAGAGTAGTTTTCCTACAGCCAAGAAAGGCAAGACCCAACAGTTGTCCTGACGAGCAACCCAGCCTACTCATCCTCCTGGCTGCGGAGCCTGGCGAGCTTGTTGGTGACCACAATATCGAGCTGAGCAGCACGCTCAACAATCTCCTTGCGCTTCTTTGTTGAGACGTTGTGGGCGATCTCGGCGCAGTATGTCCTGTGTGAGAAAAAGAGCATTGCATCAGTAAATGTTGCTGCAAACAGCATAGGATTATATTTCGCAAAAAAAAAAACAGCATAGGATTATACAGGCAAATAGGTCGCAATGAAATCACAACAGTCCTCTTTGGGAAATTCATACCTGTTGTGCATCATGAGCACCTCCAGCTCAGAGACATTGTGCACCACAAACTTCTTGAACTTGTTGGGAAGGTAGTGCCTGGTTGACTTGTCAGAGCCGTACCCAATGTTAGGCATCAAGGTGCATCCCTTGAACTTCCTCCTGACACGGGAGTCAATACCCTTTGGCCTGCGCCAGCTTGGCTGCACAAAAAACAATGACGGGATATTAGTCCTTGCAAACAGGATATGTAGCATAAAGTAAGATCAACAGGGAACGACAAATATAACGACATGGGGTAAATAAATTACACTCAAGAGATATCTTCAAGTAAAATTCAGATGCAGTGACACCGATTACCTAACTATTGGGTGGAGTACTAAGCACATAATGCAGGCAGTAAGACAGTAAGAAACCCAACTTCAAAAGGGCAATAATAATGTTTTTCAAATAGCATAAAGTATCATTTGAGCTGTAGTTAGGAAGGTCAATATACTCTGGTCCATGCAATGATCAAAATTTCCAAAGATTTAAATAGGTCAGAACATCAACCCACTATTTCAATGACATTTAAAATGCAAAATAAGAAATGAGCTAACTGGACAGAACAAATTGTTTATCCAGGACCAATTAAAGGGTTCCCTATTTTTCAGTCTCCAACATGACAACAGTACTCTTGTATTCAATGAAAGATCAATGTTGTTATCTCTAGAGAACTCAATGAAAACAATAAGATATAGTAATTCAGCATTCACAGAAAGCTGTACCTAATGAAGCATTCAAAAGATAACACTTTTGAAGGCTCAAAATGACCAGGAAACAATGGCTTCCCAGTAAGTATCCAGAGGTAAAAAAAACAAATTACGTATCTATGTCAACCCAAAAACGCAAGTAATACTATTCTAGCGCACAGTATCAAACCAATAGGTAAAATTTATCGCAAAAAGGGAAAAACCACTGTCCAGCTCAGACCAATATCGTGCTGCTAGATGAATAGCCGTGGGAGCCCCAAACAGGCAAGTACACTTTGTCAACCAAACAAACAGAACATGCCAGTTTCAAACTTTCCGCACGTTCAATGCTTCTGTTAAGAGCACAGTAGCACTGATTTCTAAACCTAACTAGGAATCTAGAACAAGTATCACCCCTTATTACGCGCTACTTAAATATCAGCAAGGTGGATCTAGGGAGAATCAAACGAGCGCATGTATTCACACGGCAACACATCTATGGGACAAGGAACACATCCATCCATCAGATGCTAAACGAACCGGTAATCTGCTGCCGAGGCAACCCGACCAGGCCGCCAGGAACGCAGCACAGGCTAGAGGGCTCCATTTCAGAGATCAACCAGAAGAGGCTAAAAGCTTCGCACCTTGAGGCACTTGTAGCGGTCGAGGTGGGGCCTCTTGAACTGCTTGACCCGCTTCTTCACGATCTTCTTCGTCAGCAGCGGCACCGCCATCTCTGCTCAAGCAAGCATCAAACAAACATGATATAGCGTGAGGCGAGATCAACGATCGAAGGAACAGGGAAACCAGCGGGGGGATTTTTCGCCGGCGAGGCGCCGCACCTTCGGGTCGGGGAGCGCAGCCGCCAGGTGGGGAAGGAAGGAAGTGAGAGGGCGGCGGAGGCGGGGTTGGGGAGGCGGCGAGGGCGCTCTTATACGGGCTAAAACCCTAGCGCGGAGAGAGTGGTCGGATGGACGGCTGGGATGCGGTCACCCGCAGGCGGACGGTGGGATCGGGTTGGATGGGCTCGTATGGTGTTGGGCTACGGTTTGGTGAAAAATGTCACGGCCCAAATTTGCTATCCTGGTTTTCTGAGTTACTGGGCTGGATCTGCTTTATATTATTGAGCTCCAGCTCCCCTTCGGTTTTGCACGACGCGTAATTAGGCTGGATCCGCACGAAATGGGGGTAGTCACGGCCTTCTATAGGCCCAATTGCAGCCCGCTAGCAGCCCAGTCTGGGTAGATGCAAATCATGCAACCAGGTTTGTTTGTTTTATCCTTTTGCTCCCCCCCCCCCTCTTTTTTTCATATTCCTTCCGGATTTGTTATTTATTTCAAAAAAATATTTCCCTGCCAGTTCATAGCTGAAACCCAGGCTATTTGTTTTCTCTTATTATTTTAGTTTTGATTTTCTTTCCTTTCTCCTTGGGTCACTCTCAGCCACGTTTCAGGACTGTTTAAGATGACTCTGATCCCCGCGTCTCAATTGGCAACAATGTGTTCATGCCACCTTCGTCCTGGGTCCCTCGGGCCCCGGTCCTGTATCCGGATTGACGTCGGCCACGAATGCCACCTGTCAAAACCGCCGCACCGGCCAGACCAAGGCTCGTGCGAGGCTGCAGGCGCAAGGCTGGCGCGCACGTCGCCGCGCGGGCATCCGGACAGTGAGACACAGACGAAGACCGACGACGAACGGACGAAGACGACGCCGGCGCCGACACGCGCGGCGGCGGCATGTGCGCCCCATACCTACGCTGCACGCGCAGCACAGGCGCGGTGTTGTCCTGGGACACTACGGGGCTGTTTGGTTCTCTTCCCAGGCGAGCCTGGCTCGCACCAACTAGCCAGGCTGCCGAGGGTCAGGCTGGGCGCATACAAGGGGTCCATGTGTTGGTTACTTGGATGTGCGTAGCCTGGATGAGTTGAAATGACGTTTGTTTACTTGTACGAGTACACGTAACACAAAAGTGCCAAAATTAATACTAAAATAATAAATATTTTATAATATTATATTATAATAACATTTACTTTATCTTACCAATCCTTAATCTTCTTTGAAACAATTTAACATAATTGATATGCATTAAACATGTGCTAATAATACCATTAGTTTAGCTAATGCCCGCATGGCGTGAGCCTGCATCCCCAGGAACGACCGATTCTCTCGTTTCCCCAGAGCCAAGCTCAGCGGTGCTTTTTGCATCTGGGCAGCCAGGCTCTGACGCGAGGACAGGCAACCAAACAAGTGAATGTTGCATGCGGGGAGCCTGGTCAGCCTTGATGCAGGCTACCAAACAGCCCCTACAGCTTCATCGAACGAGCACGGCGATTTCCGCCGCGCCGGCGGGGACCGACCGGCCGCCGCTCGGCGCGGTCGCGGAGACATTGTTGCTAATCACCGTGTTCGGCAGGCTGGAGCTGGAGTAGTATGAGAGAAAAATACTATTACCTGGTTGGTGGCTAGAGGTTAGAGTTGGAGTAATGTGAGAGAGTTACTTTAATGCTGGAGGCTCAGTCCACCAGCCGAATAGGGTGATTTCCGCCTCCGGCAACTGTGCCAGCCATGTGCCCTGGGGCACCGGGGTTCGGTCTGCCAAGCTAGCTGTAGCAGCTAGGAGCGACGCACCAATGGGTTGCCGCTGGCTGCTGCTCTGCAGGCTCCGCTCGTGAGTCGTGACCCATCTGGGGCAGGGCTCGGCTCCGGCTCCAGCGGAAAAGAGCCCAATCATCTCGGACCTCTCGGTCGACCGCCACCTACCGCGCGGAGCCCCCTGCCGCCGCCCGAGTAGCTGGCTGCCGCCTTTTTCCGCGGGTCGCCCTGCGATTGGCGTCGCCTGTAATCAAGACCACTGGTTTTTCTGCCACTTTGCTTCTTGCTTCCCTTCCATGATTTGGTTTTGTTTGGCTTGGATAACAGATTAACGGAGGGTTGTTCTTCGCATCATACATGGTCTTTATTAGAGTATCAGGGAATATGATGAGCAGAGCAGAGCTGGGAGCTCATCGATTGAGGCAGTGCAGGCAATCATCTTGCGGGAAAACGGGACGGGAGCAGAGTGATCGATCACTCCAACAAAAAAACGCTGACGGATGACGTCTCCGTCCATGGATTCGGTTGACGCATCTACGCTTGCGCTCCACAAGATCGATCTACCGTTCTCCTGAACCACCGGTGAAGTGCTCGCGCCGCCAGCTCAAGGATCCTTGAGTTTGCTGCGAAGCTACCTCCTTTGATCAGATCAGAGGCAAAGCTGCTTGCTGGCCAGAGGTCGCCGTCGACGGTCGACGCACTCTTCTCCCGGGCCGGGCCCCTTAAACACCGCGGGAGATCATGCGCGCGCGCCACGGTTATGAGAAGTTCAGGGCTTCAGGCAAGGCGATTTTTTTACAGAAAAAAAAAAGATCAGGCAAGGCATCGTCCCACCAGAGAGAGATTCAGAAACAGAGGCACAGAGCGCAGTGGCAAGAACTACGTCCATGTGACCGGATGAATGACATGTCTCCACTACAGTAAATCGCTATGATACCTAACAACACCTCAACAACACAAGTACAGCAACCATTTTTATTGCACGGCCAAAAAGAAAGAAAAATAACCCAACAAAAGTAGCGCAGCATTTCCTCTCCCGCCGGAGCCGCCGCCGCCGCCGCCTTCACCCACTGAGGGAGGAGTGATGGCAGGCAGCGTCCACCATCCGGCGTTCCAGCTACCGCCATCATCATACCGTCGCCAAGAGCCCCACCAGCGTCAGCGCGAGGAGCGCCGGCGCTGACACGCGGGCCGTGGACACGGCAGCGTTCGGGGACTTCCCGCCGGACGGCGCCATGGACGACGCCGCGCCGCTGTCGCTGCCGCCGGACGCGGCCGGGCCGCCGGCCTCGGGCGCGGCGGCGGGGGCGCCCGCGGCGGCCTTGCTGCCGGCTAGGACGAGCTTGCCCTTGGCGGCGAGGTTCTCGGCCCCGAAGGCGTGCTTGTCGGGGGCGCCGCCGGTGGCGGAGGACCCGACCTGCCACACCTGGTTCACGGCCTTCATCCCCTTGCGCAGCTGCAGCTTGCCGTACACCCGGATCTTGCCGCCGCTGCCGCCGGCGTCCGCGGCGAGTTCGGTGGCCGGGAACTCGAGCGGGGACGGGGCGCCCAGCGCGTACCCGGAGATGTTGTACGTCTTCACGGTGGGCGCCGCGGACCCGGACCCCTTGAGCGCCACCAGCGCCTGCGCGCCGGCCATGCCCTCGCCGGCCGGGTTAAGCCCCCACGCCACCCACCCGCCGGGCGCGGCGGGCGCCGCCACGAACGCCACGGAGAGCGACGACTTGGACGCGTCGTAGGTCCAGTGCAGCGACGCGCCCAGCTTGGGGAGGTCCTCGCAGGTGGCGTACGTCCGCCCCGCCGGGAACTTCTCGCTCGCGCAGGCGGCGGACGCCAGGCGCGTGGCCGCCGGCGACGCCAGCAGGAGGACCAGGAGCAGCGGCATTGCGGAGGCGGCCATGTGGGGGTTGGGTTGGAGCTCGCTGCCTCGGAGCGCGGGTTGGCCTTGCTGTTCTGAGTGGAGTGGAGCTGTGTGGGAGTGTGAGCTGGGGGAGGATTTATAAAGGGTGGAGTGGGCTTGATTAATAATTATAAAAGTGATCAGGGGGGTTTCAGCATTTGGAGCGTTTCATTTTCATCACGCTAAAAAAATGCTGATGCTTTTGTTGCGTGTGGTAGCCACGAGTTAGAATTTGGAACTGTGCTGACGAAACTAGGATATGGTTTTCAGGTTTTGGTCTGAAAGTAGTATGAATCACTTGTTGTTGGCCCCTTTTGACCGTTTCAAGAATCGAATTGATTTGCGAGATTCGCCCATTACAAACAAGCCCTTCTTTTTTTACCTGCAAGAGCGTGTATTCTAGTAGTGATTTCAAAATATAGGGGTTGTTTGGTTTCGGGGGCTAAATTTTAGTGTATGCCACATCAAATTTTTTTTAATATTTAGAAGTATTAAATAAAAGTTAATTATAAAACTAACTGCATAACCCTATGGCTAAACTGCGAGACGAATCTAATGAGGTATACTAATCTATAATTAGCGGATGGTTACTGTAGTATCACTGTAGCAAATTATGGATTAATTAGGCTTATTAGACTCGTCTCGCAAATTAGCACTCAGCTGTCAAAAAAATTTATAAACAGATTTTATTTAATACTCCAAAATAGTAAGATTCCTTTTGATGTGACATGGACTTAAAAAAAATCCAGGAATCAAACAACACCATAATCGAGTAGATATATATGAAATGGACGCGCATTTTACGAATTTTCGTGATGTGGGTTGGAAGTTGGAACATACTCTAACTTCTATACAGCGTGGAGGGGGAGCCCTGGGAGCACACCGCTGCTCGTGGAGCGACATGTGCTCTGTTCCGCAGGGAGGGATGCCAGACGCGGCCCATGGATTTGCTCCACCGACCTCCCACGGACGCGCCGCCTCGCCTCCGTCTCAGGCACAGGGCCCGCAGAGAGATGCTCGACGTGGCTTGTGGATTTGCCGCGCCCACGTGCCTCGGTCCGCGCCCCGCCGGCGCCTCCGTGCTTCGCGACCACCAGTCGCCGACCGCCTCCGTTCCCTACGCCCGGCCATCCGCCGCCCTTGCCTATGCCTCGCCGCCGTAAAAGTTTACCCTGCTGCTCTGGCGATGCGAACCCGGATCCTCGCCAGGCACGTCGGTCCCTCCCTCTCTCCATCGCCCGGCTGCGCCCCTCTCTCCCTCCCCGCCCAGCCACAGCGATCCGCGCCGCCCTCCGACCCTCGTCGTCTGCTCCTCCTCGCCGCAGGCGGGGGATCTGACCGGCGGCATCCTGGTGGCGGATCTGGTCCGCTCCGCCTCACCGCCGGCGGGGGATCCGACCGGCGGCATCCTGGTGGCAGATCTAGCCCGCTCCGCCCTCCGGCGCCGTCGTCCGCCGAGGTCCCCGCCCCCTTCCCCCTCCTGCTCCATCCTCGTCGCCAGGCCTCCGCCATGGCGGATCCCTGCCGCCCCTTCCCGGGCTCTGTGGAGGAGCATCCCGCGACGTGGGGGACGAGGCGTGGAGGCACGGCGGAGGAGCCACTGGACCGCGGCCCGGCTACGCTAACCCTGGGCACAAAATACCGAGAACAGAATACCGAACCGAAATTACCGAGAACCTAACCGAAATTACCGAAACCGAAATATTCGGTTCCTAGTTTTCAGGAACCGAATTACCGAGGTAAATACCGAAACCAAACCGAGTTTACCGAACTTACATGAAATGTGATAAGTTTCAGTGTTGTTATATTAGTGATTGTACTATTATAGACTACTATATTACGTATTTTGGCACTCACATTTATAGTCATGTGGACTTTTATAAGTATTTATATTTTGCACTATTGTTATCTATGAAATGATGTTAAAATTAGTCTTTGAACCTACTATTACATCCTCTCTATGATCAGTTCGGTAAATACCGAAACCGAACCGAATTTATCGATACCGAATTTTCTCGGTACCAAGTTTTTTTAGGAACCGATCGGTACCAATTTCTGAGGAACAGAATTTGCAATGGTACCGAAGAACCGAACCGATCGGTTCGGTATTTACCGAATGCCCAGGGTGAGGCTGCGCAGGGGAGGGATGGCGGCAGCGGCACAAGGGTGAGAAGGCAGACCGCAACGGAGGGACGGCTGCGACGGCGGGTCTTGCGGATGTTGGGGATTGGACCTTCGGGTCAAGCCCTCACCCTCGGAAATGCTCCCTAACCTGTTTGCAGGGCCACAACGAAATGGAGCTAAGCGCACCCGAAAGTATCGGATGAACGCTGAGAAGCGCAAGCTCGAAGACCATGACCTTCGGTCCGAAGGATATCACCTTCCGAATGCCGAAGGTAACAGATGGCTGCCCTGAAGCGCAAGCGCAAACTCCAGGACCTTCGGCCCGAAGGATTTGGCCTCCACCGCGCCGGAGGTGACGAACGGCTACCTGGAAGCGAAAACTCGAAGATCAAGACCTTCGGGAGAAGAGCCTGCGACCAGGAATGGTTACGACTGGCCGATCGTTGATGGAACCTTCATGACCCAAGCTCCCGAAGGTACCCGAAGGTTATGGTGACCTTCGTCGACCGAAGGCACGTGAGTAAAACGTGAGTATGTAAGAAGGTCGGAGTTGTACACCCTCCAAATGCGTGAGAAGGTCGGATTTGTAAACCTCTCACGTTGTAATTTTACCCCGGAACCGGCCGAGAGTGAGCTGTAAATGAGTTGGGAGGGGGCAATTTAGGAAAACCCGGCCGAGGGCTAGGGGTATAAATAGCCCCCTCTCTCCACAGTGTAAAGGGTTGAATTTTCTGACTACTGTTGGAGAGTTCGACATTTACTTTCATTGCCACCTTTCCTTCTGTTCATGCTCCTTGTTTGGGCATCTACAAAGCAAAGATCCCAACAGCGGCGCCCACCGTTCCAGCACGTAAAACAACCCTCGATGGCCCCAGCGAAGAAGAAAGCCACCGCCGGCACCACAAGCATCTCCACTGAGCCTGGCCGCAACCTCGATGGCCCCCAACCGCAACACGAAGGAGTCAACTCACAAATGGAAGACATCAACAACGAAGCTCCCCCTCACGGAGACCAGTTTGATAACACTGAAAACTCCGAAGCTCATCAACTCACAGAAACTGCACTCAAGCTCAAAGCCCTCGAAATGAAGAAAAAGAATATCGAAGCCCAGCTTGCAACCAAAAAGAGGGCAATGGACCAAGCAAACAAGTTAGCCGAGGCAAGGCACAGGCTAGCAGAGATGGAGGCAGAAGTTGAGAGCTTGCAGAGGGCATACCAAGAAATGCCCGAAGGCTCCTCCCAACAAGAAAACCGCGTCATCCTACAGACAGCCTTCGTTCATAATGAGAACCAAAGGCCACCGCCGGTCAACCTCCCATTTGACCCGACCTCGCCACTCTCAATCGCTCTGCAGCGAACTTCATGGCCGCTCGGCTACAAGCCAACTCAACTTCCCAAGTACAACGCCACAACAGATCCAACTCAGTTCCTCATTGGTCTGCGGCTTGGCCTTTTTCTCGGCCTCCATTCTGTCAAGTGTTTTCTTCTTCTCCGGGCATTGGTTTGTTCTGTGGTCGGAGTCAGATCCATGGAAGTGACAGAAGAATTTTATTGTTGTTGGATCAAATACACTACATGGCCACTACATGGCCACAGACCCAACAACCTTCGTTCGTTGGATCAACAACCATACACTACATGGCCACAGACCCAACAACCTCAACAAATACAGTACACACAGCCTTCGTTCGTTCCACCTCAACCATTCACACAAGCATATCGCCCACCAATGTTTAGCTACAACTACAATCAAAGCTGGCAGCCGCAGCCAAACCCTACAACGCAAAACATCCAACCCACAACCCAAGCTCAACCAACTCAGGAACAGCTACCGCCACCCCCAGCTCTGCCACAAAAACAAGAAAGCCAAACTACAAATAGTCAACCCGCGGCACTGCCATCCTTCGGCATGATCATGCCAATCTCCGGAGGTTCTACCCTGGACTTCGAGAACAAAAGGCAACGCAGGGACTACTTCAGGCAAGTCCATTGCATCGTCTCCGAAGGCCCAACAAAGAGAACTCAGTGGTCACACTCTCCGATCACATTCTCTGAGGAAGATGTCAACCTCATCAGCTACCCACACACAGATGCTCTTGTCATCGAGGCAAACATTCAGGGCTGGAGGATTGGCAAGATACTAGTTGACACTGGCAGTTCTGCAGACATCATCTTCTCCGACACCTTCGATAAGATGGGGATTGACCGAAGCCTGCTTCAACCTTTAGAAATCCCTTTAATGGGATTCGGAGGAAAGAGAGTGAACGCAATCGGCAAACTGTCACTCCCCGTGTCCTTCGGAGACACGGCCAATGCAAGAACAGAGCACATCACCTTCGATGTGGTAGAAATGACGTACCCATACCGCGCAATTTTAGGAAGAGGAACAATCAACAAGTTCGAAGCTGTCGTCCATCAACTATACTTGTGCATGAAAATGCCAGCTCCCGCAGGGGTCATCACTGTTCGCGGAGACCAGCAACTTGCACGGGTCATTGAACGGGGATACACCCCAGGACAGAAAAATGTGCACAACCTTCGGACTGAATCCAAGCCAGTTACAGTCGAAAAGCACCAAGGGGACAGCGAGAAAACAACCTTCGAAGAAGACTGTGAAGTCAAGAAGGTCCCCCTCGATGAACACCTCCCTGACAAAATGGTTACTATCAATGCAACACTAGAGCCTCAAGAGGAGAAAGAACTTCTAGAGTTTCTACGCAAGAACCAAGATGTTTTTGCATGGTCCGCCAACGACCTTCGGGGAGTCAGCAGAGACATCATCGAGCATCGCCTGGACACCAACCCAAACATCAAGCCGAAGAAGCAAAAACTTCGCAAAATGGCAGATGAAAAAGTCACAGCAGTCAAGGCCGAAGTCCAGAGACTGCTAGATGCAAATGTAATTAGAGAGGTCAAGTACCCAACATGGCTGGCAAATACTGTGCCATTCAAAAAGAAGAATGGCAAATGGCGCATGTGCATTGACTTCACAGACATCAATAAAGCCTGTCCGAAGGATGATTTCCCATTGCCAAGGATTGACAGAGTCGTCGATGATGCGGCAAACAGTCAACTCATGTCCCTACTGGACTGTTTCTCCGGATACCATCAGATCTGGATGAGGAAAGAGGACGAAGAAAAAACAAGTTTCATAACTCCCTTCGGCACCTACTGCTTCGTAAGAATGCCCGAAGGACTAAAGAATGCAGGACAATCTTTTTCAAGGATGTCTTCTGTGGTCTTGGAGCATCAACTCAGAGGGAATGTCTTGGCTTACGTTGATGACATTGTTGTAACTAGTTCAGTAAGAAGCAACCATGTGGTAGACCTGGCTGAAACCTTCGCAAGCTTAAGAAAAGCAGGACTGTCCTTGAACCCCAACAAGTGCATTTTTGGAGTGCACAAAGGAAAGGTGCTAGGATGCCTTGTGTCCACCAAAGGCATTGAAGCAAACCCTGACAAAGTAAAAGCTCTGTGGAACGTGGAGGAGCCAAGGTCCATCAGGGACGTACAGAAACTTACTGGGCGGATTGCAGCCCTAAATAGATTCAT
Source organism: Panicum virgatum (assembly GCF_016808335.1). Classification (NCBI taxonomy): domain Eukaryota; kingdom Viridiplantae; phylum Streptophyta; class Magnoliopsida; order Poales; family Poaceae; genus Panicum; species Panicum virgatum. The sequence goes on along the minus strand of NC_053141.1, from coordinate 44,660,816 downwards.
CCCACGCTCTGCAGACCGAAGCCTACCTTTCTTCAAGGTTCTTTGCAACGCAAACAAATTTGAGTGGGGCCCTGAGCAAAGCAAAGCGCTCAAAAACCACCTGCAGAGCATGGTCAAAATGACCTCACCTGACCCGAAGGATGTGTTGCTCCTATACATCGCAGCATCCTACTCTGCCGTCAGCGCAGCGCTCGTACTCGAGAGAGAGAGCGAAGGAAAAAAGAAGCAACTGCCTGTTTATTTCGTATTCGAAGCTCTCGCGGGCTCGAAGCTCATGTACTCAGAGCTAGAAAAAATCGCATATGCAGTAGTCATGTCTGCCCGGAAGCTTCGACACTATTTCGAAGCTCACAAGATAATCGTGGTAACAGATCAACCCTTGCATGACTTGTTCAAAAACAGAGAGGCCTCAGTCAGAATTGCAAAATAGGCTTCGGAGCTATCAGAGTTCTATATAGACTTCGAAAGAAGAACAGCCATTAAATCACAAGTATTAGCAGATTTCATTGCCGATTGGACATCCCCAACATTCATGGAGGACCCTTCGACTGAAACTTGGATCGTACACTGCAATGGGGCCTGGTGTAACGACGGAGCGGGCATCGCTGCAATCATCGAGTCTCCTTCGGGAGCAAAAACAAGATACGCAGCAGGACTCAACTTTGGCAAATTAGAATCATCAACCAACAACACAACCGAGTACGAAGCCCTGCTCCTGGGACTTCGTAAAATGAAAGCCCTTGGCCACCAAAACTTCATAGTCAAAACAGACTCGAAGGTTGTCAGAGATCACATCGAAAAGGACTCAGAGGCAAGAAAACCAGAGCTTATTGAGTACCTTGATGCAGTTAGATCCATGGAGAAATATTTCAAAGGCTTCGACATCGTTCATATCCCGAGGCACATGAACGACGAGGCAGACAAACTGGCAAAGGCAGCATCAAGAAAAGAATAGTTACCACCAGATGTATTCTTCGAAGAAATCAAAGAACCTTCAGTCAAACCGAAGAAAGAAAAACAAATCTCAGCCATCTCAGCCGAAGATTGGAGAGCACCCATAATGGAGTACCTTCGGGGAAACATTGAGTTGCCAAACGAGAAAGAAGAAAAGAAAATGTTCCAAAGAGCAAGGGGCTACGTCATATCCGAAGGAGAATTATTCAAGTCAGGTGTAACCAACCCATGGTTAAAATGCATCTCAACGACCGAAGGAATCGAGCTCCTCAAGGAAATACACTCCGGGTCTTGCGGATCTCATATTGGCTTCAGACAACTTGTATCCAAAGCCTTCAGGCAAGGATTCTTTTGGCCAACAGCCCTGAAGGATGCTCAGCACATAGTGAAAACATGCCAAGCATGCCAAATGATGGGCCCGAAGTCCACAAAACCTTCGGAACCAATTCAGCTAATACCCCCAACATGGCCTCTTCAAAGATGGGGAATTGATCTAGTGGCCCCCCTACCCACAGCTCAGGGCAATTACAAGTACGCAGCAGTTGCTGTTGAGTACTTTACAAAAAGGATCGAAGCCAAGCCACTAATCAACATCACATCGGAAACAATCAGAAAATTCTTTTGGCAGAACATCGTCTGCAGATTCGGGGTCCCAAGGGAGATCACCGTCGATAACGGAAAACAGTTTGACTCGCAGCTCTTCAGAGAATTTTGTTACAGTCTGGGCACAAAGGTAATCTTTGCTTCGGTGTACCACCCACAATCAAACGGGGCTGTCGAAAGGGCCAACGGAATCATCTTCGGCAGCATCAAGAAGTGTCTGTTTGATCAGAAAAAGGGTAAATGGGCAAATGAACTCCCGAAGGTGATCTGGTCCCACAACACCTCAGAATCAAGAACCACCAAGTTCACCCCATTCAGGCTACTATATGGTGCCGAAGCAATGACACCAGAAGAGCTTAAGAATCGAAGCCTAAGGGTAACTCATCAAATCGAGGGCACACCCTCGGAGGAGAAAGACCTCATAGAGCTAGACATCCTGCAAGCTTCGGAAAATCTAGAAAAACATCAACAAGAAACAACGAAGTGGAGAGACAAGAAAATAGTGAAAAAGGACATCACAGTCGGAGACTGGGTCCTAAAAAGGAAGCCAAATGCCGAAACCTCCGGCAAACTACAACCCAAGTGGGAAGGACCATTCCTTATAATAAAGAGCAACAGGCCAGGATCATTTCACTTGTCCGACGCCGAAGGAAATGAGCTGCAGCATCCGTGGAATGCCGATAGCCTCAAAAAATACTACATTTAAGTTTGTAAAAAGGACGCATCGCGAACCTATAAGCGACTGCGGACCTTCGCATTTAATTTCAGTTATTTCATACAATGCAAACGGGCCGTACTCTTTTCCTCACAAGGGAAAACTCCTCACAGGAGGTGAGGTTTTTGACGAGGCGGACCCAGTGTAAACTATCTAAATACAATGAATTTTCCCCAAACAGTGTCTCTCGCCTAAGCAGCCAAAATGGCAAGCTTCGGCAAGCATCTGCATGCTAAACAAAAAAGTAAGTTAGCAAAGTATGCAAAACCCGCAAACTTTGCATACTTATCAACGCAAACGCACAATAAGTGCAAAAACGACAAGGGGCTTCGACCTATCAAAAGGTCCGAACCAAAAAATCTTCGTCAAAAACACACAATAAGTGCAAAAACGACAAGGGGCTTCGACCTATCAAAAGGTCCGAACCAAAAAACCTTCGTCAAAAACGCACAATAAGTGCAAAAACGCCAAGGGGCTTCGACCTTTCAAAAGGTCCGAACAAAAAAAAACTTCGGCAAAAAAGCACAATAAGTGAAAAAACGCCAAGGGGCTTCGACCTTTCAAAAGGTCCGAACCAAAAAACCTTCGGCAAAAACGCACAATAAGCGCAAAAATGCCAAGGGGCTTCGACCTTTCAAAAGGTCCGAACCAAAAAACCTTCGGCAAAAACGCATAATACCAAAAAACCTTCGGCAAAAACGCATAATAAGTGCAAAAACGACAAGGGGCTTCGACCATTCAAAAGGTCCGAACCAAAAACCTTCGGCAAAAACACAAAATAAGTGCAAAAACAACAAGGGGCTTCGACCTTTCAAGTGGTCTGCAACCAAAAACCTTCGGCACAAGAACACAATAAGCGCAAAAAAAAAACAAAGGGGTTTCGACCTTACAAATGGTCCGAACCAAAAAAACCTTCGGCAAAAAAGCGACTCGAAAGCATCGAAAGAAGGATGCCAGAAAGGGGGGAGACGTTTTCTCTTTCTGAACCCTCGGCATCCATCATTCGACAAACCAGTGAGACAACGCCGCGCAAGAAAGGGGGGAGACGTTTTTCAAAGAACAAAATTTGCGCGCATTGCCTCTTATGGCAGCAACTTATTACCCGAACGAATCACGACCACCAAAAGCACAAACCCCAAACCTACGGAATGGGAACACCAATGAACCAAGTGCGAGAAAGGGGGGAGACGTTTTTCTTAAAAAAAATTCCTCGCACTTAACTCCTCGGGTCCCAACACCACTAACGAAGCCAAAGAATACAGGAAGCATTTTAACCAAGTGTAACAAAGCACCTCGAAGGATGCACACACAAAACCACCTCGAAGGATGCATACAACAAAGCATCTCGAAGGATGCACTTAGCAAAGCACCTCGAAGGATGCACACACGAAAGCATCTCGAAGGATGCACACACAAAAGCATCTCGAAGGATGCACACACCAAAGCATCTCGAAGGATGCACCCACCAAAGCATCTCGAAGGATGCACACAACAAAGCATCTCGAAGGATGCACTTAGCAAAGTAACTCCAAGGATGCACACACAAAAGCATCTCGAAGGATGCATACAACAAAGCATCTCGAAGGATGCACTTATCAAAACACCCCGAAGGATGCGAACGAAGCATCTCAAAGGATGCGCACATCAAAGCATCTCAAAGGATGCGCAGATCAGAGCACCTCGAAGGATACGCAATTCTGAACATCTCGAAGGATGCGCAGATCAAAGCATCTCGAAGGATGCGCAATTCAGAGCACCTCGAAGGATGAGAAATAATCTCGAAGGTTGCATCCAGAAGGACAAATCGAAGGATATGCATAGAAAAGCAACCCGAAAGGCGCAATAATAAGCCTAGAAAGAATATTGTACACTTTGAAAATCTTTGGGAAGGTAGCGTTTAGACAACAAAACGAAAATTACAACGAATCACGACCAGACCAGCATAAGTACTCCGCAACGCTGCATCCAGGATGAGCAAGGCTGAAGGCCACCCAACTCATCATTACCCTAGCATTGTTCGCGTCCTGCATTATGGAAATATTTACAACAAATTCCAAGTCCTCGAAACAAATCCCCACAAGCTAATCTTTAGACCTGTGCCCCGGAAGAACCAGCGGCACCATTCCCCGAAGGAGATCTCCGATCCTTGGACATTCGATTATCCTCCGAAGGATGATCAGGAGACGCCTCCTGCACCAAATAGACAAAACCAATCAAAAAACAAACAAAAGACAGAAAAATTGCTGAAAACAACCCTACCTCAGCAGCTGCGGCCGCCAGGGTCCGAACAGCAACCTTGCCAGAAGTTTCCCAGAAACGCTCAAAAAAAGCAGCCTTCAACTCTTGAATTTTCAACACCTCCACTGCCAAACCTTCGTACGGTACATACTGAAAACCATCCAGTCGGGCAAGATCAACTGCGCCGACACGAAGAAGGTTTCCAACAAGCCCCTCGAAGGAAACAGAGGCCGCGTTGTCATTTGCCACGCTCATCACCTCGCCAAGGCCCTCGAATTCCGACTTCAACCAGTCCAGAAGCAGAAAGAAAACTTGAAGACCTTCGACTGGCTTAGGCAAGGGCAAAGGCTCAGCTCCAAGGGCACAAAGAGCCGTCTTGTACTCTTGGTACACACCTTCGGCCCGTCTGGCAACCTCGGGTATGACCCGCTCGAGTTCCGCCATTCTAGTCTGAACCCATTCCAACTCTGTGATCCTACTCTTAAGGGCAGATTTCTCATTTGCATCCACCTCAACGGTCCTCCGAAGGCTCTCTAGAACCTTCTCGTTATCCAAAGCGGTAGACTCCAGCTTCGAGCACTTAACCTTCAGTTGCTGGTTCTCCTCTCTCAGAGAGAGAACCTCCGCCTCAGCCCGCCACAGTTTATCAGCCAGACTCAATCTCTCGCTGGCGCTTTTCTCCCGAAGATCCGCATCTGCCTTAGCCTTTTGCATTAGCATCCGATTGGCATAGGTAAGCTTCTTACTTAACTCACCAACGATGAAAGCAGCGTCAGAGGTGGACGCTTCAGCCACCGCCGCATTAAATCCTGAATTAAAAACAAAATCACCTTCGGGAACTCTAGAAATTGATAAAGAGACAAAAATAAAACAAGACCACAAACCTTTCTCGGGAGGGGGAGTCCCAGTCGCGCCAGGCCCATGCATCACGGCCAACAGCTGTTGCATCGACGCCGATACAGCTGCAGAAAGCAAAAGTAAAAACCCCTTCGGACGCGGCGAACAAGCTAGGAAGTCAGTGAAGGTCAAGTAGGTGAAACTTACCAGACTCGTCGAAGGCCATCCCCTCCAAAGCCTCCACCTCCTTGTCCGAAGGTGGAGCAGAGGAAACTCCACGAGCCTCCCCACCTCTGAGCGCCACCAGTGTCTCACCCACCAAGACCTCCCCCTCCTCGATGTCCAACGCAAAAAACAGGCTGCGTGACCTTCGGGGCCGGAGCCGAGTCCTTTAGGACATCGGCCGTCGAGGCAGCACCCTTCGGCACGGGCGGCTTCGGAAGATCCGCGGGCTTGGTCCCAGTCTTGACGAGGCTCTGAATCCTCCGGCGTTTCGTCGTACCTTCGGATGAACAATGAAGATTAATCAACGCTTTCGCCACCTCAACCCGACGACCGGAACCGAAAAGCATGGTCCCGTACTCATCGCTAAGATCAAAACGGGATCTAAAAAGCCTCCCTTCGGGAACTACAATCTCCCCGCCCACCGTCCCCATGAGCTCTTCCATAAATGAGGGCGTACCGCTGTCGCCCGAAGAAACCTCCTCATCTTGCGCCTTTCTCTTAGCGCTCTCTGCCCGCACAACCGAAACCTTCGAGCTCGAAGGTTTCCGACCGCGACCGCGCCCCCGCGTACCGGCAGACCCGGAGCTCCCCGCCACCTCCACCTTAACCTTTCCTTTGAACTTCGCCTCAGGAACCTCCGAACCTACGTTCCCAGGCGGCGTCATCCTTGGAATGGCGTTAGCCGGGACCGGCCGAGGCTCGTAATCGACGCCCATCTCAGCTAAGCAATGGTTCAACCGAAGGTTCCCTCCGCACACCTCAACCAAAGAACGGTACTCCTTTTTGTTCCACAGCCCCAAAATCTCCGCAGCCCGACGCTCTAGCTCGTCAACAATAATTTCATCGCTGGCACCTTCGGGCCTTCGAAGCCCAAAAAACGGAGAAGTCACTTCGTACTTCAAACCAACAAAGCGCTTGCGCTCGAACCTCACCGGAGACCAGCCAGTGGCCAAACCTTCGCAGCCAGAAACTCCTCGACAGCATCCCGACCGCCACAAACTTGGCAAGCTGTCATGAAAGCTTCTAGGCACGACTTGAAACCTGGCCCTCGTTTGTTGAAGGCGGGCTGATAAACGTGATCGAACATCTCAATGTCCGAAGCAAGAAGGTACTTCTCCTCGTTAGAACCTTCGGGATCGGGGAAGCCAATCTTCGCGTAAAACCAGTATTCCAACCAGTTCCCTTCCCACTTGTTCTTGTAAGCTGTCGAGAGCATAACCTTCAACAGGCCAGTCCTTTTGTTCGGTTTGCGAGGAACGAAGGTGCAGCAACCGTTCTGAACCTCGCTAAGCTCATCATCGTCATCTACATAGACCTTCCGAGGCTGGCAGTGTAGCTGAAAGAGCCTGCAAAACGCATCCACAGACACCTCCCCTCCGAAGCTACGCACTACCCACAGAAACTTGGACAGTGTAACAATCCCGTTTGGAGTGAAATGGTGTAGCTTCGCATTGAATGGCTCCAAAAGCTTCGGCACAATTGGATCCATCGGAAGTCTAAGTCCCGCTGTAAAAAAATCCTTAAAGACTACAACCTCGCCGGTCTCCGGTACAGGAATCAATTCTGCCCCCGGAGGTCGGCAAACCCCCTCCGCGAAGTAGCCTTTCGTAACGTAGAAGTCTATCATGCTCTGAGATACGACAGATGGCTCGAAAAGCAGAGTCTTACGTTTCTCCGGAGCCATCAGATCCGACATGTCCGCAGAAACAGCCGAAAGGCTTTCGCTGGACTGCTGCTGCTGAGAAGGATGCGAACCACCCGCCTCTCCTTCGGAAGCTGCACCAGAATCTGTACGGAGAACCGCCCTCTTAATAAATGCCATAACTACAAAAGTAAACAAAAAAACAAAGTCAAATTACAAACAAAAACTCAAGCGAACCTTCGATCAACCTCGCTGTCTGTTTAGTACGAGCCATGAGCCGCAGTTACTTACACCGAGGAAAACAAGTAGCTTCGCCACGCACTAGAACCTTCGGACAAAACGCTTTATAGCAAAAAACGACGAAGGATAGCAAAGCTCGAAAGGGCACAGGTTTTACCCCCCCTCCTCCGCTTATATAGACGGTGAAAAGGAACAGTTCCAGTGGTAAAACCGAGGAGACGCCAGCCCAAGCGGCGCAATCAGGCAACGACACGTACACAACAAAAACCAACCGTTGCAGCCGACGGTTCGGGAGACGTTTTTCCTCGGGAGCTTCCCGAAGGTTACGCGCAATCTTCTTCATTAACAAGGGTTCGGACCGTCGGCTTCGGACCTTGCCCTTGAGGGGCTACTGTTGGGGATTGGACCTTCGGGTCAAGCCCTCACCCTCGGAAATGCTCCCTAACCTGTTTGCAGGGCCACAACGAAATGGAGCTAAGCGCACCCGAAAGTATCAGATGAACGCTGAGAAGCGCAAGCTCGAAGACCATGACCTTCGGTCCGAAGGATATCACCTTCCGAATGCCGAAGGTAACGGATGGTTGCCCTGAAGCGCAAGCGCAAACTCCAGGACCTTCGGCCCGAAGGATTTGGCCTCCACCGCGCCGGAGGTGACGAACGGCTACCTGGAAGCGTAAACTCGAAGATCAAGACCTTCGGGAGAAGAGCCTGCGACCAGGAATGGTTACGACTGGCCGATCGTTGATGGAACCTTCATGACCCAAGCTCCCGGAGGTACCCGAAGGTTATGGTGACCTTCGTCGACCGAAGGCACGTGAGTAAAACGTGAGTATGTAAGAAGGTCGGAGTTGTACACCCTCCAAATGCGTGAGAAGGTCGGATTTGTAAACCTCTCACGTTGTAATTTTACCCCGGAACCGGCTGAAAGTGAGCTGTAAATGAGTTGGGAGGGGGCAATTTAGGAAAACCCGGCCGAGGGCTAGGGGTATAAATAGCCCCCTCTCTCGACAGTGTAAAGGGTTGAATTTTCTGACTACTGTTGGAGAGTTCGACATTACTTTCATTGCCACCTTTCCTTCTGTTCATGCTTCCTGTTTGGGCATCTACAAAGCAAAGATCCCAACAGCGGAGACGGGGAGCAGGACTTCGGGGCAGCGGCGGATCCGCAGGGCAATGCGTGGGGGAGGGAGAGAGCGGCGCGAATAACAAAGAGAGAGTTTTTTTTAACTATTTTGTAATGTGGGTGCGGCGTAGCGCGCTACTGTCCTATGTCCTAGTTATTCTACTTTGGTACGTATGCATTGCTCTTGGCAAACTCTTGATTTTTCGTAAAACCAAGATGATTTCGCGTCAAAATTGTGGAGCTGCTCCTTGCCATCAACCGTAGACGACGGATTTCTGAAAATGAAAAATGATGCTAAATGAGCCGCATTTTTTTACTGCTAACAGTATGCCTTAATCCAGAACGTGCCGATGAGGCACACCCGGCCGGGCCACCGCCGCACACGACACGGCGCGACGAGACCAGCGGGAAGAGAGACCCGTGGCGCTAGTCCCGCGGCCGACGAGAACGAGCGCTGGAAAGGCACGGCCGCGCGGCCCCCCGCCCCCCCCCCCCCCCCCCCCCCCCCCCCCCCCCCCCCGCGGCGCGTTAGGAGCGTTGCCAACCCACTGCGACCGGGCGGCCATCCCGGTCAGAAAGTCAGGCTGCTGCTTACTTTGAAGCTCCAGTCCGGAGTCAATTCAACGGCGGATGCTCCAAGCACCATCTTTGGGAGGGACCTGACCAAACTGAACTTCCTTCCCATGGCAAGCTCTCTTGGCGGTCCATGCGTGTCTGTCCGTGTGGTGGACGTCGACGAGTGGAGTGATCCCGACGGCAATGGCGAGAGGAGACGAGCAGAGCTGCCTGCAACTTCTCCACCGGGCTCAGACTTCAGAGAGTTCAGACACAGCGAGGTGTGGACACTGACGACGACGAGCTAAACGCTGAAGTGTCCGCTACTCCATTGATCTTCGGCTTCAATTCCCTGCAACTTCTACAGGTTCGGAGTTCAGACAGGTCACCGGTCCGGCGGGGTGCGAACAGCCGAACACCGACGACGCGCTCAAGGCTGAAGTGTCCGTCACTCCATTAATGTTCAGCTTCGTCAGAGCTGACCGTGGAAGAGATTAGTACTCCGTAGATAGCATTAGCAAATCACCCCCTCCTGCCTTTCCTTTCACTTTTTCGCGAGACGGGTGTTGGATTTCTCATCTCACATGCGTTGCCATTAAACTAGTCCTAGTGCTGGTACTGCTGACAGGTAATGTAACAACGGTTATTGCCTGCCTAATTGGTCCAAGTACATGGCGTCGCCGCTGTTGACTGAAGCCGGGTCGTTTTGGTGTCAGGCAGGCGCCGCACATCCACGCATGTCGATGCTGGGCGCCGTGCGCATTAGATGCGGCGCATGGCGACTGGGCGATGGGCGTTGAAGATTGACCCCCCGTGAATCGCGACGGGATTGGCAGGTGACGAAGGGGGTGACCGTCTGATGATGCAACCTTGGCCCTAGGGCAGCATCATCCGTATGCGAACAAGAAAAATCTAATCTAGGTTTCTTCTGAGTTGGATGAACAGGTCCAGTAGGGCAGTAAGCACCTGCATGTTCAATGTATGATTAAGCTCACATGTTCCGGAATGGAGTAGTAGCGTGGATGCAGGAGATTGGGTCGATTGGAAACATATGCATGTGGGAGCAGATTAATGGCGATGTGCGTGTTCTTTTCCAGTCTGAATGGATCTTGAGAAGATCCAGAAATCAGTTAAAAAAAGCACGCCCTCGACTTCGACCTATCTTTAGTGTTTACCATATACACGAACGCAGCCACACAGCCACACAGGAGTATCCGGACACCGCCATCGGCCTATGGCAGCTCTGAATCTTTCAGCCCGTTTTCATTTGCCCCAAAGACTGAAACCCACACAATCACTCGACACTCCTGTGAGTCGCTTCACTTTGTGGACCTGCAGTGTCGTCCCTTACAAAACACATATAATCCCGAGGTACCCATCTACTCTCTGCAAATTGCACCGGCCGGATGCATTTACAAACATGCAAACGGGCAAGAGAACAAGCTCTCGTTTTGGCAGCAACTGCGCCTCGCTCCGGGCACCATACATCCTGACCTCGAGAAGGGCTAGCACCCCGTGATCGCTGGTGCCACCACCCCCACGCGCTGCCAAATGTTCAGCTCGGCAGTCAGATCAAAGCACCGATAAAAAAATTCCCAGGCGACGCATGCATTGGATGGGGAGGTGTGGCATCAGGCTGCATTTGGATTTGATTATCGCGTGCAAGCATGGTTAGCAGGTTTGCGCAGGCTAAGGGCGAGAGGAAGAGCCAAGCAAAACGGGGCAGGATTGGGCCTGCAGTTAAACAGGCAAAAAGTTCAGAGGTCCCTGTCCTAGTGTCATTGCGGCACTAGTATGTGGTTTAGTGGTGCGAGGACGTTGTGTGCAAGCAACTCGATGATCGAGGTATAGATTATAGTAGCAATTGGGGAATCATGTGATGATGGTCATCTAATCTGAACGCTTTTGGCCATGGCCGTGCCGGCGGGGCAACGCCTTTAGATTTTAGTCTATCCCTGCTCGGCCTTGACAGGGTGTGTAGCTAGAGCGAGTGACCACATCTCCCAATTGGATGTTAGAACAAGTTCTTAGATACAGTGTGGAGCTTATTAGAGTATGTTCGGATTAGGTAACGGCTATGCATACACGCCTAGTGTTATCTTCATGGTTTTGTCTAGCATGTACCAACTCTAGACGCTAGTGGACCGGAGTGATAAGACCCCTGAACTTTACTGTACAAAAATACAAAAATCATGCTCCTGAAAAGAAAGAGGCAGATGAAAAGCACTGCTGCACGGACGGTGCTTTCAGGTGCAAAGCGGCTCATGAGTTATTTTTCCAGATCGTAGGATTCCCATCTTGTTGGGTGGTTGGGTTTCACGTCAGTTGAAGTTCACACCCCTTTTTTGATTCGCCAGCCCGGTGTGATCCCCAGCTTTTAGGCTCCATCAGCATTCAGCAGACACTGAAAATATTAGAGCATGTATTATAGGTGGCGGGGAACGGGTTGAGAGCCTATGTGGCTGAGGAGAGAGAAAGAGGTGGGCGTCTGCCCACGCGCTCGCTCAAGCCGACGAAAAGAGCTTGCTCTTGCTGCTATTGGCTCAGATTGTAGGACCCGCCACTATCATCACATGCATCTCAGCCGGCAGTCGGTGAAATCATAAAACTTGCTCTTATGGTGTTTGCGGTTTGGTAGGACCGCTCTGAAAGCCTAAAGAGGTACTACGCCTCGTTTTTTGTCCAGGTTTCATGGGGTAATGCCTGAAATTATGTTTGGACTTTCCACGATTTGGTAAGCACATTGCACCACGCGTGCAAACCTTCTGAATTCGTAATCAAGTTGTCTGCTTGAATTGAGTATGGTTTTTGTCCTAATCGACTCATCAGAAGACAAGATCAGAAATGGTAGTCGACCAAGTCCATTAGCCGGCTAGCCATATGCATCGCCACTTTATTTTCAGCCGAACAGAAACAGTGAGCGTGGTTGAAGGGCAGTCCAAAAGCTGAATTCCTGTATACTGTTTCCCGGCACCAACCATGACTATCTTCTTCAGGCACGGACACGAAGTCAACAACTGATATATGCACGGAGCATTAAATTTAGTTGAAAAAAAACTAATTACACAGTCCAACTGATTAGCACGAGATGAATCTTTTAAATCTAATTAGTTCATAATTAAACATTAATTGCTAAATAACAATAAAAGTGCTACCGTCTCAAAATCCAAAAAATTTCGCGAACTAAACAAAGCTGACACTTAACCTCACCCCCTAGATTCCATGGACCGAATTGTGAAGTGCCCTTTTCCAACCTGTCCTGGAACGTACGCTGTGCTTGTGCAGTCCGCCCCGTGCGGAATGTGAAACCGGGACCGGAGAGGCCGGCCCTGCCTACTTGCATGACACGAGCGTATCCACCGTTCAACCGTTTTGCCGTTTCAAGCCTGGCTGGTTTGACGAAGGCCCCGTTTGGGAGGGCTTCACGAGCGGCTTCAGGTGAAGTCCTCCCAAATGTTTGTTTTGGGACCGGCTTCACGTGTGAAGCCGATTTTGAAGCCATCAGCGGCTTACACAGGCAAGGTGAAGCCATGAAATCGTGGCTTCACGCGGTTTACACATCAATCTAACAAGTGAAGCTGTTTTGCCAAATATTTTCTAAAACGACTCCAACTCCACCAGAAAAGCCGCTCCATCTGAAGAGTCGGAGCCGGAGCTGTTTTCGAAAAAGCAGCCCTGCCAAACACACCCGAAGTAGGGGCCGTGCTTCAACGCCACCGACGTACACTCCGATTCGCCCGATCAGCGGCGTCGCCGTCGGCCTTGGGAAAAAAAAAGCAAAATTGGGCCTCCATTTCCATGCTGAGAAATCTGGTCAGGTAGGGGCAGAGCATAAAAGGTGGTGCTACAGTAGACTGCGTACGACACGGGTACCGTGTTAAATTAGCGTGGAAACTGAGAATCGGAAAAGGAAAGCACACGAGGCTTCAAGAGGCGGCGGCGGCGGCGGCTCGCCGGAACCACCGGGCCCGTCGTCAAGAGAACTCTGAAGATTTTTAGTAGGAGTACATACTAGAGCTTGACTGCTCGGCCGCGACGCGACACGGGAAGTGAAGTAGCTTGCTTGTCCGTGGACTGCACGATGCGAACGGGAAGGTTCAGCACAGGAAGATCCAGCATCAGGAACGCTTCCCTGTCCGAAATGGGGCCGGACCATGACCGAGCAGAGCGCCGAGTCCCGAGATCCCGACACGAGCGACGCCCACTGGCGATCTGCGCGTAGGCTGGAGTTTCTGAACGTTGATGCCAGTAGCCAATTCTCGGCAAGAGGTCGTTATTTGGGAAATTGGACTTGTATTGCACGCACGGCAGTGACAGTTTTCAGGTTCGGGCAGTTGGTGTCAACGGCGGTTACGTCGGGCTCTCGCGCCTGCTGATCGCCGTAGTAGTAAGTAGTAACCTGATCGATAAGGCGTTGATAGATCGCACGTGGTTTTTCTCGCCCTCATAAACTTTTATCTGCTTCTTATTTTAATAAAAAGATGCGCAATTTTTCTACGTATTAGAGTATTAGGGAAAAAAAACTTTTGTCTGCTGACAACAAGTGTCCTGAACTTGTGTTGCAGACATCACGAGCACCTCTTCTAGTGCATGTGCCTTACTCCTATAACTAACCGGCGGTAATTGTTAAAAAAAAAACTCTAACCGGTGGCTATTTCTGCGGCTTTCTCAAAGCTGATCCAGCCAGTGCCACACAAAAGTACAGCCGCCATCTCCCCGTGGCCCCCGTGCCATGCCACCCTGCTGCACGCGCGGCGCGGCGTGGCCTCGGTTTCGAGCCTCCGGCCGTGCAAGCCAAGCCCGACCCGAGGCACGTCACGCGGCCGTCACGGTGGCGTCAGGGCCAGGGTGGGGGTGCCCCCGCCGTCGCTGTCCGGCGTAGGACCAGTGGTACAGCGTACACGCACCATCCAAGCCACCAGCCGTCGTCCTGCTCCCGGGTCTCGGTCGCATTGCATTCGCATGGAACCGCGCGGCGTCGCCACGCGCCAGCCCCAAGCCCCGGGTCCCGCCCGCCCCGTCGCTTTCCCCTCCTCCGGGCGAGCCCCCTCTCGCGCCATGGCCGCGGCGCGCCAACGGAGCAGCCGGCCGGCCGTCTCGTCGTCGGCCCGGGGGCGACATGGACGCGCCCGCTGCGGACGAGCTCCTGCTCCAGATCGACGCGGAGCCAACGTCACAGCTTAAAAAAAAGGGGGGGCTTGCGATGTGAACTGGTTGGTTCAGTCCGTGCCCGGCGCTGGTCTGAACGGCCGGGCGCCGTGGCGGCGACGCCCGTGCGGCGGCGGCAGCTACCAACCAGCCGGACAGACGGACGCGACAGGTGCGTGCCGGTTCTGTCGCCGCCCCGCACCCGATCTAGCGGTCTGGCTGCGCGGCTCGATGAGCTCAGCCCGAGACCGACTGGTGCTTCGCCGTGCCGGAGTTGTAATTGTAACCGGTTCAGCCACGATCCGTCGTCTATCTGCTCCTGCCTTTTCACGAAATCTGGTGGCGCACGCCCGGAACCCGCCTCCTCCGTCGTGTCCATGCTCCGTGACGCCACGGGAGCCTGGTGGTGGTAGGCGCAGACGCGCGCGAGCGGTGGACTCTGCCATCCGGTTGGTTTCGCTTCGTCTTCACGGGAGGACGCGCGCTGGTGGCTAGCCTGCCGCCGGTGCGTGGCGAACGCTCGTCTCGATCGCACGCGTCATCTCCGATCCCCTTTCAAGCGACCTCCGGCGTGCGGCGAAGCCGACGGGTCAGTCGCGGTCATTACGCCGGTAACCTACGCGACGGCGACCGGCGGGGGGCGGGCGGGCGGGACGGACGAACAACCGCCGTCGCTCCGAGCCAGAGCAGCAGCCGGTCGGCGCCGGCCAGCCGGCGGCTATTTCGACGCCCCGACGTGCGCTCCGGGCCGTTGAATCGTACGCTGGCGCGTACGGCGCGCTCGCCGTCGCTGGCAGCGCGAACGGGAGACTACCAGAGAGCAGAGACTGGGAACGGTGGAGCCGAGCGGCCGGTCCAAGCCAAGAGCCACCCACGCACCAACCCCCCATGTCGCGAGTCAACTCCTGCAGGTCGGTCGGTCAGTGTCCCGTTGCCCCGGCGGTGCCCCCCGCCCGCGGGTCAGCGGAGACGCGCCGATCGGTGATCCCCCAGCGCGGCGCGTCGGAACGCGCCCGGCCGGCGAGCCCCGTGAGGTCTCGAGAGGACTTCGTCCAGGAACTCGACAGTGGCTGCTGCCAACAGCCGCCGAGGACGCGGCCGCGGCCGCGGCAGCCGCCCGGGAAATGCATGCGGTCGCCGCGGCGGCCGCGGCATGGTAGTAACTGGTGCCTGCGGGTGAGGGAGGCCGCGCACGGGTACGAGTGGACTGGCCGCGCCCAACCGCCAAGCGATCCCAGGCGACCACGAGCTCCGTGGCATGTGCTCAGATTCCGCGGGTGGGGATGAGTCTGCTCGAGCTCGACTGCTCCGGCGGCCACCTTCTCTGGTTGCTCCCCCCCAAGACGGGGCACCGCAGCTTATGCACGCGCTGACCGGCCTGGTCCAGGAAGCATGGCGTTGTTCTGGAAGGATTTTTTTTCTTCCTTTTTCCATTTGGGCTGCATGGCACCGATTCCGGAGTCGTGCGTGGGACAGATCATGAGAGGAGGAGAGATCGGTTGGCCACGGGTCGACATGTGCAATGGCGCAATGCAAGCCAGAGCTGCGGCGTGTCTCGGCGGAATTAAGGTCAGTGGCGCCGCCGGCCGGCCGGTGTCATGCGTGACGTGGACGCCGGGGCGGCGGGGCCTTGGGGGGGGGGGGGGGGGGGGTTTAGCGAGACGGAGGCCGTGTGATTAGTGATTGCGGGAGGGTGACGATGACAGCGACGCCCGCCCTGGGTTTGGAACTTTGGATGCTAGCTGTTGTTGTTGCGGTCTCGTGGTTGCAATGGCAAGGCCACGTTGCTCCTGCGAGCTAGGAGTGCCCGGGGGATTGCTGCGGATGAACGAAAAAGATGTTCGAAACGGAGCGGGCGCTGCAGGTGGCGGCAGGGCGGCACACGCCCCCGTTACATCTGGGGGCTTGGGCTGCCTGGTTGGAAGCTCTGGGCCCCATTTGGTTGGGTAGTACAAAACATTGTAGTTCATTTTGACCAATAATTAGATGTACTAAATAAAAATATTTTACAAAACTAACTCCACAATCCCTGTGCTATTTCGCGAGACGAATCTAATGAGGCTTTTGACCGCACGATTAGAGAATAGTTACTGTAGCCAATTATGGATTAATTACTATTATTAGATTCGTCGCAAAAAAAATACACACATTTGTGAATTTTTTTTACAAATAAGCTTTATTTAGTGGCTCATGCATTGAAGATTCTTTTCCTAACATGTTTTGTGCTATGCATCCAAACGGGCCCCTGATCACATGACAACGGCCTTTCGGGAGTGGAACTGGAAGCACCAGTCCAGTCTAGTCTAGCTAACAACTCACCTCCTTCCGCTCAAAAAAAAAAAAAACCCTCACCTCCTTATCTCCGAACTAGGGGTGTTTTTTCTATAAAAAAGATTATACTTTCCTTTGTGTTTCGTATTTTACAAAACCATTACACCTGTCATATATTTTTATTTAAGTGTTCTCGACCAAGAATCTAAGTCGAATGCGACCTGAGCAACGGTAGCACGTAGCTGTGGCATCCGTGGAGTGACTATTTGAGTAGCAGTTTCAGCAACTAGACCAGCAAGTTCGGTCATCGCAAGTGGGGAAGGAGAAATATCCAACATATCGAATACAATGGTGCATTTCCTGATCCTCTCTCCAAAATTCTACACATTGATGGGATGAATCATCAGTTTAGCATGCTGCATTCACTTCGGATCCTCCAGTAAGTTACTAGTATTACGGATTAAAGAGGAAACCCTTTTTTTTAATCGATTAAAGGGGAAACCTGAAACGCTCAATGCATGCCAACGGCTTGCTGCCTACAACTGTCCTTGCCAGATAACCGCTTTAAAAAAAAAAAGAGGAACGTGTAGTAAAACCTGCCAAAGCGAGTCACCGGCCAGCTGACCGCGTCAACCCTGGCCCAACCGCAGGCCCCCACGTGTCCACCGTCCCCTCCGCTGCGCCTTTATTAACCGCGCCCCTCCCCTCCCCCCTGCCGCCCCACCACCAGTCCACCACCACCCGGCGGCCGCTGCATCCAAGCTCCAAGCCCGCACCCAAAATCCGCAGCCTTTCTGCGTTTCCCCACCAGAGATCCCCCTTCCTTGGAGCCTAGTGCGCGCGCGCGCCCCCTGCACACGCAAGGACACCCCTCCGCAGCCGCGGGGACGCTCGCCATGTCCTTCCCGCGGCTCCTCGTCCTCTTCCTCCTGGCGGCGGCGGTGGCCGCGCCGCCGCGCCGCGCGGCCGCGGCCGCCGCCTGCGCGGCGGAGAGGTTCTCGGGCAACCGCGTCTTCGCGACGTGCGTCGACCTGCCCCACCTGAGCGCGTCCCTGCACTGGACCTACGACACCGCGGCGTCGTCCCTGTCCGTCGCGTTCCTCGCGGCCCCGCCCTCCAGCGGCTGGGTCGCCTGGGGGCTCAACCCCACCGCCGAGAGCATGAGCGGCACGCAGGCGCTCATCGCCGTCCCCAAGGGCGGCGGCGCCTACGAGGTGCAGACGTACGGCATCTCCGGGTACTCGCTGGGCTCCCCTGGGCCACTCTCCTACCCGACGTCCGACCTCGCCGCCGAGCTCGGCGGCGACGGCCGCGTCCGGATTTTCGGCACCCTCAAGCTCCAGAACGGGACCGGGGAGGTGAACCAGGTCTGGCAGGTGGGCCCATTCTCCGGCGGGGCCATCGGTACCCACTCGACGACTAATGCCGAGAACCTGAACTCCAAGGGGAAGCTGAACCTCCTCACCGGGGCCAGCACCGCCGCCAGCGGGGGGAGCAGCGTCCTCAGGAAGAGAAATGTGAGTTACTCAATTTCAGGCCTCAAGGATTTGATTTTGCACTTACCTGTTCGTATTGAATGCCTTGTGCTTGTTTCTTGAATTCTTTTGCGCTTGCACCGGTTCAAATTCACTCGAAAAAACCATAGAACTCTACTATTGGAATCCTGTCAATTTTTTTGTAAAGAAAATCCCCCCCCCCCCCCCCCCCCCCCCACCCAACATAAAGTTCTTCTATTTGGCCTTCTGCTGCAAATGAGTTCATGTCTGTATGTGTAGCGTTACTGCTACGTGGAAGATGATTTCTCCCACTAAACAGAAAGCAAAGGGATTAACCGCAGAAATTAAGTTTTTTGCATGATGATGTAGTGGTAAGAACGTCGGATCTATTAATTTTAATTTCAGGCTTAGAATGTATATGTATGTAGGTGAAAAAAAAACTCTTGGCAATTGTCCTAACTAATTTGCCCTGCTCCGTTGAATCGACTAAATCAACTGTACCTGTCCTGTACGGCGGACGGCATTTGTTGACTCTATGTTCATGGGTGACATACAACTAGCAAGTTCCTCTCTTATTATCCGTACACTTTGAATTTTGATGCATTGGGGCCGCTATTTTCAAGTCCAGTCAGTTTTTATCCTTCCTTGGTGGGACAGTTCAGCTTGGATTAGTCTAACTGTTGGTGACTAGATGCACATGTTCTTAAGCATTCAAAGTAACGAAGACATGTGCTGCTAACATGCGGCAATTCTATACAATCGAGATGACCGTTGACATATTAATTTCACAATAGTATAATTCTAGCTGTAACTGTAGTGCATAGGTTGGTGCCTTGTGAGTTGTGACAACAGAAGTCTTCAATAGGAAAGTAGTGTTTCCATTTCCATAAAAAACATCATTACTGTCATTTAGCACCGAACAACTGTTACCTTCTGAGTTTGCTTTACCATCCAGTACTGCTGGTTTTATTAAAACATTCTCATGTCTCCAATTTTTTTTTTTATGTAGACCCATGGAGTCCTGAATGCTGTGAGCTGGGGCCTTCTGCTGCCTATGGGAGCCATTTTTGCGAGATACCTCAAGACATTCAAATCGGCTGATCCCGCATGGTTTTACCTCCATGTCGCGTGCCAGCTGATTGGATATGGTGTCGGAGTGTCTGGCTGGGCAACTGGGATTCATCTTGGAAACATGTCCAAGGGGATCACCTATTCAGTTCACAGGAACATTGGGATCGCAGTATTTGCTCTTGGTACTCTGCAGGTACATACACCATGTTCTTCTCATGACACTTGTTACCTGCTTAAATTTGAATCCTCTGCTAACAGTTTTTATGTACATTTACTTCTCCCGTTCAGATCTTTGCGCTCTTCTTGAGGCCGAAGAAGGATCACAAGTACCGGTTCTACTGGAACATTTACCATCACTCCATCGGTTACACCATCATCATACTGGGAGTCATCAACATCTTCAAGGGAATGTCCATCCTGAGTGTCGACCAGAAGTGGAAGACGGCCTACATCATTGCCATCTGCATCCTGGGCGCCATTGCCTTGATCCTGGAAGTCGTTACATGGGGCATTGTCTTGAAGCGGAGGAAAGAGGACAGCAAGACCTACAATGGCAATGGGAACGGCCACTTGCCGGTATCTATGTAATGACTCCATAGTCAGGTCCCCTTTGGCCTGTAGTTATCTTCAGCGGTGTGTTGGTGTGCAGATGTAGGCGGTAGCTCCTGTGATCATAGTGTCTAATCTCTTTTTTGTATGATAGATGTGTGTATACTGCACAATTATACTGGAGATGAGTCATGACTCATGAGTGATACTAGTGGCATTGGTCATTGCCTGCTTTTTGTTCTGTTGTGAGTGCTGAGCTGATCATGCACTTGTGTTCTGGGGCAATGCTATTTGCACCTTTTGCAGAAAGGATGACAAGGTGTACCCAGTGGTTGGTGAAGCTGAGAAGAAGAGAGATACACGTATAAACCCCACTAGTGGAAGCATGATTCTTCTAGAAAAGCGAAACAGCTAGAAAACGTCGAGTGTACTGCTTGCTAAAATGTTTTATATTTTTCTGATCTTCAATCGTGGTTAAAAGGTCACGCAAGAGAGAGAGAGAGAGATCACTGTCATTCAGTGTGACGGTTGTTGGTTTTTTACAACGGCATCAAGCATTCATGCTTCTAGAATGCAGAAACTGCAAGTGTCAACCTCCCCGTGCAATCTGCCGATCTTTTGTTGCTCCAGTTTAGATGTTCATGGCTGCCGCGTTTCCCCCCTATCACCTTAGCTTTTACACGAATATTTGGATGCGTGAGTGTGACTCTCCGGGAAGAACAGCAGCGTGTGCGTTCACTCCAGGAACGAGAACTGGAGAAAAGTTTGTGGCTCTCAATCCAGTGCGAGTCGGTCGCCAAACTTTTTCCTTCGTGGAGGAAAAAAGGCGCGGCGATCCACACGAAAAACGCCCGGAAAGCAGCCTGTTTCCGACGAGAAAAATCCACGAAGCGTGCGACCAGCGCAAAGGCGTCGCAGCAGCAGAGGCCATCAGCCCCACGCCTCGTGCAGATTCGCCAGCCGGCCTCGCGCAGAGGACGCGACGCCGACGCAGCAACGCACGCCGCGGCGGCCGGCGGCAGGCGCGCCCTCCGGCCGGGGGCTGCGGCTGTGGGGGACACGCGCTGCTCGCTCGCGTTGGCACTGGCACAAGCGTGTCGCGCCGCCGCAGGCACCACCGGGAAAAAAAAAAGGATTCCGTGTTGCTGGAAGGGGGAAAGATAGCATGGACCACGCCAAGACGAAGCAATCACGTTTCGGCTTCCCGTCGGGTCGGTGTTGTTGTGCGGCCGTACAAGCTAAGATACCTCGCCGGAGTTTGCATGTTCCAGCATAGCATACATCTCGCAGAAATCATCTTTGCAGCTACCAACTGCAACAATGATACTACCCTTTTCCATGTTGATGGCGTGATGATGATACTAGATAGGATTGGGTGGCTCACGCACGGAGGCAGCACTTGGACATCCAATGCCAGAGGCAGAAACGAAAGTGGCCCTGCCAATCTGGAGCTCTGTCCTGAACATTGCGAGCAGTTGCAACGGGTGCAATCAACACTAGTTGTACTTGTGCCTCCACTCCACTTGATAGTTCTGCTTTCGTCATTCGCCAATATTTTTGTGAGCACCTTTCATTAATAAACATGGTGAGGTAGCTCATATATTTTGCAGTTATCTTTTGCAAAAAAAAAGATGATGATATGTTTTGCAGACATTACTCTTTTTTTTCAAATGGAAAAAGCTTCTGCAGATTTAACTGAACTTTTAGGTTAGATATAGACAAGTTCCACAAGCCTCACTTTCCAGATGGTAGGAGCCTCCCTTGACCCTTGTAATCACCTGCCAACTCAAACCTTTTTCAAATTCCAAAAGTTTTCAGCGGTAGTAGATCCACAACCTAAATGACTACGCATTGCAGCCGAGTTCAGTGAGCTTTGGCCAAACCCAACTACTAGTACCTCAAATGAGAAGCAGCTGTACTGACTGGTGTACACCAAATTCTGACCAAACCATCACTGAGCATGGACTGATCAGTCTAAAGATTTGACCTAACCTAACTGCTCACGAGGATCCCTCCTATTCTATTTTAATTGACATCATCTGTCAACTTGTCAAGTTCAAGCTTCAAACGAAAGCTGTTCGGTTGTCAAGACTGCTGAATAATATGGTTATGTAAGTATGACCCATCATTCAATAGGGAGTTGCAAAGTTTTTTTGGCTTGCACTTGGCTCAACTTCTATCTACCTCAAACATACAAAACATTCAAGTGGCACCTTCAGTTGGCGTGTTGGTGGGTAGAAGGATTTGAGAACTAAGTTTTCAGACCAACTCTGAAGCAATTTGCAGGTCAAACGGGGAGGTGAGCTGTATTGCCTGACAAGGTCGGTTGAAGTGACTACCAAGCATCAAATCTCTAAAAGACGAAAGCCGATCCTGCAAAATGGCCAAAATCGAGCGCTCGCTCGGCCACGTCACTACTATTTCTCTTCCGTACGATTTTGATCTGACGGTCCTAACAGGTAATCGCGAAGTTTCTCAATCTCTCGTGACCCGTCGCCCAACCTCCGCTCTAGCGATGCGGCTACTCAATACTCATTCGGCTCCCTACTCAAAATACTCACGGGCTCCAAGTCCAAGAGGGTCGAGACGCATCTACGTCTACCCACCTGCCAGGAACGAGCTGGTGGCCAGGGAGCTCGTGAGCGCGGAGCTCCTCTGCCCGCGTCTGATGCCTCTGCTTCGAGGGAGATGCAGTGACGCAGCGCTGCTTGGCCGTCGCCCAACCGGCGGCACGGCTGCAAAGAAGATGTACGCTGCCGATCTGCGACCACCCCTACTCCACCCGCCCAGCTGCAGACTTCGGATGAGAGTGCCTGCTTGTGGATCGTGGCACCTACACACCATGCGCGTGCTCTGCCTCCACAGCTGTTCCATCTAGCTGACCTCTCCCATCGATGATGCTGGAGGGCATTCGGGAGTGCCGAATATGCAGGAAGTTGAACATTTCGAGCTCCTTGTAGAACATGCGTTACGGTCGGATGACTCTACAAATCTTAGAGACACACAACATATCCATTACAGTATTGTGTGCTTGCTATTTTCCTACCGTAGAAACACCAGCTAAACCAAACGGAGGTTTCTAGTGACTCATGATGAGTGCGATGGAGAGAAGTCTGTGGCTCTGTTATAGGAGCAGCTCAGCAGCTGCAGTTCTCGCTGAGCTGTAACGCAAGTGTGCGTGTGTGCAGTAGCAGCAAAGCATCAGCTCACTCGATGCAACTCGACAGCAACATCAGACAGCTTGGATGCTGCTTTCAGGTTCCCAACAATTCTGAACCGAAAGCCCAGTATCAGTTGAGATTGAGCTGTAACTGGGCTGTGGAATTGAGGGGGGGACGAACATTTCTGGTATAGGTTCTGCACCCAAAAAAAAAAGAAAAAGAAAAGAAATCCCATTGACCAATGACACATGTTCTGAAAAAGTGTAGAAACCACGCTACGGTGATGCAGTAAGTATGTATACAGACTATTGACCAATCAGAGCTCAAATTTCCTTTTTACAATTATACTCACTCTCTAACAACATAATTTGCTATTTCAATTCCACATGTACTACTTCAAAATAAAAACGGAAACCCAAACTTAACTACAGGTAATTGCTATTTGCTAGTAACTATGCATCTCTTCTTTCTTCAAAAAAAAAACTAAGCATATCTTCTTTCTTTTTTTGTCCCTTTTTTTTTGCTACACAAAGAATGGTGAGAGATCAGGAGGGCATATGTACACAACAGGATGACAAGCAGAGCCATTTCTGCCCCAACTTAGGCAAGAAAAATCTGAGCTCCACCGGGCTAAACACTTGGACAGAAGAACTACAGCATCAAAAGAAAGAAACTGGACTCAATTTTACATGTTCCGTTTTGGCACATCGCACAAGTCATGCACCTCTGAGCTGCCAAAATTTGCAAAGTCAGAACGTTGTAAGTGATTCGATTGGTTATTCTTGGAACCTGACACAGCATCACTGGGTGCGTTTGTAACAGGTGGGGTAGCTGAGGGCACTGGACAACAATGCCGGACATTGATCCTGTGTGTGATGGTCTCAGTCGAGGCGCTGCCTGTGACATTAACCAAAAGAACAGCTCCCATATCTCTAGTGGCTTCGCACCACCAGTTTTGCTGTACACCGTCAAAACATTTTTCTTTTGTGAAGAAGTCTTCGTGATGGACTGCAACTTCCATCGTTTCCCCTGGTTCAATGAGACCGACTGACGGTTGAACCTATTTAACATTACAGGGTCAGATAAGAATTTATCATTATTCTAAAAGCCAGAGAAGGTATAATAAGATGGAATAACAGTAGGAAAAAAAGAGAAAAATTCTTTTTAAATATACATTGCTGTATTTGCATAGTGGTTTGGTTCAATGGTATAACTTTGCAAAACAACTATTCAAATAAAATGGTAAAAGCGAACCAAACATGAACATCTCTGTAACTGTTTTGGTACAAGTTGATACAATTTGTATTAGATCAGATTTTGCTTCTCTTAGAATGAGAAAAAACACGAATTGTTCCCAAGAGAGCTTCAGTTAGCAGAATGTGCCACATATAAGAGTAACACATGGTCCTGGTTCTACAAATTTTCTGTTTATAGAATTATAATACATCCCCTATAACTACAAATGGCCTTCAGGACTGAATGACTAATAGGCACAATAATTTCCTACTAGCAAAAGAATGATCAACGATCTGGGTGGAAACAGAACACATTGAATAGAGGTGGTGCACTGTTCTTCTGTAAGAGCTATGGACCTAACTTTCTTTATATATTTTTTCTTAATGAATACAGGCTAAGTCTCACAGGTACCCTGCAGACTAAATGTTGTGTGAATCTAACTTTATAATTTAAAAAGGCCATTCAGCTGAAGCTATGGTATATGATGTCTTGAGTAGCAAGTGCGGTGTGGCACAAGGATGTTTGTAGGACCAATCATTTCTTTAAAAAACAAACATCAACGACTCAATGTAGACACAGAGTAAAAGTAAATGGATCAGTTCTACCTCGAGCCAAAGTGGAAAGCCAAAGGAAGCCCTTGGAGGAAGCTCAGATTTAGTTCCATCGTGCTTTGTGATTGATTGGCCTTCACAAAGGATTTCAAAAGCAGCCTTACTTGTTTCACAATTATTACTTATTCTAAGGATAACATCTTCTTGATTTTCCAATATAATGTTGTTTGTGCTGACGATAGTATCTGGAACAATATGTGACTTCCGAAGCAAAGAGCACACTTTTTCATCATTGGATTCGATTATTTTTCCAAACTCTTGTCTTCTTACCAGCTCATCTACTCTTGCAATATCAACGCTAAATGTACACCGCACTGGCTTATGATCACTATCTGTGACATCCATGCAAGCTTCGTACCTACCAAAGGAGCAAAAACAGTATATCAAGTCTGGCCGAATATACTACAAAAGGATCAAATAAGCCCTGTAATTCTCTCCCTCAAAACAAAAATTAAAAAAATTCAAAGGCTAGATTCTGCATAATCTTACGCTGTAACTGCAGCAACAACAGGACAGTCTAATGAGCATTCAGCTATTGATACAGGACGACTATCTCGATACAGTATCCTATCACACCAAGCAGGTATTCTCTTCTTCTCGCCTGAATCATAACCTACATGGAGTTGGTGGAATAAGTTCAACTCTGAAGTACTCTGTATAAATCAACTGGGACGCACACAAAAAAAAAAGAGAAAAGAAAAGAAAAGAAAAGGACATCCCATGTAAGAAAAATAGATTTTTCTAACTGGCAAGTACTTAAAGAATAAAAGAGAATACCTGAGAGACCCGGTTGGTTTCTTTGGAACTTGTAAGTTGGAGGAAATCTGATAGGACCTTCACGCATTCCTTGGAACACATTTCCCGCCTTCATTTCTGCTCGAAGTTGATCCCTTTCTCTAAGCCAGTCAAAGCTCCTCTGAGAGACCATATCCCTTGCTTCATCATAAGTGATGCCATCAAGTCGGTAGTTGAAATCACCAAGAAAGACAACCATGTCAGCTTCTGCCAGCTCAGGTATATCTTCATCAGCTTGATTTCCGTTTGCCTGCCATTATGACAATATGCACTCATAAATACACATAATTTCCATAAGAAAACCTAGCCAGTTCGGTAACAAAGTTTCAAGATCACATACACTTGCTGCTTTATGCAACTGAACTGATGTCGCAGAAGCTGTAGTAGAACAATAGAGAAAATGTGTTACAAATGCCATGTGTCGTAATGTAATAAACAACAATACTTTCAAGAGGGAATTTGACAACAAAATACCTGTAGAGCCATGAGGTTTGTTAAAAGACATTGTCCGATAAACGTGGTCGAAGTCAGCATTACGACGGCTAACATTTTCTTGATGTGCAGCAAAATGATTACTCACGAAACATATCCTGCGATCATAGACTCTTATTCTTAATCCCACACCACCCTGCAAGAAGTATCACCTGTTATTTATACATTGCCAAATGCAGATGAAATTTGGAGCACAACTTAGTCAGATGTGAATATAATAAGAAACTACTGGTTTCCAATATATTATTAGCTTGACAGGGTTTTTTTTTTCCTGCCAATTGCTGAGGTTCCAACCTTCCATATTAAGTGTTACTAGTTGAATTCTTTCATCCTAACACATGCAGAAAAAAAACTCCATTGTAGAAGTATAAAAGAAGGAGCACATTTTGATTCTTTTAACTGAAAACATATTCCATCACTCAAATAAATGTGTGTGGACACTTGCTGCTTCCCCTTTTCCAGCAGAAACATTTGTTATTTGATATTACACAGAACGAAGAGCCTAGGGGCTGGTGAATGCTACTACATACATGAAAAAAAATGGTAACTGTTACCTTCAAGACAAAAAAGTGAAGATGCCTCAACAATCACTTACCTTGTTGCCAATAGCTCGTCCAAAGCCACATGGCACTGCAGCAGCATCAACATCACCAACATGTGGCTTAAGGTCATTCCTTGCCCTTCAGATAGTCATAATGTAAAATTTGTAAAGATCATATGAGACAAGTCCGAAAGTACAAATGTCTAATAATCATGTGATCAAATTATTAAGAAATGATTTCATAAATAGTAAGTACCATGCAGCAATAAGTAATCCTGCCAGCTGCCTCGAACCAACTCGGTGGAAGGATATCCCCTCATCAAGTGTCTTGCCAATATTGTCTATCCACCACTGTCCATTGGCACTGCCCTCAAGCCCTACCTAAGGCCATAAACAAGATATTTTGAATCTAATATTTACCTTAGATAATTTATACCAAAAGAGCAGTAAACAGTACTACAGTAAAAGGTGGTAACTGATAATGTTCACACATCTGAATTGGACTGAAAGCAGCAGGAAAAACATAAAACATATAGTAAAATGATAATGCATAGGGAAATTGTACACCTAGTCATTTTTCCTTTCAGTTCTCGGAGGTAGAATCACACATCAACAATCCAAGTGCATAGTAAAAGAGAAGTCAATGAACTAGAGTTTAGTGATGAAACCCAACATTCCTTCCTATTGACAACATCAAGAAGAGTGCAAAAAAAAAGGTATTATTGAATTGTGGTACAAACAAATACAGATAAATCATTGGATGCTGAGTATTGGAGAGAATAATTGTCTTGTATTACTTCAAACCCTAGATGGGTGGGTATATATAGACCTATACATGGGCCTCCTAATGAGCCACTATACATGGGCTCAATATACTCCAACACCCCCCCGCAGTCTGAACTACCGGCGCAGCGGTGTTCAAGTCTGGACAACAAGAAAGCCAACACCCTCCCGCAGTCTGAACTACCGGCGCAGCGGTGTTCAAGACTAGACAAGAAGAGAGTACAAATAGAGTACAAAGGACAAATACCCCCCGCAGCCACAACTAGCCACCGGCTACGTTGAGGATGGAGCGAAACTCCGAGAAGATCGAGGAGGGCAGTCCTTTGGTGAAGATGTTAGCAAACTGGGAGGTAGTCGGTACATGGAGTACCCGAACATCGCCGATGGCGACTCTGTCGCGCACGAAGTGTAGGTCGATCTCCACATGCTTCGTCCGCTGATGCTGGACGGGGTTGGTGGAGAGATACACGCCTCCGCCACGCCGTTAGCGACAGCCCGGTACTCCGCCTCGGCACTGGAGCGGGAGACAACCGGCTGCCGCTTGGACGACCAGGAGACCAGGTTGCCGCCCAGGAAGATGGCGTAGCCGGAAGTGGAGCGACGAGTGTCCGGGCAGCCAGCCCAGTCAGCGTCGGTGTAGACCACCAGCTCAGCAGAGGACGAGCGGTGAAGTACCAGGCCGAGGTCCACAGTGCCACGGACGTACCGGAGGAGATGCTTCAGCGCAGCAAGGTGTGACTCCCGAGGATCATGTATATGGAGACAGACCTGCTGAACAGCGTAGGTGAGGACCGGTCTAGTGAAGGTGAGGTACTGCAAAGCGCCGGCCAGACTCCGGTAGGCAGTAGGATCAGCCACCGGATCACCTAGATCAGCAGACAGCTTCGCCTGAGTGTCGACAGGAGTGGAGCAGGGCTTGCAATCAGTCATCCCAGCCCGCTCCAGGATATCGAGGGCGTACTGCCGCTGGTAAAGGAGAAGACCAGACGGGTGAGGCTCAACAGTGACGCCCAAGAAGTGGTGGAGCTGACCAAAATCCTTCATAGCGAACTCTTACTGTAGAGAGGAGATGCCACTCTGAAGTAACTGCTGACTGGAGGTTGTGAGCACAATGTCGTCGACATATAGCAGCAGATAGGCAGTCTCATCCCCACGGCGGTAGACAAAGAGAGACGTGTCAGACTTGGCCTCGGTGAACCCCAATGTCAGCAAGAACGTGGCGAACCGAGAGTACCAAGCCTGAGGAGCCTGCTTCAGTCCATAGAGAGACTTGTTGAGCCAGCAGACCATATCCGGACGACTCGAGTCCACAAATCCCGCTGGCTGAGAGCAGTATACAGTCTCTGACAAGGTGCCGTGAAGAAACGCATTTTTCACGTCCAGCTGGTGCACAGGCCAAGTGCGCGAGATCGCAAGCGAGAGGACCGTGCGCACCGTAGCGGGCTTCACGACCGGGCTGAAGGTCTCATCATAGTCCACACCAGGCCGCTGAGTGAACCCCCGGAGAACCCAGCGAGCCTTGTAGCGCTCCAGTGTGCCATCAGCTCGACGCTTATGCGTCCAGATCCACTTGCCAGTCACCACATTGCAACCAGACGGACGCGGCACGAGGTCCCACGTCTAGTTGGCAAGAAGAGCCGCGTACTCCTCTTCCATCGCGCGACGCCAGTGAGGATCCGCCAAGGCGTCGCGGACAGAGGAGGGTACTGGAGAGACCCACGGCTCTCCCTCGGTGGCAGAGAGAGTCGCGGCCTGGGACGCCATCCGCCGAGTCACCATGGGATGGATATGCCGAGGATCCCGATGGATGACCGGCGGGTGGTACACCTCCGGCTCGGCTCGAGAGGGAACCGGAGGAGGCGGCGGTGGCATCGCAGGAGCCTCCGGAGTAGGAGGCGGCGCCAGTGTCGGCGCCGAACGACGCCGGTACACCAGCACCGGCTCAGCGTACCGCTGCGGCGCCGGGCTCGTCGTCGAGCGACGCCGGTACACCTGCACCAGCTGAGCGTACCGCTCAGGTGCAGGTGAAGGCACCGGGGCTGCGCGTGGCGCAGCGGGAGACACCGGGTCCGCGCGCGGCACGACCGGAGGTCCGAGGGCCGCGTGTGGCGCGAC
The DNA here is from genome assembly GCF_016808335.1 of Panicum virgatum. Classification (NCBI taxonomy): domain Eukaryota; kingdom Viridiplantae; phylum Streptophyta; class Magnoliopsida; order Poales; family Poaceae; genus Panicum; species Panicum virgatum. Next base: position 44,631,415 of record NC_053141.1, on the reverse strand, counting down.
CGCGGACACCGGGGCCGCACTCGGCGCAGCAGGGATCACCGGAAACGGTGCCGGCGTCCCGGGAAAACCTGCAGGAAAAGGACAGACAGGTAACGGTGGCTGAACCACCGGGTCAGTCGGAAACAGAGACGCCAGCTCGTTGTCAGGAGAAGGTGTAGAGGAGGTAGAGTAGGGGAAATCCGACTCGTCAAAGACGACGTGTCGGGAGATCAGAACGCGGCGAGAGATGAGGTCAAAGCATCGGTACCCCTTGTCGGTGTGGAGACTCTCAGTCCAGAAGCGCGGGGGCCGAGAAGCCTGGATCAGAAGGGTGCGCACAACGTCATTCGTCGTGCGAATCATCCGCTCAGCCTTGCCGTTCTGAGGAGGTATACGGACAAGACATACGTAGCTGAACACCCCGAGACAGGAAGAAGGAACGGGAGGTGGAGTTATCGAACTCCCGCCCGTTGTCACATTGGACGGCCTTAACGGTGAGGCCGAACTGAGTGGACACCCAGGCAAAGAAGTGGAGGAGGGTGGTGAAGGTCTCAGACTTGACGCGCAAAGGAAACGTGCAAGAGTAGTGCGAGAAGTCGTCGACCACCACCAGATAGTACTTATAACCAGAAAGGCTAAGTACAGGAGAGGTCCACAGGTCACAGTGAACAAGGTCAAAGGCATGCGTCGCATGCGAAGAAGATGATGAAAAAGGGAGCCGAACATGACGACCGAGCTGTCACGCATGGCAGAGGGGCTCAGCAGGAGCCATAGTACCAGGAACATCGGTACTACGACTGAGCTTTGCCAGAACGTCGCGGCCAGGGTGACCAAGACGGCGGTGCCAGGTGGTGGGAGACGGCGTCGTGGCAAAAGCGGCAGACCAAGACGGCCAGGGCGAAGAAGAAGACGAGAGTGGTGCAGCGGAAGAAGGAAGGCGAAGGGTGTAAAGGGGCCCCGTGCTGTCACACCGGAGTAGCGGACGCCGGGAGGCCGAATCCTTTACAGTGAGGCCAGAAGAATCAAACTCGATGGAACAAGAATTGTCAGCTATAAACTGACGAATGGAAAGAAGGTTATGAACCATCTGATGAGCAATAAGAACATTGGTAAGACGAAAAGAGCCAGGAGCAGAACCCACGGCGGTGACAGAAAGGTAAGACCCGTCACCAACCATGATGGAAGAAGGACAAGAGGGGTGTGGGGGTCGGACAGAAGAGAGGATACCGGCATGTGGGGTGGGGTGGAAGGAGGCACCCGAGTCGGCGATCCACTCGGTGCTGACCTGCGGCGCTCGCCCCATGGCGCTGAAGGACTGCACAAACAGGGGAGCAGCAGCGGCGAGCATGGCCGCCGGCTGCGGCTGACCCTGAAACGGCCACATCGGGCCAGGAGCAGGAGTGGGAGCCGGAGTCGGGGTCAGAGTGCCCCGACGGCCTCCACCAGTACCACCAGAGGTAGCACCGCCAGCACCACCACCATGTCCGCTCCGACGACGACGCTCGCGGCCTCCCCCACTCCCGGTCTGGCCAGTGATAGGAGCACCAAGGAGGGGGTCGGTCCGGGATCTAGATCCAGAGGGCGGAGTCTGGTGGGTCTTGGTGGCGAGGAGGGCCGCGGCGAGAGCAGCTTCGGCCGTAGCAGCGCCGGCGGCGATCGGCTGCTCGCTGAAGGCGGCGGCGGCGAATGGCGCGTCCGCGGGGGGCATCCCGAACGCAGGCCATGCAGCGGCGAGGGAGGCAGCGGCTCGCGCGGGGTCCCTGGGCGCGACGGCGTGCGCGATGGCAGCCGGCGCGGATGCTCGGCGGCCAGGGCGGCCGCGAGGCGGGCGGCGCCGGCGGCTGGCACGCCCGCGCCCGCAGCCTCCGCGCCGTAGGCGGCGGCGGCGCTGCGTGCGCCCACGGCCGCGGCGCCCGCACCCAGGGCGGCGGCGGTGGCTGCAGCCGAGTTGGCGGCGTGTGCGGCGGCACCCGCGGCGCGCCCGGCGCCCGCGGCGGCTACGGCGTGCGCGGCGGTAGCACCCGGAGCGGCGCCGTGGAAAGCCAATCCGGCCAGAAGGGCGGCGGACGGGGCCTGAGGCGCGGGCGCGGGCACGGGCAGAGGCGCCGTGGGCGCGCTCCTGGACGCGCTGGACACCCGGTCCGACGGCGGCGTGGCGACAGGAGCTGGCGGCGTCGGCACAGCAGTGGCTCGCGCAGCCATGAAGGTGGCAGGGGAGGCGGGACCCGCGCCGAGAGGAAGGACGCCCGTGGCTGGAGCCAGCGGGCGCGGGGCTCCCAGAGCAGAGGCTGCCGGGATCCACGCAGAGGCAGGGACGGCAGCGGCCAGCGCGAGGGCCTGCGGAGGTCGAGCAACACCGGCGCCCAGACTACCCAGAGTAGGGGAGGCGGCGGCCGCTGCACCCGCAAGCAGAGGGGAAGGAGGAGAGGGGAGGGCCGCGGGATCCGCGCGGCGGCCCATCCCAGGCCGCGGATCCGCACCATGGACCCGGGCGGCGGCGCGCGGGCCCTCCACCGGCGGCAGCGCGTCGCAGGCCGCGGGATCCGGGCCCGCGCGCGGGCCAGCCGCGTCGGCGGCGTAAGGGGTGGCGGCGCCCATGTAGGAGGTCACGGCGGCCGGCGCGGGCGCGGCTGCCGCGGTGGAGGCCCGGGCGACGGCGGCGTGGCGCGGCCAAGCAGAGGAGGCGGCGGCGTCCACGGCTTGGATCCAGGCACCCGCGCCTGCAGGAACAGAGGAGTGGACCGGCGCCGGCTTACTGGAAAGGGAAGGGAGGGAGGAGAGGGGAGGGAAGGAGGAGAGAGGCAGCGGCAGCACCAGTGGCCGGCCGGCCATGGCGCCGGCGGCGGCGGCGGCGGCTGGTGGTGCCAGCGGCTAGAGGAAGGGAGGGAGAGGTAGGCTAGATACCATATTGGAGGGAATAATTGTCTTGTATTACTCCAAACCCTAGATGGGTGGGTATATATAGACCTATACATGGGCCTCCTAATGGGCCACTATACATAGGCTCAATATACTCCAACACTGAGGACCATGGACAAGAAAATAGACAAGTAAACAATACCCCGTCCATTTTGTAAAATGGCGCAAACAAAATAAATAGTTTAGTTAATTAATGGTATTAGATGGAAACATTCACCAAATAGTACCTCTATTTTTAAAGAGGCTATATATTTTGGAATAAGGCAAGAGGAAGTATCCTATCTTAATATATCAAACAGATGGAATGCAGAAATTTAAAATTCTTAAAAGCAGAACTTTTTTTTCAGTTTTTTCTTGTAACCATTGCGTATATGAATAATATATTCCTGCTTGATTGAACTAAAATGCATAGCAAGAAATGAGATAACCAAGGTGAGGTAAAGTAATCTTACACTTTCTTTGGCTGCAGCCATGGCAAGAACTCCAGCACCCATCTCGACCTCTTGCAAGCCAACAACCACTAACCCAACATCAGACAAAGCACTACCCAACCATGACCGAAGTGATTCAAAAGAAGCTTTCTCCTGCGCCACATTCCAAGTTCCAACCAGTATTTTAATGTTCTCTATCATTGTATATGACAGCTCCCTGTTAGCCAATTCAGTCCGTAGAATATCGTCAAGAGGGCTTGGGGAAGTTAGAGGCCATCCTCGAATACCACCATGATGTGCCAGAGTAAAGATGTAAGAACCACCAATTGCCATATTTATGACTGGGCAGCTATGTCCAGTCCATCCTGCCAGAAGGTTACCTTCAACATCCATGACTTGAATAGTGCCACTGGCATAACCCACCCACACCCTTTCTCCAAGTGTCCTTATGCATTGAACAGAAGAACTATGATAATGGATGTCTTGCAGTTTATTCCCGTTTCCATCCCACACAATAATAGATCCATTTGTGCAACCTGACCAAATTGTCCCATCCATTGCTTGAGCCACAGCTTCTATTCGCCGGTTATCTTCCACAAATGTCCCTTTTGTTGCAACTCTGCGTACAGCATCGGCCGCCCCCATCAGGGCATTCCTAGATTTCTGGAAAAATGTGAAAGAACCTTGTGGTTTCTCCTTCTTTGTGGGTTTTACTTTGATCTCTTCCTCTATGAATTGTTCTGGCATCACTGGAGCTTCTAGCCGAGCTAGGTCGACTTGGCCATCGATGCCAAATACTTTTAAAAGCTCCCTAGTCCTAGCATCCCTGTAAAAATAATATGAAAGTAAGTATTGGCCAATGAACTTGAGACAACTGTTGAAATATAGCTATATCTATCAGAGCATACCAAAGAGCAAATGTCATGCTTGTTATACTCCAAATTTTCGCTCGGCAATGATCCGCAAGCATGTGTTTCACATCAGCAGCAGGCAACGAGCACATGTTACCGACTGTAGCGTTGTTCCTAAGGTCGATATAAGCTTTTTCAACCAGCAAGGAAGCCATATCTTTTCCTTCTAATGTCAGAGAGAGGGACTTAGCAATAGCGTCCCAAGGCCATGCCTTCATGATACCCCCTTCAGATCCTGACCATATTTCACCTGTTTCCAAGAGATTGGTGAAGCAATTAATTTGGATAACTTTCAGCTCCGATACAGATCATGGAACACATCATTGGAAATCTTAGCAACAAAAGGACTTATTCGGATTATGCAAATTAGTTGTCGACGAATGAGAGTTTGAGATTTCACAGGCTAATTCATTTCAGTGTGATAATACACCACAAAGGCTACTTCTACCTGCCAAAACTGCTCCAGCTAGTAAGGTGCCAAACGCATCAAATCCATGCATATTCACCTACAAAAGACAAGGGAATGACACCATTCGAGAATAACTTGTAGCGCTAGTATTCTATATGTAGATGTCCCCACCTCATACAAAGCTACAAAGCTTGGCCATAAAGTAGTAAAGTACTCGGCACAAGACAACAATTGTACTGTATACCTAAGGTTTAACGGTGGCAACATGGCCGTCTAATTTGTGGTTCGAAATTCTCATTTAGCATCGAGTCAATAACTATTGACTGTCCCCAAACGTCTTCGCTAAGCTACCACCATTCAGTCACGTGAAACCAGCTAAACCTAAACATTTCCAATTACCGGCACACCTTTTGGCACCAAAAAGGTGGGATCGCCTAATTGCTAGAAGCAATCAATACGAGGCGGAATCAAACGAGATGATCAAGCAAAGCTTCTCACCGTACGACGTGACGACGATGGCGAGCACGGGCAAGCGGCTGAAGGCCTGCCACGCGAGGGCCTCCTTGAACAAAGGCGCATCGCCGCCGACTCCAGCGGCCGTGGCGAGGTCCATGCGCCACGCCCTGATCCTGCCGTCCCTGTGCCCCGTCCACACGAGCCGGTTGGCACCGTCCACCGCGGCGCAGAGCGCGGGCGGCGCCGGCACGGACTCCCTGAACGGCGCGCTCCCCTCGTCCCCGCGGCGCCGCGCGGCGTCGCCGGGCCAGCCGTCGAACACCTCGTCGAGGCCCCACACCCGGACCCCGCACTCGGCGCCCGCCCACAGCTGGCGCCGCCGCGGGTCGCACGCGAGCGTCCGCAGGAACGCGCCCACCTGCGTCTCCCGCAGCGGGTGGGGCCGCACCTCGAGCGGCGGCGGGCGGCCCGGGTGCACCGCGGCGCGGAGCGGCACGCGGAAGATGCCCTCGCCCCCGCCCGCGCCGACGAACTCCGGCAGCGCCGCCCCGCCGACGCCCGCGCCGCCGCCGTAGTCGGACAAGGCCGGCTCCAGCCCGCCGCCGACCCAGGTCGCCGGGGCGTGCGCCGGCTCGCCGTGGCGCTGGGGGAACGTCGCGCAGCGCGCGGGGTCGTGACGCTGCGCCGGGGCCGGGGAGGCGGCGGGCCCGTCGCCGAAGCTGTGCACGCGCGGCGCGACGCGGAGGGCGCACGCGGGCGCGGACTCCGTGGCGCGCGGGAGCGACTGGCCGTACGAGCCGGCGCCCTTCCGCTGCGCCCCCGCCGCGGCCGCGTCGTCGTCCGGTTCCATGCCGGGCGGGGCGGAGACTGGGGCTCGAATTCGGGTTTGGGAGCGAGGCGGGGACGGCGAAGGGGGCAGGAGCGGGAGGCGAGCGCCGGAGAGGGAGGAGGTGGGGCGTCGCCGGGTCGGAACGGAGGCCACCCGTTGCGGGAGCGGAGGGGGCAGGGGCGGGGCCGTGCAGCGTGCAGGGGAGGGCACTGTGAGGGCGTGGACTGGACGCGCGGGTTTATATGGGTGGATGCCTCGTGGACCGGGACCACGGCCAATGGGCAGTGGGCACGGCAGGGTCCCCGCCCGGCTGGGGCGCGGCGGTGGCATGGCAGAGGTTTTGAGCACGCAATTCATATGCTCTGTCCTTCGCCGTAACGACGGAATGGAAGGTGCGGGAGTGCAGGAGTGCGGCCGGCAACACACGTGTTTGAATAATTATGTTGCGATCAAAAATTGTATGGAAACAAAATAGCATATTACTGAAATTTCTCATTATTTGAAAAAATTACAAACGTTTATCTTCCATAGATTAAGCTATTTTCCCCCTTAAAATCACAAGCTTTGAAAACTGTTTCTCATGGTTACTATTGTACACTATGCTTTTTTATCCGGGATGGAGCACGAGAGACATTTCAATCGCTCCCTCCTTACTTCAAATTCAATCTCACTTTTTCTGATACACCAGTTGTACTGTTTAATTTTTTTTAAAAAAATGAGAAATTACTATTGTTGAAAATAAGATTTTATTTAATACCAAATCCACACAACAGAAGTCTCTACACACTTGGGTTGCTAAAACCCTATAGATTCTACCAATATTTTCATCATCACTTGCATTGCGCAACTTTATTTCCAGGATAACGATAAGTCGGTAATCCCATCACACCAAGATAGCCTAGTGACATAGGCTCGACAAAAGAATCCCAATACGCATTTGTTATCTACTACTAAAAACCCTAGTCTCTCCAAATCTCCCCAAACCTAACCGCGCCGAGCTCTTTGTTCCCAATCCTTTTCCAAGCACCTGATGCTGGCTACTAGCTCCAAGCACCTGACAATGGCTTTGCCATCTCCCCGGTCCGTCGTCCACGTCGCTTCTAACAGGCTCTAGACCAGGTCCACCGAGATTCCGCAGCAGCGAGCCCGGCGCCCCCACTTGCGTGATTTCCACATCGGCGGCGGCCCGGCGCCGGCGATCGATCTCACCTTTCCGCCTCCCGGCCGGCCTCTCGCTTTCGGTAATCCGGTTGCCATTCGGGTAAACGAACCTGATCCTGACAGTTGGCTTTGGCCGATTCACCCCCTCCGTGGTCGGTCTTCTCCTGGCGCTCTGAATTTATCTGGGAGCCGGGCTGCTGTCAGGTCAGCCTCGCCGGGAAAAAATGGAAACTGTGCAGGTGCCGACCGACCACCATTAAGGCGGACGCAGCCACGAGCCCAGGACCCCTTCTCGTCTCCCTTTCAAGTGACGGATCCCCCCCCCCCCCCGGCATCGGTTGTTGCCGCCTCCCTCCACGACCGACTCCGATGTGACCGGGCGGCGGCGGATCCTCCTCGCGCTGCGCACCGGCCGGCGGCTTTGGGGGCGCCGATGGCCGCTCGAAGTCTCCACTCGTGGCTGTCAGCCATCGGTGAGTGGTGGTAAAAAGTCTTTGGGAATATCGTGGGGCTGCGGACCTCGGGGGCCGGGGCGCTTTTGATCTTTTTTCCGATCTGGCCGTGACGTTGCCTTGGCATAAGGATGATGCTGCAAGCGCAGATGGCCGAGTGAGGGGCCCTGCTGATAATTGGGAGATGATTTGTGCGCACAGTCCTGTCTTCAGATCAATCATGGAGGAAATGCTGTTATCTTACAGAATTATTGCCGCCTCTCTTCAATTTTTTGATGCTGGAACGGTGACAGAATTCTCTTGTTTATTGGCGCATGTTCAGATAACTAATTCTGGCCGTACAAACAATGGCATGAGTGAGTGATGACATGACTACTGTACGACGATTCCACGTGAGGATCGGACTGAGGCTGTGTTTAGTTCGGTATGGTGTAAACGCAAAAACATTTTGCGTTTTGAATCTTCTCCATTTGAAGCACTAAATGAAGTCTATTTACAAAACTTTTTGCACAGATGATTTGTAAATCGCGAGACGAATCTAATGATGCTAATTAATTCATGATTAATCAATAATTAGCAGATGGTACTGTAGCATCACTGTTGCAAATCATGGATTAAGTAGGCTCATTAGATTCGTCTCGCGATTTACAGCTCATCCATGTAAAAAAATTATAAATAGACTTCATTTAATACTTCAAATTAGCAAGATTTCTTTTCACTTTAATGCATTTACGGTTTTTTTGCATTTACGAGATAGAACTAAACACACCCTGCATTTACGGCTTTTCAGCTGGAAGCAACCTTCTCCTCCTACGGCTACATACCTGTGTGCCCAAAAAGAAAGCGAAAAGGACGAGCTAGACCAGCCGAGCTGTGCGGCTCGCTAGCTAGCTAGAAGTCGGGTACCGACCACTCGATCACCCAGCACCCAGCACTACTACTTTGTTCCAGACTTTTTTTTTTTTTGTCCCGGCTCCCGTTGGACCCGGGACCAAATGGGGTTTTTTGTCCCGGGTCCAACGGCTAGCCCGGCAGGAGGAGAGTCAGGGGCATTTTGTTCCGATTGGAGCCACCAACCGGGACAAAAAAATATCTTTTCATCCCGGTTGGTGGCTCCAACCGGGACTTGGGCCTTTTGTCCCGGTTGGAACCACCAACCGGGACAAAAAAAAGTGCATCTATCCCGGGTGTAGCCAAGGACCGGGATACAACACTCTTGTCCATATGTTTTATCTCTCCCCTCCCTGCCGAAACACCATCCATTAATTCCCTGCCTTATCTTCTTCTTCCCTCCCCTCTCCTCTCCCTCTCCTCGCTCTCGTTTCTTCCTCTGGCTTGGGGATGAGGTCGATCTGTGCCTGCGGGACAAGGCGACGGCGAGAGCCGCGGCGCAAGGCGGCGGCGAGCTGTGCCCGCGGCGGCGCGGGGCCGCGGCGGAGCAGCGCACGGCGGCGGCGGCGGCGCGGGGCCGCGGCGGAGCAGCGCCCGCGGGCCCGTGGCAGCGCGGGGGCGGCGGCGGCTGCGGCGGAGCATTGGCCGTGGCGCTGGGACCACACAGCGGCGCGGGATCCGGCGAGCAGTGCCCGGCGGCCATGGTGCGGGGCCGCGACGAGCTGAGGCTGCGGCGAGTGGAGGCGGCACTGGGCTACGACGTTCCTTTTTTTTCTTTTTTTTCTTCAATGATTCTGGGATTGAAATTGAAATTATGTGAATGATTTGGTATGGATTAATACGCATGATTTGTTTGTGGATTTCGATTGTGATTGGGTTCTTGAATGATTTTGTCACTGAGAATAAAAGATTTGGAAAAGTGGGAGCCTGCATGTGGGCGAACCGCAGGCGAGGTCGGGCCTGCGAGAATTTTTTTATTTTGCAAAAATATCATTTGTCCCGGGTCGTGAGCTGCCGGGACAAATGGACAAGGACATTTATCCCGGATGCTCAATCCCGGTTGAAAAACCGGGATAAAAGCCTATTGGCAATCGGGACTGAAGCCCTATTCTGTACTAGTGCAGCTGGCCAGCTTTGCATAGCGAGGAACAGCCTTCACTCACACTCTACTACTGGCAGTAAAAAAAAAGTGAGAGGAGGAAGAAGCAGCAGCAGCAGCTTTGGTTATCTCGGCTAGTGAACACTCCGAAAATGAACCCACAGGTGTAGTGGTAGGCCGAAAGCCGGGCCGGGCGCCAGCGTCGCCACCCTACCCGTATCCTAATGGCTGGCACCGCCCGCGTAGCCGAAACTAGACCCCCCACGTTGCAGAGGGGAACAAGGGTGGTGGCCGCGCAGGTCAACCGAGCACGCCGGGAGCCACACGGACGTGTCGCCGCGCGCGCGACGCCCTCGAGCGGGCGCGTACGGCAGCGCCGCGGCGGCCGGCCGTGGCTGGGTGCCTGGCGCGGAGGGGCGGCGGGCGTGCGCGTCGCTGTCTCGCTCGCGCGGCCGAGGCAGGGCCGCAGGAGACGCGGCCGGCGTGGGACGACGGGGCCGGGGATGGGCAATTGGGCATGGCCGCTGCCGCCTGCCGGTGCCGGGTAGGTGGAGCGGCCCCCAACTACCAGCGCCACCTGGCTCGCCACGGGCCAATCGCCCGCGCCGGTGGGGTCCGGCTAGCTAGCCGCGGGCATGGGCAACGCCGCGAACGGGGGGGCAACGGCTCGGGGCGTCTCGTCGCGTCGCGTGCGGCGTTGGCGCGCCTCGGGTAAGGTCAGTGGGTGTGGCGTCCGTCCTTGTCCGCTGCGGACCGAGCCGCAGGGGTGCCGGGCGCACCACGGTGATCTCAGCGCGAGAACGCCGGGGAAGCCGACGTGCCGCGCGCAGGGTGGTGCTCCGTGCGCCTCCACGCCGGCCGCCGGATTTAGTTTTATCGAGCGCGCGCCCGCCTCGTCCCCTGGCCGGCGGCCGGGCCTGCGCCTGTCCCCGTCCGTGACGCATGCGGATCCAGGGACGCTCCCCGCGCCACGAGTGCGCCTCGGCGTTGACACCTGATGCGTCCGTGTCCGGGGCCACGTGTTGCCTTTCTACGGGTGCATACGCCATGGAGCGAGACCAAGCGTCCGAGTTGGCACACGGGCAGGTCGTCTCTCCTGGTTTTCTACTAGCTCTTCTTTTGCTAAAGGCCGTGTTTGGTTGGGGGTGTAAAATTTTTTATGGAAACTTTTTACTCTTTTGACCACTAATTAGGGGTAGTAAATGAAGTCTAATTACAAAACCACCTCGACAACCCCCCCGTATAAATCGCGAGACGAATCTAATGAGGCCTTTGACCGCGTGATTAGAGGACGGTACTGTAGCATCACTGTAGCAAATCATTAATCAATTACCGTCATTAGATTAGTCTCGAAAAGTTACACCCATCCCTAAAAAGATTTTGCAAATAGACTTCATTTAGTACTCCATACATGCGAGATTCTCTTTTCGAGAAACGTGCGCGAAAAAAACCCTGTAGTAACTAAACACGGCCAAAGAAAAAGGAGAGAGGCAAATGCGAAACGAAAGGGAGCTCAAGGTAGAGGCGGCACGAGTTGACCAGATCGCCGGTGTATCCCCTTTCAAAAAAAAAAAGAAAGCTGACGCGGAAGGAGACGATTCCGTGCACAACTCAACGTGGCCCTCGCTGATTAGCTCCTGCAAAAATGGCATCTGCGGAGTCAATGCCAAGACTTGGTCGTGGGCTGAGGAACCCACAAGCTAGAAGAAAGATTGGATCAGATGACAATATATATTTTCCGATCTGGGGAGCTCGCCTGATGCTGCACGTATCGCGTTGTCTCGAGCTTAACCTGCCCGAATAAGCTAATGAGAACCTGCCATGATTGGTTAACCGAGGACGGCGACGACGACGACGTGATGACCACAGCAACGCAACGCAGATAAACAAAGCCTTCTCAAGCTACTACTACTAGTAGTAGTAACCACCATATTATTATTCAGGCCCTGAATTTCAGGGTGCCGATCCAAAATGAGATGATGAGCGGTTCTGCTGCGTGCTCGATCGACCAACAAGCGGTGCAGATGTTGCTACGGAATGATGCTTTGCTCATCCCGTCATCCGTGGCGGTGGTTGTTGGATCTATTTGCGTGCAGGCATTTCGTCATGTCAACCTGCTTATCGATCTCCTGCCATCGTGACATCATTGGGCGCGGACAGACTGAGTAAATGGGTAGCAATTCTCTACTGACTACACTGCTGCTAACAAACGGGCAGTGCAGCAACTCTGACCAGCCCGTTGACGATGATGCTGTGTCCTCGACGTGTGGGTTCGCGGTTTTATGGAACACAAAGATCCACCGTGTAGCGCCCTAGCCGCACCATCGTCAAGCCACGCGCCCACGCACGTGATGCGACGCGAACCGGAAAAGGGTTGTATAAGGTCTAGGCACGGCGACGACGCCAAAGGGCATGCGTGCGGGTCGCGGCTGATTTATTTTACGATTGATTTCTTAATATGGATTTTATTATGTTTTTACGTTCTCATCATGATCGAGTCCGTTTAGGTTACGATATAGTCTTGGTGTTCGATTCTTACTGTATAATTTGGATCCAACCATCAATAATACATGTTGGATCTAGTTTTTAGTGGAAAAGACTAAAGGAGCGATGATATAGTGCCAACGACAACGTAGAGCATTTCCAGCAGTTCTCTAATAAGCATCTCCAAGAGTTTCTAAAAAATACTCACAAAATTTTGTTGTTTGCCAACTCCCAAAATAGATACGGGGAGGCAAAAAAATATATCTCCAATAGTTTCTTATTTTTAGTCCTAAAAATGAGAAGTTTGTGGCCCCACAAGAAAAATTCCGCGAGAAACGTCGTGAGGGAGGGCGATTGGGAGCCGCGAGGGGTGCGTATTTTTACGCACAAGGGAGCCCAATTTACTAATTGTTAGGAGATGGGAAACCATTGGAGAGTGTGTTTTTTTGCCTTTTTCTAAAAAATAAGGATGGAGAAGATAAATAAAGAACTCTTGTAGATGCTCTAAAGATAGTATTGCAATGTCCCAATACCACTTTCATATATTACTGAGAGAGATGCTTTTACAGTTCTCAGATAACCTTCTCCCAATACAACTAATATATTAGCAGAGCCAAAATTCACCTTTTATTAGAGGAGAGTTGGGATGAAATATTAGGACAACCCAATAAATTATTGGAAAAAGTGTTAGATTTTGGGAAACTACCAGAGAGAGGGAGACTGGTGAAGATGCTCACGCCATCCAGCCAACTCAACAACTCGCAACTTCTCCTTCCATATCTCTGAACTCTGAACCCACTAGAAAAGCCTTTCAGATCCTAGACTTCCATGCTCCGTTTTCGGCCAAGACTACTTGAGTCCGGCGGGCCACAAGCACTACTAGCCTGCCCACTAAATATATAGAGGCGTCCAATTTTGACGGTGCCCGATTTCACCACTTCACCCTACAAACGCGCAGGTGCCCTGTTCGTGTCAAGATGTCGTCGGAGTCTGGCTCTGTCGTCGAGTTCAAACTCGACTATTCGGGAACCAAGAACCTCGCCATCGGCGAGGCTGTCTACTCCAAGAACTTCTCCGCCGGAGGGCACCTCTGGAGGATCAACTCAGGAAAGAGGACAATAGCGAGTACTTATCAATTTACCTTGAGCTCATGAGCAAATCCAAAAACGTCAAAGCCATCTTTAGTGTCTTCGTGATGGGAAGAGACGGCACTCCATCTACATCCGACGCAAAGAGGACCCTGGACGTTTTTCCACCCGAGGCTTACTGTAACACCTCTGGTGTTAATTACCTATATTTAAATTTAATCACGGCTATTTGTTTTAAACTTACGCAATAAACCACAAGATGAAATTTTTCTGTCAGCTCGGGCCGGATCGGTCCGATCGGTGTGAGTAACCGGTCAGACTGGTCGAACCTGTATGACCTAATTGACCCCACAATCATTAAAACAGGAATCTCATTCTCTCTCCCCCCTCACAGCTCACTCTCCCTCTCTCCCTCGCGTTCACTCTCTCCCTCTCCTTCCCTCACGAGCTCTCCCTATCCCTCATGAGCTCCCTCTCTCTCTCTAATGCCCTGGAGTCCAAATCCTCCATCCCAAATCGATCTCAAGGCCAAGGAGGCTTCAAGATAGCGCGGAGCACCTTCTCCTCCACATGCTCCTCCCCCGAGGTGCTTTTGATTTCAAGTTCTTCGTGCAAGAAAAAGCTAGTTCTAGGTATACAAACTTGCCGACCCGATCTATCTTCCTGGGAGGTTCTAAGTGATTTCTCTTGGTCAATCGTCTCTATATGCATCCCTTAGCTAGAATCTAAAAGGGTTTCGATTTTGGTTGGTTAGTTTTTCCCCAAGAAGGATTTTTATTATTGGCGATTTCTGTTTTTGGCTGAAAACGTGCTTGTCGAAACTTCCTACACTTTTGTCGGAACTTCCTACGAATTAATTTGGGTAAACTGAGGACCTTTTGTCGGAACTTACCCAAAACTTCCGACGATTGTCAGAATTTCCTTCAACTGGGTCGGAACTTCCTATCAACACTGAGCAGCAGTGCTTGTAAAATGCATAAAAAATTACAGAAAAATCAGAAAAATACAAATCAATTTTGTTAGCTCCGTATCTTCATGCTCTACATGATAGAACAATGAAATGTGCTGTTTGACAATTTTTATATACAGTTTTATTTATGTTTAATAAAATACTTTTCTAACTTGTTAAATGCATAATTGGAGTTAGGAGCATGCTAAAAACATAGAACCAGTTGGATTAGCTTTTGTTTTGACATGTAGTACTTAGGGAAGTTAAGGCATAGCGATTGTTTTTGGATATCGGGTGTTCAAAAATTGAAAAATCATATTTGCATTCACTCATATCATATACATACGTGTAGCAGCTGCAGCGGAGGAGGTTGTATATGAGGTGATTGCGGAGCCCCGGGATCGGCAGGAGCAAGCCCAAAAGGAGGTTCACAAGGACTCGGCCCAAGGCCCAGTTGACCCTAGCTTTGAGCAGCAGCTCGAGGGTAAGCCCCGGTGCATTATCCAATAATTTAAATTTATGACATCTATATATGTATCTATTATTTGTGCATTACATTTTTAAAAATTATTTGGAACTCTAGTTGCATGATCCTTAGGTTCCCTTGAGTCCATACTAGTATGTGTAGGTCGATACCCTTGCCATGCTAAATAGGACTCGGTAGGACTCGAGTAATTTCCTGTTACTCGCGAGATATAGTATGTCTTTATATTTTATATATGAGCTACTGAAGTCAAGAATGGAAGGAGATGAAATTGGAGACCGGGCGGGGAATGTTAGCCGTCTGTGTCAATTAAGAACCGTACCGTTGTTGGCAGTGCTGATCGGGGATTGAACTGTACTAACCGCATGCCGGAAGTAGGAAGTAGTCGAAACCGGTAAGCCTAGTACTGCCTTATTTCGAAGGTACAGAACTTCACCACCACCCCTTAGGGCGAGTCGAGTAGTCGCGGAGAATTGGAGATGCATGTATTTACTTTTGGTGGTCTCTCGTTGAGCTCGGCTGACTATATGTAGTGGGGCGGTTCTGTAGTTCGAGGCAGGGAGGGGAATGGTTAGTGCATGTGGTCCGACGGGACATATGCGTACCGTGTTGGTTATGTCCATCTTGTAAGGTTAAATCGAATCGATTTGCCGTATCTCGCGGATATGAGAGCCTTGATCTCTTTGTCACATCGTAGTAATGAGATGTGGAATATGTATTACATATGATGATGCTTACTCTGATTTGTTATTCAATAACCTGCCATGTTTGCTCTATGTAGAAAAATGCTAGTGATGGTTATGCTATACAAAATCTTGAAAATAAGGATCCACTTTTAATGTTTTTAAGCAAAACAAACTCACCAGCCAAAAGTCTTGCATGTCTAGATATTGAGCTAAGTATACCCATAGTCGGGTAAGTCTTGCTGAGTATTAGTTGCTCAGAGTTTGTTGCCACAATTATTTCAGACCATGCAAGCGTAGATTTCTACCCTTGCTGCGCCAAGTTTATCCGCCTTGAAGCGGACGGTTGGGAGGTTGCCGGTCCAGATGCTTAGACTGACTACCGATTGCAAAAGTGTGTGGTCTCTTACCGTAGTGTCGGGTTTTATGTTTACCTAGACCCTTGTTTACTTTACAGTTGGACTTGTAAATTAATTATGTGATTGACCCCGTTTGCAAATTATTTCAGGACTAAATTCTGAGTTGTAAAACTTAATGTTTCATAGTATGTATTGTATTTTCAAGTATTGTCGTACTTGTACCATCTACGCTCACCTTCGTGTGGGACTAATGGTGTTGTTTCGATCGTGCGTGGGTTGAGAAAGAACTGTCAAATTAAACCATTAAGCTAATGCGTCTGATGTGTTTAAATGACAGTCATTACACTTAATTTAGAGTTTTAATTTGGTGCTTCTGTAACACTTGGCACCGCTTCGTGAAGTGAAGCGATCTCGAGTTACTCTACGGCACCAACGGCCGGGCGACGATCATGTGCGTGGTCATCGTCTTGCGAGACGGCGGCCCCCTGGACGTCCCGCCCTCCGACATACGCAGCGACCTTGGCGTCCTGTTGGATTCCGAGGACGGTTCCGACGTTTCATTCATCGTCAACGGCGAGGAGTTCCCCGCTCACCGATCTTCAAGGCGCAACTACTGGGATCCATGGCGGACGCCAAGATGGCATCCATCACCTTGCATGACATCGCGCCCGCGATGTTCAAGGTCATGCTTCGGTTCAGGTACACTGACGATCTGCTTCAAGATGAAGACGAAGATGACGACGACAATGATGCAGATTCAGATGAAGACGACGATGATGATCATGATGATGATGAGCTTGGACTTAGAGGCCATGCAACAAAGAAGCTTCAAGATCTGCTCGCCGCGGCCGACCGCTACGCACTGGACCATCTGAAGCTTCTATGTGCTAGCAAGCTGTGGGATAACATCTCTGTGGATACAGTTGCTAGTACTCTGGCTTGTGCTGAAATGTACAACTGCCCGGAGCTGCAGAAGAGATGCATCGATTTCTTTGCGGATGAGAAGAACTTCAAGAAGGCTGTGCTGACCGACGATTTTGCTCAGTTGGTGCTGAAATTCCCGTCGATCCTTGCTGAGCTGAGGATGAAGGTCAGGGTGTAGGGACATGCATATGCGGCGCATGTAGTTCTATTTTGAGACTCATCAGTAGTAGTTGGATCTGTACCTGATGAAGTCTTTTTTTTTTGAAAGATTTGTACCTGATGAAGTCCTTCGTAGTTTCAGACTACAATTATATGTCCTCTAATCGTTTGAACTTAGCTCAATGATGAAGTTGCCATGCATCTGATGATTCTCTTTGTGACACTACCATACTGAATCTTCATAGCTTTTGATCGTATTATACTTCTGTGTCTGCTTTCTCATGAATTTGTTTGCATGTGATTCTTCTGTTTTTGCTTGCAGGCTCGCAGTCTGTGTGAAAAAAAGGAGAAAAGTCCAATTTTTACCCGCGAACTATCGCAAAAAGTCTGATTTTCAACCTTCATCACAACTACTAAACCGGACAATATAGGTCATCCAACTGTCAAAACCAGGCAAATTTGGCCCTTGGGTGGTTTTGAAGGTGGTTTTGCATTTTCTAAAAAAAAATTAAATAAATCTAATTAGATCTAAAAAATCAAAACTAATTTACTTTAAATCAGAAAAATATGAAACTAGTACTAAAATATTTCTAAAAATGTAACATATATATTATTGCTCCATTTGAATCTTAGTTATTAAAAATAATAGGCATAACTACAAGCAACTAAATATTATGAACATAAAAAAATTAGATCTGAATAGCTCACAAGTCATGTGATAATAGATAGGTTATATTTTTACAAAACTTTTGATACCCATTTCATAATTTTTTGACTTAAAATGAATTACTTATAAATTTTTAGTGTAAAATTGAAATTTTTTAATTTTCACAAAATGAAAAATCAGCTTCAAAACCACTCCATGGCCAAATTTATCCAGTTTTGACAGTTGGATGGCCTATATTGTCTGGTTTCGTAGTTAAAGATTGAAAATTGATTTTTGTGATAGTTGAAGGGTGTAAACCAAACTTTTTTTTAAAAAAAAATCAAACTGGAATAGACAGACGTAGCAAGCCGAGACCTTATGCGACTTTACCAGATTTTCTTGGACCTCAAACGCCTGGACAAAGCTGGTATGGCGTCCGTCTCGCGCGCGTCCTTCTCCGCTGCGGACCGAGCCGCAGGGGTGCTGGGGCGCCACGGTGATCTCAGCGTGAGGACGCCGGGGAACCGACGTGCTGCGCGCCGGGTGGTGCTCTGCTTCGCGCGCCTCCACGCCGTGGCGCCGACCCCGCCGGCTTAGTTTTATCGAGAGAGCGCCGCCTCGTCGTCCCCTAGCTGGCGGCCGGGGGCCTGTCCCCGGCCGTGACGCATGCGGATCCAGGACGCCGCTACCCGCGGGCTACGAGTCCGCCGGCGTTGACACCTTGATGCGTTCGTGTCTGGGAGCTCAAGGTATAGAGGCGGCACGAGCTGACCGGATCGCCGGTGTATCCCCAGCTGACGAGGAAGGGGCAGACGATTCCGTGCACAACTCAACGTGATCCTCGCTGATTAGCTCCTGCAAAAAATGGCATCTGCCGAGTCAATGCCAAGATTTGGTCCCTGGCTGAGGAACCCACAAGAAGATCTTTTTTTTTTTCAGGGGACGCAAGAAGAAAGATTAGGATCAGATTACAATATATACGCCGATCTGGGGAGCTTGCCTGCTGCACGTATCGCGTTGTCTTGAGCTTGACCTGCCCGAATAAGCTAATGAGAACCTGCCATGATTTGTTAACAAAGGACGGCGACGACGACGTGACCACAGCATGCAAGAGAGATACGGCAGAGATGGTTCAGGATCTGCGCGCGGCAGCCGACCGCTACGCGGTGGACCGCCTGAAGCGCCTGTGTGCTAGGAGGCTGTGGAACGATGTGTCCGCTGAGGCGCTGACACGATTGGTGCTACTCTGGCAGTCTGGCCTGTGCCCCCGATCTGCAGCCGCCGGCCTGGAGCTCGCCCTCGCCGCCGCCCGTAATCGGCACCGAGCGTGAGCGCGGTGGTGCGCGCCCACCAGCTGTCACGCGGCTGGAGGCAGTGGCGGACGTAGACCTCAGCTCCGCGGATGACGGGGTGGAGCTCCCGTAGCGCGTTCTTCAGCGGCTTCCGCTTGCCCAGGCAGTCGCGGAAGATGAGGCGGGTGCGCACCTCGGCAGGGACAGCGGCGAACGCGAGCACGCAGGCGTCGGCGAGGAGGCGACCCAGCGCGGGGCTCGCCGCCGGCCTCGTGCGCCGCCGCCTCGGGGCTCCCGATGCCGCCCTCGCGTGCCGCCGCCTCCACGGAGCTCCTCACTGGCCTCCAACCCCCCGCGCACGTCACCTTGCTCCCAGCTTGCCGCCGCCGCCGCCGCCGGCTGATGCGCCGCGCCGCGCGGGGCTCGCCGAGGAAAGCTGGACACGGAGGGGCAGCGCTAGAGAGCTGGGCTTCGGTGACAGCTTTCACGTGGGGATAGGATGAGCGGTCGTAGGATTAGATTATTATTTTTTAACGGAGAAGCCACCAGAAGGTGCATGTAGACTCGCGTTCGATTTTTTATTGGTGCTAGACGTCCTAGTCGAAGCATTTCCATAAAAAGTATTAGAATTTAGGTGAAAAAGATTGATGAAACCAATTTTTTTCTCTCTTTCATCAAACACTACAACACATATCACCTTCTGCGATGAATACCTCGTGACATCGGACCTTTTCATCATTATGGCAGTGTGTTTTTGTGACGTTTTGCATTGGGCATTATGGTTTAGTGACAAAAAGAAAATATTTGTCATTAAGGCCAACAAAAAATCATCATAAACTAGTCTAGTGCTATATTTTGATGAAACGTTGATTCGTCATAAAAGTCAATCAGTAAACGTCACGAAGTTTAAGATAAATATTGATTCATCATATATATATGTTTTCCAAAAACAAAGCGAAAAAATATATAAGGCAGCATTACTCAAATATATAATCTTATGAGACAACAAACTTACCGTCAAATACCGTATGTTTAGGGGAAAAATGAAATCAGAAAAATACAGAAAAATCCGTCAAAACGGGACGGAATCAGATGGGGAATTTCTGACAGAATTTACAAATCCCGTATTTTATCCCCTAAAATCAGGTCGGTATTACGCCCCCCAATCAGGTCGGTATTACGCCCCCCCCCCCCCCCCCCTTCCACAAATTGAGAATTGGATCCGCGCGGCGTGCTCGCCCTCCACCCCTTCCCTAATCCAGTAATCCACTACGCCCCGAAGCGCCGCCGCCGGCTCCTGCTCCTCATCCGCGCAGCACGCTCACCCTCCACCCCCGCCCGCGCCGCGCTCTCCCCGCGCTGAGGCTCGGCCTCAGCGACCGCGCTGGGCGCCGCAGCACCGTCGTCGTCGGCGCAAGTTCCCTGTCCGTGTCAAGATGTCGTCGGACTCTGGCTCCTTCGAGTTCAATCTCGACTACTCGGGAACCAAGAACCTCGTCATCGGCGAGTATGTCTGCTCCAAGAACTTCTCCGCCGGAGGGCACCGCTGGAGGATCATCTGCTACCCGCGCGGGTACAGCAAAGAGGATAATGGCGAGTACCTAGGCATTTATCTTCAGCTCATGAGCGAATCCAAAAACGTCAGAGCTATCTTCGACGCCTCCATGAAGGGAAGAGACGGCGAGCCATCTTCGTCCCACGAGAGCTGCGTGAAGGTTTTCCCACCCGAGGGTTACGACTCGTGGGGACACCCCCAGTTCGTGAAGCGAAGCGATCTCGAGTCTCGCTACGTCACCGACGGCCGGGCGACGATCGTGTGCGTGGTCACCGTCGACCCCGTGGACGTCCCGCCATCCGACATCGGGCGCCACCTCGGCCGCCTGCTGGATTCCGCGGACGGCTCCGACGTGTCGTTCCTCGTCGGCGGCGAGGAGTTCCCTGCCCATCGGGTGGTGCTCGCCGCCCGCTCGCCGGTCTTTAAGGCGCTGCTCCTCGGATCCATGGCGGATGCCAGGATGGCATCCATCACCTTGCACGACATCGCGCCCGCGACGTTCAAGGTCATGCTTCGGTTCATCTACACTGACGATCTGCATGACCATGAAGACAAATATGATAACGAGCTTGGAGGCCCTACGGCAGAGATGGTTCAGGATCTACTCGCGGCAGCCGACCGCTACGCGCTGGACCGCTTGAAGCTACTGTGTGCCAGGAAGCTATGGGACAATGTGTCCGTTGACAGGATTGGTGTTACTCTGGCCTGTGCCGAGATGTACAACTGCCCGGAGCTGAAGAAGAAGTGCATCGACTTTTTTGCGAACGAGAAGAACTTCAAGAAAGTCGTGCTGACAGATGGTTTTGTTCAGCTGGTGTACGAGTTCCCGTCGGTTCTTGCTGAGCTCAGGGAGAAGGTCGGGGCGTAGAGACATATGCACGCATGGCAACCTACATGTAGCTAGTTCTCTTGAAAAACAACAATTTTGAATATCAAGGATTCTACAACTTTTTCGTCCTACCTTTTTGCCATATTTTTTTTTACTATTGACGAGTTAATATAACAGTCGTTGTTACATCTGATTCTTTTTGTCACTACCATGGCGCATCTCCATAGACCATAGTCTTCCTATACTTCTCATTATTATGTGAGGTGCAACCATTTTATTTACAAAGCCTCTTGCTGTACTCTAATCCATTATTTTGTTCGTTTTTTATACTAAAGTAGAGATGGCGCACGTTTAATTTCCCTTCTACCAAGCAACTATTATGCATGAATGTCATTTATTTTCCTTCCAAAAACAATACACGTCTTATTTATTCTTTCATGAAACAATGATATCAATTATTATCCTTACAATTAAAATAATAACGCGAATTATGTGTCATTCCATAAAATAATGATGTCAATTATTATCCTTTCAAAACAAATAATGACATAAATTATGGTAAATACATGTGAAAAAGAAAGTAAAATGTGTGCCAAAAGAAAGTAAAATGCATTGGAGGTGGGTAGATGAATGCTCATGGTGTAAAAAGAATTAGAATTTTAGTGGAAATATTTTCCTTCAATTAATTTCGTGGGTCCATATCCCCTTTCGTCAAATCTTTGACCTGACAAGTGGAACCTCCGTGAGGGGTACTATGCTTAATCTTGATGAAAAAAGAATTATTTCAACTTTTATAGTATAATAAATATAGATTATTTATTCAGATTTCAGTCAAGTGCGCGCTCTGGCTTGTTGTGGGTTTGTCGTCACGTTTGCTTTTTTTTTAGAAAACCGGGATTTCATTCTTTAATATTCGGTGATTACAGCCCAAAGTGCAAAGACATCCTTAAAAGAAAAAGTAAGTACATTCCAGTCCTTGAGCACTCCCGGTCGTTCTCGCCGCCGGCGGCCTGAGCTCCCAGCTTGATGCCGACCACCTCCCTGGCGAAGAACAAGTTTTTTTGGCGCCGTCTTGAGTGGCATGTCAGGAACAACATGCTGTTGAAACGCTGAACGAGCCGGCAAACAATCGACAGGCAACGAGGGATCCGACGCATCAAGGACCTCCAGGAATCCCACGTCGCCGGGCGACGAAGAACCCAAAAGGGTAACTGAACCACCGAAGGTGGGAACAAGCAACCAACCCGAATCCAATTCGAGCTGGGACATAAAGCTCCTCCGATGAACCAAGGAGTAGCAGCAAAATATTCCGATGAACACATCACCAGCAAAAGCACCGAAACTCCACCAAGCAGCAGGCCTGATGTAGAAAACAGATTTTGCGCCGCCAAAGACATGGGAAGCACAAGCAACCCAAGAAAGAACACAGAGGATTTGAAAATCGGCGCAGAGGAAAGGAACAAAAAGAAGCTCGCCAAAGTCAAAGCCCCTGCATATGAATATGTTGCTATGCAACCCACGCTCATGGAACAACACAGAAACCCATTTCCCAACAGCAAACCCCATGCAAGAGAAGCTCGTAAGAGATTGGAACCCTAACCCTAACCTTGAACTGTCACAGAAAACGGAGACAGGGAAACCGAGAACAGCAAAGAAGCTCCCATCAAAGACCAAATGGAAGACATCCTCACCACCTCGTCGTCGTCCGTCGGAGCAGCACAAGCACCGGTACACAGGTCCTCTCCACAGCACCGGAAAAGGAAGAAACAACCCTAATCTACTAAAAACACTCCTAATAGATACGGGTATGTAGACCGCACGGCGAAATCGAGGTCCCCCCAACCTCCAGAGCCAACGAGGCCCCCGGAGGCAAGGGGGAACCAGCGAAATCGCCGCCGGAATCAAGTTCACTCTCGGTTCGCCCTTTTCTACTGTAGATGAGGAAGAATCGAGAGGAACGACGGTGTGTCCCCCCGCTGTCGTCACGTTTGCTTTGTTAGCCGCTTCTTGTTTTGGGCCGGGCAGCTTGCTTTCTTTGCTGCTCCGCTGGCCGCCTGAACATACCACCACCGGCACCGAAGGACTTCTTCCAGTTGGGAATCATGAGAGGTGAGGTCGACAGTTCGTTGAAACGGAGCAGCGGCCTGGCGGCTGTGCCACTGCGGACGTACGGGGCCCACGGACTGAAGCTAGGAGCGCACACAGTCGACACGAGCTCCAGTCATCTTCCCGCACGTGTTAATGTGCTATTCATCAATGGCAACACATTAGAGAGCATGTTTGGTTTACTCGTGTGAAAAGGAACACGAGGCGACCATCTCTCCTCGATCCCTTTATTTCGATCATTACTACGTCGTCGTTTCTTGTTCCGAGATCGACGACCTCTCCTTCCGCGGCTCGGATCTCCAATGGCCAGGCTCCTTGCATTGTGTACACACTGAGATCATGAGATGTATATGTAGAAGGAGCAAGTACTACTCCCAGGTCGTAGCGCACCCAATCTCATTCATTCTGCAATCCAATCCCGTCCAACTACTGCAAAGATGAGCACCAACATGATCGACTCCTGTAGCTTCACGCATCAGTTCAAGCTCAACTTCGAGGAGACGAAGCACGTCGCCATCGACCACGTCGTCTGCTCCGGCGACATCTCCGCTGGGGGGCACCTCTGGAGGATCGAATGCTTCCCCCGCGGGCGACGGAAGAAGAAAGACGAGGCCGAGCACCTCTCTCTCTTTCTCAATCATCTGAGCGAAGCCGACGACGCCCTAGCTGTCTTCGAGGCCTTCGTCATGGTGGACGACCGAGACGGCGCTTCATCATCCTCGTCCCATAGAAAAAGGTGCGCTCACATCTACACACCAAAGGGCTCCTCCAAGAGTGATCGGGGTTGGCCGCTGTTCGTGGAGCGAAGCGTCCTCGGGTCGCTCTGCCTCACTGACGGATCCTTCGTCATCACGTGCGTGGTCAAGGTTGTGACCGACGTCCCTTAGGCCAATTTCAGTGGAAGTGTCATAAAAGTGTCATGACATTAAATTTGTTAACTCCTACCAATAGTATGAGGAGAGAGAAGAGAGGAGTGTCATGAAATATGAAAGTAGGGTCATGATGATGACACTCTACTAGCACAGTTCTTAAAATTTCAATCTAGATACTGAGACTGGCCTTAGACGACGTCCCGCCCTCCGACATACGGAGCCAACTCGGCGCCCTGCTGGATTCCGCGGACGGCTCCGACGTGTCGTTCGCCGTCGGCGGCGAGGAGTTCCCCGCTCACCGGGCGGTGCTCGCCGCCCGCTCTCCGGTGTTCAAGGCGCAGCTCCTGGGATCCATGGCGGACGCCAAGATGGCATCCATCGTCTTGCACGACATCGCGCCCGCGACGTTCAAGCTCATGCTTCGATTCATCTACACCGACACATTTCCGGCAGATGGCTTGCTCACAACTGCGACCGAGAACCTTCGAGACCTGCTCGCCGCGGCCGACCGCTACGCACTGGACCGCCTGAAGCTCCTGTGTGCCAGGAAGCTGTGGGATGTTGTGTCCACTGAAACGATTGCTACTATTTTGGCCTGTGCCGAGACGTACAACTGCCCGGAGCTGAGGAAGAAGTGCGTCAACTTCTTTGCGGACGAGAAGAACTTCAAGAAAGCCGTGCTGACCGATGGTTTTGTTCAGTTGGTGCAGAAGTTCCCGTCGGTTCTCGGCGAGCTCAGGGTGAAGGTCGTCGGGGCATAGGGACATTCATTCATACGAGGTGCATGCAATGCAATTCTAGTTTGAGACTCATCAGCAGTTCTATCTGTACCTGCTCGTATTTTCAGTTTCAGACTACAATTGTACTACCGTACTTTTTACTATCCATCCAGCTGTTGACAATTTGATTAACGATGAAGTCGTTATGCATCTATTCTCTTTGTGCCACTACCATGCTATGTCTGTTCTCTGAAGAAGTTATTTGTATGAGTGAAACCTGCTTGCAGACTCACGCACGCTCAGAGTCTGAACAAATTGCAAACTCACGGTCAGACGTAGCAGGCCAGGACTTCCAGGTTTTCTTGGGCCTGAAGTGCCCTGATAGAGAAGCTGGGCTGCAGCCCGTTTTCCGAGGCCCATGCAAGCGAGGCCGAGCGGGCGAGACCCGCGGCCCGTGTCTTTGCAGCTACGACATGCAAACATGGCACCCCACAACTACAACTATTTCGACGAAGTGGTTGTATCTGTTTCAATCAAACTCTATAATTGTATATATCGTTCTACCTTTTTTTTCATTTGTACCATTTTTTTTCTTCTCAAGTTTGAGCACTCATCTTATTCAAAAATTTGTGCAAATATCACTTTTGCTATCGGCTTGCTTTAGTAATAAAAATTCTTCAAAAATGCCTTAAATTTGACTATTTTGCACAAATTTTTTGAATAATAAGAGTGATCAAACTTACTAGGGTTTGAAAAATTATAATTTTGAACTGAGGGAGTACGAGTTAACAATTCGCTTATGAAGTCATTGTTACATCTGATTCTTTGTGTAACTACCACGGTGAACTCCATAGTCTTCATTCGTATACTTCTCTGTCTGTTTTCTCACGGTCCCCAGCCGGTAGGGTCCGTTGATCACGCATCGTCCCCTATCACCTCGTCATGGGCAAGAGGGAGGTTGAAAACCCGCCATGGGCCATGGTTGACTAGTGAAGGTCGGCGATCAATGTGATCGCAGCAGGTGAGATGTGGAAGTAAACAAATTAGCCTTTCTCCCCATACGTACCACTGATCAAGTGGTAGCCGTCGGGATTCAGGGTGCCGATTCGATGTCAGAATGAGTGGTGTGCTGCATGCATGGCCAACAAGCTCAAGCTCCCGTGTTGTCGTTCCATTCTTCCAGGCTTGTTTGGGGGCGGATTCTGATTTAGCAGGAACGGTGCTCGTTTCGTGCTCAACCAGGGCGATGGCTGGAACTTTATTGCGGGCACTTTCTTTGTGAACCGTGATGTCATTCTTCCTATCCTCCTGTAATCAGGGGCGGATCTAAGGGGGGCTACGGGGCTCCGGCCCCCCTACTGACCAAAACGCCATGAAGCCTCCCCCCCCCAATTTTGGAGGCATTGATGACGGAGGGGGGGGGGGGGGGGGGATGAGCAAGGAAGAAGGAGGTCACCAGCCCCTCCCCCTCTGCCTTCCCATCTTGGCTTCGCCCCTGCCTATAATGCTATTGCTTCGACTGTTAGGTGCAACCATTTTTATTACAAAGCTTCTTGCGACACTCTGACACATAGTTTCTTAGTGTGTTTTTTAAAAGAAGAAAACATGACGGTCGAGATTATTTATTCAGTACGTTCTAGTAAAATGAATGGGGTCTGTGGTTTGGGGGCGGATTCTTGTTTTGGGCCGGGCAGCTTGCTTTGTATCGTTTGCTGCTCCGTTGGGTTGAACTGTATATATCTGCTCTTCGAGCTGCATATACTCGCAACATTCTATGCTGGATTTTCTTGTTGACCATTCCAGCTGGTGCGGGAGCTTGTGGAAATAAAGGATATTAAAGTCACGAGGAATAGAAAAAAAAAGCAGAAACACGGGAGGCTGCCGCACCTGATCGTGAAATTGACAGGATTGTTCAGTCGACCCTTGATCGGCGACGGAGACATGGAATCAGAGATGGATGCGAATCGTGATCAATATTCAGAGTTTCAGACAGACATGAACTCATGGACAGTCGCGTGGTGGCGTCCCGGCGGCCGGCGTGATGCGGTCGTCGCGGAGGTCGGACGTCCACTGTCACCGGCGGCCCGTCGCGTCTCTCCCTTCCTCGGGCTCCAAACGAACGATGCGAGTGAAAATATGGGAGCTGTTATATATCTAGCCAATTTTCGGTATATTTTAATTCTAAATATTAATATCAATTTCATGATATAGATGAGTGATAATGTGTGTACAAGATATGTGCATGTATTCACGTTATTCTCACTAATAAGCATGAACAAAGAATTAAACCAGAGTAGGTTTAGTAAGTACCCCAAGGTGGGACCAGTGCCGGAGGCACCGGTTGCGCCGTTACCAGCTGGAATAGACATGCTATTCGACTAGTCTTGCTCGAAGTAACCGAACTATGTCGATGCAGGAAGATGTTCGCAGTGCAGTCCCACGAACGGTTACGCCGGGAAGTAGTCGAAGTAGTCGTTCGCACGAGCGGTTACGCCGGGAAGTAGACGAAGGAGTCGTTCAGGGAGCGAGCAGTCGCGTCAAGACGCTCCCCAAAAACCTAATTGCTCGCGTTCCGTGCATGACCTTCAGCGAGCAGAGGTTCCGGAGGCCCTGCTCTCGCTAGACCTGTGCGCGCAGTACTAGCGGTGGGGAAGGCAGAAAGCAGCTGAGGGAGAAGGGAGAGGTCTCCTGAAGAGGAGTACCTGGATGAGTGCTTGAGATGAGTGAGGATGAGAGGAGAGGGTGCTGATTTATATAGGCACGATATGTCTCAGGTTCAACGAACCTGGACGTCATGAATGGCTTTGATGAGCGGCAGTTAATGTGCCTCAGGTTCAACGAACCTGGACGTCGTAAAGAGCCTTCAATGTCCGGTCATTAGTGACGACATTAACCCTCTGTTTTAAAACTCTTTACTGCAAAACATCATTCTCATCTCAGCACATCACGTCGCACCGCACCGCACCTGCACGTCACGTCCGGCCGCGCACGCGCATGCGCACGCGCACCGCACCGCCCGTCCGGCCGGCCGCGCCGCGCCGCGCCTCGTCTCGGCCTTGGCCACGGCCCGGCTCGGCGAGGTGAGCGAGCGCGCGCGCGTGTGGTTCACCGTCCTCCTCTTACCGGCTTCACAAGTGGTGTACACGAAGTCCACCTTTTAAGTCGGTTGAGATCCTCCTCAATTCCCGGTACGGAATTAAGCATTGATTCCCTAGCATTAATAGTGGGCTTTAAATTCTTTTAATGCTTTAGAAGTAATGGGCCAAGCCCATTACTCCAACAATCCCCACCAAGAAATTCAAGCCACACTAGAAATACCCTCATTCCCTCATTGATATACCAGTATTCGACAGAGACTGTTAAGTTGAACTTCCATCTAGGACAAAGTCTACACTTATTCACAACTGTGCAATGGACTATGTCTTGAATTGCCAGTTTTGTGCAAACAAGTTTGACCAGAGCCCTACACTGGTACTAGGCTGCAAAAGCATCCCCGCTGTTTGGAGCTTATAAGTAATACTCCAGGCCCTTCATGAGTTTCTAGAGAATACCCAATTCTCATAGACCATGACCAGTGGTCAAACTCATATAGGTGTGTTCCTTTCAGATGTTCTGTAGGACAACATCTTTGTTTCAAGAAAACAACTCATTTGTTTAAAAGAAACCACCTGACACACATTAAGGTATAGACCAACCTGCCATACAGATTAGAAGAGAAATGCACCTTATACACGGAATGAGCCCTTTTCACAAAAGTTCTCTTCTCACAGTCAGACTTTAGTTTGTTTCACCATCCTAATTCACGGGATCTCCGATCACATAGGACAGGTTTCCACTATAGAATGACTCACGTGGGTCTCAAGCCCAATTCCATAGATGCATTGTCTATCACATTTCGTGAAAGACCCTTTGTAAACTGATCTGCCAGATTTTTAGCCGTCTGAACATAGTCCAGGGCTATAACTCCGGAGTTTCTCAATTTTCTGACAGATTTCAACCGCCTTTTCACATGTCTAGATGACTTCATGTTATCCTTTGAACTATTCACCTTGACAATTACCGTTTGATTGTCACAGTTCATTAGGATTGCCGGTAACGGTTTTTCAACTATCGGCAAGTCCATAAGGAGCTCACGAAGCCACTCAGCCTCTACAGTGGCGGTATCTAATGCTGTGAGTTTTGCTTCCATAGTTGACCTCGTTAAGATGGTCTGCTTGCAAGACTTCCAGAAAACAGCTCCACCACCAAGTGTAAACACATATCCACTTGTGGCCTTTATCTCATCAGCATCAGAAATCCAATTTGAATCACTATACCCTTCTAGTACCCTTGGGTACCCGGTGTAGTGAATTCCATAGTTCATTGTCCCCTTCAGATAGCGCATTACTCTTTCAAGAGCCTTCCAATGATCATCTCCCGGGTTTGAAACAAACCGGCTCAGTTTGCTTACAGCAAACGAGATGTCAGGTCTTGTAGCGCTCGCTAAATACATTAATGAACCAATGATCTGAGAATATCTCAGCTGATCTCGCATTATCCTTTTGTTCTTTCTAAGAATTAAACAGCATCATATGGTGTTGAGACAGATTTATAGTCGCTATAACCAAAGCGACTTAACCACATAGTGCGACTGTGTAAGAATCACCCCACCATTGATCTCTTTTACCAGTTTTATATTAAGGATAACATCAGCTTCTCCCAGATCCTTCATCTCAAAATTTTGAGATAAAAACTCTTTGACTTCCTTAATCACATTAAGGCTAGTGCCAAAGATCAGTATGTCATCCACATACAAGCACAAAATCACTCCTTCAGCCCCACCATAGCGATAGTACACACATCTGTCAGCTTCGTTCACAACAAAGCCGGCAGAGGTCAAAGTTCTATCAAACTTTTCATGCCACTGCTTAGGCGCTTGCTTGAGACCATATAAAGATTTTAACAACTTACAAACCATTCCTTCTTGACCCTTTGATAGAAACCCATCCGGCTGATCCATATAGATCTCCTCTTCTAACTCTCCATTGAGGAAAGCCGTCTTAACGTCCATCTGATGAACGAGAAGACCATAAGAGGCTGCTAGGGAAAGTAACACTCGAATTGTGGTCAATCGGGCAACTGGTGAATAAGTGTCAAAGAAATCTTCACCTTCTTTTTGGGTATAACCCTTGGCCACAAGCCTAGCCTTGTACTTTTCAATAGTACCATCTGGCCTAAGCTTTTTCTTGAACACCCACTTGCATCCAACCGGTTTACATCCATAAGGACGTTCAACGACCTCCCAGGTTCCATTAGACATAATAGAATCCATCTCACTCCTTACTGCTTCCTTCCAATAGTCAGCATCGGGAGATGAATATGCCTCTTCAATGGTTCTGGGTGTATCATCTATGAGGTATACAATGAAATCATCAACAAAAGATTTTACAGTCCTTTGTCTCTTGCTCTTTCTCGGAGCATCATTGTTATCCTCCTCAGGATTTTCTATAAGTGTATGTTCATTGTGTTCTATCGGCTCAGCAGAGCCATCATCCTCGATGAACTTTTGCCTAGATGAACTTGTTTCATCTCTCATGGGAAAAATGTTTTCAAAAAATGTTGCATCTCTGGACTCCATTATAGTACCAACATACATGTCAGGTACTCCAGATTTCACTATTAAAAATCTATATCCAACGTTGTGAATAGCATAACCTAGAAAGATACAATCCACAGTTTTAGGTCCAAACTTACGTTTCTTGGTTATTGGCACACTCACTTTTGCCAAACAACCCCATGTACGTAAGTATGACAGTGTTGGCCTTTTCTTCTCCCATTCCTCGAATGTAGTTATCTCTTTATTCTTTGTAGGAACACGGTTTAGGACTTGACATGCAGTCAATATAGCCTCACCCCACCATTCCTTGGAAAGTCCCGCTGTATCTAACATGGCGTTAACCAAATCCGTTAGAGTGCGGTTCTTTCTTTCGGCAACCCCATTTGACTGAGGTGAATAGGGAGGCGTCCTCTCATGAATAATACCATGTTCCTCGCAGAATAAAGTAAATAAATTTGAGAAATACTCGCCACCACGATCTGACCTAACTCTTTTGATCTTTCTCTCAAGTTGGTTTTCTACTTCAGCTTTATAGATTTTAAAGTAGTGTAAAGCTTCATTTTTTGACTTCAACAAATAGATGTAACAAAATCTAGTACTATCATCAATCAAAGTCATGAAATATTTTTTACCACCTTTTGTCAACACTCCATTCATTTCGCACAAATCCGAATGAATTAATTCTAAGGGTGCCAAGCTCCTTGCCTCCGCGGTCTTATGAGGCTTACGAGTTTGTTTTGATTCAACACATACATGACACTTAGAATTTTTGACAAAAGTGAACTTTGGAATTAAGCTCAAATTAGCTAAGCGCATCATACAACCAAAATTAACGTGACAAAGCCTCGAATGCCAAACATTTGTTTCATCAACGTTAATAACATTGTATGCAATTTTATTACAAACATCTGACAAAGAAAGACGGAACAAGCCTCCGCTTTCATAACCTTTTCCAACAAAAGTACCAAACTTAGACAAGATACATTTATTGGACTCAAAGACTAATTTGAAACCATCTCTACATAGTAGAGAGCCACTGACTAAATTCTTCTTGATGGTGGGGACATGCTGCACGTTCTTCAGCTGCACGGTCTTCCCCGAAGTAAACTTCAGATTTACCGTATCAACACCAAGAACACGCGCATGTGATCCGTTCCCCATCAGCAAGGAGGAAGTCCCGCCGGTCTGGTAAGAAGAGAACAAAGAAGCATCAGCACAAACATGAATATTAGCACCAGTATCAACCCACCACTCGGGTGAACCAAAGATTGGAAGAACAGTAGGTAATAAATTACCGTACCCCGAAGTTCCTCCAGGCTCGCTAATAACCATGTTGGCGGAGTCGTTGCCTTTGCGGTTCGGACAATTTGCAGCAAAGTGATCCGTACTAGAGCACACATAGCAAGCTCCCGTCTTCTTCTTCTTCTTAAAAGTGGTTGTCTTCTTAGTCTTTGGTTGGTTCTGCGGTGGCTTTTTCTTGTTCTTGTGGGAGTTGTTCTTCTGAACAAGATTGGCACTTGAAGCACCAACAACTCCTTTCCCACGTATGTCTTTTGCTCTCGCCTTCTCCTCAACATCAAGAGTCCCTATGAGTCCATCTATTGTGAACTCCTGTCTCTTGTGTTTTAGAGAAGTAGCAAAGTCCCTCCAAGAAGGTGGCAGCTTAGAGATTATACCTCCGGCCACAAACTTATTGGGTAACACACATGGGGACTCTTTGCTGCAATTTTTGAGATCTTTTGCCAGAGTATGTATTTCATGAGCCTGTTCCACTACAGAACGGTCTTCGACCATCCTGTACTCAAGGAACTGCTCCATGATATACAACTCACTCCCGACGTCAGATACTCCATATTGAGCCTCAAGAGCATCCCACAATGCTTTTCCAGTTGGCAGCCGGATATAAGAATCCACCAGGTTATCACCGAGAACACTAATGATCAAGCCTCGAAAGAGGATATCAGCCTCATCGAACGCACTCCCTTCCTCTGGAGAGAATTGTTCAGGCTTACCCTCTTTCACATGGATCACTCTCGATAGTGTTAACCACAGTATAAGCCGCTCTTGGCAACGTTTGTAATTTGAACCATCAAAAGGTGGTGGTTTGATTGATGCAGCAAAGCTAGATACCGAAAGCCTATTAACACAATTAGGTTTTTGGATTGTTAGATATCTAGGCAATTTTCGGTATATTTTAATTCCAAATATTAATATCAATTTCATGATATAGATGAGTGATAATGTGTGTACAAGATATGTGCATGTGTTCACGTTATTCTCACTAATAAGCATGAACAAAGAATTAAACCAGAGTAGGTTTAGTAAGTACCCCAAGGCGGGACCAGTGCCGGAGGCACCGGTTGCGCCGTTACCAGCTGGAATAGACATGCTATTCGACTGGTCTTGCTCGAAGTAGCCGAACTATGTCGATGCAGGAAGATGTTCGCAGTGCAGTCCCACGAACGGTTACGCCGGGAAGTAGTCGAAGTAGTCGTTCGCACGAACGGTTACGCCGGGAAGTAGACGAAGGAGTCGTTCAGGGAGCGAGCAGTCGCGTCAAGACGCTCCCCAAAAACCTAATTGCCCGCGTCCCGTGCAGGACCTTCAGCGAGCAGAGGTTCCGGAGGCCCTGCTCTCGCTAGACCTGTGTGCGCAGTGCTAGCGGTGGGGAAGGCAGAAAGTAGCTGAGGGAGAAGGGCGTGTCCCGTGCAGGACCTTCAGCGAGCAGAGGTTCCGGAGGCCCTGCTCTCGCTAGACCTGTGTGCGCAGTGCTAGCGGTGGGGAAGGCAGAAAGCAGCTGAGGGAGAAGAGAGAGGTCTCCTGAAGAGGAGTACCTGGATGAGTGCTTGAGATGAGTGAGGAGTGGTCTCCTGAGGTTCTGGAGGCCCTGCTCTCGCTAGACCTGTGTGCGCAGTGCTAGCGGTGGGGAAGGCAGAAAGCAGCTGAGGGAGAAGAGAGTGGTCTCCTGAAGAGGAGTACCTGGATGAGTGCTTGAGATGACTGAGGAGAGGTCTCCTGAAGAGGAGTACCTGGATGAGTGCTTGAGATGAGTGAGGATGAGAGGAGAGGGTGCTGGTTTATATAGGCACGATATGCCTCAGGTTCAACGAACCTGGACGTCATGAATGGCTTTGATGAGCGGCAGTTAATGTGCCTCAGGTTCAACGAACCTGGACGTCGTAAATAGCCTTCAATGTCCGGTCATTAGTGACGACATTAACCCTCTGTTTTAATACTCTTTACTGCAAAACATCCTTCTCATCTCAGCACATCGCGTCGCACCTGCACGTCACGTCCGGCCGCGCACCGCCCGTCCGGCCGCGCCTCGTCTCGGCCACGACATTAACCCTCTGTTTTAATACTCTTTACTGCAAAACATCCTTCTCATCTCAGCACATCGCGTCGCACCGCACGTCACGTCACGTCCGGCCGCGCACCGCACCTCACCGCCCGTCCGGCCGCGCCTCGGCCCGGCCCGGCGAGCGAGCGCGCGCGCGTGTGGTTCACCGTCCTCCTCTTACCGGCTTCACAAGTGGTGTACACGAAGTCCACCTTTTAAGTCGGTTGAGATCCTCCTCAATTCCCGGTACGGAATTAAGCATTGATTCCCTAGCATTAATAGTGGGCTTTAAATTCTTTTAATGTTTTAGAAGTAATGGGCCAAGCCCA
Organism: Panicum virgatum; assembly: GCF_016808335.1. Classification (NCBI taxonomy): domain Eukaryota; kingdom Viridiplantae; phylum Streptophyta; class Magnoliopsida; order Poales; family Poaceae; genus Panicum; species Panicum virgatum. Next base: position 44,597,464 of record NC_053141.1, on the reverse strand, counting down.
TTACTCCAACAGGAGCGAGGAGGAGTCGCTCGCGATATATACGCTTCCTGTATATGACTGGCCCGTCTGGGTGGGGCGCTCCTCGTCGTCACGCAGCGCGCAGGTTCGCGAGGCACACACACTCCGGAGCGTCGACCTCCACACGCGTCGCGCCCGAATGGCTTGACCGCGGCGAGGGGTGGGGCTCGGCGGCAATGAAGCTGGGTCTGGCGAGCTGTTTGCCGGAGCAGCAGCGTAGAGACAGTTGAAGTAGTGCTAGCCGCCCTACCAGACTACCGGAGGAGAGGTGCCTGGCCGGCTGGCCCCAAGCAAGCGGTCATGAATAGGCACCACACCTTCCTGCCTAGGCGGTCATGAATGGGGGGCGTCTATCTATCGCATTAAGCGAGTTCGGACGATTGCGTCGCAGAAGAAAGGAGCGGACGCGCACGCGCTTGGACACGGAAGCTGAGGCCCATTAAGCTAATTGCGAACGGACACAGTAGCTGAAGCCCATTAATAATTGGAGGCGCAAATGTTAATTGCAGGTTTGCCATTTGCTGCTGCCAATTTTTCAACCAAAATATCTGTAAACACTTTAAAAAGTTTAATATGTTTACACTTTATAAAGTTCTAAAAACTACTCAACAAATAATTCAGATTATTTATAATGTTTCAAACATTCCAGATATATTTGGAAATAATTCAAAGTGTTCCGAAGAAAAGTTCCCAAAAAAATGTTTTTCACTTTCTAAGTTCATAAGGTTTGAAACATTTCAGTTTTGTTTGAAAGCATTTCAGACTATTCTGAAGAAATTTATACCAAAAAAGCTCTAAAAATGTCCATAAAACTATTAAGATTGTTTGAGAACAAATCAAAGTGTTCCGAAGAAATGGTAACCAAAGTTTTCCCAAAACATGTTTTGCGCTTTTTAACATTTTAGAATGTTCATAAAGTTTGAAACATTTCAGTTTTGTTTGAAAATAGTTTAGAGTGTTCCCAAGAAATCTGCACCCAAAAAGTTCCAAAAATTCTTCTAGAACATTCAAATCCTCGAAAATAATATTGAATGTTCATAATCTTGAATATTTCAAATTTGTTATGAAAACATTTTCAAAAATTTGTTCCGGAATATTATGACATTTTTCAAAAATGTTCCGAAACATTCTGACTTGTTTAGTAGATTGTCCTATTTTCATAATGTTTCGAAACTTTCGGTTTATTCCGAAACATTCAGATTTGTTTTGGGAACATTTCAAAAATGGTCTGGAAAATTTTCATGATTGTTCAGAAATATTCAGATTTGTTTTCGGGACATTTCAAAACTGTTCTGGAACATCAAGATGTTTTCAAAAGTGTTCCGAAACATTCTGACTTGTTCAGTAGATTAACTTTCAGTTTATCACAAAACATTCAGATTTGTTTCCAAAACATTTCAAAAGTGTTTCGAAACATTAAGATGTATTCAAAAGTGTTCCGAAACATTCTGACTTGTTTAGTAGATTGTCCTTTTTCGGAATGTTCTGAAACTTTCAGTTTATATGGAACATTCAGATTTGTTTTGAGAACATTTCAAAAATATTCTGGAAAATTTTCTAGATTGTTCCAAAACATTTAGATTTGTTTTCAGGACATTTCAAAAGTCTTCCGGAACACTAAGACGTTTTCAAAATTGTTTCGAAACATTCTGACTTGTTTAGTAGATTGTCCTATTTTCAAAATGTTCTGAAACTTTTAGTTTATTTCGAAACATTCAGATTTGTTTTGGAAACATTTTAAAAGTGTTTCGGAACATTAAGACGTTTTCAGAAGTGTTACGAAACACTCTGACTTGTTTATTAGATTGTCTTGTTTTCATAATGTTCCGAAACTTTTTGTTCATACCAAAATATTTAGTTTTGTTTAGGAAAAATTTCAAAAAGTTTTCCCGAACATTCAGATGTTTTCAAAAAAAGCTGTTCTCGGAACATTCTGACTTGTTTAGTAGATTGTTTTCTTTTCAGAGTGTTCTAAAACTTTCATTATTGTTCTGAAATATTCAGATTTGTTTAGAAACATTTCAGATTATTCCAAAAATGTTTCAAATCCTCCAAAACATTGAAATGAGTATTGTAACTTAAATTATTCCAGAACAATTTAGAATGTGAACATGTCAATTTTTTTCATAGATAGATTTGTTTCAAAACAATCAGATATGTTTTGCAAACATTTAATTGTTCGGAAAACATTTCGACTTGTTTGGCAACATGTCCAGACTATTCTGTTTTCCAAAGTGTTCCGAAACTTTTAGTTTGTTTATAAACATTCCAGAGTGTTCTGGAATATTTAAAATTTGTTTTGAAAAAAATTTCAAATATTTGTTTTCGTAACATTTCAAAATTGTTCTGGAACAATAAGACATTTTTCAAAAGTGTTCCGAAACATTCTGATTTGTTTAGTAGATTGTCCTATTTTCAAAATGTTTCGAAAATTTCAGTTTATACAGAAACATTCAGATTTGTTTTGGAAATATTTAAAAAAGTATTCCCGAACATTCAGATATTTTTTTAAAAAAAAGTGTTCCTGAAACATTATAACTTGTTTAGTGGATTGTTTTGTTATCAGAATGTTCCGAAACATTCAGATTTGTTTGGTAACATTCCAGATTATTTCGAAAATATTTCAAATCCTCCAAAACATTCAAATGAGTGTCGTCATTCAAATTATTCCGGAACAATTTGGAATGTGATCATGTCAAATTTCATCATATATAGATTGTTTTCAAAACAAATTTGAAGGGAAATGAAATCTGATAAACATAAAACAAATTTGTTTCAAAACAATTTTGGATTAACCCTTGAAGGCCTGCAGAAAATAAAAAGAAAGAGAATATGATAAACATAAAAGAAATTTGAAGGGAAATGAAATCTGAATGAAAGGTATACCTTTGCAATTCATTTTAGATGGATCGATAGATGATTCATAATAATGTCCCATTTGATTACTGCATGTTGGGTGTGCTTGGACAATACATATCATCAATATGGGCTGCTTGAATAATGGAGCAAGAATTTTGACAAGGCTGCTCAAATGGACTAGCAAAAACTCTTCCTTCATTAGGAGAATCAGTGAGATTATCAAGTAGCTGTTGTATCAAATATGTGATCAATATCATTAGTGTTTTTATCATTTTAAATGGAAGCATTCTCACTGACCACAACATTTTCACTCTGACAAAGGAATAGAAGAAGGACCTGATTCCTTACAAACTCGAGCATTTATCTCAGATTCTGAGCAAACCTTCAGAGACTCATTGTGGGAAACAATCTCAACAGAAAAGCAGGGACAAGCAATTCGTAAAAACAGGACCAAAGTGATTAGCAAAGTTTAAATAAACTCTTTGACCTTTGTCAATAATACCAGCAGAAACATCATTCTTCAGGGAATTTCAATGCTTCTCTATCAATCCTTGAATACTGGGAATGATCTAGAAAAAGTTTGGAGAAATTGAACTCAACTAAACAATAAAACTCGTGGAGGGTGGGGGACTATATAAATCAGACAAAATATCTTCCATACTACAGATCTAAATTAGACTGAACAAAAAGACATTAGCACAGAATATCTAAAACAAGGTACAAAAGAATTAACCAAAGTAGAGCACTAGATTTGATACACTGAAAATCAATGAAAAGGAATGTAATGAATTCAAACATGGACAATTGAAAATTGACGAGGTAATGGATGTGGAATTCCATTAGCGGCAAAAATAAAAATGAATCCCAATTGACAAGGGCGGAAAAGGAAAAAAAACAAAATCTAAACATAGATGAAGGGATCCAGATGAAGTAGACTGCGAGGATATGGGCAAGCTAATAACTAAATGACTTCGATACTACAGTCTGAATGAAATGAAATAAAATCACTAGACTGCGTGGAAATGAAGAAGGGGGAACGCAGATACAAATCAGAGCTCAACTACAAGAAGAAGGATGAAACCTGCTAAGATGCTGCAAAGAGATCAACTACCAGCATGACAGAGAGGAAGAGATCCAAAATTGCCTGACGAGAAACCCTAGCAGGGGAAACGTGGAATTGAAATAGAGGACAGAGGAAGATGACGATTGGATTAAAATGGGCCGACCACGTTAATGGGCTGAGGCGGACGTGAAACGGAGGCACCTTCAGCGATGGAAGCGCGTGCAGTAGCGCGCGCGATAAATAGACGCCGCGCATGAATGCTGCCCGTCCTAGACCCCAGCCGAGCCAGGGCCGCGAGGCGCAGTAGAGACCTGACCTGAGCTTTTCTTGGGACTCAAAGACGTGGGCAGCGTTTTGTTGGGACTTGAAGAACTTTGTGACAGGATACAGCTCGGTATAAAACGAATACCGACTTGTTTGGTTCCGGGGATTTTTTTTAAGTCTTTGGAATTTTTTTAGTATTTAGAAGTATTAAATAAAAATTAATTATAAAACTAACTGCAGAACTCTGGGCTAAAAAATGCATCACTGTAGCAAATTATGAATTAATTAGGCTCATTAGATTCGTCTCGCGAATTAGCACTCAGCTGTCAAAAAACATTTATAAACAGATTTTATTTAATACTATAAAATAGTAAGATTCCTTTTGATGTGATAGGGACTTATGAAAAAAGTCCTGGAACCAAACAGGCCTACAAGTATTAGGCCGTGTTTAGATGTTTTGTAAAAAAAATTTGCGATGGAATCTTACTAATTTGAAGTACTAAATGAAGTCTATTTACAAAACTTTTTGCACAGATGGGTTGTAAATCGTGAGACGAATCTAATGATGCTAATTAATCCATGATTAATTAATAATTAGCGAATGGTTACTGTAGCATCACTGTTGCAAATTATGGATTAAATAGGCTCATTAGATTCGTGTCGCGATTTACAGCCCATCTATATAAAAAGTTTTGTAAATAAACTTCATTTAGTACTCTATGTATGTGTCGAAACATTTGATGTGATATTTTTTTGTGTTTATGGGATTTATGAGGTGGGAAGTAAACATAGCCTTATACGAGACACTGGCATCATCACATAGGCCCCATTTAGTTCCAAAAATTTTCACCCAAAAATTTTCATCTCTCCTTTGAACACATGTATGAAGCACTAAATGTAATTAAATAACAAAACTAATTACATAGTTTGGATGTACACGACGAGACGAATCTTTTGAGCCTAATTAGTGCATGATTAGCCATAAATGCTACAGTAACTCACATGTGCTAATGATGCGGTCAAATGTCTCAAAAGATTCGTGTCGCGGTTTCCAAGTGAGTTCTGAAATTAATTTTTTAATTAGTGTTCGAAAAATCCTCCCGACATCCGATCAAATATTGACATGACACCTAAAAATTTTCACCAAATGGAACTAAACGCCCCCATAGCTTGTGTACAGGAAACGTGTGACCAGGATAGAGCCAGTCCAAGCTCTGAGTAAAATCCGTTTTTCGTGCCGGACTGGTGTAGTAATGGAAGATCAGAGCCTCATCCATGGAAACCAGCGGTGCGGTAGGGTTGAAAACGGACGGAAATATTTCCGTTCCGAGTCGTTTTGTTTTTTATTTTTGTTCGTCTATTTCTGTATTTGTAGGATACTATTTCCGTATTTACGGAAGTAGAAACGAGGTTTCTCCGTTCGTTTCCGAGAAATTCCGTTTTTACTTGAAATTGATCCGTATTTATTCTATTTTTCAAACCATTTTTAATCTACATAAAATATTTCTAAAAATTGATATGTTCAAAAACATACCAATCACTAAATATGCATGTTAATATGTTAACACATGACATACTAGTGAATATTGGACTAATAACTTCGTACGTGTATATTATTTTGTGACTTTGTTAATGTATACTCGAGAATATTTGATCGCGTTATTTTTTCCGGCTCAACGTCCGTCTTGGTTCGTTTCTGTACTTCTGCGTAATCCGATCCCGTTTTCGTACCCGTATTTTCCGAACCCGATTCCGTTTCCGTCAAAAAATATAAAAACAAAAATAGAAATGAGGTTTTTCCGTTCGTTTCCGTCCGTTTTCACTAGGTGCGGGGCTGTGGCCGCTGCCGGCGGGGTCACCGGTCGCCTGTTCATGGTTCGGGTTTAGCGGTTATTTTGAACCAACCCACTCAGCCCGCAACGAAGCAAGTTGAGCGGTTTGAGACCCACGGGTTCTCGACGGGTTTCGACGGATCGCCATGCATGTTTGCCGCAGTTCCGAAGCGCTTGGGTAGCGTAGCGAGTAAGCATCCTCAAATTTCGACTTGACAGAAAACTATCGTAGTGGTCACCGTCGAGGAAAGGAGCAGAACTTCTTCCAATATGCCACGGGGGAGTGGACGGGTGGACCTCAGCCTCCGCGGCGGCGCCGCTGGCGGGGCGACGCTTGGCCGCCGCTGCGGGCACGGCCATCGCGGCGTCGCCGAGCGGCAGCTAGGTGGAGTAGAGGCGCCGAGTTCGGCGCCGCGGGCGGAGCGGAGGCGACTTGCCACTGCGAGAGGGCGGGCGGGAGCGCTCGGCGAGCGGCGCAGGGCTCAGTGGTCGCCGCCGCCGTGGGCGGAGCGGAGGCGCCGCACCACCATGAGCGGCCGGGACGGCGACAGGAGGGCGCCGTGGAGTGCCGGGAGCGGAGGCGACTTGCCGGTGCCGCTGCGAGCGAGAGGGCGGGAGCACTCAGTGAGCGACACAGATATGCCGGGCTCGGTGGCTGCCGCCGCCGAGGGCGGAGGGGAGGCGCCGCACCACCATGAGTGGCAGGGCCGGCGAGTGGAGGACGCTGTGGAGTGCCAGCAAGGTGGACGCAACTAGCGACGCAAGGCAGGCCATCCAGGAGGACTCGGTCGAGTGAGCTAGTGGGCAAGGCAGGTCGTCGAGGAGCACTCGCTGCGGGGAGATCGCCGTGAGTGAGCTAGTGAGAGGCGGCCACAGCCTGCAAGACATCACACACGAGCACGAGGATGACTTCGAATTCGGGATGCAGAACGGCAGAGAGACAGAGGTTAAAGATAACATATCTATCACCGGGTTAAACGGTAGAACCCGAGCTAAATCCAACCCATAGTGAGTATGCAAAAACGATTTGATATGGGCCGGTTCCACAAATTTGGTGGGTTGGAACTTGGAACCGGACCATGTACAGGGCCACCCTTCACACACGTACCAGCAGTGAGACACCACTAGGGAGTCATCCTACAAGTACTCCAGGCAGCCCACTCGATCTGCAATCCCGTCATCATAGATCAGTTGGTTTGGTCGCGTGCCCTTTGTTTGTGGCCCATTGAAGAGAGGCCGAGCGGGGCGGTTTTTTTATTTTTATATTTTTATTTCTGTTTTTTATAAAAATATATTTTCGATTTGGAAATTTACAGGAATATACCCCGGCCGCCCCGCTGCCGGGCGGCCGGGACCTGGCCGCCCGGCTGCCGGGCGGCAGAGACTTGAACGCAAAAAAAAAGAAAAAATATTGCAGACAGGTCCTTGGGCCTGGCCGCCCGGCAGCTGGGCGGCCGGCTCTAGCACCCCTATATAAGGGTTGGCTGGTCTCCCCACCCCTCATTTGCATCACTACAATTCCAGAAACAAAGAAAAAAGAGAGAGGGAGGGAGAGAGGCTTTACTTGAGGTAACCAAAATTCTTCTACGCTTTACAAATAGCATGATTGTGTGTCCAGATATGTCGAGTAATTATTTTTGTTGTAATTATTTTTGTTAAAACAGTAGATTAGCAATCAATTTAATATTATGATTCTGTGTCCAGATATGTCGAGCAAGCTTTGTTTTCAAGTTCATTATGGTGACGGATATATTTCTCATGAAGCGTATGGAGTAGATCTATCAGCTTTTGAATGAAGAGAGTGCGGAATAGATAAACCCTTAGAGAGGAGTTTTGGTTCCATACGCAAATGGTTTCACGAGATATTCAATGTGAATCCAAAGACTCATTTACTAACCGTTCAGACTGTGACAAATTGGGGAACTGAAGGGGATTTCTGGGAGTTGATGCTTATAGCAAACACCGAAGAATGGAGGACTTACATGCAAGCAGCTCTTGACCGCGTGTGGCCTTTTGCAATGCTAATTCAGATTCACCAGAAGGCAGGCCATTTCAGTGAAGGATCAACAAGTACATCATCTCATATGAACCAAGCAGTGGAACAAGAAAATGAAGATCAGAACATGCATGTCACAGAACCTGAGCCGCAAGGTATAGCTGATCAGGTAGGAGAAAAAGAAGATCAGAACGTGCATGCCATTCAACCTGAGCCGCAAGGTTTAGCTGATGAGGGTGAGCGGATACCTGGAATTGTGGAAGCTGTACAGAATGAAGACCAAGAGATTCGAATGATGGAAGAATGTGGGGACTCATCAGACGATGAGGACTACCCGTTGCTAGGTGAATGGAGAGGCAAGGGTTTTGGAAATCCAGTGATACAGGATATTAGGAGTAATGAGTACGAATACAGAGAGAATGAGGTCGTGCAGGGGGCAAAGTATCCTAGCACTGAAGCTGTGAAAGATGCTGTGAAGCTTTGGGCTATATCGTTGAGGAAGGAATTCAGAGTTGTCAAGTCTAGCAGCAAAGAATATGAGGTGAAGTGTGTCAATGGCGATTGTACATGGCGAGTACATGCCTACAAGGACAAGTACAAGACACACTGGGAGTGTTCAATTGTTACACCACATATATGTAGATTAACTGCTGTTGCTCAAACTCACCGTAACATCACATCTACTTTTGTTGCCAAGAAGATGTATGGGGTGATTCTGGACAAAATTGATTATGAGCCAAAATTGATAATGAGGGACATCGACGACCGTTTTCAATACAAAATCAGCTATGCAAAGGCTTGGCGGGCAAAACAAAAGGTGTTTGAGATAAGATTTGGCACATATGAGACATCATATGATAACTTGCCTCACATGCTGTCAGCAATTGTGCAGAGAAATCCTAGAAGCGCGGCTGATACCTACATTGTACCGAGTTTAGATGGGGGACCTGGGTTTCTGCTTCGTGCTTTCTTCTGCCTTGATGCATGTGTGAGGGCATTCATGTATTGTCTTCCTGTTCTATGTATTGACGGCACATTCTTGACAGGAAGATATAAGGGGACAATACTGACAGCAATTGGAGTTGATTGCAACAAGCAGGTGGTTCCCATCGCCTTTGCTTTTGTTGAGAATGAGAACACAGAGAGCTGGTACTGGTTCCTTGAACGTGTGACGATTCACGTTGTTGCTGGAAGGCCTGATGTTTGCCTCATCAGTGACAGACATGCTGGTCTTCTAGTAGCAATAAGGCAACTACATGAAGAAAGTCGAGGACAGCCTCCTCTATGTCCAGATGTTGTGAGTAGGTGGTGCATAAGGCATATGGGTGCAAATTTTTTTGAGCGCTTCAAGAATAAGGAACTTATGAATTTGTTCAAGAGATTGTGCACTCAGAATCAGCAGCAGAAGTTTGATGCATTGTGGCAGGTGCTAGATAACATGTGCGCCGAGCTGCTAAAGGAACAGACCTCAACCTCCAGCCGGAGACGTTCCGGCGGCGGACCTTTCACACAGTGGATTAAGGATGCACCTAAGAAGAAGTGGTCAATTCTATACGACACTGGTGGTCGTCGATATGGGATCGAGACAACCAACCACGCAGAGTGTTACAATATGGTAATGCGTCATGTTCGTGGATTTCCTCTTGTTGGCATAGTTGAATTCATCATATACGGATGCACAAGGTACTTCAGAGAGCGGTACCAGGCAGCTGCTGTCTTACTTAATGATCCAGGTGTGACTTTTTGTAATAGGGTCACTAACTACATGAAAGAAAAGATTGAAAAGGCTCAATATCACAGAGTGGTCTCTATGGGCACAAAGGATCAAAGGTTTGAGGTTTCATGCAAGGACAGGATAGGGCAGGGTGTCCGCAGACAAAGGGTCGTTCAGGATTGCTTGATAACGCCAGAAGGCAAGTTTTTTTGCAGATGCAAGAAGCCACAACTTCTTCACTTACCATGTTCCCATGTCATTGAGGCATGTTCAGAATCTGGGTTGGATCCTGGGGTTTTGTTTCACAATATTACAGAAAAGAAACCGTTGTGCACACTTGGGGCCATGAGATATATGGCATAGGCAGTCTGGGATCATTCACTACACCAAATATCTCTCCAATGTACATTCCCAATCCAGATGCTAGGAGAGGGGTAGGTCGACGGCAGACACTTCGTATCCGTAACGGAATGGATGAGTCTGAGGCAGGAAAGAAGAAAAAATGATGCAACCTGTGTGGAGCAGATGGTCACACTTTACAAGAAGTGCCCTAAAATGCAAGAAGATAATGCTGATGCTGAAGTTGGACCTTCTGGAAATCCCACCGATGGATTGCCTCCGGAGTTTGGAGCCCATCGCATCTAGATTTCGTTATGTGTGCATATGTATTTGCACCAGATTGTAGCATGTAATATTACGAAGGTATTGTTCTGTGTTTGAATTGTTCTGTGTTTTGCTTGATTTGAATTGTTCTGTGTTTTGCTTTATTTGAATTGTTATGTGTTTTGTTTTATTTGAGTTGTTCTGTACTTTTCAACACTCCTTGACGAATTACGAATTATTTGAGCTTGTTTTGCTCCCTAATTATATATATATGATGGTTGGAAGAACAATCCAAGAACACAGAAGAGAGTGGTAACTCAAAATTCATAAATAGAAGGGTAGTTACGAATCATAAATTTTCGGTTTGCAATACAGTTTTGTAAACAATGCTACGATTACAAAGCAGAGGCCTAAGACGTTCGTACTACTAGATACTTGAACAATGAAAACCATGGCATGTGCAACACGATAACCGTTTGTTGTGAGTAAACCTAACCTGCCTTAGGAAATGTAAAATGCCGGGATTATATGGTGGTACTTTACTGAGTGCACCGGGGATATTTTCCCTTCCTAATAGCTTCAGACCCTGCTTCCTTAGCACGGCAGGCCCTCTCTCGCTTCCTCTCCCTGTCAGCTTCACGTTCCTCTGCCTTCTGACGTTCCACTTCTGCAATCCTCTTCTGAATGTTTTCCTGATTTTTCTTGCGCTTCTCCTCCATATGTTCTTCATGCAGCATTCGTTGCCACCTTTGTGCAGCCCACCTTACTTGACGCTCCACGTGGTCCTTATCCTGCTGAGATTGCTCGGTGTCTAACCACTGCACGAAATCACATAGAGGCGGTGGAGTCTTTCCCCAAATCATGTTAGAAGTCATTACTAGATCAGAAAGTGACAAACTCTGATAGTGTTTTGTAGTACCTTTGCTCGGTCCTTGCCGTAATGCTTGGGCGGGTCGTACTCGTAATTCTCGCACATGAAGAATCTCTTGCCAAAGTCGTCCCCCAAAACCCTTGATTTCATTAGTTTGCACAAGGATCCGCAAAAACACATAGGCACCTGGACTCCTTGGGGGACTGTTTCCGTCACCTTATTCCATGGAATGTACGTGGATCCTTAGGGTGCCATGGTGTTGAGCCCTGACAATCACAAGTGAGCAATCAGATTGCTAATATACTATATCAACGCTAATCAGTATCAGTAACTACACCTAAATGTACCACTAATCACTCCTAATAATAATTAATCTGATTGCTAAACTATTTTCTAACATTTTCTAAAAATGTTTCTAACATGTTCTATAATTTTCTACAATTTTCTAACATTTTCTACAATTTTCTAATATTATCTTGCATTTTTTTATTTTCTAATACTTCTCTAACAATTTTCTAGTATTTTCTAATACTAAATCTAACACTAAATGTACTATATCAACGCTAATCACTATAAGTAACTGCATCTAAATGTACCACTAATCACTCCTAACAATAATTGAACTGATTGCTAATCTACTGTTTCAAAAAAATTTACAACATAATCTACTTATAAAATATAGAAAATTTTAGTTACCTAAAGTCGCCGCCTTGAAAATCCAACAGGACTTCGCCGCTTTGCCTCTCCCTCACCCTTCCTCTCCCTCCCTCCCTCTCTCTTCTTTTTTTCTGGATTTTTAGTAAGCCAAATGGGGGTGACGGAGCAAACACCTTATATAGGGCTGGGCCAGCTGCTTGGGGCCGGCCGCCCCGCTGCCGGGCGGCCAGGGGGGCCTGTCTGTAATATTTTTTCTTTTTTTTTTGCGTTCAAGTACCTGCCGCCAGGCAGCCGGGCGGCCAGGTCCCGGCCGCCCGGCAGCGGGGCAGCCGGAGTATATTCCTGTAAATTTCCAAATCGAAAATATATTTTTGTAAAAAACAAAAATATAAAATATAAAAATATAAAAACCGCCCGAGCGGGCGACACCTGCGGGCCCGTGTCCGGCCGCGGCTGCCACGAACATTTCAACATCCTGAATTCCTGATACAGAACACGTCGAGGAAAAGGGATCGCGCGTTACTCTCATTTTCCCCAGGTCAGACGACGCACACGCCAGCGATGAGAGGGGCATGGCGCCGGCGGGGGTAGGTAGGTGGTGCCCCGGCGACGGGCCCCACGCCGCCGGCCACTTCGTCGCCGTGCTAAGGGCTCGTCGTCGACGCTGGCTCGGCCTGTCGCGTCGGCGTGACCGGCTGGGCGGCGGCGATCCGCCCGGCGTGAGGTAGCCGCCGGAGCCGACGTGGATGCGAGTGGCCGTGAGTGCAGAAACTAGTGTGCAACGCCAACGAGTTGAACGCGACGACGCTGGCACGGCGTGCGCGCGCGTGTGTAGACTTATCCGTCCAGAGAGCCGGCGGCCACGTGTGCAGATTGTTACGCGCTGATGTGCGTCCAAACCGGTGTAGCCGGCGCGAAGGGATCGAGCTAGCTCGACGACGAGAGGCCGCGCGCGCAGCAGCCAGCAGGTACCACGAGTTTATTATTTTTTTGAGAGCGAAATAATAATAATAACGGCAAAGACGACGACGACGAGTTTTTTTTTTGAGAGAGAGGAAGGCGAGTACCAGGAGTTGACCGGATCATCGGCGTAGCTAGCGTATCCTCTCCGGCTGACGTGCAAGACGGCGACGGGGGCATAGCTAATTCGCGCGCGCCCCCAAGCAGAACAACTAGCAAACGATCGGACAACCTAGTATATTTCATTTTGGACATCCTGTTAATTCCCTTTCTCTTTTTAGATCTTCCGCAGCAAATGCCGCCCACATTGATTTTCCTTCCCTTTTCACTGCGCAGGTCCTTTCCTTGTTGGGCCATGGGCACAATTCTCTTTCAGGGCGCATAATTTTTTTTTTGAGAATGTGGGAAAGAGGGAGTAGTACAGGTGGGGGAAGTGAAATAAAAGTTAGATTGAAACCAAAAAATTATTTTTAGAAAAATGAGAAAAACAATAATTTTAGTAAAAATATTAATTTCTATTTATCTAGGATGCACTAGAAAAAAGTTACATATATAAGTTATAGGAAAAGTTGTGTAGACAAATTTTTATATAAATCGTTCACTGTTCTGCGTATGTAGCATAAGTTATATATCTAAATATGTTCGAACAAAAAAGATATATACATAATTTTCTATACTGGCAAAGTTAATATGGGTTATAAGAAAAAGTTGTGTATACAAATTTTTATATCAATCGTTCACTGTTCTGTGTATGAGTTATATATCTAAATATGTTCGAGTAAAAGTTATATACATAATTTTCTATTTTTTTTTGATGCACTACAAAGTTAATATGGGTTATAAGAAAAAGTTGTGTATACAAATTTTTATATCAATCGTTCACTGTTCTGCGTATGTAGCATAAGTTATATATCTAAATATGTTCGAGTAAAAGTTATATACATAATTTTCTATTTTTTTGATGCACTACAAAGTTAATATGGGTTATAAGAAAAAGTTGTGTATACAAATTTTTATATCAATCATTCACTGTTCTGCGTATGTAGTATAAAGTAATATATCTAAATATGTTCAAGTAAAAGTTATATACATAAATTTTTTTAGTGGATAAGTTATTACATCCTTTTTGCATAAGTTTAATATATAGAACGATAACACAACGTGCTGGCTGACGTAAAATAGTATCATATATAAGTACGTAGAGAAAAACCAAAACAGGTGATAATTTTTCACACATATTATCATATACATGAACTCTCCGTTGACAGAAAAAAAACCTTTTATTTGGAGCAAGTTTGGCAGTAGCTCTCCCGGCCTTTCATCCATATAATAATCTTCCCTGCTCATGCTGATGCTGCTTCCATGTCTAGTAGTATACTGTTATTTGACCATGCATGTATGCATGCGTTCAGCGACGATCTAATACATGTATGTATGCATGCACGCGTCCGATCATAAGAACGCGCGCCCCGTTGACAAAACCTTTCCACCGCCGTAGAATCGAAGAAATTAAGACGACGCCGTATCACATACGCGTATAGCAGAACATGCATGTATATTGTGAAGTAGAATTAGAGGCGTCGGCACTAATAATAAACGAATTAATCGAACGCGACGACGGCGTACGTTCGCACGTACATGCGCGTGTAGACTTATCCGTCCAGAGAGCCGGGCACGTTTCCCGCGCTGCGACGGCCAAACCGGTGCCGCCGGCGCGCGCGAAGGGATGCAAATGTCTCTGCACGTGCAGGGTCAACTCTGAACACTCCAACTAGGGGTGCAAAGAGGTGACTCTTAGTGAACGTTCAATTCTATTTAGTTTAAAATTTTATACTAATTCTTCAAAATAATATTACATTTTGGAAAACTAGTATAATATTTTAAACTAAAAAAAATTGGAGGTACACTAAAGGATATTAAATTGCACCCCTAACTCCAACGACGATCGCTACTAGGTCGTGGCCTCTGAATGAAGGGTCCACAAAAAGGAAAGTCAAAGGAGACTAGTAGTGTACAATATTGTTGCCATAATCTGGTGCACACGCGTATCGTCATCGATCATCACGCTGTCGATGGAGCTGATTGGTCAACGAGACCTGCCCGAACAGGAAACTGAGAGCCTGATGAGAAGCTGATCATTGACTAGTGGCCGGTTGATTAGTTAGATCGAGAAGCTCGGCGACGTGATCGCGGCGGCAAGTTGATTTGATTATACTACGTACTAATTGGCAGGCATGGCGCGGCGCTTAGCTTCTTGGTGGTGGTTGGTCTTGGACTTTATGTGTCTCTCTCCCCTGTCGTGTCCTTGTTGGGAACTACTAGTACTAACAATATTGTACATCTCTGGACGAATGGTCCTTGTTTGGATGGCGAGGCTCATCCAAACAGATTTTTATTTTGCTGCTCCAATGCGTCGCAGTAATATAATGCTTGCTGTTATTACGCGATAGCGTGACGAAAGACTGCCTGCTGACAAAATACTGCTATGAAACGATGCGTTGGACGAAGAGACGTGCATGTCTTTCTCTGACTTTTGTCCAGGGAGAAGCTGTTGACCAGCTGATAATGACCCCAGAACATTTCCCGTTTAATTGTTTCTTTAATCTCTAGCAAATCTGTGCATCGATTTTTTCTGTACAAACATGCAGTTGTATTATATTATTGTTAGCATGCATGCATGCACGATCTGTTTTCAGGAGAGATCCCGGTTGGGGTGTGCGGTGTGCCGTGCTACGTCATTGGTATGATCAGCGACACAAGGACAGGGGAAAGCTATAGCGACGAGACGATTATATAGCATTGTTAGTCCATGATGAGATTAGACTAAACACTACTCTCTAGTCTCTAGTCTCTAGCTATACGTACAGTAGATGAGATTGTACTAGTCCACAATGCTGAACCAGTCTAGCTATAGCTAGCTATCTACTACCTCTTCTCTTTTGTTTTATTTGCTGCGCCGTGCGTCATGTCATGCGGCATGATGCTGACCTTCCAATCGCATTGCATGGTTCTGGATGATGACCATGGGTCCATGGTAGAAAATTTTGATCAGGCATTCAGGATGCATGCAGAGTCACCTACTACCAGCTGAGCTATCTCACACAATGGAAACGAATGGGACTCTCCAAGCGCGTTAGCAGCGTGCGTGCCAACGTCCCGAGAAGGTTCCCGTCGACGTTACACACCATGCAACGCAACTGGAAGCAAATAGACGATAGTATTTTCATAGAGATCAATCAAGTGAACAGATTAGGTACACGTTACTTCATCACATAATAAACAAATTTTTATTCCAACCCACACTAAATAAATGGGAAAACGATACATCCAATAGTACTCTAGGCACCGCTAATTAAGAAAGAATTGAAGCCACATACACACACATGCACGGATGATGATAGATCAAACGCATGGATCTATCGGAGCTCTCTCTACCGTTTCGCAGCAGGAAGAGGAGGGATGCTCTGCTCGTTCCGGAAGAAGTCGTCAGGATCCACCATGCTCTTCACCGCCGCCAACCTCTTGAAGTTGCCCTTGAAGTACTTCTCCCCCCAAACCCTAGCCTTGGCGTAGCTGGTCACGTTCCCCTCCAGCTCGTTGGTCCCGATGTCCAGGTCCCTGTAGTTCACGTACACAGCCCTGGGGTTCTTGGACACGTACGGCGTCAGGTCCTCGTACACCCCCCTCACCCAGCTCAGCCGCCGCTCCAGCGCCGCCGTCCCGTTCTCGAACCAGAAGGAGAAGAACTGGAACTGGTAGAGGTAGTCCCGGTGCGGGAATGGCGTCGCCGACGGCGGGATGCTGCGCATCCGGCCGCCGTAGGGGTCAAGCATGATCAGCGCCGCCTCCGGCTTCTCCAGCCACTTGGTCCAGATGCTCTCCAGCGCCTCCCCCGGGATGGGCTCCGCGACGTGGTCGGACTTCACCTTGAGGTAGTAGTTGGCGTTGCGCCGGTCCAGGAGCACCTCGGCCGGCCTGTCGGCGGTGTTGTAGAAGAAGAAGACGGTGGACTTGACCCAGCTCATCTCCTGGCAGTCCTGCTCCGTCATCCCGAGCTCCGGGAAGCGGGCTCGCATGGTGTCGACGAGGCCGCCGCACCGGCCGAGGAACAGGGCGATGAAGTTGGCCTGCTGGTTCTGCACCAGCACGCGGAGGTAGAGGTCCCGGGGGAGCGCCGGCGAGATCGCCTGCCACTTGGTGATGAGGTCGACGGCGGACTCGTTCCGCAGCCGGCGGATGCTGAACACGGTGACGGTCTCCGGCACGGCCACCAGCCGGACCTTCCAGGACAGGACGACGCCGAAGCTCTCGCCGCCGCCGCCGCGGATGGCCCAGAAGAGGTCCTTCCCCATGGTGCTTCGGTTCAGCAGCCTCCCCTCGGCGTCCACCACCACCGCGTCGATGACTTGGTCGGCGGAGAGGCCGTACTTGCGTGACAGCGCGCCGAACCCGCCGCCGCTCAGGTGGCCGCCGACGCCGACGGTGGGGCAGTTGCCGGCGGGGAACCCGAACGTCTGGTTAGCGGCGGCGGCGGCGTAGTAGAGCTCCCCGAGCGTCGCGCCTGACCCGACCCAGGCCTCGGATCTAGAGGCGTCGATGCTGATCGCGCGGAGCTCGCCGAGGTCGAGCACGGCGAAGTGCTGGTCGGGGTCGACGGAGGCGTAGGAGAGGCCCTCGTAGTCGTGGCCGCCGCTGCGCGTGCGGATGCGGACGCTGTGGCGGCGGCCGCAGACCACGGTGGCCTGCACATGGGCGGGCTCGGTGACCGCGACGATCAGGAGCGGCCTCGTGGTGCCCGGCAAGACGTAGCGGAGGTTCCGGACGGAGGCCAGCAGGAGCGAAGAGTAGGAGTTGGTCGCTGGGGTGTGGATGAGGGAAGGCGGAATGGCCGCGGAGAGGCAGCCGATGAATCCGTCCACATCGCTGGGAGCTGAAGAGGATGTTCTTACGCTGGAGAGGATGCAAAGGGCGACGAGAAGGTGCAAGGCGATCATGGGTGTTCGTGCCATGATTGATGCGTAAATGGCTGCTGTGTGTTGGAAGCTTGGAGCGCAAGAGAGGTATTTATAGACACACGGGCATGCAGTTGGGTTCGTTGAACGTTTTCGTTTGTGGCTAGCTCTCTTCATTTCAAAATATAATAGTTTTTCTTCTTCTTCTAGACTTCTACGAAGTTACATAGTCCATCCCTTCCAAATTACTGGTCACCTCGATCAGTTTTATCCCAAGTCAAATCTCTCTAATTTTGACCAAGTTTATATAGAAAAGTATGTTAATTCTCAAATACCAAATAAATAGCAATACACACATTTGTTATGAATTTAACAAAACTAAATTGATGTTGTAGGTATGGGTATCTTTTGTGATAAACTTAATCAAAGTTAGATATGTTTAACTTCTGACAAAACCACAGTGATCATAGCAATTGGAGTGAAGGGAATAATGTACATATTGAAATGGTATTGACTTCAAATCAAAGTTATGATGGAATCATCAAATATTTTGATGTGCTAATCTAGTGCTAAAGTTTAACACTTTCACACATTAGTATTTGGATCCAAACAGAACCTCAAATGAGATTTGTCATACCCTTAGCTTGCACAATATATGATGTGCCCATACCTTCTCCAAAGATTTATTACGCCTCTAACGTTGAAAAATATAACATTGAAAGGAGGTACACGATAAGCTAGCCTTCTAGTAGTAATCTTGTTCTATGATGATGAAGATACGAAATTATTATATTATACTATTCTAACTTTCAGCACATGGAGGATAAATGTCAACAAGCTGCCGTTTTGTACAAGAAACATAAAGGGTCAAAAAAAGTTTGATTATTATTGGTTGAGACGAGATTTCCGTGACTCTAACCGCGTGGACACATTTGGTCCCGGGGTTCCCCGATATAAAAACTCGTCATGTTGAAAGAGCCATGTTTGTCACGATTATTCTTGTGCTATGGTCATGCCTTCCCATGTTGAGGCCACAAAGATCAAGCGAAAAGCCAACAACCGAAGTCAACAACACATGATCTTGTTTAAGACTTGTAATAAAGGGCTAATTAGGGTCTCTCAAGAGGATTATGATAGATAAGTTTATAGCACTAGATTCTTATATAGAGAGCAAAAGTTCGATAGTCCTAGAGGGTCGTCGACTCGAGTTGCGAGATCACTCGTATTCTTTTAAAGTTGTTCTTAAATAATTTACGGCCAGCTTCATCATTGGGCATTTTCCAGCGTCGCCGCGGTGGTGTCGTTGGATGCGACCGTGCTATGGCTCACCAGCAGCACCGTGGTGGTGGGCCGAGGCTGGTGGCACCGGGCTGCCGGCCGTCTCTTGCGCTATGGATGATACGGGTGAAAACCCATCTCTCCTTGGGCCGGCCGTCTCTTGCGCCATGGACGATACGGGTAAAAACCCATCTCTCCTTGGGACGAGTCGATGGTGCCACTAGTGTCATTTCTTTTCTGAAGGCGATGACGAGTGTCTCCAGTGCGAACCGGATCTTGGTGGCAGGCGCTCGGCAATGGCTGCAGCGTTTTTCTTTCTTTTCCCTTTTCAAAAAAAGAAAAAAAATGTTGCTCGTGTTGGGGTGGCTCGTGTCGAGGACAATCCGACCTAGCATGGTGTGCAGTAGTGCAGAGGCTCTGGTCGACCATCCAATTCGACAGGGTAGAGTGAGTTGAGGCCTGGGTCGATGTCCCAATCCGACCTGGGCAGTGGTGTGGTCGTGTTGATGCCCCAATCCAACCGACCAGTCTGCGGCGCCGTCGATGTCCCAATCTGATCGGTTTTAGTTGTAGGTGTAGCTGAATGTGTTGTAGTTGTAGTGTTTGATTTTCGGGTCAGATTTATCTATAAACTGGATCAATTCTCTTCTTATTATTAATATACGCCGAGCCGTAACGTTTAGGATTTTTTTAAAAAAATCTTATCCTATTGTCACATGCTTCAATGCCGTCATCTAAAATAGCTTTCAACAGATTTATCCATATATGCTACCCCTAGATATATGGTGCTTGGTGCAAGTTTTCATGTCGTACTTGCAATATGATTTCTAGATCTAGAAGCTAGTACGCATAGTAAAGTCCTTGTATTTGCTGACTACAATCGTGCCGTCCTACCTCTTGATAAAGTCCTTGGAGTACTATCAAATTAATAGTGCAACTTCGATGATGAAGTGTATATATATTTTTTCTTAATACACAAGACAACTTAGACACTCGCAACTCGCGCACGCTCACACCCTTATGAACACATGTACGCAAAATCCTACCCCTACGAGCATCTTCAAAAACTGAGCCGAGAAATCTTCAAGATTGCGAAGTCATCAGGCGCCACACTGCAATGGGAATTGGGAACGTTGCCTACTACTAAACGTCGTATAGTCTTTGGTATCCCTGTTTTCTCATTAATTATTTTTTGGACACCACTTTGATAGGCCACTACCTAACCCGTCATGTGCCTGCCCGGCCGCACGTGTCCCGATAGAGATACTGGGCCGCAGCCCATGCGCTGCACAGTTCTCTGATGGATCCGGCCCACCACACGACAACGACGCGTGTGGGAGAGAATTCTACAGAGCCGGCGGCCACCTTCTCATCCCTGAAGCCGGCCTAAACTGTAAAAACGAGCCCTACGCGACTCGGCGGCGGGCGGCGGCGGCTGCTACGGCGGGAGTCGTAGCCTTGTTGTGGGGGCCACGACGACCTAATTCCATCGCCGGCGAGGCGAGGCCAGAGGCCGCCGGAGCACCAGCTCGTTTGGGACAGTAAGTCTTCATTCTCGCGTGCGTGGTCTTAGGTTTTCTCAAACTTGAAGGTTTCGTTCTTTTTTTTGATGCTACATGATCTGTTTCTGTTAATTTTGGCAAAATTGATGTTAGACTATTGATCTGGAAATCGTGTCAGAGACCATTAGGTTGGGACCCGTCAGAGCTGTACCAGCACGAGGATTTTTTTTCATATGTGATTCCTGTGCCTTCTTTTTATGTTTTTGATGTAGTGCTGGAAAAGATGCTGGACGCTCGTTTCCTCGAGTTGAAGTTCGTGTTCGACAACACGAAGATCAATGACCTCGCCGTGAGCAGATCAGTCATCTCCGATGATATCTCAGCCGGGGGCCAAGTGTGGAGGTTTAACCGCCGCAACCCCCCCCCCCCCCCCCCCCCCCCCCGTGGGATCAGCAGAGAGCTCGCCCCTGAGCACTTGTCTCTCTACATCCAGATGGCAGATGGTGAGCAAATCCGTCGAGGCAAAAGCTATCTTCTTCGAGGCTTTCGTGATGGACAAGAACGGCAGGCCATCGTCTCACCGCGCAGGGAGGCTATCGTCCCGCTTGTTTACCCGCAAGTGTGGGGGTGGCATCAGCTCGTCAAGTAGAGCGATCTCGAGACGCGACGGATGGCCTGGTCACCATGGTGTGCGGGGTCATCGTCGCGCGTGACGACGACGACGACCCTGTCGACGTGCCGCCGTCCGACATGGGAAGCCACCTTGGCCGCCTTCCGGACTGCGCCGACGGCTCCTACGTCGTCGAGGGCGAGATGTTTCCCGCGCACCGCGCGGTGCTCGCCGCCCGCTCGCCGGTCTTCAGGGCGCAGCTCCTCGGCGCCATGGCCGATGCCAAGATGCCGTCCATCACCATGCACGACATATCGGCGGCGACGTTCAAAGCCATTGTCACGCCCTGAAATTTTTGGATTTTAGACTGTGATTAAAATTAAAAAAATAAATAAACAATTTTCTCATAGTTTTAAAATTTTCTCAACATTTACTTTTCTTCAAAGAGAATTTAGTGTAAAAGAAAATAAATATTGGTTGTTTTTCAAATTAAATGATGTTGTTCTTTTGGTGATGCATTCATGTCACATGCATAGTGTTGTTGAGTGTGAAAACCTTTCAAAACGTGTTCTATCATCAAAAGTTCTTCCCGGGAATTTTCCGGATTTTTATGGATTCTTTTCCCATTTTCTCTAGAGCAAACTCTAATTTTTAGAGGCTCTACCAAATCTTCTCATGAGCTCCAAATATTTTATTTGAGTTCGTTAGGTCCCAATATATTTCTAGGATTTTTCCTAGAATTTTCGGGCCATTTGGAATATTTTTCGGACTTTAAATATGAGTTCTAGATTTTTCTAGAATTATTTTAATTTCGAAAATAATTAATTCCGAATTTTAAATGGGCTAAGTCTATCAAAACTACATAAATCTCTAATGGACCTGAAGAGTTCATTCGTGTGTTCCCTAATGGGCTAAAGGCACGAAAAGCCCATTAGCATGGGAGGGAGGTTACCACATTGCTAGTTGATGTGAGATGGTGAGACTTTTCTTCTATATATTAAACCAACCTCTCATGGCAACTCCACACAAAAATATAGACTACCCATAGGAAGCTCTTTGTTTGGGAATCCCTAAAATAATCTTTTCCCCAGAATCCCACCATCCTCCGCATCCGTGCATCTCCGGTGAAATCCGACACCACCCTAGTGCTCAGCTCGTCGTCCTCTTCGTCGTGGTGTCTTCCTTCTCGCGAGTCGTCGCCATTTCGCCGTCGACCCCGTGCCTTCTCCTCGACAAGTTCACCGCCCCAGAGTTTCGCAAGGTAGCAAGGGAGCTCTCCGACCTTTTTTTCCTCTCCCCTTCTCGCTCCTGCGCGCGCGCCCGCCGGCTCTACTCCGCCGCCGCTCGCCACAGAGCCGCCTCCTACCGCGCGCAAAACCCTATCCTCCGCCGCCGCGCCGATTGGAGCTCGGAGCTGCCGCCGCGTGGCCGTTCTGTCGCGCCCCCGCCGTCTTCGAACCATCTCGGAGCTTCGCGTCGAGGTAGAGGAACTCGCCGGCCCGTTTCCCCCTCCCTCGCGCTTGTTTTCGCCCGGTCCTGCTCACCGTCACCGCCGCCCCGCCATGAGCTTTCGGGCCCCGGACGGCCGTTTTCGGCGAAGTTTGGAGACTCTCTACCGTGCGCCGCCGCCGGCGCTCTGCGTCGTCGCCAGCCCACCCCAATCCACTCCCGCCGTCCGATTTAGATCCAGCGGCCCAGATCTAATATGACCCGAGTAAACTAAACCAAATACCGGTCAACCGTGGTCATTTTTGCAAATAAATCCCTCTGTATGAAATTGTATTTAAAAGTGATAGGAATGTTCATGTTATACTTGCCTTCCTCAAACTGCTCCTACTGCTCAAAGTGTCCCGCGGAGGGTGGCTCCTGGTACTCCTCCGACTGCTCAACGTCTACTCACGATCGCAACGCCAAAACAAAGTCCAGCACATACACAAACATGCAAACAAAAACAAAAGCTAAGAAACAGTACAACATTACATAAAAATAGCAAACAAAATAGAGCTAGAACTATTCTACGTGTTACAACGATCGCGTGAGCGCGAAAACCACCTAAAACGGATTTAAAACGACAAAGATAAGGCTAAAACAAGGTTCCAGGGACCTATCTGCAAGAAAACTGAAGTTGCAGGGGCTCAGGAACAAAAACCAGGGACCTATACGTGATTAAACTATAGATCTAGGGTTTAGGCTGCAAAACCACACGCCCAGGGACGGCGGGCTCGATTTTACAGAAGCTCAGGGTCTAAAACGTAAAGAAAAGAGCATAACTATAAATACTTTTGAACTAACGTGGACTGTGGGTTGATTCCCGAAAAGTCCAGGGACTCTTTAGCAAAAAGACCAGAGCGAAGCGGTATCTTCTATTTTGGGCCATCGGATCCAGATCTGGCGGCTTAGATCTAAACGGGGCACGATCTAATCTCGAGCGTCCGTGCGGGATCGGGCGGCCAAGGGCGCTTGGGCGCGCGGGCGGCAGCGGGGCATCGCCGGCGACCAAATCCTGCGGCGGTGCCGCACGGGAACTCGCCGGACTTCCTCGATTCCGGCCTTCCAGGGGTTAAACGGACCGGCGCTTGGGTCTAGGATGGTCTACGCACCATGCGTAATCCACCTGAGGCGTTTGCGGGGCTCGGTAGGGCTCTGGGCGGCGCCGACAGGGACGGCGGCGGCTCTGTGTGGTGGCGCTTCGCCGGCGTGCGGCGTTCGTGCCGTTCTGGGCTCAGGTCTGGGCGCCAAAGGGTGCGTGCGCGTCCGCAAGGCCAACACAAGCCTCGGCAAGGCCGGCGCGAGGCTGTGCAGCGGTGCAGGGCATCCGCCACGGCGGGGTTGCGCTGGGCGTCACCGACGACTGGTGTTCCGGTCCCCGGGGTGACCTATGTGCCACTAGATCTAGTGCAAAAGGACGGGGGAGGTTGTGTGGATGCTTACCGAGGCTCGAAATCGAGCTGCGTAGCCGTGCAGGGAGGCCGGCGTCGATGGCAAGCGGCGGCACATGGGCGGGGCTCGGGGTCCGGCCGATGGAGCGCCCCTCCGGGCTTCCGGATCCCGTACTTCAACTCCTGGTGGACCTGTGCGGGTGCAACGGGGATCAGGGCGGCCCGAGTTTCCACGGCGGCGAGCAATTGCGGCGATACACAGAACTCACCGGCTTTGCGCTCCAGAGCAATTCCCGGCGCTGCAGGGCTTGGATTGGGGACAGCGGGCTTGGTTAGGCTCCTGGAGTCAAGGCGAAGCCACGGCGGTGCTTTGCAGGGGCCGGGAGGCGGTGGCGCAGAGCGTCGGCGACGCGGGGCTGTGGTGCAGGCAGGCGGAGCTTGGGCTCTGGGTGCGCAGGTAGGGGAAGGTGAGGACGCTGGGGTGCGGCTGGGCGTTTAAAGGAGGAAGCCATGATCTTCGGCGTGCGTGCCCGGCGCTGGCGTAGCGCGGAGATCGCGGGCGTGACTGCTCGCGGGGGAAGCAGATCTAGAGCAACAACTCTGCGTGATCCAGGCTCGGTGGGGGAGCTTCTAGAAGGTGAGGGTGCGGTGCGGGCTGACCGGTGGGTCACGGGACCGGGGTGGTCCACGAGACAGCGGCAGGGCGAGCTGGGCGGGGCGGAGCAGAGAGCGCGGCGAGACGGCTCAGCGCGGAGGAAGAAGAAAGGAAAGGGGAGGGGAAGGCGCTGACACGCGGGGCCCACATGTCAGTCGGCGGAGAAACGCACGCGGGCCGCGGCGCTGGGCTGACTGCTGGGCTGGTGCGGTGGGCCGGGAAGCTAGGCCGCGGGGTGGTGTTCTGGGCCAGCCGAAGAAAAGAGAAGGAGGCCGGGTTGGACCGCCAGGGTGTGCTGGGCTGAAAACGTGTTTCCTATTTTTCTGATTTCTATTTCTTTCTTTTTTTCAAACTCAACTCAAACTATTTGAATTTCTATGAAATTTGAATTCAAACCCTAGGTACTCAACCAAATAAAACTTATGCACCAGCATGAATGCACAAACATATTAAGCTAAGAAAAAATTTAATTACTTGTGAAAAAAAATTAAATTAAATGTAAGGATAAGCATATAAAACCTTGGAAAAACAAATGAGGCAAATTAACTTTTTTAATAAAACTGGATTTTTACATTAGGGTGTTACATTTACATATCTATTTCTAAAGCACGAACATTTCTAACTAAATTTTTGATTCGATCCGCTTGTGTCATTTATATGTGTGCCTTAGTCCACTCTGTATGCGAGTCGGACTAGTAGGCATCCGTCCACGACTCGATCACATACAACTATATATCCGATACTTATACCAACTTTGCGTGTTTCAACGCACGAACATATTTACCTAGTATTATAATACTAATATACATGAACTCTCCGTTGACAGAAAAAAAAACCTTTTATTTGGAGCAAGTTTGGCAGTAGCTCTCCCGGCCTTTCATCCATATAATAATCTTCCCTGCTCATGCTGATGCTGCTTCCATGTCTAGTAGTATACTGTTATTTGACCATGCATGTATGCATGCGTTCAGCGACGATCTAATACATGTATGTATGCATGCACGCGTCCGATCATAAGAACGCGCGCCCCGTTGACAAAACCTTTCCACCGCCGTAGAATCGAAGAAATTAAGACGACGCCGTATCACATACGCGTATAGCAGAACATGCATGTATATTGTGAAGTAGAATTAGAGGCGTCGGCACTAATAATAAACGAATTAATCGAACGCGACGACGGCGTACGTTCGCACGTACATGCGCGTGTAGACTTATCCGTCCAGAGAGCCGGGCACGTTTCCCGCGCTGCGACGGCCAAACCGGTGCCGCCGGCGCGCGCGAAGGGATGCAAATGTCTCTGCACGTGCAGGGTCAACTCTGAACACTCCAACTAGGGGTGCAAAGAGGTGACTCTTAGTGAACGTTCAATTCTATTTAGTTTAAAATTTTATACTAATTCTTCAAAATAATATTACATTTTGGAAAACTAGTATAATATTTTAAACTAAAAAAAATTGGAGGTACACTAAAGGATATTAAATTGCACCCCTAACTCCAACGACGATCGCTACTAGGTCGTGGCCTCTGAATGAAGGGTCCACAAAAAGGAAAGTCAAAGGAGACTAGTAGTGTACAATATTGTTGCCATAATCTGGTGCACACGCGTATCGTCATCGATCATCACGCTGTCGATGGAGCTGATTGGTCAACGAGACCTGCCCGAACAGGAAACTGAGAGCCTGATGAGAAGCTGATCATTGACTAGTGGCCGGTTGATTAGTTAGATCGAGAAGCTCGGCGACGTGATCGCGGCGGCAAGTTGATTTGATTATACTACGTACTAATTGGCAGGCATGGCGCGGCGCTTAGCTTCTTGGTGGTGGTTGGTCTTGGACTTTATGTGTCTCTCTCCCCTGTCGTGTCCTTGTTGGGAACTACTAGTACTAACAATATTGTACATCTCTGGACGAATGGTCCTTGTTTGGATGGCGAGGCTCATCCAAACAGATTTTTATTTTGCTGCTCCAATGCGTCGCAGTAATATAATGCTTGCTGTTATTACGCGATAGCGTGACGAAAGACTGCCTGCTGACAAAATACTGCTATGAAACGATGCGTTGGACGAAGAGACGTGCATGTCTTTCTCTGACTTTTGTCCAGGGAGAAGCTGTTGACCAGCTGATAATGACCCCAGAACATTTCCCGTTTAATTGTTTCTTTAATCTCTAGCAAATCTGTGCATCGATTTTTTCTGTACAAACATGCAGTTGTATTATATTATTGTTAGCATGCATGCATGCACGATCTGTTTTCAGGAGAGATCCCGGTTGGGGTGTGCGGTGTGCCGTGCTACGTCATTGGTATGATCAGCGACACAAGGACAGGGGAAAGCTATAGCGACGAGACGATTATATAGCATTGTTAGTCCATGATGAGATTAGACTAAACACTACTCTCTAGTCTCTAGTCTCTAGCTATACGTACAGTAGATGAGATTGTACTAGTCCACAATGCTGAACCAGTCTAGCTATAGCTAGCTATCTACTACCTCTTCTCTTTTGTTTTATTTGCTGCGCCGTGCGTCATGTCATGCGGCATGATGCTGACCTTCCAATCGCATTGCATGGTTCTGGATGATGACCATGGGTCCATGGTAGAAAATTTTGATCAGGCATTCAGGATGCATGCAGAGTCACCTACTACCAGCTGAGCTATCTCACACAATGGAAACGAATGGGACTCTCCAAGCGCGTTAGCAGCGTGCGTGCCAACGTCCCGAGAAGGTTCCCGTCGACGTTACACACCATGCAACGCAACTGGAAGCAAATAGACGATAGTATTTTCATAGAGATCAATCAAGTGAACAGATTAGGTACACGTTACTTCATCACATAATAAACAAATTTTTATTCCAACCCACACTAAATAAATGGGAAAACGATACATCCAATAGTACTCTAGGCACCGCTAATTAAGAAAGAATTGAAGCCACATACACACACATGCACGGATGATGATAGATCAAACGCATGGATCTATCGGAGCTCTCTCTACCGTTTCGCAGCAGGAAGAGGAGGGATGCTCTGCTCGTTCCGGAAGAAGTCGTCAGGATCCACCATGCTCTTCACCGCCGCCAACCTCTTGAAGTTGCCCTTGAAGTACTTCTCCCCCCAAACCCTAGCCTTGGCGTAGCTGGTCACGTTCCCCTCCAGCTCGTTGGTCCCGATGTCCAGGTCCCTGTAGTTCACGTACACAGCCCTGGGGTTCTTGGACACGTACGGCGTCAGGTCCTCGTACACCCCCCTCACCCAGCTCAGCCGCCGCTCCAGCGCCGCCGTCCCGTTCTCGAACCAGAAGGAGAAGAACTGGAACTGGTAGAGGTAGTCCCGGTGCGGGAATGGCGTCGCCGACGGCGGGATGCTGCGCATCCGGCCGCCGTAGGGGTCAAGCATGATCAGCGCCGCCTCCGGCTTCTCCAGCCACTTGGTCCAGATGCTCTCCAGCGCCTCCCCCGGGATGGGCTCCGCGACGTGGTCGGACTTCACCTTGAGGTAGTAGTTGGCGTTGCGCCGGTCCAGGAGCACCTCGGCCGGCCTGTCGGCGGTGTTGTAGAAGAAGAAGACGGTGGACTTGACCCAGCTCATCTCCTGGCAGTCCTGCTCCGTCATCCCGAGCTCCGGGAAGCGGGCTCGCATGGTGTCGACGAGGCCGCCGCACCGGCCGAGGAACAGGGCGATGAAGTTGGCCTGCTGGTTCTGCACCAGCACGCGGAGGTAGAGGTCCCGGGGGAGCGCCGGCGAGATCGCCTGCCACTTGGTGATGAGGTCGACGGCGGACTCGTTCCGCAGCCGGCGGATGCTGAACACGGTGACGGTCTCCGGCACGGCCACCAGCCGGACCTTCCAGGACAGGACGACGCCGAAGCTCTCGCCGCCGCCGCCGCGGATGGCCCAGAAGAGGTCCTTCCCCATGGTGCTTCGGTTCAGCAGCCTCCCCTCGGCGTCCACCACCACCGCGTCGATGACTTGGTCGGCGGAGAGGCCGTACTTGCGTGACAGCGCGCCGAACCCGCCGCCGCTCAGGTGGCCGCCGACGCCGACGGTGGGGCAGTTGCCGGCGGGGAACCCGAACGTCTGGTTAGCGGCGGCGGCGGCGTAGTAGAGCTCGCCGAGCGTCGCGCCTGACCCGACCCAGGCCTCGGATCTCGAGGCGTCGATGCTGATCGCGCGGAGCTCGCCGAGGTCGAGCACGGCGAAGTGCTGGTCGGGGTCGACGGAGGCGTAGGAGAGGCCCTCGTAGTCGTGGCCGCCGCTGCGCGTGCGGATGCGGACGCTGTGGCGGCGGCCGCAGACCACGGTGGCCTGCACATGGGCGGGCTCGGTGACCGCGACGATCAGGAGCGGCCTCGTGGTGCCCGGCAAGACGTAGCGGAGGTTCCGGACGGAGGCCAGCAGGAGCGAAGAGTAGGAGTTGGTCGCTGGGGTGTGGATGAGGGAAGGCGGAATGGCCGCGGAGAGGCAGCCGATGAATCCGTCCACATCGCTGGGAGCTGAAGAGGATGTTCTTACGCTGGAGAGGATGCAAAGGGCGACGAGAAGGTGCAAGGCGATCATGGGTGTTCGTGCCATGATTGATGCGTAAATGGCTGCTGTGTGTTGGAAGCTTGGAGCGCAGGAGAGGTATTTATAGACACACGGGCATGCAGTTGGGTTCGTTGAACGTTTTCGTTTGTGGCTAGCTCTCTTCATTTCAAAATATAATAGTTTTTCTTCTTCTTCTAGACTTCTACGAAGTTACATAGTCCATCCCTTCCAAATTACTGGTCACCTCGATCAGTTTTATCCCAAGTCAAATCTCTCTAATTTTGACCAAGTTTATATAGAAAAGTATGTTAATTCTCAAATACCAAATAAATAGCAATACACACATTTGTTATGAATTTAACAAAACTAAATTGATGTTGTAGGTATGGGTATCTTTTGTGATAAACTTAATCAAAGTTAGATAAGTTTAACTTATGACAAAACCACAGTGATCATAGCAATTGGAGTGAAGGGAATAATGTACATATTGAAATGGTATTGACTTCAAATCAAAGTTATGATGGAATCATCAAATTAATATTTTGATGTGCTAATTAGTAGACAATTAGCTTTCTTTTGTATTGCACGCCATATGTTGATTTTCTTTTTATCTATACTCTAGTGAAGTCATAATAAGTAGTACGTCATGTATATGGTTGTTATCGGATTATTGGCCCCTTGCATGTGTCTAAATCGTGGCTCCATCGATCCCTATAGGCAGTTGCGTTGAATTTCATTTGTGGCTCTCTTCATTTCAGAATATAAAAGTCTTTTTCCTATTTATTATGGGGAAATGATCTCAAATGACACACGGATACTTCCTCCATCTACTAATACACAAGCTAAGGATCATCATGAGCACGGCAGATGGGCTCGTGATGGGCTCGGCAGATTTTTTTTCTTTTTTTAATTTTTTTATTTGATTAACCGAGGCGGGCAGCAAAACCGCCTCGGTTAATAGGTTTTACCGTGACCTTGCGGACAAGGCGGTTGGCATGCCCGCCTCGGTTAAACACTTTTGCCCACCTCGATTAAGTTTTTTTTGTAGTAGTGATCTTTATAATTACTAGCCCTAACATGAGTTACACACCAACAAAAAAAACAGAAATTCTGTGGATTCTTCTAGTAAGAAACATAACATCTAACCCCAAATAAAGGAACATATTAATCTTTAGTTTAAGGTGTTCGCACAATCGCACTACATGCAAGCAGATCGAGTGCGTACTGACTTTTCTTAACTGTTTTGTTTGAATGCAAGTGCCAGATGATAATAACCAGGTACCATACTACCATAATCAGGGTCCAGGGCCAATGAGTTTATTGTCTACTCCTACTTGGTAGGATGATGGGAAATATAATATTATACTAAAAACACTGCCGGCCACTTGATAATAAAAAAAGCTAAAACCATCAAGGTTGTTGGCTATTCATTAAAAAAATCAACAAGAACGACATCTTTGGAGTGTCGCTCGATCAAAGTCAACGTTTAATTTTCCATATATATGCAGAGCGACATATAGTTTACGACGTTTGTTAGGCAGGAACAGCTACACTGCTAGAGTTTGAATTGGACACATCATCTATCTCGCCTGGAATTGTAATCTCGCGAGCTTATGATCGAGCCGTCTGCAACCAAAATTACGGTACCCGGCCTCCCACTGCTCGGTGCAATGCATGCATGCATGCATCTACTATAATAAGCCTGAAATAAACAGGACACGACATGTATGACACTGATGTGCAGGTCGATCGATCGGCTTTGTCTAGCTATGTGCCGCCGCCGCTGACACAATCTCTCACGATTTTTCAAAAGGCTAGTTGCATTGGCTACGTACGTCAGTTCGAATTTGAAACAGCTTCCTGGCTAGCTAGCTAGCTTCGTAATAACACGTGCAAAATGGTAATATAAGTTATAGTACGTAATAACACGTGTTCTTCCTAGCTAGTCAAATCGAAAGCGTACGTACCTACAGAGCCTTAGGAAAGCCGTTGGAATAGAGACCCCTGGCAAGCAATGCAAGGCTCACGATTTCGATTTTTCGACAAACGGTGACACGGGGAAGAGCCTATCCGAAGAGTTAGCTGCAAGGCATCCGCCCGGCAGGCGGCGGCAGCCGAAGCTGACAAGTGACAAGTGGCGAACGGACAACAACGTACGTCCTCCCTAATTCATCCCCCCCAAAAGAAAACGACCGTAAATAATAAAATATATAATATTACCGCCCTCAACTTTCACGTAACGAGGGTAGGAGAAAAATATTAATTTGGCCGTGAGATATGTCGAGAATGGTTTGATTTGATGGATTCAGGGTCGGTCTGGTTGGAGGAGATAATAAAGTTAAATGCTAAACTCTAGCACATATTAGCATTTATGCACGTGCTAAAGTTTTCAAGTCTTGACTGAAGTTTAGTCTACCTCATTAGCACTCGTGTTTGGAGAAGCTAGTGCTAAAGTTTAACACTTTCACACATTAGTATTTGGATCCAAACAGAACCTCATGAGATTTGTGATACCCTTAGCTTGCACAATATATGATGTGCCCATACCATCTCCATAGATTTATTACGCCTCTAACGTTGAAAAATATAACATTGAAAGGAGGTACACGATAAGCTAGCCTTCTAGTAGTAATCTTGTTCTATGATGATGAAGATACGAAATTATTATATTATACTTTTCTAACTTTCAGCACATGGAGGATAAATGTCAACAAGCTGCCGTTTTGTACAAGAAACATAAAGGGTCAAAAAAAGTTTGATTATTATTGATTGAGACGAGATTTCCGTGACTCTAACCGCGTGGACACATTTGGTCCCGGGGTTCCCCGATATAAAAACTCGTCATGTTGAAAGAGCCATGTTTGTCACGATTATTCTTGTGCTATGGTCATGCCTTCCCATGTTGAGGCCACAAAGATCAAGCGAAGAGCCAACAACCGAAGTCAACAACACATGATCTTGTTTAAGACTTGTAATAAAGGGCTAATTAGGGTCTCTCAAGAGGATTATGATAGATAAGTTTATAGCACTAGATTCTTATATAGAGAGCAAAAGTTCGATAGTCCTAGAGGGTCGTCGACTCGAGTTGCGAGATCACTCGTATTCTTTTAAAGTTGTTCTTAAATAATTTACGGCCAGCTTCATCATTGGGCATTTTCCAGCGTCCCCGCGGTGGTGTCGTTGGATGCGACCTGCTGTGGCTCACCAGCAGCACCGTGGTGGTGGGCCGAGGCTGGTGGCGCCGGGCTGCCGGCCGTCTCTTGCGCTATGGATGATACGGGTGAAAATCCATCTCTCCTTGGGCCGGCCGTCTGTTGCGCCATGGACGATACGGGTAAAAACCCATCTCTCCTTGGGACGAGTCGATGGTGCCACTAGTGTCATTTCCTTTCTGAAGGCGATGACGAGTGTCTCCAGTGCGAACCGGACCTTGGTGGCAGGCGCTCGGCAATGGCTGCAGCATTTTTCTTTCTTTTCCCTTTTCAAAAAAAAGGAAAAAAATGTTGCTCGTGTTGGGGTGGCTCGTGTCGAGGACAATCCGACCTAGCATGGTGTGCAGTAGTGCAGAGGCTCTGGTCGACCATCCAATTCGACAGGGTAGAGTGAGTTGAGGCCTGGGTCGATGTCCCAATCCGACCTGGGCAGTGGTGTGGTCGTGTTGATGCCCCAATCCAACCGACCAGTATGCGGCGCCGTCGATGTCCCAATCTGATCGGTTTTAGTTGTAGGTGTAGCTGAATGTGTTGTAGTTGTAGTGTTTGATTTTCGGGTTAGATTTATCTATAAACTGGATCAATTCTCTTCTTCTTATTAATATATGCCGAGCCGTAACGTTTAGGATTTTTTTTTAAAAAATCTTATCCTATTGTCACATGCTTCAATGCCGTCATCTAAAATAGCTTTCAACAGATTTATCCATATATGCTACCCCTAGATATATGGTGCTTGGTGCAAGTTTTCATGTCGTACTTGCAATATGATTTCTAGATCTAGAAGCTAGTACGCATAGTAAAGTCCTTGTATTTGCTGACTACAATCGTGCCGTCCTACCTCTTGATAAAGTCCTTGGAGTACTATCAAATTAATAGTGCAACTTCGATGATGAAGTGTATATATATTTTTTCTTAATACATAAGACAACTTAGACACTCGCAATTCGCGCACACTCACACCCTTATAAACACACGTACGCAAAATCCTACTCCTACGAGTATCTTCAAAAACTTACCCGATAAATCTTCGAGATTGACGAAGTCATCAGGCGCCACACTGCGATGGGAACGTTGTCTACTACTAAACGTCGTATAGTCTCTGGTATCCTGTTTTCTCATCAATTATTTTTTGGACATCACTTTGATAGGCCACTACCTAACCCGTCCTGTGCCTGCCGGTCCGCACGTGTCCCGATAGAGATACGGATCCGGCCAGCCCATGCGCTGCACAGTTCTCTGATGGATCCGGCCAGCCCATGCGCTGCACAGTTTTCTGATGGATCCGGCCCACCACACGACGACGACGCGTGTGGGAGAGAATTCTACAGAGCCGGCGGCCACCTTCTCATCCCTGAAGCCGGCCTAAACTGTAAAAACGAGCCCTACGCGACTCGGCGGCGGGCGGCGGCGGCTGCTGCGGCGGGAGTCGTAGCCTTGTTGTGGGGGCCACGACGACCTAATTCCATCGCCGGCGAGGCGAGGCCAGAGGCCGCCGGAGCACCAGCTCGTTTGGGACAGTAAGTCTTCATTCTCGCGTGCGTGGTCTTAGGTTTTCTCAGACTTGAAGGTTTCGTTCTTTTTTTGGATGCTACATGATCTGTTTCTGTTAATTTTGGCAAAATTGATGTTAGACTATTGATCTGGAAATCGTGTCAGAGACCATTAGGTTGGGACCCGTCAGAGCTGTACCAGCACGAGGATTTTTTTCATATGTGATTCCTGTGCCTTCTTTTTATGTTTTTGATGTAGTGCTGGAAAAGGTGCTGGACGCTCGTTTCCTCGAGTTGAAGTTCGTGTTCGACAACACGAAGATCAATGACCTCGCCGTGAACAGATCAGTCATCTCCGATGATATCTCAGCCGGGTGCCAAGTGTGGAGGTTTAACCGCCGCACCCCCCCCCCCCCCCCCTCCCGTGGGATCAGCAGAGAGCTCGCCCCTGAGCACTTGTCTCTCTACATCCAGATGGTGAGCAAATCCGTCAAGGCAAAAACTATCTTCGAGGCTTTCGTGATGGACAAGAACGGCAGGCCATCGTCTCACCGCGCAGGGAGGCTATCGTCCCCGCTTGTTTACCCGCAAGTGTGGGGGTGGCATCAGCTCGTCAAGTAGAGCGATCTCGAGACGCTCCACGCGACGGATGGCCTGGTCACCATGGTGTGCGGGGTCATCGTCGCGCGTGACGACGACGACCCTGTCGACGTGCCGCCGTCCGACATGGGAAGCCACCTTGGCCGCCTTCTGGACTGCGCCGACGGCTCCGACGTCTCCTTCGTCGTCGAGGGCGAGATGTTTCCCGCGCACCGCGCGGTGCTCGCCGCCCGCTCGCCGGTCTTCAGGGCGCAGCTCCTCGGCGCCATGGCGGATGCCAAGATGCCGTCCATCACCATGCACGACATATCGGCGGCGACGTTCAAAGCCATGCTCCGGTTCATGTACACGGACGCCTTGCCTGCCGACGACGAGCTCGGGGATTGTCCATTGATAATCGAGGTGTTTCAGGATCTGCTTGCCATGGCCGACAGGTACGCGCTGGACAGGTTGAAGCTCATATGTGCTAGGAAGCTGTGGGAGAACATGGCGACAGATAATGTCGGCTCAACCTTAGCCTGCGCCGAGACGTATAATTGCCCGGAGCTGAAAAGGAAGTGCATTGCCTTCGTGGCCAAGGACGAGAACTTGAAGAAGATCGTGCTGACCGATGGTTTTCTTCAGTTGGTGCAGAAGTACCCATCGATTCTTGCCACTACTGCAAAAAAAAATTTAGAGACGGGTAAAAACGTATTTTTAGGGGTGGATGCGGTATCCGTCCCTAGTTCTCGTAGCTAAAAATGCCCCCCTAAAAATAATTATTAGGGGCGAGTCACGGCATGTTGATTTCTATGGGTGGGTCATGCCATGACCCGCCCCTACAAATTTTTGTTCAAAAAATAAAAAAAATAAAAAACAGCAAAAGAAAAAAGAAAAAAAAATTATCCTAGCCAACCCACCACCACCACTAGCCCTGTAATGTCAGGCTACGATTTTTTTGATGAAATATACACACTTGCATCACCTGGGATTTGAACCGCCTATCCCTAGTCTCGCACATACTTTCCTTACCACTACACTACACAAGCACTTGTGACATTATGAGGTATGTTATTCTTTTATATTAACTCAGAAATTAATTTATAGGGGCGGGTGACGCCATCACCCGCCCCTACAAATGCATTTTTAGGGGCGGGTGACGCCATCACCCGCCCCTAAAAATATTTTCTATTTTATCAGAAAATTCATTTAATTGTTTACATATAGCAAAACAAATTAAAAAATGTGAACCTTCTACACTATGGTTATTGTGAACTATAGAAATAAAAAAATATGTCAAATATATTTCAGTGTATATAAAGGTTAAGATTGTGGAAACCTCAAAGTATGACTTGAGTTATATGAGATACTATATAGTTATAGCTATTAGAGAACTAATTCTATTTTTTTACCACAAGATGACCTTAAATGAAAAAATTATCAACTACAAAGTTTTAGATCTCGTCATTCTCTATAATTTTGATATAAAATTTGACTTCATCCAAGATTATATGAAAAAGTTATGATTTTTTTTTGTGTGGAACTATTTGAAGGGGCGGGCCATACCATCACCCGCCCTTAAAAATGCATTTGTAGGAACGGGTGAGGCCATGACCCGCCCCTACAAATGCCACTATTTTTAGGGGTGGTTCATGGCATCACCACCCCTAGAAATGCTCTTTTTAGGGGCGGGTGACGCCATGAACCGCCCCTGAAAATGACATTTATTTTTAGGGGTGGGTGAGGGGTGACCCGCCCTAAAAATATTTTTTTTAGGGGCGAGTCGGATGCTACAGTAACACCGTTCCATTTGTAGCAACGGTTGAAATTTTGGTCTGTCCTTGAAAAAAAATCGAGGCATTCCTATAAATCGTTTTGTTAGTAGTGTGCGGAGACGAGGGAGAAGTTCGCGGGCTAGAAAGGCATGCATGTATGCCAAGTCTGGAGTACAGCTGTGCATCCACTTCTTTACGGATGAGAAGAACTTCAGGAAGGCTGTGTTAACCGATGGCTTGTCCAGCTGGTGAAAAGGTTGCCGTCGATACTTGCTGAACTCAGGGTGAAGGCCGGGGCATATATAGAGGCATGTGTACACATGCCAAAACCTGCACTAATATACTCTATTGTAGCTGACAGAAGTGCACTGATATATAGAGATATGCATGCTATTGCTAGATACTCCCTTCTTCAGTTTAAAAAAAAACAACTTATACTTAGTGAACTCGTGATGAGGGGATTAGGCATAATTTTCACTAAGCCATATGATAAAATTAAAGGTGCACTAATCCTTAGTGAACAAATCATACTCAGTACGAATCGAGTCCCGGTCAACGTTTAGAGAGGGGTGAGAACGCCTGAAAATGAAGCTACACTATGCCAGAATACAACAAAGATGACACCATATTAGGCTACACTGAAATTAACCGTGTCACCAAAAAAAAATTTTAGTGACGCGTCTGAACCAGCAGCGTCACCTATATACCAGCTACAGCCGAGGAAGCTAAAATCGCGTCACCTATATCTGATAATCGAAGACGCGTGTGTAAAACACGCGTCACCAAAACGGACCTCAACAATCGGTGACGCGTATTGGAAACCAGCGTCACCGATAATGCAGCACAATAGTGACATAATTTCTTCCGTCCGCGTCACCAATGTGAGCTATTTGGATTTATACGCAAGCAGAGTAGAAACTATATGGGCCTGGGCCGCCACGGCCTTTCAACCGGCCCAAAACAGGCGCTCACGAATATAAAAACCTGATAGCTAACCCTAGCCTCCATCCGCTCCGCGCTGCCGCCTCTCTTCGCGCTAGAGCCGCCACATCTCCACGCCCTAGCACCGCCGATGAGAGAGAGGAATGGAAGGGAGCGCCGCCGCTGCCTAGCGCTGTTGCCCCCACCCTCCTCTCCAAATCACCGCCTCCTCCCAGCCTTCTTGAGATCTCCACGTTGCAAATCCATGGAGGAGAGGCCGCGGATAGGGCTGGAAAAAAAGCTCGTTAACTGGCTCGGTGTCTTTTTTCAAAATTGCTCCGATTACGTTCGTTCTTTTTTTAAAATAAAGATTAGTTGATTTGGAACAAAAGTCAATTTTGGCCGGCTCGGCTCGGCTCGGCTCGCTCGATTTGAAGTTGCATATCAAACAACGCGGGAGACTATAATAAATACGAATATATTGATTTCGAAGAAAGCTCGAAAAAAGTCTCGGCTCGGCTCGAGTCCAGCCCTAGCCGCGGACGAGGTCAGAGCGCCGGCCTGACCCTGAACCCCTCGCCTTGCTCCCCAACTGCAGGCGCCGCCGACACTGCCCAGCCTCGCCGCCTCTGCCGATGGGGAATTTACAGGGACTACAGCGCCCGGTCCTCGTCCGCGCGCTCACCTCCGGTACACCGAGGGTATGCCCCCACTTCCCTCTTGCGCGCGGCCTCTCCTCCGTATCTCCCGTCTCAACCCGTGCAGCTTCTGTTGCTTGGCGTGCTTGCAGTTGTGGGCGAGTTTTACAGCTTGTGTGACCCAGCTCGACCGAATCGGATCCGAGGCTTGGAGCTGCTCCTCCCCATCCTCTGGCCGGTACACTCCTCCCCGAGCTCAGGCCGGCACTGCTCCTCCCCGACCTCGGGCCGGCGCACTCCTCCCCGAGCTCAGGCCGGCGTTGCTCCTCCCCGACCTCGGGCCGGCGCACTCCTCCCCGAGCTCAGGCCGGCGCCGCAGCTCTCTGACCCCAAGCCTTCCCCACACCGGCAAGCCCCCCGCTTCCACGCTGAGGGCTTCAAGGCCGACCTCTCTGGCGCAGGTATTTGCTAGTTTCCTTGCGTTATCTGCATTTTCAATTCTAGATTCATTCCTTGATTTAGTTGTATCCAATATTTTTGCTAATAATTTAGTTGGATTCAGTAAAGTGCAGACATTCTTTCAGTTTGTAACATGCATTATCTGCCTTAAGTTGAAATGTCTTTTTAGTTCAAAACTAGATGTAGGCAGCAGGATGAGAGAGTTCTCTCTTAATTGTTAATTCGTTGCCTAACACACAAAAATATTGAGTAGAGCAATATTTATAGTGAATCTCTCTTAAGATGCACAGATGTAAGTGAATCTCGATGGGGCTGGTACAATTGGTTGCTAACTTTTGAACTTATACACGGATATTGTAGGGCACTGGTTCAAAAGTTGAAGGTGGAGGATGCCACTTCTGAGACTCCTGGTACAAGTAGACTTAAATATAGCATTACCAGTTTGCAGCTCTTAGTGACTTGTGCTTTCCAAATGTGTATTTTGGTTCGTAGTCCCATGTAATTTCAATTTGTAAGTGAATCATAGGATGCACATGTGTATATATGATAATTGTTGATGATTGCTATTCCGCATGTATATGTGATCAGAGAGAAAACTGTGATGTGCATAGGTGAGTGAATCACCTATATACTACTGCATATATATAATGGAGAAAAAAAATGTACTATTGATTTTTTTTGTTTTTTCAATTCATCATTGGTGACGCATTTTGCCAAAACACGTCACCAATTACTCATTAGTGACGCATTTTGTCAAACTGTGTCACCAATATCCCCTCATTGGTGACGCGTTCTAGAAAAAGGCATCATCGGTGACGCAAGAAATCCACCAATTAGACTTTTTCCGCGTCTCCAATGACGAGTTCTGGCATAGTGCTAGCTACATCCCTGAACGCTTGATGAGGTGTGTATGATCTGAGTACACACACATGCCGCGCCGTCTCACTGTTTGCCCACCGCCTCCTTCAGCTCGGCAATCATGGATGGGAACTTCTGCACCAGCTGCACAAACCCATCAGTTAGCACTGCATCTCTGAAGTTCTCGTCCACAAGGAAGCCAACGCACTTCGTCTTCAGCTCCGGGCAGCTACACGCCTTGGCGCATGCTAGGGTGGCGGCAACCGTGTTCGCCGACACGTTGCCCCACAGCTTCCCGGCGCACACGAGCTTCAGCCGGTCCAGCGCGTACCGGTCGGCGGCGGCGAGCAGGCGCGGGTACACCTCGCTCGGCGAGCCCCCGAGCTCGCCGTCCTCGGGGCAGGCGTTGGTGTACACGAACCGGAGCATGGCTCGGAACGTCGCGGGGGCCATGTCGGGCACGGTGACGGATGACGCCCTGGCCTTCGCCGTGGGGCCCAGGAGCTGCGCCTTGAATACCGGCGAGCGGGCAG
Organism: Panicum virgatum; assembly: GCF_016808335.1. NCBI lineage: Eukaryota > Viridiplantae > Streptophyta > Magnoliopsida > Poales > Poaceae > Panicum > Panicum virgatum. The sequence continues at coordinate 44,557,763 of NC_053141.1, read as the reverse complement.
CAAGCACGGCCCGGTGAGCCGGGAACCTCGCGCCGTCGACGACGAAGGAGACGTCGGAGCCGTCCGCGCAGTCCAGCAGGAGGCCGAGGTGGGTGCCGATGTCGGGCGGCGGCGCGACGAGGGGGTCGTTGTCGCGGCCGCGCCCGGTGACGATGACCCCGCACGGGATCGTCGCCCAGCCGTCAGCCAGGTACAGCGAGTCGAGGTCTTTCCGTTTCACGAACTGCCGGAACGCCAGCGACCTGACCCCTCCGCCGCCGCAGGTGGTGATGATGAGTAGACCTGCTGGGCCATGTGCACGCAGGACGAGGACGGCGCGCTGTCTGGTTTCGTCATGAAGGCCTCGAAGATGGCCTCGACGCTGCCGCTTGTGGAATCGCCGGTGAGCTCGAGGTAGAGGGAGAAGTACTCGCCGTTGTCCTCTGCCCTGTACCCACGCGGGTAGCAGTCGATCCGCCAGTGGTGGTGTAACACCCTGCCTCACGGACAGTCCGCTTGGGGCGGCGGACGGTCAGCGACGGCTCTGTTTCAACCACTCCGAGACCGAGGTTCGTCGGTCGCCGCCACATGCCGACCGTCGAGCTCGTCCCCGGCCACCCCACTACACGGCATTGAAGGCGTACAACTCCCCTCCACCCACCCGCGCCCACTCTTCCTCTCTCTCTCAGTTCACTCTCCCTCTCCCTCCCGACGCTATGGACGGAGCTTGAGCTCCTCCCGTTCGCCGGCCGATTTTGCGAGCTCCCCTCCATGGATTTCAAATCCACCGCACCCAAAGCTCAACTACCTCCCTAGCTCCCTCCTCAACCCCTCCAACCATAGCCACAACCCCCACCTCGCCGGGAATCCCTAGCTGAGCCATGTGGTGTGGTCGCCGGGGAGGTGGTGGCGCAGCCGTCGGATGCCGACGGACAGTGGATGCACACAGGTCACAGGACACGTGGATGGCCTCAATGTGACTCGGATCCTCTCACAGTGTGTTGTCCGGCCGTGTACCAAAATGGCAAAATTTGTGGATCAAGATAAACAAACTAGTGTAATCCTTAATGTTGCTGTTTACAAAACCACCTAGACGACGAAGGCAAGAACGAAGCGATGGAGTTGCCACACAATGACACACACACACACCCCACACGGCCGGGTCAAATTAGGCTTGGTGTGGTCGGGATTAGACCAGCCGCTCGCAGAGTGTTTGAATAATGGTAAACTTTTTAAGTGGTGGGCATGCAGTTGCCGGTTCGTTTCAGGGGGTCTGCTAATCGGGGCGCGCGCGCCAGGAAGGCTCGCAGCGCTCGATCTCCGACAAATATATATTTCCTATTTGGGAAAGTTGTTTGTCTATACAATTTTTTAATTTTGGAAAACTATAACTTGTAAACATAATTTTTTTAGTATAACTTTTTGCACATCTTTATTAAAGATAAATTCTCGTCATAACTTTTTGTGATGTACATAACTTTTACATATAACTCTTTCCTAATAACTAGAAATACAATATTTTAGCACAACTTTCATGATGCATATAGAACTTAATGCATACTTTTCTCAAAGTAACTTATGGAGGACAATTTTTTAGCACAAATTGTATGAAGATATTATCTGGAAGAATTTTTGCACAACTTTTTACGCACAAATTTATCTGCAATTTCTAAACACACAAGTCTGGTATAATTTTTTAGTATGATTTCCATATAAAAGTTGCTAAGAACACTTTGGAAGATAAAAATATGCTGCCGGTCAGGGAATACGTCGCCACCCACGTCCAAGATGTCGTGGTTGCGACGCGAGGTCGCAGCTGCAGCACGGCACACAGCATCGCAGCTGTCACGTGGATTTGTGGAGAAAGGAAAAGAAAAAATACTAAAATTCATCGACGGGATCACAAGCGGAGCAACAGGATCGGAGTGCGAGTCATCCGGTCGGAAAATCGAGCGTTCGTACGCTTCCTCACGCTCGCGTGTGGAATTAGAATTCCGTTCGTTTCAGTATATAGATCTATGGGTTAAGTGTTAAACTTTGCTAAACCTTTTCCCTTCCCCTTCCCCTGCTACGGTCCAGAGCGCGGCGGAAAGGCGACACCCTTGTTCTGCCGTCGATTTCTCCAATTTCCCACCTCCGGCCGCTCCGGGCCGGTGGAAGTGGGGATCCGGCGCGTGGATCCACTTGTATAGCTAGTACCTAGGTCTTAGGTTTTTAATCTCCTGCTCCACGACGTTTTGGCATTTTTTACAAACAAGTTCTTTTGGCACTTTTTTGTAATTTTATTTTCTTCCCAGAGTACGGTACGGATGTAATTCAGGGATGTACTAACACACTTCAATGAATCCATAGCCCTTCGCCAAAAAAAAGTGTGAAACTTTAAAATATATTAGCACTTATATTTTAACATCTTATTTGGATTCAAGTGCTAATACGTGCAATGTTAAACTTTAGCATTAGTTCATCGAAACAGAGTGCTAATATGTGCAAGTACTTTAGCTAAGACTTATAGTACATATACGAGTGCTACTATGTGATAAAGTTTGTTAGCACTCAACTTTAACTCATGCAAAAAGACTTAAGCCCTGGTTAAATTTAATTTTTTTTAGTCCACCCAGTAGCACTCTTGTTTGGATGAGCTAATAATGTTAAACTTTAGCAATTCTAAGCATTACTACTTGAATCCAAATTAACATACCTCCTTGCGATGGAGGATCCTGCATCGCTCCTAACGAGATTTCGTTGCCAGCTAACTGGAACGAATGGATCTAACAGCACATATTCGATCAGTATATATGCACGACAAGAATATTCATCATCACCAGCGCAATTTGTTGTTTAGGCTAGTGGCTAGAGAACAATATAATGAACCCCCATTCCCATCCCAACCCCATCATGGCATTACATGGATGGAAACTGATCTGATCTGAGCTGCTGTCAATATGATCGCCAACAAAACAAGCAGATGAGATGATGCGTGTGCGGTGAGCCGGATGCATGATCCAACAATAATTAAGGATAAAACAAGAGTAGTACTTAGGAAAGAAGCTTGTTGGATGCTAGCTCGTGGAACACATGCATCACATGACTGACAGCAGGCTGCCTCACCGACGATGCATGCGCTTTCCTACGACCACAACCAGGATGGATGCATGCAGAGTCCTACTTTTGCTTCATTTGCTTTTGTCTCACCTATTTCTCAAGGACATACTTGTGCACGCTGCTACCTTCGCCAGCGTCGCCATCCATAACTGAAGCTCATAATATATAATTAACTTGCGTATTAACAAGGACGGCGATGGCGATGGCGATGACACGAGAAGGTGACTGCCTGCCGAGACGTAATATGTGCAATAGGTATCCTAATTATATTTGCCACATGTGATGACTGCTCGATTCTCCATTTACAGGAAAGATGATTATATTTCTGCTAATTATTCCAACCAAGATGATGCTGCTGCTCCTGCTGCTGCCTGCACTTCATGCATGTGTGTCCGGATCCGGATCCGGATCGGAGGCTGGGATGCTGGCCCGATGGTGGATCCAAAGCAAACCCACCGGGAGCAGAGCATATTCCTTCCTGCATATGCCTGCGCCACTTTCTTTTCCACGCGCCATACTCGCGTATGGGTGTTAACCGATCATGGTCCTACTCTCTTCTCAGTTCAACTTGATTCTTACATAGTATAATTTTAGCTTAAATTGTATAAGATGTATAAGAGCACGATCTTTTTAGTCCGATTCTTAGATTATCTAAGCTAAAATTTGAGACCTTTTACCATCCTCCTTACGTCAGCTAATCGTCTGCTGGCAGTACTAGTAGTAGATTGATTTGTTTTTAATCTGCGTCCAAAACTAATGATGGTTGGCAGCCGGCACGCAGACAAATTTCTTTCGTTAGCAAGTCTCGTGCACCATCATGTTATTGCGTGAGTCCACCCAACTCTTCTTTGAGACTGTTCTACCAAAAAAATGCATTTCTTTTCTTTCAGACCTGCTTATTAGTCGTCATACGTACCTGTCATACTTCGCAACTAGCCACCCTTGACCTTTTTATTCTTGGATAAGGCATCCTTAACCATTGATTGGTCATCTTTTGTTTGTCAAAACACGTGGATCTTGCATTTGCATCATCAGTCTTCTTGCTTGGATGTTTTTCCTTTTATAAGAAGAGGATGTTGATACCAACAACAAGAATTAGGGCACCTAGTGCATACCAAGGATCTCTATATAGAGAGCTTCTAGAAGGTGCGCAAGGGATGTATCTATAAAGCCCATGAGAACTCATCTTCTCATGTCGTCTTCTTTCTCGTGCCCGGTCATCCTCTTGCCGCCGTGCTACCTGCCCACCACCCGCCGCCGCCTTCGACCTTAGCGTTCCTCGCCCCTGCCGCCGGGCACCGCCTACTGAATGTCCAGCCCCGCCCGAGCGCCACCTCGCCTCCGCCACCAATCTCCTCCTCTAAGGCCGGTGGCTATTGGAGCCTCGAAAATTTGAAACTCTAACATCTGCCGTCTCGACCACCATCCCGGCCACCGGCGACCTTGCTAGCGGCGGCTCCCCCACCCCTCGCCAGCGACCGTTCCACCCTCTCATTGCTCGCACTCCTCCGACCGGAGCACGTGTGAGTGGCAATGCGAGATGGAACAGCGTGCGGTGTGAGCCAGAGGAGAAAGAAAGAGATCGTATGGCCCAGCGGATCGCACAAATCTCAACGAGTGGTAAGTGGAATAAAAAAACTTCAATATGCCAGCCTGTAGTCGTAGGCCCAAAAGCAGGAAGGCGGCCCGTCTTCTTACCTTTTCTTCTTGTGGGTGTGAGACTGTGAGCAGAGCAAAGCAGGGCCCGCCCGCACGTCTTTTTCTTTTTTATATTTAAAAAAATTCAAAAATATATGTCTGTTTTGAAAAATTTCGAAAATGCCCCCCGGTCGCCCGGCCCAGGGGCGATAGGGGTCCTGTCGCCCAAGCAACGGGCGACAGGACCTCAATGTAATTTTTTTTTGAATTTGCAAAGTGGTCCCTGGCCGGGGTAGGGGTCCTGTCGCCCAAGCAACGGGCGACAGGACCTCAATGAAAATTTTGTGGATGATCCAGAAAAAATTTACAGGCAAAGGAGACGAGAAGCACGATCAAGGAAGCTGGAACTAGTAGATCCAAAAGAAGAAGTCGCCGGTTCATCGTCTTCACCTCGAGCAACTCCACCAACAAGTCCAAAGGAGGCGCCACTTCACCAAGAGATGGCGCTACCTGAGCAGGAGCGTACGATCAGAGAGCTATGCACTCCGGACGTTCGGGACTTGCCGATCCAAAATCTCGACAACATCGGAGTTCCATTCGAGATCAAGACTTCAATCATAAGGATGGTGCAAAGCTCGCCCTTCACTGGAAAAGAAGACGCTAATCTACATGTTCAAGCATTCCTCCAACTATGCCGCACCTTCGACATGCAAGGGATGACTCAAGAACAAATAAGAGCGAGGCTCTTTCCGTTCTCTCTACTTGGGAGAGCGTTGCAATGGTTTCATTCTCTACCACCGCGCACGGTGCAAAATTGGGAGTCCTTGATGAAAGAGTTCATGACGGAGTTCTACTCGCCGGGCAAGACCCAGATTCTGCGCAACAATATTGCAACATTCGCGCAAGCCCCGACGGAGACTATTGCGGAAGCCTATGAGTGCTTCAACGACTACATCCACGCTGTACCTCATCACAAGTTCTCAAGGGAGGATGTGGTCCAGAAGTTCTATCAAGGCCTCACTACTGCATCAAGGGGGATCATTGACGCATCGGCCGGAGGTTCTATCATTGAGCTCACGCCTACTCAAGTTTTCAAGCTATTCAAGAAGGTGGCAGACAATGACGCATGGGCATCATCGGGGCGCCTACAACCACTCCAAGCCGTGGGCGCCGCGAAGAGTGTATTGCAAGTGGAACGTGAAGAAGTGCTAGAAGTGAAGATCGACTCGCTCATGAGAAGGTTGGAGAAGATGGAAGTAGAAAAGAGAGAAGCCCAAGCTATTGATTTGAAGGCGGTCGAAGCAAGGTCTACATGTGAAGAATGTGGAGAGTACGTCCATGTCCAAAAGAATTGCCCGGAGGAAGCCAAGATGCTCGACTACATGAAGAAGGGAGAATGGATCCCGCCACCCAACTCCCGCTACGGGCAAGGTAGACCTCAATTTAATGCAAGCTCTTCCATTCAAAACTCGGTGCCTCTTCGTATACAATTGAAGGAGTTCATGGAGGAGCAAGGCAAGATCAACAAGGACACCATCACCAAGTTCAAGGCTATGGACAAGATCTTGGAGAACATTGATGGCAAGGTGACGGAGGTCGGGAGCTCTAACCTTCAAGTACTCAACATGATGAAGATGCTAGAGACGCAAGTAGCCCAGCTCGCCGGACGCTTATCTAGCAATGAAGGAAAATTGCCCGGGTAACCTCAAAGTCCGGAGACGGCAAAGGCAATTCAAACTCGCTCGGGAAAGGAGACCGAAGAACCCGAACACGCAGCGGGAGCAAGGAAGCCTAAGCCAAGAGTTGAAGTGGAGACCATCATCAAGGAGAAGGTTGAGCATCAATATGCCGCTCTTGGACGCTCTACAAGTTCCGATGTATTCTCGCTACTTCAAAGACATCATGGGAAACAAGCGCGAGATACCGCCAAGCACTGTCAAGCTAACCAAGAAATGTAGCGCGGCAATCGCTAATGAAGCTCCTGAAAAGAAGAGGGACCCCGGATGTCCTACCATCCCGTATTCCATTGGATCTCTTATGTTCGAAAGAGCACTTTGTGATCTCGGTGCAAGTGTGAGCATCATGCCAAAGAATGTGTTCGAGAAGCTACGCTTACCGGAGCCGGAGCCCACCGCCATGTGCCTAGAGTTAGCAGACAATTCCGTTCGCTATCCTTTGGGAATCGCCGAAGACATGCCCGTGAAGATTTGAGAACACTTAGTCCCCGTTGACTTTGTGATTCTCGATATGGGAGAAGGGAGCAAGGTGCCTCTCATACTTGGGAGGCCTTTCCTCAAGACCGCAAGGGCAAACATCGACGTTGGCAAGGGAGAGATAAAGTTCGACATCAATGGCACCACAAGTGAATTCAAGTTTCGTCCACGCCTCGAGGTATGCAACATGATCAATGTCAAATATGTTCCGCCTCACTGTCGTGTCACAGAGGAGAAGCCAAAGAATGAAGAGGAGCCGAACAAGAGGGAAGCGAAGAAGGAGATAGAAGTCGTCGCGTCCATCGCGACAAAGAAGATCGCTGCACCCGTCAAGAAGAAAGCTAAAAGCCCGCCTGTGAAGACCAAAAAGACAACTAACCTAGAAGACAAACTCGCACCACGGATTGTGCGGAAGTGGGTACCCAAGACTGCAGCGCCATCACCGAGCGTTGGTCCGAAGTGAAGAAGAAGAAAGTCTAGCTATAGACTATAAATGAAGCGCTTTGCGGGGGGCAACCCGTTCGTCGAGTCAAGAATAAGCTGATGGGAGGACAACCCGCGAAAGATTTAGGTAAGTGAGTCAAGAATTTTGCTACGCAAGGACATGATAAACTTTTGAACAATTGGTCGTTCGGTCGAACAATTCGATTTGGATTTTATTCGCTCGGTCATTTCGATGTTGTTTCTTATTTTAAACCAATGACATGAGCCATCCTATGATTTATTTGCCTCTTCTTGAGAAAGCCACATCCAAAATTCCTTACCCATTTTTGTCGACCGTCCTGTCCATGACGGCCGGACCAAGTTGAGATAAAACACACGAGCAGAGCCGCGCTATGTTTATATTATTTAAATTCTTGATGCGTAGGTTCGCACAAACATAGAGAGAATTTTCAGTTTCATTACCATAGGACTAGAATTTTCCTAACCTTAATTATTCTCTTTTTCAAAAATCTCTCTCTCATTTTGGCAAAAATTAGAACCTAAACCCAAGGCCCACGGTTGAATTCGAGATTGTTCGCTATCAATTCATGAAAGTGAACGGTTCCGGTGCAACCAAAATTAATGTAGTCGGGAAATATTTTTCGACTTACAAATGTAAAGATGTTTCAATTCCCCTCTTATTATTCATTTAAACTTATTGCATGCTTTGAGTCAATTCTGAAATTTCGAAGTTAGAGGAGGATTAAACATCTAAGCATGATTTGGAGAGGGTTTATGTGCTTGATTAATATCCATTGATCAAAGTGAGTTCACGGGAAGGAATTGTGCTCTCTACCTACCACCACATGCAAATAATCCAAAGGAGGGAGTAGCCATGCATGGGAAGGACATGTGATTTTCAGCAAAGATGGCACCAAGTGATGAATGATTAGGCATGGGACAAGGTGAATGACACAAAGTGAAGAAATAATGTTGCAAGTGGACATCAAAGACAAAGAAGGAGTGGTTCACAGGATTTGGATGGTGCAAAGCATGAAAGATGTACTGGACAGAAGCAAATAATTGCACCAGGAAGCCACCAGAGAAAGATGAAGTGAAGAAGAGCCAGGAATGCCCTAGGCCGGCCGGCCTGGCCCCTTTTTAAGTGCTCTGGTGCTCCCCTTTGACAGGTACGCTCCTCACTCAATTCATTGCTTATGTTCTTCAAGTTCTTCACCCAGAAACATCAGTTAGAGCCCGGAAAAATTTGTCCACCAAATCTATTCCAAAAATCTCCGAAAATTCGCCACAAATCTTAGTTTGCTCCACTCTTCGATATATTATTTTCCCGCCGGCAAGAAACCCCCGGTGTGTTTGTTTTTGTGTGTGTGCAGCAACGAGTCACCATGAGTGGCATCATGAGGTTCGTCACCGGGAGGAGAAGGACGCGTTCATCGACATCCGACACATCGGCAAGTTCTTCGCGGAGGCATTCGGTCTCCGAGTCTCCGCGGAGCATGGAGGAAGACAACCCCGCACCGAGGAGCGACATGTTGCTCCTTGGTGGGATGAGAGACCCGAGAAGCTCCTCCATGAGATTCACCGAAGGGATGCCACCTCCTCCACGGCGTTTGACAAGGTCATCCGCACCACCACCATACAAGCCCAAGAATTCATAATATGGGTTTATTATCTTGTCGAAGGAAGAAGAAGAAAAGCTCAAGTTCATGAAGGGAAGGCTGCGAGCAAACTATGATTTTGATGATGAAGCATTGAAGAAGTTGTGATTTAATCATGACATCTATCAACTCTTGGAGAACATCGGTTGGAAGTTATTTTCCGACGGTGTCACGGTAGACATGCAAGAAGAAGTGGCTTTGGAGATGTTCATGACATTGGAGAAAACAACAGAAGTGGTGGATGATGAAGAAGTTCCATGTCTGAAATTTCGGCTCAAGAATGAAGAAAAAGTCATCACTTATGGAGAAATAGGGAGTTTGTTCGGAATCAAAAGTAATGCATATGAAATGGTGCAAGTTGAAGATAGAGAGCTTGATGAATTTTGGACAAAGATAGCAAAAGATGTCAACCGCCAAAGGAAGAATATAAGTAATGTGACCCTCCAAATATTCCACTCATGGTTGAGCAAAAGAATTCTCGGGAGGATGAGAGAATCGAAGGTCGAAGACCAAGAATTAAATTGGATGTATGCTGCATTGGTGAAGAAGCAAGTGATTGATCCCACCTACATCATGGTTGAAAGGTGGATTTGTGAAGCATCATCCGGTACGGGAGAAGTTGGTTCGGGGTGTTATCTCACAATGATAGCCCGAGCCATAAATCCGGGGTTACGAGTGATCCAAAAATATTATGTCCCGGGAAGAGATATTGGGATTGAACATTTGAGGCAAGGCCATTATATCGGAGGGGATGAAAAAGAAGGGATTCACTATTTCTGAGATGGATATTTCCCTCCCCGATCAAAGGCTGAAATTATTCGCAAGAGGGAGGACTGATTGGCGAGTTGAAAATATTGGAAAAAATGTGAAGAAATCAAAAAGTGGAAGATTAATTGAAGGAACATCGGCATCGGCACAACAAGAAGACTTCGAAGTAGACCTTCCACCGCCAAGTTCCGCTTATTGGAGGAATGAATTTCAAGGTGCATCAAGTGGACAAGGATACCCACAAGGATGGACGAGTCAATGGGAAGGGAACCAAGATCAAGCATGGGGGCATGCTGCGGCGGCGCCCCCACCATTTAGCAACTACGGCTACCCACCCTCGTCATACCAAGGAGAGATGCCCGACCCGTCATTTGGAGCGCAATATTTTGACCTCCCTCAACCGGAACAAGGAATGAGAATCATGGGTGCCTATGCAAGAAGAAACATGGAAGATATAGACGCCATCCGGAGGCACACAACCCAACTAGAAGATGGAACCGCAGGAATTGAATATCAAATGGGACTTCTAGGCCTGGCGCCACCGGAACAATTTGATGGAGGAGCATTTCAACAATATTATGACCAAGGATACAATGCAAGAGGCAATCAAGAAGAGTGATCGACGACAAGACCATGAATAAAATGCTCTCACGTGTGGTTTGGATTTTTCTATTTCTTTTTATTTATTTTCAGCATGTGTGCAAGCTTGTGTGTGCGTAGCAATTTTCTGTTTTATTTATTTTTCAGCATGTGTGCAATTTGCTTTCTTTTGTTTTCATCACCATGATAAATAAATGCATCACCCACGCTTTAATGTTATGATTAGTAATGATGATAGAAAGTTTGTGTCATGATAAAATATGATGATCGTTGCCGCCTTGTCTACTTTCTTGTGCTTGGTTTATGCATGATTAAAATAATGCTCTCTCTAACATGATCTGAAAATTGATTAAATGCCGGCTAATTCAATTATGGAGGTTATGATAATTTAAGACCCATATCTTTTATTCTTGCTCTCTTACTTAAGCTTGTCAAGGAAAATTTAATTTTGATTTAATTTTGAGCTAACCTTGTCAATGATACCTTTTGCAATTGCTCTACCCTTCTACAAGCCTAAATGATATATCATAACAAACCATAGAACAAGAATTATTTTCAGGTGAATTAATTCAGGATTTATCTTCTTTGGTACGAGACTAAGAAGCTGACCATTCTGTATTTTTGCGTACCTCTCTTTTGCTAGCCATTCTATCCATGCATTGTGAGTTTCTATACCGGGAACATCGCAAACCTCGCTGGATATCCACCCTTGACCACAACCTATATATTGAGTATATATTTATTTCGATGGCAAAACAGTGGAATCAAGAGCAAAATTCAGTAAAACATAAGCTTGGAAAGCATCAAAGAGTTCGCAGAAGAAAAAATCCGAAGAAGTGGATGCCTACATGCAGTAGGCCGGCCGACCCAACACCCCTAGGCCGGCCGGCCTGCCCCTTTTCCTCCTCTGTTGGCTTCAATCATTCACGAGGAGATGCTCCATTGAATTCCAAAGTTGAGTCCAGAGAATTGATAAAGGTTTTGTACACTCACTCCATCAAGTTATCATCACTTCATTGCTTGAGGATAAGCAAACGTTCAGGCATGGGGGGAGGTGGAGTAAGTGCATTGTGTTGCCAACGGTTCTGAGGAGCAAAAAGAAAGAAAGAAAGAAAAAATGAAAAAAAATGAATGATGATGAAAAGCTCATCGGTCCTGTTTGCTTCATTAAACTCCAGGTACTTTGAAGATTATTCAATAATCAATTATTCCAACCATGTGCAATCCGATAACAAGGACTTCAGCTATGCCATGGGATCAACCATTGCCATTTGCACATGTCCACCATCCAAAGTGTGTGTTCCATTCTCTCCCTCTCCACAAAGAAATTATTTTCCAATGGTCTTTTTGACGAGTCTCGGTAAATCCATAAGAAATATTTCTTGTTTTGATAATATCTTGATTATAATATCTTTTGTTAGGACTAACCTTTCCAGAGCTCCAGATAAAGCCTCACTCATACATATGAGAGAAAGAAAGGAGCAAGTTCTAGTAAGTTTGAGAGACAATATGAGCTGAGAGTTTCCATGAGCAAATTGCAATGAGGTTTAAATTATTGATCTTGGTTTAGCATTACTTATGGAACTTACTTTCTTAATTCTGAGACTTGTTCAATTTTGAGAGCATGTGTTTAATAATTGTGGGGAAGCATTTAACTTGTATCTACCTTCCACATTGAAAAAGCTGGTTACAACTTGAACTATTAACTGCAAAATATTTTTGGGAGCATTGTGTTTTCTCGTGTATGATCAAGTGCAGGGATTGGACACTGAAAGACAATGCTGATTTTTTATCAAAGACTTACTCGAGGACGAGCAAGGTTTAAGCATGGGGGGAATGTTGGCGCTCCTTAAGTATCCATTTTATCCCCTGTTTAACTTTGATAATGGCATGAATTTAATATCAAAATCACTAACCATCCTAACCTCGGCCCAATTATTGGTCGTTTTCGCGTTTGCACATATATTTTGGAGGTACTTCGTTTTTGCAGGTTTTTGACCAATTTTGGAGCATGAAATGATGAGGCCCACGATCACGCGATGACACGAAGAAAGACGAAGGCCAAAGCCCGAACAAAGGACCGAAGGCCATGATGATTAGAGGCCCGTTCGTGCACATCCACCCTCCAATGAAGCCCAAAGGACAAAGCCCACAAGATCAAGATACTTCGGGGCTAAGCAAAGCAAAGAGAGATTTAAGGGAGGATTTTCCATTCTATCCTTTCCCTCGAAGAAATCTCGAAGATAACGACGTCTAATGGGGTGCAATCGTGAAAGGCATAAACTCTAGAAGACTCCAGGAGACTTGGGGAGAAAGGAGGACACGAGCCGACGAAGAAATGTGCCAGGCCGGCCGGCCTGGGTCCATTGGGCCGGCCGGCCCAGCCCCTTTTTGAGGCGGTTCGGCCTCCCCTTTGACCTAGGGTTTCCTGAGGCTATTTAAAGACCCCTCCCCAAGGTTCACGCAGAGATCAATTCGGGAGACGACGCCAAGGAGCAGAGAAGATAGAGGGACACCTCTCGGAGAGCCGAGGGTCGTGCTAGTTGTCTAGGGTTTGCCCTACCCGACGTGGGAACCTTGCAAGGAAGACCACGTCGGAGTTCTGGAGCTAGGATCATCAAGATCAAGATAGGGCTCCGGTTGTGATCTTGTGATGTACAATCATTCATGGTGAAGTTATTTGTGATTCCGAATATTTAGCGACCATGTTCTCTCTTTCGATTTCGTTCTTTTCTTTGGGTTTGCTTCATCCTAGATCTATTATCGAGATAGGTTATCTCTAACTTTCTCTTGCTACCTTCAGTGTTTGTCGTTTTTAGTAGATTAGATTCATTTTTCACCATCTCAACACAAAGGAATCTCTATGCTAGTAGATTGTTTCTCGTATCTTTGGTTCCGTGGATTGATAAACCTTGGGGGAATACTCTAAGGGAAAAGCTACACGAACCGTGCGCTTGCGATATACAAATCGGGGGCACTAAGGAGCGTCAACAGTGATATTAGTAAATATGTAGGAACACTTGATCTAATTTTAAAGAGATATCTACGTTACCTGCAGTTGTGTAGTACTGCGACGTCAGCCCGTGCACAGTCGCCGGACACGGGAACGACGACGAGGCCTGGGACGACCTGTGGCTATCTTCATACTGCACACGGCTTCCCAAGTTGTGCACTACCTGACGCAACTGGTCACGCTGCCTCGACCATGCTTCTGTCTGCTCAAACTGGGTCATTGGGGATCCGGCACGTACCCTCGTCAGGTAAGTCGAGCAGTCCGTCTCCATCATGTTGCAAAGGCGAAACTGCATCCATTCAGTAAAGGAACAATTAGAAACACATGAATTATCTAATGAATATTAATATATATATATATATATGCAAATATGATCAAGAGACTCACCGCGCCAGCTAGTGCCTCCATGTGGTGCCGGGCATAGCCATCCCGAGGCCTCGCCTGGTGTGGCTGCGGGTGAGTGTCAACATAAACCAGACTAGCCCAAGTCCGGGGTAAGTACCAGGTGAGGTAAGCCCTAAAGGAGCTGTCTGTGTGTGGTCCTGTTGGATGGACCAAGTGCTCGTCTGCATGTTCCCATTGGTCCACCCACTGCTGCATCTTTGTGAGCCAATCATCAGAGCATGGCAAGCCACTCCTTGACAACCTACAAAAGTAGAACACGAAGAATCATTAGATTCGACACAAATGTATGAGCCAAATTCATTCATAATTACCTGTGGTCCTGGCGACTGACACGCTCTAACGCGGTGGGCACCGGAAACTCCTGGCGCTGCCCAAACTGTCTCCTGACTCTCCAGGGGAAATATTCCTCAACCGCGATGTCGTAAACCAGGACGGCTGTAGTAAACCACAGGCTCGCATTCGCGGAGCAGTGCGAAGACAGGCCTGCTGGTGCACAGGTAGCCACAGCCTCAGGGCTGTAAGGCTCCCAGACAACGTCCTCGGGCGTCAGCTTGTCGAGCTCTGAAACAAACTCAAGATATGCGCGTCTAACCTGCGCATGTGCTCAGGACCTCTACAGTCCGAATAAGTAAAATTAAAAGTGCGCTAATGCATCATGTAATAATGAATAACAAAATTAGATTTGTTGCGAACGAACCTGATGCCAGATCCAGAGAGTTCCCATAGTGGGCCTGTCGTCCTCCTCGTCGCCGTACATGGCCTCGTGGTAAGGCTCGTGGCCGACGATGGGCCGACCAACGGCTAGCCTATCGTACGACCAAAGTTGTAGCAGTAGTGGGCACCCCGCCAGGATAGCGTTCCCATGTGTCTTCATGCAGCCGTCGTAGAGTCCACGGTAAGTGGCTGCAAGTACCGCCTCACCCCAGCTGTAGGGCGGTACGTCCTCGTCCCCATCCGCAATCTCCCGTGCATACGGAAGGAGAATCCTATCCACCGAGTTGCCATGAGTGTTGTTGAACATGGTGTAACCAAACAACCAAAGTAGGTACGCCTCCAGCGATCTGGTCACACTGTACTCGTCGGCATCCGCAACCAACAGGGTAGGATGCATAAACAATTAAGATTAATGGTTTGAACTGACAATGCAACATATGAATTGTAACAATTAAACTTAAATATGCAATGAATACGTACTGTAAACTGTAGGAACCAGGTCTTTGAAGGACCTGCTGCTCGCGGGTGCGGGTTGATCGGACCTGCTTCTTCCACACGGTCAACCAGGGCAAAACGGGCCTCCAGGTCATCCTTCCACGAGGCCGCCACCACACGCGGACCTACAGCCTCCCCGACGATTGGGAGGCCGAGGAGGTAGGCCACGTCCTACAGCGTAGGAGTCATCTCCCCACACGAGAGGTGGAACATGTGTGTCTCCGGCCTCCATCTGTCAACGAGCGCCATCAGGAGGGATCGATCGAGCTGAATAGGCCCACCCTCGACAAGACGGCCCAGAGTCAGTAGACCGGACTCACGTAACCTGCAATAAATAAAATTATCGAAACAAAGGAATACCGACGAATACATAAGTGATAAACAATAATATTTCATTACATACTTGTCAACCCAATCGTGGTGTATAGAGATCGCCTCCCCAGGTGGACGAGGACGTAGCACCTCTAGGGCTCGGTGCTCAACTGCTGCAAAGAAAGACCTGTGGCTCGAGTCGATAACTGGGTCTAGCAAGGAGTCCATCTCCATACCTGCATTCAAAAATATATGAGAACACATATGTACATATATGTTCCATACAAACTGGACATACGATATTTATACATTACAGATAGGTTCGATACAAACTCCACGCACGATTACTAAATATTACAGATAGGTTCGATACAAACTCCACGCACGATATTTATATATTACAGATATGTTCCATACAAACTGGACGCACGATTACTACATATTACAGATATGTTCGATACAAACTCCACGCACGATTAGTATATAGGTACAAACTGCACACTGGTGGATCATGACACCGAGTGCCTTCCATGAGCAATTCTCGCCGATGGTCATTTGAACGTAGGAGGTGCTCCATCTCTGGGATTTCCGGAAGGACCGACGTCAGCAGCATCGTGAAGTGCATTCTAAGGACACTTCTTGTAGTTGTGACCCAATGCTCCACATTGGCTGCAACGCTTTTGTGCCTTGCTTGCTTCGGACTCGTCCATACCATTTCGAATACGACGTGTCTGATGGCGGCCTTTGCCTTTCTTAGTGGTTGGATCAGGAATAAACATCTTATCCTCATTATCCTGAATGAAAGGTCCCACTATTCCAATCCTATATACCTCATGTCCCCAGGTGGATACAGCTGCTTCCTTGCTGAAGTAAGGTGAAACAAATATTCCTGGCTGCAACTCAGACTCTGCACATGCCGCAATGAGATGCGAGCATGGCAAATGCAATAATTTAGGCTTCATGCAGGAGCAGAAGGCTTTGCCATCTACTGTAATCAAACTCTCCTGTACCACCCTATCTCTACGGATACCACGACCAGTTCTATCCTTGCATAGAACCTCAAATCTATGCTCCATTGTACCTGTCGATATGACGCGGTGCAGTTTGACATTTTCAATCTTCTGTTGCATATATTGTGTCACTCTTGTGCAAAACTGAATTTGGGGGTTGCTGATGTTTATGTTTGCAGCCATGTAACGCTCTCTAAAATACTTCATGCACCCATACATGATGAACTCAACAATTCCCACAAGAGGAAAGGCACGACAAGAACGCATAACCATATTGAAACACTCTGCATGGTTCGTTGTCTGAATACCATACCGTATTCCATTGGTATCATAAAAGAATGACCATTTCTCCTTAGGTGCACCTCGAATCCAGTGTGAAAATGGCTTCTCAATTGAATCCCTAGCCTCTACAGCCTGACTCGTACTTGTTCCTGATGCCTTTACCTTCACTAGCTCTGCAGTCAACTGATCAAGCATATGTCATAATGCATTTAATTTTCTCTGTTGATTTTGGGTGCACAACCTCTTAAACATGTTCTTAAGATCCTTGTTCTTGAAGTGGTCATAGAAGTTTGCACCCATATGCCTAATGCACCACCTGTTTTGGACATCGGGCCACAATGGAGGCGTTGTCGCAGTTCCATGTTGCAATTTCAGTATTGATTGTAGCAGACCTGCATACCTATCACTAATAAGGCACACATCTGGACGTGCAGCAACAACGTGAACCTTCACTCATTCAAGGAACCAATACCAACTGTCTAAGTTCTCATTCTCAACAAATGCAAATGCAAGCGGAACTATTTGGTTGTTGCAATCTACCCCGATTGCGGTGAGTATCTGACCTTTATACCTTCCAGTCAGAAATGTGACATCAATGCAGATCACCGGAAGACAACACTGAAATGCCCTAACACAGGCACCTAGGCAAAAGAAGGCTAGTTGCAGAATGATTTGCCTCGTATCATATGATGCCTCGTATGTGCCGAACCGCATCTAGAACACCGTTTGTTTAGCCCGCCATGCCTTCAAATAACTAATGGTGTACTGGTAAGTCTGGTCAATGTGTCGAATAATCACTTTTGGCTCATAATTTAGGTTGTCCATAATCAACCCATATATTTGCTTTGCAACAAAGTCGCATGATATATTGCAATGCGAGGGAAGAATTTCTTACAGCAAACAAGTGTGCTCTGTCACAATGGAACATTTCCAGTTCGACTTTCATTTTCCCTTGAATGCATGTACTCACCATGGACATCCATCATTCGCACACTTCACCTCATATTCTTTACTGCCAGACTTTACGACTCTAAATTCTCGTTTCAATGATATTGCCCATAGTCTCACAGCATCTTTTACGGCTTCAATGTTTGGATATATTGCACCTTGCACTACCTCATTCCCTCTGTACTCCCACTCCTGATTTCTTACGTCTTCTGCGACATGATTGCCAAAACAATGCTCCATCCACTCTTTTGACAATGAGTACTGCTCATCATCAGATGAGCCCTCATATTCTTCCATCTCCATTACGGTTTGGTCTTCTGCCTCCATCTCGTCCATAATGATATGTATCCTCTCTCCATCATCAGCAAGGCCCTGTGGTCCGATGTTTTGGTTCTCTATCTCTTCTGACTCATCTTGCTCAACATAGTTGGTCTCTCTTCGAATACTCGGAGTTGCTTGATCTGCACCATGTTGGATTTCATTTTGTGTCTTCTCCCGGATTTGAACAAGAATGGCCAGAGGCCACCCACGCTCTAGAGCTGCTTGCATGTACTTCTGCCAGTCATCAGTGCTGTGTATCATCATCAATTCCCATAAATCACTTTCTACCTCCCAATTAACAAGAGACTGGACGGTCATCACATGTGTCTCCGGATCAACACGGAACCCACGCTGCAGCCACTTACATATGGAACCAAAACTCCTCTCCAGAGGTTTATCTATGGCGCTAGATGTGCATTTAAAGGCAGAAAAGTCTACTCCATTTGGCACATACAAAACATTTTAGTCACCAAAAAATACTTGAAACTGCATCTTGCTCGACATATCTGTATATCACATAATATTTATCGAGTTATACTCTTTACTTCACTACCTTATTCAATAATCCGTAGAAACTAAGTATGGATTTCAACTACAACATATAAGTATTTATAACTACTTGATGACACTCAAATTCTATACTGCATATGCGAAATTCTATTCTAAATCGTAATTAATTTATAAACATGTCTCTAATAGTACTGCAATTTTAATAATAAACGCGTAATACTAATTTTCTAAACTAATTTGCTACTATGTAACTAAAGTATCATTAAACTCCTACTTAAATGGTTCTACTATAGCACTAATTAAATTAAATTACTCTACAATACCAATGGAAAAATACATAAGCTAAATGTACTAACCTGCAGATCACAAGTGCGCAATCCAGCAGGGCTTCGCCGCTTCACTTCTCCTCACATCTCTCTTTTTTTCTGAATTTTTGGTGGAATTTTTGGATTCAAATGAGAAGGGAATGAGGGTAGAATGCTTATATAGGAGGGGAAGGGCCGGTCGCCCGAGGGGGGGCCTCTGTCGCCCGAGGGGGGCGACAGCCCCCTTCTCCCGCGCGCCCCCGGCCAGGGACCTCGTTGTAAATTTGAAAAAAAAAAATACATTTAGGGCCTGTCGCCCCCATAGGACGATCGGGGTATATTTTTGAAATTTTTGGAAACGAACATATATTTTTGAAATTTTTATTTTTTTGAAATTTTTATTTTTTTAAATATAAAAAAGAAAAAATCGCTCCATCCGCACCGCATAGCAGGCCGAGGCCCAGGCGGGGGCAGGCCGCAGGCGGGCAGCAGCTTTGCGCCGACCTCTGGCATTCATCACGCTCACGCAACTGCAAGACGAGCCCCCGAGCCCCAGCGGGCGGCGGCGGGGCTTGCTGCGGGGCTTAAGGGCGGGCCGTCGCGGCAATCCCCGGCCCGGCGGTACTCGCGGAGGCTGGCTCCGGCAAGCGAAAGGGAGGGGAGGCGTGGAGGCTAGGAGCGGGAAGGACAGGGGAGCGGCCGGCCTCGTCTCCTCTCGGGTCATCGTCGTCGCCGCCACCACAACCACCACCGGCGGCGGCGGATAGGCTGCGACTTGCGAGTGAGTGCCCTTCCGCGCTCTTCCTGAATGCCTTGCAATTTGAGGGTTTCCTTGAGTTGGCGCTGAATGCAGCAATTGTTTACTGATTCAGTAGCAGTATCAGATTAGAATCTGTTGATTTCGTGAGGATTTTTGCTAATTTTGCTTGCTGATTGCACAATCAGTGGCTATGGAGGGGCGGGCCCTGGATTCCGCGTTCCACGAGTTCAGAGTAGACTACGAGCTAGCCAAGCAACTCGCCGTCGGCGTCGCCGTCCACTCCGATGCCTTCTCCGCCGGTGGCCACATGTGGAGGGTACAGCTCTACCCGCGCGGGATCAGTGAGTCGGACAATGGCCAGTATCTCTCCATCTTCTTTGAGCTTCTGAACAGATCCATGACCACAAGAGTCAACTGTATCTTTGAGGCCTTCTTGATGGACAAGGCTGGACGGCCGCGTTCCATAGCTCGAATGAGGTCGGAGTCCGACGTAGGCTATGGGTGGAGTCGGTTCATTTCAGTGGCTGATCTGGAGGAAAATCATGTGAACGAGGGAATCATCCGCCTTGTATGCGGCATCGCGGTGGTATCTGACAGTTCTATTCCAGTGCCGCCTTCAGACATTAGGAAACATCTGGGCACGCTGCTGGATAACACCGACGAGACAGATGTCTCATTCATCGTTCATGGCCAGACTTTCCATGCACACCGCGCAGTGCTTGCCGCCCGCTCACCGGTCTTCAGGGCAGAGCTCCTTGGATCCATGGATGAGGCTACAATGTCATCCATCACCCTGCAAGGGATAGCTCCAGAAACATTCAAACGCATGCTTCAATTCATCTACACAGATACCTTGCCTGAGGATGATGAGCTTGGTGACAGAGAAATGAGAATGAAGATGCTTGCGCGAATTCTTGTTGCGGCTGACCGGTATGCATTAGGCCGGTTGAAGCTTCTTTGTGCCAAGAGGTTGTGGGATAATATGACGAGTTAATTCCCTCAATGCCATCAAAATTTAAGCCAATTTCTTGAATGCCATTAAAATTTAGGTCATCCCTTCATTGCCATTGAAATTTTACTTCAATCCCATCAGTGCCATTTCCGTTAGATTCCAAACAGTAACCGTGAAAAAACTATTCACAAATATTAAACTTCGATCTATACAATTTTTGTGTTCCAATTCTACCCCCACGAATCCTATCCCTAACTCCCAACCCCACCTCCCCTCCCAGACCGCCGCACAGCACCCCCCCACTCCACCCCCGCCCCCGCGCGCCGCCAGGAGGGGCGACTCACGAGCCCCCTGCGCCCGTCGGGAGGGGCGCCGCACGAGGCCCCTGGAGGCTGTGAGGCCTGTGCCCCCGCCTACAGGAGGAGCAGCGGGAGGGGCGCTGCAGACGAGAAGCCCCCTCCCCCCAGCCTACCGCCGCTAGGAGCCTCCAAGCGAGGCGCCGCTAGGAGCAGGCCCCCAGCGAGGCGGCGTCCGAGATCGTGGTGCTCGCGGAGCAGGAGGCCGGCCACAACGGCGCCTCCTTCCGGAAGCGGTTCGCAGAGGCGCTACGCTAGTACGCGGCGGCCTACGACAGCCTGGACGCGGCGGCGGCGGCGCGCCGGCGGCCCGCTGCTGAGCGGGCGGAGGTGGAGCGCGCGGTGCTGGGCGAGGAGGTCCGGGACGTGCTCCTGCGGGAGGGCGCCCGCCGGCGCGAGCAGCACGACCGGCTGCAGCAGTGGGCTCGGCGCATGGAGGCTGCCGGGTTCCGCGGCGTGCCGCTGAGCTACGCCGCGCTGAGGCGGGGGGTGGACGCGCTGGGGAGGTGCGGCGTGGGGGGATGCGAGAGCAGAGAGCACGGGGGATGCCTGCTCCTGTGCTGGAGTCGGTAGCGGTTATCATCTGTCACTGTCCGCTCCTCCTGATCATTGCTTTGAGGAGGAGTTGATGTGCTGATGATGGCGGTTCAGTCGAGGAAGACTGAGGGAGAGTTGACACCGTGTTACAGTTAACTGAATGAGCTAATATACTCGATGCAATTTGCAACATAGATCGAGTTAGCGAGTGAGTAATGGATTCACTGGTTGTAGCTTTGCAGGAGCATGATTTATACTGGATGGCATTGGCATCTTACACCGGACGAACCAATGTCAGCTACTGGTTGCTGCTACTTCTTTGTTCATTTGCTAGGTATTGTGAGAGATATTAGCACTTTGCATGTATGACTATTCCTATGGACAGCCATGGTTGATGGGAATATGCATGTATGGACATCAATGTCTACCTGTATGGCTGCTTTTATGGATAGCACTAATGGTTATATGTGTACTGATGGTTGCTTTGACTGGTTACTTATATATGTATTACTGTATATGTTGTTTTCTGTCAAAAAAATTATCATCAATGAGGATATGTACATACATTTCTAATTCTCTGCAATGGCATAGAAGGGATGGCGCTACAAATATTTCATCCATGCCTTACAGGGGTACTAACGTCTTTTTTCCCTTATTTAACAGTCAATCTAACAGCACACTCACGAAATGGCACTGAGGGGATTGTAGTAAAATTTCAGTGGCAATGAAGGGATGGCCTAAATTTTGATGGCATTCAAGAGATTGGCTTAAATTTTAATGGCATTGAGAGAATTAACTCTAATATGACAGCTGGTATGGTTGCAACGACCTTATCTTTGGCTGATATGCATAACTGCCCAGAATTGAAGAAGTGCCTTGACTACATAGTGGCAGGCGAGCATCGCGGTCGTCTCTGTTAGATATATATACAGAGCTACAGTTACAGTTGTTATTTGGCCTATCTAGTTCATACGGCCCATATGGCCCATGCTCCATGTATATCTTGTATGCTCAACATCTAATGGATTCTACAGACTTCGATTCCTAACATTATAGTTGTCCAACGGGCCGAGCCCGGCCCGACCCGGCACGGGCCCGATCCGGCCTGGCACGATTAGCCCGGATAACTAATCGTGCCGGGCCGGGCCGGCCCACGTGCCCAGCTCTGTGCACGAGCACGGCACGAGGGCCTGTTTGGCGTGCCGGGCCGGCCCGATATGCCAGGCGGGCTTCGTGGGCCGTGCCAGCCCGAGCCCGGCTAGGCATCTGCACCAGGCCGTCACTCCCTCAACTCAGAATGATTTCAAGATTTCAAATCAAAGATTCAAATTCACAAAAGATCACGAAACAGAAGTACATTTCATGATAACAAATTTATTGAGCTGTTTTGGGTGCTGCCTCGTTAAAAACCTTTGTAGGTAAAACCCCACACCTCGTGAGGACAAAACCCTACAAAGAAAAAGAGTACAGCCAGCTCTAAATGTTCAAATGTTCATCACAAGTTCAAGTCCACAGTCTACAGTCCACACTACATAGTTATACAGATTCAACATCTGGATATAAGTTTTCAAATGATTCTTCAAGTTCTTCATCCTCTATGGGATGCTGAAGTCTTGCATCGGCTTGCTCCCAGTCCTTGATCAGAGCCAACATCTCCACGACCTCAGGGCCCAGACGCCGTAGTCGCTCCTCGATAATCCTGCCAGACATACTAAATGCAGATTCTGGTGATATTGTTGAAACAGGAACAGTCATTACATCTCTAGCTAGAATTGAAAGAACAGGATATGATAGCTTATGCTCATGCCACCAGTTCAAGATATTAAAATCATCATCATACTGGTTAACAGTATCACTGTCCAAGTAGGCAGACAATTCAGAACCAGATGATAGAGAAGCACCAGAAGTTGCAGCTTGCAACAGAGCACTAGCAGAGGTTCTTCTATGCAAGGAGGAAGTAGAACCAGAACCAAGACTAGTAACAGAACCTAAGAGTAGTACCAGACAAACTAGAACCAG